>NC_081407.1:979899071-980521883 GCF_030272615.1 Cryptomeria japonica | reverse complement strand
CTAGTTATTGAAATGAGAGTTGGATGAATTAGTTCCTTCTTTGAAGAACTTCAATGTTCCTTTCTTGATACATGCCTCCTCTACTTGGATTCCATTTTCAATCAACTTGGAAAAATATGGTATGCATTGGAGCTTGAGTATGTAACTCATCTTATTATTCAGATTGTCGATGAAAATTTCCTTCTTTTCCTTTTCGAGCATATCTCGAGGATATCTCGAAACCATTTGTCTCCAACGTTGAAGAAACACCATGAATGTTTCATTGTTTTTTGGTTTGGTATTGTTGACATCTAGCATGGTGATTGCATGTTGAATATTGTAGGAGTATTGAACGATAAATTTGTTGACTAACTTATCAAAGGATTTGACAGGAGGTGTGAGTTTGGATAACCACTCCATTGTTTGACCTCCCAAGCTTCTTCAGAATAGCCTCATCAAATAGGTGTCATCATGGGCAAATTCAAGGCTCATGGTACAAAACTCCTGAACATGATCGTGAGGATCACTCTTACCATCATATTTGTCAAATTTGGGAACATCTGAATTTGAGGGAAAAGGTATCATGTTTAACTTTCTGTCAAAAGGGTAAGGACAAATTTCGTTTAAGGAATACCGTACTGTTGTCCCCTGTTGCATGTCCTACATTTGTCTTTGCAACATTTGCATTTGTTGTGTGAGAGAAACCAAGGGTGCATTTGTTTGCCGAGGGAAGAGTTATTCCCTTTTGTTATCCCTAGTTCAGGTATGAGTGTGTTCTAGTATGTTTGGCTCAAATATTTTTTGCTCAGGGTCACGTGCTTCCACTTCTCTTTGTTGTTCTTGATAAGTATAATTTTGAGACCTTGTCCTAAAGATTTCAGTATTGAAGTCTTCAGGGAACCTAATTCCTTTTCTTGTTAGCATAAGCAAGTATTTTTCTTTGTCGGCCTTTATGAGTTTTTCCACAAGTTTTTGAAATGAGGCACTTTCTTGACATTCTTGGAGGAGATCCTCAGAAATCTCTGTGTCTTCTAGATTTGGATACTCGAAAGGATTTGATAATCTTCGACCCATACTGGACTCTGGTTGTGGTTTGCTTTGCTTCTTTCATTGAGAGCGTGTGACAATGGGATTCTATGACAAAGGGGATGAATTCCTCTTCTACGTGTTGTTTGGGAGTTGGTGGTTCAAATTGAGGTATGTTATAAGTGATGCAAATTTCTGGGAAGAAAGCTGGATTGATCTTTCCTCCATGATTTAAGCATTGGCTGAATGCCGATTTTTGGCAAAAATCTCTACTTCTCAATGGCTCTTCGTCAAATTCGTTTGAATTTTCTTGAAGATATAAGTGCATATGATGGAGAAATGTGTGATGAGATTTGAAGAGTTGGCGATTGATGTAGAGAAATCTATTCCATTTAACAATTTTCTGGGAACTAGGTTGTCGTTTCTTCAACTCAGTGTTGTGATGAAGACTTTTTCTTCTCAAAATATGAGGAGTGGTCATACATAGGTGATCAATGGTTTCATTTGATTTGTTTGGATTATGATACTTTGTTTGAAAACTTAAGCCTACTTTTATCAAATGAAGGTTTAGATGCCCCCTCATGACAAAGTGCATCAAATGATATGGAATAAGAGCCTTTCTGATATGGAAACTCGATTTGACAACTTAGGTTTAAAATAGGTATGTTTTGATGATAGAATCCATTTTAATTGGTGGACCTTTTGATCAGTGTGATGATGTTACCCAATTTTGATAGGAGAAAGTGTTATCGTTAGCTAGTTTTGGATTTTGACAACTGTTGTTCTAAGAATGACTTGTCTGATTGTTTGATCATTTGGAATAGTTTTGATGTTTTGAATGAAGTTTTTCCTGATGAAGTCGATTGAAGATCCGAAAGGGTGTTTGAAACTGATGTTAAATTTTTTCAAGAAGGTTAAGTTTTTCTCTCTGTTTTTCACAGTTTTATCTATGCACTAAGACATAGACTGGATGCGCTAAAGTTTGACTTATACGTGTTGTTTAAAACCACCAATGCGCTAAGCTGCCTGTGTTACGTGCTAAACCAATGTTTTGGCTTCTTATATTTTAGGGATGGTTATGCGCTAATTTGTTTTGAGTATGCGCTAAAGTTTAGACTCAAAGCGCTACAGTTTGCCCCCAATGCGCTAGGTTGATACTTCAATGTGCTAATATGTCCTTAAGAAGCACTAATGTTTAGTTGCCAAATGTTAGGACTGTTATGCACTATTTTTGAGAATGAATGCGTTAAGTTTCAGCTTCTATGCGTTAAAGTTTTCTCCAGATGCGCAAAGATGTTGCTCCTACGCCCTAAACTGCTTTGCTTGTGGGTTTTTATGAAAATTTTAACACTTTCTTAGCTTTGATAGATGATTTTCTGAAGTATAAAATGCAAACATAGCACAAAAAAGACAACCATTTTTGCTTATTCTAAATAAAGAGTGTATGTTCTGCGAGGATGTGTTCAAATCCCCAATGTTTTCACAAGTTTAGATACAAATAATACAATTCAGGCAGACTCTTTATTCAAGGGTCATCAACAATATCATAGCCCACTAGTCTCGATACTCCATCAGCTCAAACAACCGTGTCACCCCCTAGGGGGCACCGATTTTTTTACCTTTTGCCAGAAATTAACCCAAAGTGAATTTCTTCACAATTAAGTAGCTATCTTGGGAGATATATGGTGAGTAATCTTGGGGGCAGATTCTTCCCCACCCTTTCACTATGATATTGAAGATGTCTAGATACTGTCTCGGCTCAAGGTTTCTATTTCTAAGGTTCGTAATCAAGCTTCATGTTTGGCCGTCAGTGATAAACTCCCTCGGGAGGCTTCCCAACCTTTAGAACAAAGGCTTTACATATCGTAAAGATACTAGGGGAAGGCTAATCACTATGCGAAACTATTGAAAGGGACTTTCATCACCTCCACTTTTGATTATAGTGGGTTGGAACACTTGGCGATAAAGTCATTTCCCACTTAGGTCGTTACCCTCTCACCAACCATTTAAATGGAGCTCTAAGAGAAACTCAGGAGGGCAGGCCTATTGAAGGTTGTAAATGCTTGAAATACTGAAAGCGTAAGAGTGGTTTGGCTTTTTGGTCACCCAGTTAAGGGGAGAGCATATACCTTCCACTTTCGAGACAAGGCACAAAATGATTCGTTTTAATCCCGCAATTCAGTTATTTGCTAATTCTAGTGGGAGATGTTGCTCCAAAAAGGCATGGTGTTCTTTTTAACTCCCAAATCAATGATTTTTTAAGCTAAGTAATGAAATCCGGGTCAACAAAGCAAATTTTCGAGATGCTCAACAAAATGAATTCGATAGGGGAAAGATTTCCCTCTTTTGCTTTATCTAGAACTTGAAAACAAGTGAGGTTCTTTAACTTGTGCAAGAAAAGTAATGGATCCTTTTAGACACCAAAGGATGGTGAGGTTCTTTTTAAGATTTTGCATAAGTAAAGGTTTGTCTTGTTCTTTTTAAAACCCAAAAATGAAGTGTTGTCTCTTCGTATGAAAGCAAAGTAAGGTTTTGTTTGTTGTTCTTTTTAAGTACTCCAAAAGAAAATGAGTTCAATTTTACTAATGAGGAAATGAAGAAATTTTCTATATAACTAACTTAACCAAGTTAGACATAAAAAATTTAATCACAAGCCTAACTTAGTAAAAAAATCTCCCGATCCTGCAAACAAACGTTACTTACCTGCAACAAAAACCAGTTAGAATAACAAAATTTTTAAGGTGGGCTTCTACAAGTCTAATTTTTTCGTCTCTGTTACAATTTTCTTTTTCTTTTTGTGTATGTCATGCACTAATCTACAGACCAGATGCGCTACAGGATGGAACTTATGCGCTAGCAAAGGGCCCAGATGCGCTACATTGTTGTCTAAATGCACTACACTGATGTTTTAAAGCGCCAAGACCTACAGGAAATAAAAGAAATGCTATGCGCTAAAGTTGTCTGGATGCACTAAGGTATGGTATCAACGCGCTAAATAGTCCACAAGATGCGCCAAAGGAAAGACTGGATGCGCTATAGAATGGTATCCATGCGCTGATTCAAGTTTTTCACCTACCTGCAAAGTTAGTACTACATCAAAAATGATTTGATAAATGGGGCTATGCCCCATGGTGAGTGCCATAAATGTATGCAAGAAAAGTGGTTCAATGAAATGAATATTATGAATTCAGGACTAGTCCACACACCAATGGGACTCTTGGTGCAAGTTATGGAGCTGTATGGAATAGCTCAACTTCCCAAGGGATGTTCCATTGTTCTCTATCTCACAAGACCCCTTAATCCAATGCCTTTGCTCTCAGATCACTGAGCAAGGTGACTTAGGGATGACAATCATGAGAATGAGGGATGTTTGATTAATCTAACATGAATGCAATCTTAATGTGCATGATATTAACAAATATGAATTAAAATAGCATGTATATGATGATAAGATGAAAGGATTAGTAAAAGAACTATCCTAACAAGATACACTAGCTTAATATGGTTATTTATGATAATAGAAATGCTTCTAAAATGTTTATTAGATTATTTCTATTCAAAGAGAGACTAAATGCTTGATAAAAAATGATTTAGATTAGATGCTTAGTAAAATGCCTATAAGTGTGATGCTAAAGACTTGGATGAGAAATGGAGGAATGAGAGCTCTATTTATAGGAAAAATAGGGCAATGAAGGGTCAAGATTGGATGATCTTATTGTTAGGTCCCGGAGACAACTGAGAGGGGGGGCGAATTAGTTGTCTAATAAATTCAAACCAAAAACAACTTAACCAATTTAATGCTTAATACCGGTAAACCAATCTAATATGTCGATAGATAGTTTTAACAGTAATTTGCAATACCGATAAGGATTAATGCATGAAACAAAAGGATAAAGTCATCCACAACACATAACACCAATATTTGTACATGGAAACCCTATAAGGGGAAAAACCATGGTGGGAAACCTTACCCACAATTAGATGATACTACTGCAGATAGTAAGTGTACATAAATGGGGTCTACACATGCAGAAAGGCCAAGCGCCTAGAGCTCACTGCTCAAAAACAAAATGGGAGTCACACTGACTACAATTGGATGGTTAAATCCAATAAGAATGTACTGCTCAAAATAGCATCTTCATATGCTGGATTCAATATCGGTGTAGTTCTGATTATCTTCACAAAAACCCTCCTTCAATCTTCAAATGATGTCTGCGTGTATAGATCTGCTTATTCTCACATATACCTTCACACAATCCCTTTTTCGCATTTCGCATTCGATCTTACAAATAAGATCTTACATTTATACCATACCCTAAGACCAATTTTAGTAGGTCGGCTCTACAAGATATTACAATAAAATTAATTTAAATATCAATTAATACTCGATGAAATAATCGATTCAATATGTCATCTTAATGCATTTACAACAATAATAAGTCATCTCCATAGCGTGTCATGCTGATCTGGAAAAGATAAACCTGCCGGTGTAACCTGCACCTATTTGCTGGTAACAACAAATATGAAAATTCTAATATACCAATAAACAAAACTCCAAGACAAAGTGTCCACATGATGTCTTCAACATAACCAAGTGTTTTCCATATCATTCCAAGTGTCGATGATCATTATATCTTGCCGGTGTACCAGATATCGGTTGTGTGGGGGAAAAAGTGACACTAAGCAAGCATGCCCTAACCCACTTTCAACCACGCACTTGTGAAATACGAAAGAGCCTAGAGGTATCACACAATTGGCTACTTCTTCTTGTGGAAGAGAGAGCCACGGGCTACCTATTAGGATTTCTATTCCTTTGTTGTAATTGAAAGATGAAATGATGCAAGTTCAATCCCTAACCTCAAAGTGCAAGTATGAACTAATAACAAGATTACAGAATTGAACTTAAATGATGGAAAGCTGTAAATACAAGGATAAGACAAGAATGAAAATGCATACCCGGAGTTAAAATTTGACTGAAAATGTTCGGGACGGGGGCGCGGGCGCCACTATCCTGATTCTGCCCCTGAAACTGCTCCGAAAACTGCTGTTTTGCACTCTGGAAAAGCTGTCAAAAATGCTGAAAATGCTGTCTGTCAGGTGGACCAGGGTGCCTAGCGCCCCTGTCCTGGCAGGACCAGGGCGCCCCACGCCCCTGTCCTAGTCTTTTACTCTGAAATTTGGTGTGTTGTTCGGTCTCCGTCTGCTTCTTCCGGATCTGTAACTTGCGGCGTCGTCCGAATTCTGAAACCTGCACTTATATCTGAAAAGGTGTTTGGGCGGCTATATAGGGTTTTGCCTTAGTCAAATCCCCACTTTGGTGATTTCCACCTCCACGAATAGCCAAGTTGTATTGTAAAATGTATTGTGTGTGCAGACCTAGTGTGTGTGCAAGGTCCTTAAATGCAAGAAAGCAAACTAGAGCAACCTAGAAAGTAAACCCTAATTGCTTGTAAATGATAATGTAAATGCTCTAAATCAAGATGCAAAGTGATCTAAAGCATGAATAAAGGATATATTGAAGCTTATGCAAAGACATGAAAACAACATGAAATCATACCCAACCCTCAAGGGAGGAGTACAAGCCAATCTTCAGTCGGTAATCTCCTATTGTTCTTCAATGTCTTCCAAGCCCTAAATGGATGAATGAAATTGATAAATGCTTGATAGAAGGATGTTGAATGTTGTTGAAGTCTTCAAAGATCTGCTCTTTCACTGCCTATGAAGTTCCTCGAAAGCCAAAAATCCGATCCTTTCAAATGAAGAAAGAGAGCTCTTATGTATGAAACCCTAGGTCGTAATTTAATCTTTTGGCCGACCTAGAGATTGAATCTCCCGCCAATTTCTTGGGGTTAAGCTTTATTTTATGATTGGATCGCGCTCCTAAAATTTCAAGAAAAATGTCCGGGACCATGTTGCACTCCGGGCGCCATGGTCCCGACAACTTTTCACCAAATTTTCAGGACTGTCGGATATGATGATTTTAGAGAGAATCCCGAAGTTACAGGTGATTTCAAGATGTTTTGACCCCCGAAATCAAGCCCCCAAGTTCGAAATAGGACCTAATTAGGGTTTTTGATTGAATGATGTATTGGAAGAATAAAATGAAAGGGGCATGCTTTAATGAAAAGGGCCCAACTTTATGATATGAAAGATGATGAAATAGAACCTTAGACCTAATTAATTTGATTAATTAAGTGCTAAAGGGGAAATGCAATGCAAAATACAAAATGCGCCAAGGTGGGTGCTAAACTAGGTGTGAAATTGTACCACCCTAGCAAGTGCGTACAATTTACGACACTACATCGGTGACTGTGCATGAGTCACTTGCTTGCCAGTGAATGTTGTTGATTCTCCAAAGTGCCAGAGTTGATAAGTGTTTAGTAGGTGTTGACATCATTGACAAAACCATACCAAAATACCAACAATCTCCCCCTTTGGCATTGATGGCAACACAAGATGGAAAAACCATCAAAGTACCAAAACAAAAATGCCAAATACCAGAAACCAACAATCTCCAAAAAGAGATCATAACTAGAAATCAAAATTCAGATACATAGAGTAATAAACTTTTTCAAACAACAATCTCTCCCCCTGGGAGCAACATGTGTTTTCCTTGTGTTTTTCCATACCAATCTCTCCCCCTTTGACATCAAATGCCAAAGTTCTTACCAAGCCAAGGTCATATACAAAATACCAATCAATTTAGTATACCAACTACTCCCTCTGAGAAGTAGCTTCCCATCAAAGCCGAAGTAAAAGATTTCTCTGTTAATTCTGTCGGTTGATGATAATCATCAACTTCCTAAGTCTCTACTGGTGGGGGTATGACCCCAAGCTGTCTTAGACAGAGGTTTAGTAAAGATATCTACAATCTGCTCTTTAGTATTCACATAAACCAGTTTTATTTCCTTTGCTTCAACATTTTCCCTTAGAAAATTCAGTTTGATAGAAACATGTTTGGTTTTAGAATGTAATACCGGATTCTTAGATATATTAATTGTTACAGTGTTATCACAATAGATAGTAGTAGGTTCCTTGCATTTTACCTTTACGTCTTTCAACATTTGCTTAAGCCATAATACCTGTGTACACTTAGTTGCTGCTGCAACATATTCTGATTCTACTATTGATAAAGATGTACAATTTTGTTTCTTACTCAACCAAGAAACTAGTCTGTTTCCAAGAAGGAATGCTCTGTCGGTGGTGCTTTTTCTATCATCCACATCTCCTACCCAATTTGCATCTATGTATGCACATAATTCAAAGTTTTCATCTCTAGGATACCATAATCCAAGATTTATAGTGCCTTGTAAGTACCGAAAAATCCTTTTTACTGCTGATTCATGATTTTCTCTAGGATTACTCTAAAATCATGAAACAATACATACTGCATTCATAATATCAGGTCTGGTTTGTTTCAAATACAGTAAACCTCCTATCATAGATTTGTATCTAGTTGGATTAACAGGTGTAGATTCATCCCTTAGTGATAATTTGTCATTTGTAGTCATAGGTGTGCTTACCGGTTTAGAGTTCTCCATCCCAAACTTCTTTAGTAACTCTTTTAAGTACTTGGACTGACTCAAGAATGTACCTTTATCAGTCTGTGAAATCTACAATCCTAAAAAGAATTTTATTTCTCCAATCATAGACATTTCAAATTCTTGCTGCATCTCATTAGAAAAGTCTTTACATAATCCATCTTCTCCTCCAAAGATTATATCGTCAACAAATACTTCTATAACCAAGATGTCATCATTAGTCACTTTATAATATAAATTGATGTCTGCATTACCTTTAGAGAAACCAATCTTCAAAAGATACTTATCCAATCTTGCATACCAAGCTCTTGGAGCTTGCAACCTGCAAACCATATCTTTGTTATCTGTCAAAGAAAATCCATCAGGTTGTTCAATGTAAACTTCTTCTTCAAGATCTCCATTCAAAAATGCACATTTAATATCCATTTGATATACTTTGTAGTTCTTATGTGCTGCAAAAGCCAAAAATAATTTGACTGCCTCAATTCTAGCTACCAGTGCAAAGGTTTCATTGTAATCAATTCCTTCTTTCTAAGAATATCCCTTACACACTAGTCTTGCTTTATTTCTGATAACCTTACCATCTTCATTAAGTTTGTTTCTGAAGACCCATTTGGTTCCAATTACATTTTTATCTTTAGGCCAGGGAATTAGTGTCCAAGTGTTGTTTTTCTCAATTTGTTCCAATTCTTCTTCCATAGCTTTAATCTAGAATTTATCTTCACATGCCTCATTAACAGATGATGGTTCAATTTGAGAAATAAGACATACCTCTTCATTTTCCAATCTTCCTCTTGTCATAACTCCTTTATACTTGTTTCCAATTATCTGATCTTCAAAATGATTCAGTCTTACATACCAGGGTGTCTTTGTTTGTTGTTGTTCTTCAGTTAGTGTGGAATTTTTAGATGATACCGGTGTAACTGGATCTTCATTTTGTACAGGTGGATTTAGTGTAGGTTCATTTGTCAAAATTTATGTTGCCGGTTTAGAGTCTATATACCTTGAAGTTCCTCTGAATTGTTCATCAATCTTCACATTTGTACTCTAAACAATTTTCTGCAATCTTTTGTTAAAACATCTATATGCCTTGCTCTTAGATGAATAACCAAGAAATATTCCTTCATCACTTCTAGGATCAAATTTGCCAATATACTCATCTCTTCTGACATAACATTTACTTCCAAAAATTTTGAAATATTTTAGAGTAAGAGTAATACCAAACCATAGTACATGAGGGGTCTTACCGGTTTCACCTTTGATGTGAACTTTGTTGAATGTATAGACCATTGTACTAACTGCCTCTCTCCAATATACATGTGGTAGGTTTGCTTCTGATAACATACTTCTTGTTGCATCCAAGATAGTTATGTTTTCCCTTTCAACAACTCCATTCTGTTGTGGTGTCTAAGGTGCTGATAGCTGTCTTTTGATTCCATTTACTTCACAGAATGTATTAAATTCCTTAGATGTAAATTCTCCTCCTTGATTTGATCTTAGACATTTGATTTTCTTACCAGTTTCATTTTCTGCCATTGCTTTGAACAATTTGAACTTTCCAAGTGCTTCTGATTTTTCTCTGAGAAAAGTAACCCAAAACATTCTAGAATAGTCATCAATGATTAGCATGAAATACCTATCACCTTGTAAGCTTTTAGTTCTAGCTAGACCACATATATCAGTATGAATTAAATCAAGAGCATTATTGGATTTTTCTGGAATACTTTTGAAACTAGCTCTAACTTGTTTTCCAAATTGACATTCCTTACATACTATATTGTGAGGTTTGACAATTTTAGGTAAATCTCTAACTGGCTTAATAGTACTGATTTTCACCATGCAATCAAAGTTTACATGAAAAAGTCTCTTATGCCATAGCCAAATTTCATCAATATGTGCAATTAATCATGTCTTTTCACTGTTATTCAAATGAAAGATATTACCTCTAGTCTGATTACCGGGTGCAATTTCCAAAACAGTTCTATTCATGATTTTGCCTTTTCCATTTTTGAATTGTAATTGAAATCCTTTCTCAACTAATTGACCAACACTCAAAAGATTATGCTTTAATCCTTCAACATAGTAAACATTGTTAGTGTTATGCTTACCATCAAGAGATATTGTACCCTTACCTTTGATCAAACAAGCTTTGTCATCACCAAATCTCACTAAGCCTCCATTGTATTCTTGAAAGTTCAAGAATTTACCTTTGTCTCCTGTCATATGATGTGAACATCCTGAATCAATGATCCACTCATCTTTTACTTCGACTTTAACTGCCAAGGCTTATTCTACCAGTTGAGCAGTAGGTGTCGGTTGATCTTCTGTTATAGCAACAAAAAACCATCCGTTGTCTATCGAATCCTGATTAGAATCATCAGTCACTCCTTCATCAACAATGTAACAAGATTTGTCTTTATTCTTCTTAAATTTGTATCTCTGATATTCAGGGTTAGGCTTGTATGTTCTTCTAGCTTCTTCTCTTAGTATAGCATGTCTATCAGGGCATCTTGAAGCCATATGACCAATCTTATTGCAGTTAAAACATTTAAAGGGTGCTTTACCTTCATACTTACTTCCAACTAGACTTTTAGGCATTTTCCTTGCAAATAGTGCTTCAAGTTCTTCAAGTTCTTCATTTTCTTTCCTGCTTTCTTCAAGTTCTCTTGCATAAAAGGCTTTCCGATCTAATTTATCAAATGATGGTGCAGATGATGTTAATGCTTTAAAGGCTAGATCTGTCTTTATAGTAGCAACATGACCAAATTCTTCAATTTCAAAAGCTGAAAGTTTTCCAATCAGTGTATAGTAGCAACATGACCAAATTCTTCAATTTCAAAAGCTGAAAGTTTTCCAATCAGTGTATCCCTAGTTACTGATGTATTAGGCATTGTTCTTAACTCATTTATAGCAATGACTTTCATTTTATATGTCGGTGGCAATCCTCTTAAAATTTTTAAAACAATTTCATCCTCACTTAAGGTTCCTCCATAACATTTAATACCCAAAACAATCTCATTTACTCTTTCCATAAAAGTAGAAATCCTTTCATCTTCTTCCATTTTCAGATGTTCATACCTGACCCAGAAGCTTTCAAGTTTTGCAACTTCGACTGTGGAATCTCCTTCATTCAGTGTTTCCGAATGATCCCAAATAGCTTTAGCAATAGACCTATCTGATAGTCCCATGATTTGTTGATCAGATAATGTGCTCAAAAGTGCTTCTCTTGCTTTGCAATCATTTTCTTCATCTTTAGTCAAGTTGGGTGGATTGGGTTGACTCTGAGTAGGAGTAGTATAGCCATTCTTTGTAACATCCTAGATGTCCTTTCCAATGCAATTTAAATGTGTCTCCATTCTGATCTTCCATATGCAATAGTTGGTTCCATCAAGTTTAGGACTGTCCTTCCTGAAATAGTTAGTAGACACTGGATCTCCTCAAGCTGTTAAACTTCTGCCAAAGAGGACTAAGCTCTGATACCAATTGTTAGGTCCCAGAGACAATTGAGATGGGGGGTGAATCAGTTGTCTAATAAATTCAAACAAAAAACAACTTAACCAATTTAATGCTTAATACCGGTAAACCAATCTAATATGCTGGTAAACAATTTTAACAGTAATTTGCAATACCGTTAAGGATTAATGCATCCACAACACATAACACCAATATTTGTACGTGGAAACCCTATAAGGAGAAAAACCACGGTGAGAAGCCTTACCCACAATCAAATGATACTACTATAGATAGTAAGTGTACATAAATGGGGTCTGCACATGCAGAAAGGCCAAGTGCCTAGAGCTCACTGCTCAAACACAAATGGGAGTCACACTGACTACAATTGGATGGTTAAATCCAATAAGAATGTACTGCTCAAAATAGCATCTTCATATGCTGGATTCAGTACCGGTGTAGTTCTGATTATCTTCACAAAAACCCTCCTTCAATCTTCAAATGATGTCTGCATGTATAGCTCTGCTTATTCTCACATATACCTTCGCACAATCCCTTTTTTGCATTCCGCATTCGATCTTACAAATAAGATCTTACATTTATACCATACCCTAAGACCAATTTTAGTAGGTCGGCTCTACAAGATATTACAATAAAGTCATCCACAACACATAACACCAATATTTGTACGTGGAAACCCTGTAAGGGGAAAAACCACGGTGAGAAGCCTTACCCACAATTAGATGATACTACTGCAGATAGTAAGTGTACATAAATGGGGTCTGCACATGCAGAAAGGCCAAGCACCTAGAGCTCACTACTCAAACACAAAATGGGAGTCACACTGACTACAATTGGATGGTTAAATCCAATAAGAATGTACTGCTCAAAATAGCATCTTCATATGCTGGATTCAGTACCGGTGTAGTTCTGATTATCTTCACAAAAACCCTCCTTCAATCTTCAAATGATGTCTGCATGTATAGCTCTGCTTATTCTCACATATACCTTCACACAATCCCTTTTTCGCATTTCGCATTCGATCTTACAAATAAGATCTTACATTTATACCATACCCTAAGACCAATTTTAGTAGGTCGGCTCTACAAGATATTACAATAAAATTAAGTTACATATTAATTAATACCCAATGCAATAACTGATTCAATATGTCGACTTAATGCATTTACAACAATAATAAGTCATCTCCATAGCGTGCCATGCTGATCTGGAAAAGATAAACCTACCGGTGTAACCTGCACCTATTTGCCGGTAATAGAAAATATGCAAATGCTAATATACCAATAAACAAAACTCCAAGACAAAGTGTCCACATGATGTCTTCGACATAACCAAGTGTTTTCCATATCATTCCAAGTGTCGGTGATCATTATATCTTGCCGGTGTACCAGATACCGGTGACTGTGCATGAGTCACTTGCTTGGCAGTGAATGTTGCTGATTCTCCAAAATGCCAGAGTTGATAAGTGTTTAGTAGGTGTTGACATCAATGACAAAACCATACCAAAATACCAACACTTATCAAGGGTCAAGATTGAAAGTTATCAATCCATGTTTACAATTCTCACCAATGAAATGGTAACAATTGTCAACATAAGACTGTTTGAGAGGAGATGCAAGAAGCATTAAATTCTTGAGAAGACCTCATGGTTACCTTAGAAGGTAAGGGTTAAGGTTAGGTTAAGATAACCCATTGGATAAACTCTTGTGCAAGGGTTAAAGGGATAACCATGGTCAAAGCAATGAATGATTTATGAGACCCTAGGGTTAGATGAGGGTTGAGTTAGCCAAAAATTATCCAACCATGTAAGAAGGTTGAGTTAACCATTAATGGTTATGTAAGAGCCTTAAATGGTTAAGTTGTTGAGGACATAAAGCCTTTAATGGTTATCGAAGACTTTAAGGGTTTGAGAAGTGACTTCCCTTTGTTTAGGGATGTGACAATATTTAGTAGATGGGTTAGGCTAATTTAGAATTGATTAGAATAATTTAGAAGGGGTTTAGAGAGGCAAGTCGGAGATGTAAGAGAATGCAAGTGGATGGAGGGTAATTTTAATGAAAATAAATTGCTTTATTTCAACAAAAATAGATGCTGCAAGTGGGGGATTTAAATAAATTAGATTTATTTATTTGAAGTGAACAATTTAATTAAATGTAAATTTAATTAAAAAGAGTAGAAAGGGGATTTAATTAAATAAAATGATTTATTTAATTAAATGATATGAAAGGCCTAGGTGAATTTAATTAAATAAATTGAATAACTTATTTAATCAAATAGATGATTGTGAGTGCTTTAATTAAATTAGATTTAATTAAATAGAGGAATGAGAATAAAATGAACATTAAATATTCATTTAGGAAAGTGGTCATTTTTATACGTCTACAATAGGTTATAGAATAAGCCCATAAGCAATGGCCATAATCAAGGAATGGGAATGTTGTTTCATTCAGAACAAACGTTCCACTTATATTAGGGTCAGTGGAATCATAGGTTGCCCTATGCTGCTTCCAAGATACTGTAATGACTGCATTGTATTGTTAGAATATGTCAGACTGATCCTTGGGTTGCAATCACTTTTGTCCTCAAAACATAAGGTAGGTATAGATTTTTCAGTTTCTATCAGTTATTTCTCCTGTTCCAAGATTCAGATAGCAAAGATGACAGATTGCATGATCTAAATATAAAAGAGTTCAATTATGCTAGAGAGTATTACAACCCATACGACAAACTAAAACAAATAATGCCAAAGTCATATGAGGGACATAAGTCAAGATTGGAGGATTTTTGGGCCAACCTCCAAGACAATTTTGAAGTTAGAGAGAAAAGGTATTCTAGGCTCTCAGTTCCGCAGGTAAGGGATTTTGAAATAGACACCAATCTCCCTAAAGAGTTAAGGGATGATGGTGATATATTAGACCCTACATATAAGGAACATGAAATCAATAAGAAACCCCTTTCTCCAATTAGATGGTTAGGGCACAAAGAGGTGGATATAGATAGAGTAACTCATATTTTTATAGATAGAATGAGGCAGTGACTAAGTTTGAGGGTTAGGCCGAGCGCTTTGAATGGAAGCAAAAGGAATCGAATTCCAGTGTTCCCTAGTCAAGGGGTTATAAGGAGTATGCCCATAAAAAAAGGTCCAACTCTAAAAATAATACTTCTACGGACCCAGAAGAGGTGGTGCAACCCAAAGAAAGTACTGAGGAGCTCCTCAAGCAAGTCAAGGAAAAAATGAGGAAGGCCAAAATTTTGAAGAAGGATGCTTATTTTGGAATCAAAGAAGGGTTAGGAGCTCTACCATTGGTAGAGGTATTCCCTATTAGGGAAGTAATTGGATAAAGGCTAGGAGAAGGCATTCAGGTTGAGGATGAATAAGGGAAAACCGACGAAAATATACAACCTCCTCCTGATACCACAAGTACATCTACTCAGCCCCCACCAACTGCAACCACATATGCTCCAATTTTGACGTCAGCCACTACAATTCCTTTGCTAACTTCACCCAGTGTCTTTGCAACAACATCAACAAATCTACCTTAAGCAACTACGGTATTGTTTCCTGCTGTAGAGAACGTAAGTATTCATAACTTTGAATCAGATTCTCACCAAGAGGACGAGCAACCTATGGAACAACAACCACTTGGGGGAGAGAAGGAATAAAATGAGCGTGAAGATTCACAAGATGAAAGATTGGTTTTAAATCCCTAGGACCAAGAAGATCTACTGAAAGAGATAGTTGCTAAGAAAGGTATGGAGGAAACTGATAAGGGTGGCAAGAAGTTTGAAGAAGAGATCAATGATAGGTTAGGAGAGTTACATAGGCAACAATAGTTGAATGTTGATACTACTTTTCAAGCCAGCCTGGCTCATCAAATTGCTTCAACCCAAGGACTTCCAAACCCTAAGCATACAGAAGAAGAGGAGAAAGATGAAGTAGAGGAGCAGTCAAACGTGCACGTGGTGACTACTGACATCGATCCTCATGAAGGTGAAAAAGATAAGGATGTGCCATAATGGTTAAACTTCACCTTTGAGAAGAAAAAGAAAGTGGTGCTACCCAAGGTTACATTTTAGCACACCATCACTGAAGAACCATGGAAAACAAAGAGAGAAAAGACAATGCATCAATTATCAAGAACCAGTTCTAGTGAAGTGATTGTTGATGTAGTAGTTCCAACACAACCTGAAGGTCAAGACTCCCCCAAATAACAGGTTTCACAAGTCAAATTGGGTAAAGAGACCAAATGGGTAGAAATAGATACATTGGAGCTGGCTACTAGTGTTATCAAGGGCCGAATAGAAAAGTAGCACATCTCCTATTCAGAGGTCAAGGCACAATTGGAACAATATAAGCAGCTTTTGGTAGAGATGGGTAAGCCCCTGGATACATATGTAGATGATAAATTACCTTCAATCTCATCACTCCCAGAGGGAGATATAAAAGCATATGTTGAGGTAAGACAAGTCGTAGCCACAACAAAGGTATGGGCACGAACAAATGTCACCAAAATTAGATTATTCTTGCAAAACACCATGAAAGAATATAGAAAGGGCATGCATGCTGGAGGAGCGTTAGCTTCTTGTTCTCACTAGTGGGAGCGGAAGCTCAACACTTTTGGCAAACAGTTTTGGGTTTTGAATAAAGTTTTGAGTCTTGGGGAAGAAGAGATAATAAGGGAAGACCTCTTAGGTGGAGACAGTTATAAAAAATTGTGATTCTACATATACATTTTGGATTTGAAGATAGAAATTCTTCAACAGTAAGTGAAGGATGTAACATGTATTTGGTCTCCCCTTCTTAGGGTAGTGAAAAATACGAGAAGTTTTTAGGGCAGTTATTAGGATTTTTTGGGCTTGGTATAACCAATATTGGAGGTATGGAGGAGGACCAGGTACTTTGCCAGTGGGATGCGTATGAAGAACAACATTTTGCAGCTCTGACTCAGTTTAGTGTTGCATCGATGGACAAGTATACATATTGGATAGCCCAGTATCAATAGGTTGCTGAAATAATAGAGGAGTTGGAGGGTGGAAGAAAGAGTGTAGAGGATATTTTGAAAAAGTACAAGTTTATAATCAAACATGTTACTGATCCTCCTGTCGAAGTGATTGCATGTATCATTGGCAACTATAACCTATAAAAAGAAGTGAAAGATAAACATATAGTTGCTAATGATAGCATGACTTTTAAAAGGAGTTTATACATGATACCATAGTAGGACTTCAACTACACTTCCAACTTACACTTTGGTTTTGAGAAAAATTGTGCATGATTACGAATGTTTGGCTCATGTAGCATCGTCTTCGAAGTGCTCCCTGAGTCCTGGTTTTGTAATGGTTAACTGGAGTCTAAGGTAGAGACTTGCATGTCAGTTGCGACTCCTCTCTTTTTTATTCTTAATTTAGATAGGTTTTTTTCCTAGAAAGTAGGTCAAGAAACTCTATAAATTGAGGAGTTTGATTCATTTGTAAAGGTCCACAAATTGATGATTTGAGGCCCACTTAGAGATTTTAGATTATTTTTGCAGATTGTTATGAACTAGATTATTTTTGTGATACATTATTTGAATTTAATACAAGAAATAACTTATAGATTGCCTGATCTATGTGTGTGTGCTATTAATTTGTTCTTGGCAGTTTGGTAATGTCTATTGTTTAATCAACAACTTGTTTTGATCTTATGTTTATTGCTTTATGAATCATATTGCGCACGTAAGTGGTGTATGAGAATTATTGTGATAGATGATTTTGTGGTGATATTCTTTCCATGAATTTGTGAGGTTTCAAACTTTGTAGGTTTACTAGAGGTCTGTTATTGAATGCTGATTTAGATGATATTGATGATTTTTGGATTATAGGGTACTTACTAAGTAGCTCATTAAGTCTTTATTGAATTAGTTTCATTGTTATTTTCTTGTTTCCCTATCTTTGCAGTTTATTTTGAAAGAGAATCTTAAAGCATAAAATACAAAAAAAGTGGAGTTATTGGAGGTTATTGGGATTCATTTAACTAGAAGGCCCCTTCACAGGTATAACCACATCAACCATTGAGCTACCCATCGTTGTCAAGACCCGACTATAAAGACCTTGGAGTAGTTAGTTTTTTGGAACTTATTACTTTTCAGGAGAGGTGGTGACTGTTTACACAAATTACCTGACTGTTGGTGATTGTGTCAAAACACCCATCAACAAAAAGTGGTGCTAGAAGGAGGGCCAAGATACTAATTCCCTTAATTTTCAAATTCATGATCACATTATGACTTAGCATGGTACTCCCAGTAGACAAAATTTTACCATTCACGCAACCCAACTTCAATTGCGAATAAGATGACATCCTTTCCCAGCTTCACACTCTTGCTTGGGACAATAGAAGGAATTATAGTGATTGGTCGTGAGCTAGACAAGTCCTTGACAATGAAAGACAAAGAGGTATATGTATAGAAGAGGAGGCCCAAAGACAACTTCTTGCACAAAGGAATCTCCAACCACCTCCTCCACAACTGATAAATTGTGGAACTAAGATAGATCGTATATCATCTTTCTCTCCAGAGAGATTTTACATAGTCCTTAGGAGTAGTTCTTCTCCATTAGACTTAGTAGAGTTAGGACCTATGATTAGGAAAAATAAAAATAAAGCTAAGAGACAACCTTCAACATCCTCGCTTGCTCAATCATCCATGCCCAGCGTAGGGGATCAACTCATCCCTAGTCCTTAGTCCAGAGCTACACCTTTTGTAACTCAACATTCACCATCCCCACCTACAATGGCCTACTTCAACCAAGATCACACACCATTGGGAACTATACCTGGAGGAGTACATGACCTACCTAGGAACCCAAACAAATTCTATAGTAAGTTCTACTTTATGGGAGCTAGGACTATAGACAAGCATATTGAGGCATTCAAGGATGCAGTGGTTCGTAACAACATTAAGCATCAAGACGTGGTGTGTAGAATCTTTCCATATTCACTTGGGGAAAATGAGTATAACTGGTATTTTAGCTTACCTGCAAATTCCATCAATGGTTGGGATGCTTTGGAGAGAGCTTTTATAAATTAATTTGAAGTATATGTTGATCCTGGGACATTATACCATCAGTTTGCTTCCCTTAGGAAGTCACCAAATGAACCTTTGACAAATTTTAATACCAACTTTCAAAGGGCATACAAGAGATTACAGACTCCTTACCAAGTGGCACTGAACATTGCAATTGACTCATATTTGAGAGCTATTGACCCATGGAGCGCTATGTTTGTTAAGAAAAGTGTACCTAAAGATCAAAGGGATACCCTCGCAAAAGTTTATGCGTTGGTAGTAAACATGAATCAAGAACTGAATCAAACACCTGGGGGAATTGGATACAACTTACCCATAGGATTGAACCAAGTAAATTACAACCAAATCCCTGAGGTACCATCTTCTTGTTGGAATACAATGAATCCAAGAACACTGAGAGGGGGGGTGAATCAGTGTTCTACCGGTAGTACAATATTTTAACCTTTTATAACATACACACATAAACCGATAAATGAAGAAACATATAACATGAAGTAAATAAACCAGCCACATGAATGAGCACCATACCACACTGAATTTATACATGGAAATCCTCAAAGAGGAAAAACCATGGTAGGATTTGTGACCCACAATATCAATTCACTGGCCATATGAAAGATATTACATAGCATGGGGGCCTGCACATGCAGGAAGGCACACTGCCTAGAGCACGCTGCTCAATAGAAAAGAGTCTCACTGACTACAAGCTTCTGTTGAGATAAAAGAGTAATGGTGAACTCACAAAATGCATCTGCAATGCCAAAAAGAGTTCTGATTAAAGCTTTGTTCTGTACCGGTTCATAAACCTTGAACCCTTTTACCAATATCTCCTTTCCTCCAAGAATGCTTTACAAACCATCTATTGATCATTGAATGATATAAAATTCACATACAAATGACCTAAATACATATCCTTCGCATTACATAGTTCTACTACCTTGTCATATATCAAAAATGACCTAATAGACCATCCTATATACCCTCTACAAACAATATGCCTTATGTCAGCTTACAATACATTACAAAATATATTCAATGTCGGCCCTATACAAAATGATTTTATAAATAAAACCTTTCAGATCCCAGACTGATGTTGGCTTCATTGAAGTGCTAGATGTTGGTGCTGATGCCGATGATGACCCTGATTACTCCAATGTTGGTATCTGTCGATGTATGCCTCCAAATGCCGGTATCTGCCAGTATATGCCTTCAAGAGAATATTGTTACCATCAATGACAACATATGAATCCAATGAGTGTCAATTTCCAACACTTCTCTACCAGTAGGAGCCCCAGCAATGAACCCGGTACCAAGTTATGCACCTCAGCCTCAGGCTAACCAATAGTTTGGTGCTCAAGCTTTAACTTGGTAGAACAATACTAACGTTGCCCCTATCCAAACACAGTATGTTGGTTAGGTACAAGGGACAAATCAATAGTTTGGTAATCCCCAGGCAGCAAAGCAAGCCCCAACTACAATTTCTGAGAGTCAAGGATCGCACCTATCTGCTGAAGTAGAGGCATTAAAAAAAATGATTTCACAAGTTACTTCAGATTTGAGTTAGCTAAAGATGAATCCACTAGGAGGGTATAACCAGTCCCAAACATACAATAACCAGCAAGGCTAAAATAACCAAAATCAAAACCAAAGGTATAAATCCAAGCCATACAATAGATAATGGAACACAAGTCCAAACAATGGTGGAGTAAACCATGACCATCCCGATGCAAGAGACAACCCAAATAATACAAAAAGTGTTAACCTTGCTGTTATGAATTTACTGACTAATTGGTGTAGGTTGCATGATACAACATTGCATTCGGAGGTCAATTGTGCTCAGTTCAAAAAGATCATTAGGATTGCTCAAGCTAATTCTCAACCGACAAGGTGCTCCAATGAGGAACCAGAAAAGGTTAATACAATAATGTTGGTTGACACATTCCTATGCAAGGAGTTCCAAGCAGAAGTTGAAGGTGAACCGTGTGTCTATGATGCTCAAGCTTTTCAAACCAGGAATAATTACAACCTTAGAAGTCAAGGAAAGGCTCCATTGACATAACCACCTCCCCCAAAGGGTGGATTTGTACCTCCTGATGCGAATGCAAGTAACAATCCTTCCCCTCCTAAATATTTTCAAGGAGCACATCCTAGACAAACTCAAGGGCAAGAATATGTTTTGAAAGGATCTTTTGATGTTACCAAGGAGATGGAGAGAACTGCCACCACTATGTCCCTAATGGAGGTACTGAGATATTGCCGTGAACAAAAGAAGGCTCTCCTTAAGAAGTTGGAACTACCTGGAGTCTCAAAGCAATGAGGTTAAGATGGATGACTTGAATGAAGTCAACGCCAATATCAATAATGATGCCATCGAAAACCCACCATTTCTACTTAGTTTGAAGATATGTGGAAAGAATCTACATAATTGTTTGGTAGATTTAGGTGTTTTTGAAAATGTAATGCCTTATCTATATGTCAGAAGCTTGGTCTCAACCCAGTGCATGCAAACAATATTGTGGTACAATTGGACAAGACTGAGGTCAATGTAATTGGAGAATTAAAAGATGTGTATATCCAGTTGGGTGTTGATCCCCACATAGCTCGTTACATTAACATTAAAGTGGTTGATATTCCAGAGGTATATGGGATGCTTCTCAATAGAGATTGGTCAAAAAAATTGGGAGGCTACTTCTCAACCCGTTTTACATATTTATGGCTTCCATGGAAGGGAGTGAGTAACCAAATCCGAATTGACAGTGAACCCAAGTTGAAGAAGTTGGTCACATATTATGGAGCTCCCAATGAGGTGGCATGTGCTGAAGTGAGTCCAAGAGTCTATAGAGTAAATGAAATTCTTTTTCTGCACCTGTAGTTCCCAATCCCACCAAATTGATATGGCAGAGCATAAAGCGAGGATTAAAGACTTTATCGCAGGAATGAAACAAGGGATGTGCTTGTTAGGAGATGATATAAAAATGCAAGATTTTTTACTCCCATAATGGTGTAGGATACATCATCAAGAACATTCTAAATTATCATGTATCCCCTGCCAAAACGAAGTTACAAAATTGATGAGCCCAGACCCTTGTGAGGACATTGATTATGTCATCAACGTAGAAGAAATTAAAGTTCCAAGTCATGAGGAAGTAATACCTAAAAAAATGGATGTTATAATAGAAACTTCCCACTTGGAGCAATGCAAGAAGGGGATCTTCATAGTTGAGATTGACAAACAAGAGAATAAGGATATTCCACCCAAGCAGGAGAAAGAAGAAACTCAGTCTCTCATACAACTTCAAGTAGAGAAGTCCACTCCCAATACCCTCAAAGTACTCTTGGAGCCTGTAAATGAACAACCTCAGGTGTTAGAAGACCTTGAAATCAAGGAACAACAACCACTTTCAGAAACTAATCTTCCTCCATTGATCACTGAACCTAAGTCAAAGAATATAAATAAATTGAAGGATGAAATATGGTTTCTAAAGTTTGATGGGTCTAGATCCAAGCAAGGTAGTGGAGCAAGAGTTGAGTTAACAAGTCCCAAAGGGAAGACCTTTCTAGCCTCCTATCGAATCCAATTCCCTTGCACTAATAATATGACTGAGTATGAGGCCCTAATTAGAGGACTAATATTCGCTCATAAGAAGGCAGCCAAATTCTTAAGAGTGCAAGGAGATTCTGAATTGGTGGTCAAGCAAGTAAGAAGTCACTATTCATATCACAACAAAAGGTTAGCAACATATAGGAATACAATATGGGGGTTGGTTGAGGATTTTGATAATTTCAATATCCAGCTGGTGCCCAAGAAGGTAAATGGAATATCAGATGCATTGGTTGTAGAAGCAAGTACACTAGAACCAGTGAGTCAATCTCCTTTGAAGATATTTTCCATAGAGTTGGTCTCCAAACCTGCTATGCTCGATAACATCAAACACTTTCAAGTCTTCGAGGATGATACACACATTCTATCTTTTCTCGCTAATACAGGGGCTTTTGAAGAAAAAATCATTGATGAGAAGGATAGATCAGATGATCTTGATGAAGGGGGTGATGAAGAAATCATAAATTTGCCTACAAACATCATTCCCAAAGGTATGGTCACTCTAGAGAGGCTTTTTGATTCCAATCCCAAGATAAAAGAGAGATTGACAACAGATTCAGATGCTGGAAAATATGAACCACATAATATTGGTCCAGAAGGTCAAGAGAAGATAGTGTACATTAGGAAGATTTGTACTCCCAATGAAAGAGAGAAAATTATGCAAATCTTAAAAGAGTACATTGGTGTTATAGCATGGGGATACGAAGATCTAAAAACATTCGATACATCAATCATCACTCATGTTATAGCTTTGAAACTCAATATAAAACCATTTAGACAGAAGCAATGACCGGTCAATTCATTGATAGAACCCTTGATTTTCAAGAAAGTTCAAAAGCTTCTCGTTGCTAGGATTATTTTCCTAGTACGTCACTCCACTTGTGTTTCCAACTTGGTGCTAGTAAGGAAAAAGAATGGGGAAATCCAACTTTGTGTTGATTTTCACAACCTCAATAAGCCATCATAAAAGGATAATTACCTGCTCCTTTCCTTAGATGAGGTATTACAAATCGTTAATGGTTCACAAATGATGTCATTCCTAAATGGTTATTCTAGATATAACCAAGTCTTGGTGAACCATGAAGACCGCATGAAAATAGTGTTTACTAGGAAGTGGGGAACTTATGCATACCAAAGGATGTCGTTTGGGTTAATTAATGATGGAGCAACATTCCAGAGAGCAATGGATACAACTTTCAAAGACCTGATTGGCAAATGTATTATTATATATATGGACTGTAGAAACCTAAAAATGTCTCATTGATCATGTGCTAATTATTCGTCTAATTGATTAAATAATTCTTTAATTTTTTAATTAAGTTAATTAATCTTATTCTTCTAGTTTTCTATTTCCTCATAATCTTACTAATTATTCTATTTTGTATTCTTTCATCATTTAATCATTTTAACCATTTTCTAATATTAATTAAATATTTATTATTTAATTAATTCTCCCAATTTGAATAATCTTTAATATTTAAATAAATTACTTCTATTTTCAATTTCTATCTCTAATCAATTATTCATTTAACCATTTTCTAAATATTAGTTAAATATTTATTATTTAATTAATTGTGATTTAATCCTTTAATTTAAATAATCTTTATTATTTAATTAAAGTCCATTTCTAAATAATTGAATAGTTTCTTTAAATTATTTAATTAACTAATTAATTCTTTTAGTTCCATTTCCAAATCCCCAAATTATAATTTCATTTAATTTCAAATTCTTCTAATTTCTTCTAAATTCAAATACATGTGCATGATTTCAAAAATCAAATTGAAAATCAAAGTCAAGTTTTAAATATATTCTGTAGACACCTAAAAATGGTCAACGCTTGCGGAATCATACTTTAACATTTGCACATTGCCTCATTTTAGGTTTTTGCATCGCATTAACATTTCTCCTATGTCACGCACTTGGTCTTTATCATTTGCGAGCATCAAGTCATTCTTCTACATTCTTCATTCATCTCGCTGTCGAATTTGGTCTTGTCGGCAACAATCTTTAGTCATGATTTTGGTCGATCTTTGTCCTTGTCAATCTTGTCATATTGCGATCGATTTGTCATCGATCCTTGTCCTTTTCAATCATGCCAATTTGGTCAATTTGTCATTGATTTTTGTCAACCAATCTCAATCAAATCATTTATAATCCAAAATCATGATCGAATCGATATCAACTATCCTTTGTCAAGACCTAATTGTCATCTTTGCATTGCTAATTCATCTTCTAGGGTTTCGTGATTTAATCATTTAACCTTGTTTGCCATTTCTCCCTTTAGGATTAATAAATTATTTATTTATCCTAAGTCTTCTTGTCACAATTAAATGTTCATTTAATTGGCTAATTATTCCTCTTTGTGAATTAATTAATAAATGATAAATTATTAATTAATTTACCTAATTTCTAATTTCCATTAATTTCTTAATTTTCTAATTCCTAATTTCAATTTCCTCCTATTTCTCTCCTAAATTCATGGAAATGACATGTCAATTTGTCATAAATTTGTCATAATTGACAATCAATCAATTTTGACATAGAAGTTGTCATAATTTGTCATAAATTATCAATCAACAAATTTTGCATAGAAAGTGCATAATTTGTCATAATTTGTCATAATTGACATAATTGATTTGCAATTTCCATTTGAATTGAATCATGCTAATCTTGCCATCTCTCCAATTTTTCTATAAATTGGATGATCTTCATCAATCAAGGCTAATAATTGGTAATCAGGCTATCGAATTTATGCTTCTAGTACTCTTGATCAATAATCAATGTCAATCTTGCTTTCAATTATGTATGTGCACTTGTAGGTGAGATCCACAACCATTTGAAGAGGAAAGAAGAACAATGGAGCCGCATGAAGGAGCATTCAAATCTGCTATTGGTTTGCATATGTCTTTAATTTTGAATGCTTTTATGTCATGTCTTTATTGAGTGTTGTTTAGGATAGATCATTGCAATGAATGTATTTGTGATTGAGCTATTACGTTTATCTTGTTTTGTGATGATTTCCTATTTCCTAACGTACATATTCAAATACTAAATTGAATTTATTTTAAATTCAATTATTTGAATTAAATTTCATGCAAAGATTAAATTGAAAATCTAAGTTAAAGTGCAAGTACATGCTAAATTAATTAATTCAAACAATTAATTAATTAATTAATCATTTATCTCTCCAATCTCTATTTCCATCTTCTAGGTAGCTTTGTCATCTTCTTAATTTCCTCCAATCATTCTTTTTCTTCCTTCAGTTAGCTTTTTCTCAACCAGTTGACTCTATTCTGTTTCACCTCCAAATCAACAGTTCGACTATCAATCTTCATGTGAGCTCACCTGAGTTCCACCTCTTGATCAATTTGTTCCACCTTTCAATAAATCTTCTCCAATAATCTATAAATTGAGCATTCAATCTCCATTTTCAACAATCACAAACTTTGAATCTTTGTGTCAATTGTAGGTTGCCAACGTGATATCTGAGAGCCACCATACCACAAAGAGGAGAAAAGCAATGGAAGTCATGATGCACAATAGGGAGTTTTATATTGTTTAATTTCATTATGTTTTTCATTTATTTCATTGGTTTTGTGTTCAAATTGCTTAGATAGTTATGGGATTCGTGGTTTTTCTTATTTCCTATTTAGCAATGATGAATTTGAGCATAGCACATTAATGACCTGACAATATTCTCCAAAGTTAGGGGAGATCACCCGGACCACCTCCGCAAAGCCTTAGAAAGATGTCAGAGATATGGGATATCCCTTAACCCCAAGAAGTGTGTATTTGGGGTGGCTGAAGGGAAGCTCCTTGGTCATATAATCTCTGAAAGAGGGATATCTATAGACCCAGATCAAGTAGATGCATTGTTAAAATTGCAAATGCCTGGAAGTAAAAAGGAGATGAGATCTTTCTGCGGGAAGATCAATTTTGTCAGAAAATTTATCACTAGGTTTGCAAAGATAGTCAAGCCATTAAATGAAACGATGAAGAAGGATTCTAAGATTGAATGGAGTGCAAAAGCAAGAGAGGCATTTTCCCAAATCAAGAGGTCTATTATAGAAGCTCTTGTATTGACTAGTCCTAACTATACTGCTATTTTATATATATTCTTTTACTTCGTTGCATTCAGGCACAACTGTTCTGACATAGAGGCAAACAGGGGATGAGAAACCCATCGCATTCATGAGCTCCCCTTTTAAGAGTGCTGAGGTGAGATATTCTGCTCTTGAGAAACAAGATTTTTCTTTAGTAAGAGCAGTCAAGAAATTTAGACATTATATCTTGAGGAACAAAATATATGCAATTGTATTTGACCAAGCGGTTAAGTCACTGCTTATGCAGTCAGAGCTGGGAGAATGCCAAGGGAAATGGATGTCTATTTTACAAGATTTTGATCTAGAGATGCATCCAATGAGGTTAGTTAGAGGCCAAGTTCTTTCTCAAGCTATGGCGACTGATATCCCTCAAATGCAATGCCAATAGTATGTGTTGCAGTCATTCACTCAGGACCCATGGTAGACGGATTTGGTTTTTATCTTGTTGAATAACAAGTGTCCTGAGGGGTTGACGACCATGCAAAGACGAGATTTAAGGCTCAAAAGTGCCAATTATATGATCAAGGATTCAACACTTTATAGGAAGAACTAAAAAGGTATTTACCTTCGATCTCTTGATCATCGAGAAGCCCGTAATATGGTCGAGGAATTCCATGGGAAGTATGGTACAAGTCATGGGTCAGCAAATGCCACTACACATCAGATTCTAAAGGTTGGATATTATTGGCCTAGTATTTTTAAATATACTCATGAACATGTTTGTCATTGTCATACATGCCAAACCATAGCTTCCAAAGAGAGGAATCCCACCATGCCTCTCCTACCAGTATTTGAGGTAAGACCTTTTGCCCAATGGGCATTGGATTTCGTAGGTGTCACTAATCCTAATTCATCTGCAGGACATAAGTTCATTCTCACAACAACAAATTATTGCACCTGATGGATGGAGGCCATAACATGTAGAAATGCTAATGTGGAGGTTGTTCTGAAATTCATTGAAGAACACATCATTACCAGGTTTGGTATGCCATTCACTCTGGTATGTGACAACGGACCTACTTTTACTTCTACATAGTTGATGCAATGGTCGTATGAGTATAAGGTGATATTGAAATTCTCTTCCAATTACTATCAGCAAGGTAATGGAGTAGTTGAATCCATGAATAAGAATAGCTTAGATGTTATTAAGAAGCTACTTGAGAAAAATCCCAGGGATTGGCACAATCAGTTGAGGTACGCTTTATGGGCGATCAAACTAGAGTTAAAGCCGTCCTGGGAACTTCTCCGTATTACCTTGTTTATGGCCAAACCCCTATTTTTCTGATCAATTTACAAATACCTATCTACTAGCTAATGAAAGAACTTGAAATTGAGGATCAGGTAGAAGTTTGTCTCCTAAATCTATTAAAACTTAATGAGAAAAGGATTAATATCCTACAACACTTCACTAAGCATCAAGCAGTTGTTAAGTGATGGTTTGACAAAAGAGCCAAGGTGAAAGCCTTTCAGATTTATGACTTAGTTTTGTTATGGGACAAGGCCAAGGAAAAGAAGGGCAATCAACATAAGTTTAAAAAGTTGTGGTTAGGTCCTTACCAAGTTGCTAAAATTTTAGGGGAGAACACTTTTAGGTTGAGATTTTTGACTGGAGAACTTGTACCATTTCCCATAAATGGTCAATTCCTCAAGCATTATTTTGATTAATCCACAGTGAAGCTCAACCTGGTGTACTATAGTGGATTAGTTGTTTTTGTTTTTGTTTTTGTTTTATTTGCTTTGTTGCTTGTTTGAGTTTGCATGTTTGTTGCGTATTTTTCGTTTTTATTTTGTTGCATGTCTGTTTCCCTTTCTATTTTGTTTGTCTATTTGGTTTGGTTTTGTTGTGTTGGGACACATGTTTATTTTCAAGGATTCTAAAAGGTAGGTGTTCTTTGCATGATAGATTGGAAAATTTTGGTAGACTTCGACTCTTTTCTCTTTACAACTTTATTATTATTTGGTTAATTTTTGAAACCTTTGTCTACACTTGTCCAAGGTGGTATATAATAGTTTAAATATGATTTGAGTTCTTGACTCTTACTTGGAAGAGGCTAACCTGATTACTCAGCACTACCATCACATTAAGTTACATCAATTTTTTTTTGTAAGGTATCAGATGAAATTATTTCTGAGTGAAAAATCAGAAGTTAGGATGTTTCGCGTTGTCCGCTGTGGCTCCCAACCTAGTGTTTGGACTTCAATGTTTGAAAGTTGCTTTAAGGTCAAAAGAAATAATCCCTTTATATTCTATGATGTTTTAAAAAAAATGAAAGAGAAAAGAAATGATCCACTTAAAGCAACTAAACTTGGGTGTTTCAAGTAATCTCCACCGAGGCTATGGATGTATGGCTGGCAGTGGAGCACTGGTTGATGGGAGCTAGAGGTATCTCTATCGAGGCTATGAATGCTTGGCTGGTAGCAGAGCTATGCCTAGGATAACCTTGCATGAAACACATTAGTTGATTTCACCTACGTAGCTTGGGCTCAATTTCCTTTGTTTGTCTTCATTATTGAGAACGATGGAGTAATAAATCATGCACACACACTTAAGAGTTAATCATGTTCAATTCTAGACTTGGTTGTTTGGTCATTGGTTCACTCATCTTTTTGCTCTTATACATCCTTTTGAATGATAGTAGCCTTAGGCATCAGGTTATATCAAAGATTCCGAAGTTCTAAAATGCCTAGAGTCATTTTTCCCAAATAGTTGACATTTGTTATGCTCTACATACCTAACCCCATTAGTTTCCTTGTCTTGAAAATATGGGTCCCTCTTTTTGCTTTCTGTAGCTTTGTTTTTTTCAGTTTATGCCTAGACACCCCAGAGTCCCGAAGTGTACTTTGTTTGTTTTTGAAGTCCTACCCTGTAACCCCCAAGTCTCGAAGTAGGCACTTGTTTTGATTATGTTTTCACCTCGGAACCCTAGAGCCTCGGAGTTTCAAGGTAGGTTTTTGTTTTTTATGTTTGTCACAACCTCAGAACCCCGGAGTCCTGAAGTCACGCCTTGTCTCTTTTTGTCATTGAAGCCTCTAGATTCTGGAGTCCCAAAATCCTGAGTTCTTCATGTTTTGTTGTTAGTTACTTCGGAACCCTAGAACCCCGGAGTCTCAAAGTTTTGTTGTCTTTGCAACCCTAGAACCCCAGAGTCCCGAAGTTATTTTGCTTTCTTTTCTTTCCCACCTCGGAACCCCAGGACCTCGAAGTCTCGAGGTCTGTTTGTGTTTTTTTAGCTTTCACCTCGGAAGTCTGGAACCCCAGACTCTCGAGGTCGTGTTTAACTCGACTGTACGGACTAAAAATCAGGGGTATAAATAGAGGAAATGAACTCTTTTGAGTTCATTTGCACATTCAGGTTTTCCAATTTTCTTGCTCTACCTCCTGACTTCATGCCTCCGTATCGCCGAGTTTTTGAGGGTTTTCTTCAATTAGGTTGGTGGATTTCTTTGCCCTCTTTGATTTTTCTAGTTGAGATCTTTTATTTTTTTAACTTAGGTTTTTTTTTTAGTTTTTCTCATTTTGCATGTTTGTTTTCTTCCTGTGTCCTTAGGGTTTTTCTAACCCCAGAACCCCGAAGTTCCAGCCTCTGTAGTTGTTTTCACCTCGGAACTCTGGAACCCTGAAGTCTCGAGGTTAATATTTTTTTATTGTGCTTTCACCACGGATCCCAAGAGTTCTGGACCTTCCCTTTTGGCCAATTTTTGAGTTACACCTAACCTTGGAACCCCAAAACCTTAGAGTTCTGAAGTTCTTTCCTCTTAGGCCATTATTTGAACTACCCCAAGACTTTGGGTCCCTAAAGTCCTGAATGAGCTATGTGCTTAGTCCACCCCAGAACCCTGGAGTTCTAGGTTTTATTGTTCTAGCCTTGTATTACCCTAGAACTTCGGAACCTCAGAGTCCTGGGTTCTATTGTTTTGGTTCACCTCAGAACTTCAGAACCCCGAAGTTTTGGGTCATGTTTTTAGCCCATCTTCATCTCAGAACCTCGAAACCCCGGAGTCCCAAGGTCATTTATTTGAGAAAGAGTTTTCCCACCCCAAAACCCTGGAGTCTCGGAGTCCTGAAGTGGGTAATATAATTGATATATTTGAAGTGTGATAGGCTAATTTGTGGTTCTTTCTTGCAGATTTGAAAAATTAGATGGACCCAACTTCCAGCAAGAAAGGTAAGGAATTGGATAGACTCCCCACAACTATGAAGTACCGTTATCAGGGTCAAGTTTATGTCTTAAAATTGGATGATTAGATCAGATGAGTAACTAATACAGAGGTAGGACATGTGAAGTTAGAAGACATTGCAACATAATTGGACAAACCAAGACTAGAGGCTCCTTACAGGAGGATCAAGAGATCAGGGCTCATAGAAGAAACTATTTTTTCTCAATCCATCGAAGGCCCTGAATTCATTATGATCGTGGCACACTTCTACAATACATACACTAGGAAGTGCACTGATGCCCAAGAAAGGACAATGATAGATTTACCTGCTGATATGTTGGGATATGTATTCGGGATTCCTTCAAGAGAGGAAGAGGTGTTGTTAACCACTGAAGAAGAAGTTGCCAAAGTATGAGATGGGGATGTTACCACGAGAAAAAGGCATATGAATGAAAATTTGCTCGAGGAGGAGAGGAAGACAAGTTTAAAAGCCAATGACATCCTAAGGGAAGATTTTAAGGAGCCACAACATGACTTAATTATTATGCTAAGAAAGGCCTTCGGCAAGACAGATTGTTGTCACTTCCACCCATCGATGTTTCATTATATGACTATTGTTCTGATTGGCAAAAAGTATTTCGATTGGACTCAGATCTTATTTGACAATATACATGGGTATTTGGTAGATGTGCATAAGATGAAGAAATTTTTCTTCTCTTCATATGTTGTTTGGGTAGCGACACGAGCAAGAAAATTCCCATGGTTGAAAACAGAGGGCCAACTCGGAGATGAGGAAGGACAAATGAAGGTGTGGGAGTATTACACCCAACTCCCTCTAGGCAACGCAAAGGCACATTACAAAAGATTAAATGATGCCTTCCTTTTCCCTGTCATCATCAAGCTTATAAGTGATACAAGTTATAGAATAAGCCCAGAAGTAATTGCCATAATCAGAGAATGGGCATGTTGGTTCATTCAGAATGAACATTCCACGTATATTAGTGTCAGTGGATTCACAGGTTGCCCTATGTTTCTGCCAAGATACTATAATGACCGCATCGTATTGTTAGAATATGTCAGACAAATGCTTGGGTTGCAATCACTTTTTTCCTCAAAACATAAGGTAGGTATAGATTTTTCAGTTTCTATCGGTTATTTCTCTTGTTCCAGGATTCGGGTAGCAAAGACGATAGAGCAAGAGTTGTAGGTGTATACACCTAAAAATGTTCTGAATATAGTTAATTAAATACGCAGTTATTTGATTAATTCCCCTTCCCAATTAATTGAATTCACAAGCAATTTAATTAATTTCTCTATTCATCTAATAGTAAATAAATCTACATGATTTATTTATATAGTTCATTTCATGTCCCCCTTTGATTAATTAATTCTAAATTAATTAATGTCCCCCCCCATATAAATCAATTCTTCTAATCCCTAATTAAGATTAACAAACTCAAGTTTGTTGAAATTAATTATCATTTTCTAATTATTTGAATTTCTAAATTCAAATGAGCACATGGCTCCTAACTTTTAACCACCTAACCTAACCATCCCCTAACCTGGTCCATTCCACCTAATCCTGGGTCTAACTAACCCTATCTTATCTTGCACATTCTAACCTCCTTATCCTAACCTCCCATGGTGTGGATATTACCTCCTTGAGGCACATGGCACTTTTGCCACATGTCTCCTCCCTTGGACACTTGTCCTCTCATGAGCAAGGCTCCTTGACACTTGTCACCACTCAGATGACAAGTGTCCCTTCCTCCTTCCTCTTCTCCAACTTCCTCAATCTTGGCCCTTGATATCTTCATATTAGATCTGGACCATCGATTCCTGCCACCTCAGCTTTGGCCTTGGAATTCCTATAAATATCTCCCATTTTGGAGCAATAAGGATCCATCTCATATCAATTTAGGCATTGTTACTATACACATATCCATCCCTTGCATTCATAGCTTTTAGCATCATTACTATAGGCAATTTTCATTTCAATCATCTAGTAATTAGCATTTTGGATTAATCATAGCATGTTAATCTAGTTTCTTAAATCATGCATTTCATATCATCTCCATAGTCAATCATGATCAAATAGCTACTCAACTCTTGAGTTGCCACTTTGGAGGTCATTGCTCCGCTGAGAGTCCATCAATCCAGCACCTTCAAGGTCCTCAAGAATAGAGGAAAATGGGACATTTCAAGGAAGCCTTATGGTTTACATTTCTAATCTAGTTTTTAATTAAGCTTTTCAATTATGTTTTATTGCCTCATTATATGTGTATGCCTTCTATATACCACATTTTTAGCATCACATTAATTGGCACCCACCATGGGGCCTAGCCCCTTTGATCTTTAATAAGTTTGTTTGTAGGAAATTTCATGGATAGGTTGATTAGCTCTTTCAAAGTGCAGATTAGCTCTCTTGGGCTCCCAAATTGCATTCTTGGCCTCTTTTGTAGCGTTTTGACACCTCAAATGGCGTTTATGGGAGATTCCTCAACTCTGTTTTTATGTTTTTCTATGCTTTAGTGCTTTTAGTATGTACTTTAGCATTTTTGGTATGTATTGTGGCATTTTTGGCACATTTGTCAGTGTTTTCAGTCTGTTTGACAACATTTCTAGTGTGTAGAGCAAAATTTCTGGTATGCAAAGTAGCGTTTTGGGTCCATTTGGCAGCGTTCTTGGCACATATGATGGCATTCTTGGTCAATTTGATGGCGTTTTCAGTTTTTTATTGATTTTGCAAATATTGTATGTTGCATTCCTCATTTATGCTTTTGGACTGTCCTTTTCCCGAACCTAATTTGCAGATTATTGGTTTTGTAGGTACTTATTTTGCTTTGAAAGATCGGAGTCATAAACTATTTCACCATCAAAGAATGCAATATAAACTACTAACTTTGTTTGCAGCCGCGAGATTTTGCACTTATTTTTGATAAATCAAGCACATAAACTAACTACAATGGAAATCAACAAACATGTCTTATGTGTTTTGATGATAGGCGAGTATGCTCTCACCTTTCTTAGGTGATCAAAAAGCTAGACTCATCCTTTGCTTTCAATAGTGCATATCTTTAGCGGGCCTGCCCTCCCGAGGAGCTAATAACTCTAAGCCATTAAGGTCGGTGAGAGGGGAACAACCCAAGTGGGAATGGCTAACGCCAAGTACTCCAACCCACTATAAAATAATCATGAATTGATGAAAATCAAGTCAACGAAAATGCTCAGGAATAGATCTCCTTTGTACCTTTGAGTATATCAAACCTTGGTTTTCAAGGTTGGGAGACTTCTTAATTGAGTTTATACCCCGACGCGTTGAATGTTAGGATTCCCAAAGATACTGAGAGGGGGGGTGAATCAATATCTAATTGGTTATAAGATTTTCTTAACTTAAAACATGTAAAGCATATCAATATTGTATACTGGTAAACAAGAAATAATGCAATAAACAAAGGTAACAACAACCACATGAAAAACACACCATAACACAGTATTTTAATGAGGAAACCCAGTGTGGGAAAAACCTCGGTGGGATTTGTGACCCACAATATTCACTTACTGGCCAATAAGAGAATATTACTGCTACAAGAGGGGCCTGCACATGCAGGAAGGCCAAGTGCCTAGAGCTCACTACTCAATTACAAAATGGGAAGTCTCATTGACTAAAAAAATGGATTATATAAATCCAATGTCTTGTACTGCTTCAAAATAGCATCTAATATGCTAGATCCAGTACCAGTTTATAGCTCTGCTTCATACATAAACCCTTAACCTATAATTCACATAATAGGTCTCCCTTATTTTGCCTATCTTCTTCTTTTCTTTCCATCCTAAAATGTTCTACAATAATCTCTTATATATATGAGTCATTTTACAACTTGCCAAGTCAGCTTACAATGATTTTACAATAATTTACAAAATATATTATAAACAAAATTCATGTCAGCTTCTATGCCGGTATACTTCCTTTCACTGTCGATGGTCTGTGTGCCGGTGTAGAGTCTGACCTTGTTGGTGCCGGTAAATTGTCTTGCCGGTGTCATGGGATTGCAAGGTTTCCATCAATAACAAAACCTTCAATCACCTACAATATCTCATTGGAGTGTGCATTTGCCAACACCGAATGGATCCCTTACTAGTTCCAATTAAATTAGAAGCTACCCGGTTTACCTCTGAACATTATTAAATTCTTAGTGCATTGAGGGGGAAGAATCTCTCCTTAAGATACTCACCATATGTCCCTCTTGAGCATATGTGCGAACTCCCCTTTTGAGACCTTATTGATAGGCTCATAATGGGACTCCACTAGCTCTCGCAAAGGCAAAAACACAAGCACCCTTTAGGGGGTGACAAGGTTGTGTGAGATGACAGGGTACCAAGTTGTAGGCTAAGAACTAATAATGAAGCCAATCTCCTTAGGATAGACTGATGATGTGTTTTCAATTGTTCAAAACCTGTGAAAACTTGGGCTTTCTTTAAAGCTTCTTGAACATACACTTTATGTGTCCTTTGGGACAAAAATATAATCTGAATTTTGTGTTTCTAAGTTAAGTCAAGATACCATCCATTAAAATACAACAAAAATTGCAAACTCAAACTTCAAATTATGAAATTCATAAGTTTCACAGCATATTAGCTCTTTCAGTCCAAACATTAGCTCTTACGGTCCAAACAGTCGCACTTTCAGTCAAGTCAAGATATCATCCATTGAAATACAACAAAAATTGTAAACTCAAACCTCAAATTGTCAAATTTACAAGTTTCACAACAAATTATCTCTTTCGGTCCAAATAGTCGCACATACGGTCCAAACAATCGCACATACGGTTCAAACTGTCGCACCTACGGTCCAAATAGTTGTACATACGATCCAAATAGTCACACATATGGTTCAAATAGTTGCACCTACGGTCCAAACAGTCACACCTACAAATTAGCTCTTTCGGTCCAAACAGTCGCACATATGGTCCAAACAGTCGCACCTACAGTCCAAACGGTCGCACATACGGTCCAAATAGTCGCACCTACGGTCCAAACAGTCGCTCTTCTGGTCTAAACTCCAGCTCTCTTGGTATGAATGTTAGATTTTTCACATTTCAACAATAACTCTACAAGGTTGAGCTTTCTAGGTATAAACATCAATTTTCTCATTCTACACATCAACTCTTGGGGTCAAAATAATCATTGTCTAAGTTCTAACATCACTAGTTTAAGCTTCAGAGTTCTTGGTCTAAATGTCAGCATTCTTGGTCTAAACGTCAACTCTCTTGGTCTAAACGTCAGCTCTTACGGTCTAAATGTCAGCTCTCTTGGTCTAAATGTCAGCTCTTTTGTGTTGAATGTCAAATTGCTTATGTTTCAACGCTAGATTTTCTAGTATGTGCTTGCTAGGTCTGAATTTCAGCTATCTGAGTCTGAAAATAAACAAGTTAGGTCAAAATAACAATCTCCTAATTTCAAACACCCAATTTGCTAAGTCTAAACATCACTATTTTAAACTTTAGAGTCACTGGACTACAAAATAGCATTTTTGGTAATGTTCCTCAGCGTTCCTGGTCATTTTGTTAGCATTTTTGGTTAGTTTGTCATCATTTTTGGTCCATATAGTAGTGTTTTTAGTTAGTATAGCAGCATTCCTAGTCAGTTTGTCAGCGTTTCTGATTAGTATAGTAGCATTTCTAATTAGTATAGTAGCATTTCTGGTCCATATAGCAACATTTTTGGTAAGTATAGCAGTGTTTCTGGTCAATATAGCAACATTTTTCGGTTAGTTTATCAACGTTTCTAGTCAGTTTTTCAGTGTTCTTGGTCCATATAGTAGCATTTCTTGTTAGTATAGCAGCGTTTCTAGTCATTTTGTTAGCATTTCTGGTAAACTGCACCAAAATCAGAAAACCAAAAACAACCCATTTCTCAGACAATCAAACATAGAGACTAGGTCATCTTCTCGGGTCACTCAGTCAGGTTATCTTTTGCTAAAATAGATTCAAAGCAAGACACACTAAGGTTCTCAAGTATTCATCTCCAACAAGTTTAAGATCTAACATCTCAAAGTGCAATATCACACCTTCTTTGATAAACTGATCACTCAAAACATAGTTTCTCATCAGGATCTATCATCCTCTATTACGAAACTGCAACGTTTGATCAGGATAACCTTGTCCCACATTGTAGGATATATTGTTCCTATTGGACTTGGTTTATCAAAATCATCATCATTTGCACTCCAAAACTAAGATCGAAAAACTTACAAATCTACAAATACTCGAATTATCTTTTCATGTCATATCATTCTATCATATGTACATTGACAGTTGATCACTTATTGAAACACCTTTTAGACAATCGAATCCTTGCAACAGAAATTGAAACATTCGAAATAGCTGAAAATCATATCAACATGACATACCAAAGCAAAACACAAGAAGAAAACATAACAAGCCAACATATCAGAACAATCAAACAAGTCCAAAATCAAAAGCCAACTATGTTAAAACCTCACAAGGATTCAAATACATCTCAAAAGAAAGGTGGTTCTTTTATGCAACTCTTAAAGATATCCCTGAAGGATTTGGCTGAGAAAGATCAAAATCATGCACCTATGTCTATCAATGGCTCATCCCTCCATAAGCAAATTGACTCTCCAAAGGCATCTATTCCTACACCTCCTGAAAGCTTGAAAGAACCTTCCATAGCATCCTCACCAAACAATATACCTATTAAGCCTATTTCAGAAGATCCTATTCAAAGCTCATCTCCTTCATATCCAAGCATTAATTCATTGCAACATCCCATAGTGATTCCTTGCAAATTGAAGTCCTCATTTATAGAATGCCCGTTAAACGTGTCATAATAGATGGAGGAGCTGGCTTGAACATTTTCTCTTTGAGTCTTGTCTGTGCTTTGGGTTATTCAGAAGATGCAGATGATCCCCTGAAAAAGATCAAAATCAAAGCATATGGTGAAGAAGAACATTACCCTAAAGGAATTGTGATATTACCCATCAGCGTGGGACCTTTGCAAAAAGACACAGCATGCCAAGTTCTAGACGTGGACCTACCATACAACATAATCTTGGGAAGACCATGGATACATGACATACAAGCTGTTACATCAACATATCATCAGTGTCTAAAGTTTCCTTATAATGGGTAGGAAATCACAATCTCAGTAGACTCAAATCCATTGCAGTGTTGTAGTAATCTGAAATCATCTCAAGAGGTCATAGTTTCACATAACAGAGAGGCAGCATATTCAAGCACACAATCCAAAGAACAATCATTTGCATCAATTCTATCAAGCATGGAAAAACAAATGTAGCTAAGAGATCGAGGGAATGGAGAATATTCATTATCATGGAACAACAAACAAGAGAAACTTGAAATTGAAAGGGAAGAAGCAGATGTAGATGTTGATGTAGTTCACATGTATGCAGAACAAAATGCTAGGAACTAGCCTACTTGAATTAGAATCACATTCAGTTGACATGGACTTAACCGAGGACGATCAGGAGCTTCTTGCGTGAGGTCATTCTGATGAGAGTACTATCTGCGGGAAAAGTGGGGCGATGAAACTTAAAATGTGAAAAAAGTGAAGTTCAAAGAGGCTTGTCCACACACCCACAAGACTTCTTGGTGCAAGTTATGGAGTCATGAAGAATGACTCAACTTCCCAAGGTTGGTTCCATGGTTCTCTATCTCACAAGGTCCCTCAAGCCAATGCCTTTGCTCTCAGATCACTGAGCAAAGTGGCTTAGGGATGACAAATTCAAGAACGAGGGATGCTTATGATTGATTTAGTTATGAAAGTGCATCCTATCTATGCATGATTCTACAAATGCAATAAACTAGATTATAAGATGACAAGATTAGTAGCAATACTATCCTAACATGATATACTAGTTTATGAGTTAAGCTAATGATAAAGGAAATAGTCTAAAATACTTATTAGATTAATTCCTATTTACAAAGAAAAGCTAGACGTGTTAATAAAATTGAGCATAAATGAGATACTAAAAGCTTGCATGGATCCTTAAAATGGAGGAATGAGAGCTCTATTTATAGTGAAAATAGGGCAATGGATGGTCAGGATTGAAAGAGTTAATCAAGGGTCAAGTTTGAAAGTTGTCAATCCATGTTTTCAATTTTCACCAATGAAATGGTGACAATTGTTAACATAAGGCTGGATGAGAGGAGAGGTAAGAAGCATTAAATGCTTGAGAAGACCTCATGGTTACCCTAGGAGGTAAGGGTTAAGGTTGGGTTAGGGTTATCCATTGGATAAAGCTTTTACCCAAGGGGTAAAATCTTGTGCAAAGGTTAAAGGAATAACCATGGTCAAAGCAATAAATGCTTGATGAGACCCTCGGGTTAGATGGAGGTTAAGTTAGTCAAAAAGTCTCTAACCATGCCACTAAGGGTTAGTTAACCATTAATGGTTTGAAAACTTTGGGGACAAATTTTTAAGAGTCCTTCCAAATTTGGGGGTATTCAACAAGTTAGATTGTTGAATGGATAAAGGCTTTAATGCCTTTTGAAGACTTTACTCCAAATTTGAGAAGTTACCTTCTCAAATTTAGGGAAAAGGGATAATGAATGGGTTTGGGCTAATTGATTAGGATTAGATGGATTCTAGAAGAAATTAGGAATAGGGTTTAGGATGCAAGTGGGAGATGTAGGAAAATGCAAGTGGGTGAGGGAAAATAGAATTAATTAAAATAAATTACTTTATTTCAATTTGGTTGCAATTTGGGAAATTGAATAAATTTGGGGTAAACTATTAATTAAATGTAAATTTAATTAAAAGGTAAGAAGAAGGGTTTTGATTAAATAAAATGATTTATTCAATTAAATGACATAAAGGGCTTAAGTGAATTTAACTGAATAAATTGAATAATTTACTTAATTAAATAGAGGAATGTAGGTGATTTAGTTAAATTAGATTTAACTAAAATAGAGGAATGAACATAAAATATTCATTTAGGAATATGTTCATTTTTATACGTCTACATTTTGCCCCTCTTTGAAGTGATGTGTGTGCACATGTTGATTCAAAGAAAATGATGTGTCGTCATGATTTAGTTATGATCAATTTTTATGTCATTTTGAGATTTTCATGTCGTGCCCCAAATTTGATAAATGATGTTAATTATGCCCCCTCGGGAGATGAATCAAAATTTTTGAAAATTTGATTTGATTTAGATAATTTTGATAAATTTCATTGCATTGTAAAATTTTGTCTATGTTGAATGTGGTAATTTGATTCATCTCCTGATATTGCCATTTGGTAGGGTGGTAGGAGACACCGTGAGCAATGTTTACGTCCCTCCATGTAACCCTAATTTTGATTTACCCTATATAAAGGGAAAAAGTGATTTCTTTTGTCTCATTTGTGCTTGTTGACCTTGGAGAAAGTAATTTTTGGAGAGAAGTCAACATGTCGGTTCCTTATGCTTCGCATCGATTCGAGCGCGTTCGGAGGTATCGGAGGCTTGTCACGTATGGACCACCAGTAAGTCAACCTTTTTGACCCCTTTTGGATTTTTTATTTTGTCATTTTTTATCATGTTTTTAATTTTGTCACGCGGATTTGGTGTTTTAGCGCGTCAAGGTCAAGAAATAGCGCATACTATAGGTTTCATAGCGCGTAGGGTTTAATGAATAGGGTAGCGTCCGAAAAGTGTACGGTATCACATCAATAGGTTAGGGTAGCGCTTAGGGTTAGGTTAGCACACCGAGATCATAGGGTAGCGCAAAGGGTAAAACGGGTAGCGCATAGGAGATACCTAACGCATAGGGTTTCCAAGAGATCGCATGGGTAGGGCTAGATAGCACGTAGGTATGGCCTAGTACATAGGGATAGAAATGTAGCGCAAGAGAAAAATAGAATAGTGCATAGGGTAGTTTAGCGCTTAGGGTTAGGTTAGGTGGCGCTTTGGAAGAAAAGGGTAGCACATAGGTTTTGACTAGCGCATAGGGTAGATTTAGTAGTGCTTAGCGAGGATAGGGTAGCGCATGATATTCAGTTTAGCGCATAGACAAGATTGGTTAGCGCATAGGGAAAAATTTTGGTATAGTGTGATTTGTGAATGAAGAAAATTGGTAGGTTGATTCCAGCTCTGCCAAGATAGGTGCAAATTGTTGGTCTGCATATGAGTTGTCCAATATGAGTTCTGATATAACTTGATTTGATTTGCGATTTTTCAAGTTGATATAGATTTGATGCGGATTTGATATGTTGTGGTTTTTGATATGAATGTTTTTTATATGAATTGTGGAGCTTGAGTTGTTTTACAAGCTACATTGATTGTGGAACTTGAGTTGTTTTACAAGTTGATATAGATGTGAAACTTGAGTTGTTTTACAAGTTGATATGGATGTGAAACTTGAGTTGTGTTACAAGTTGATATGATTGCCATGATGTGGAACTTGATTTAGATTGTCAAATTTTCAAGTTTTGATATGAATTTGATTTTGGTATCTATGTTTTGATGAGGAAACTGGTATTGGACTTGTTTCACTTTTTGATAGGAGTGTCTTGGAGTGGTTCAGTCATGTGAACAATTTCTAAGACCGTGGTCATTGATACCATGATTGACACAGACAGATAGAGACATTATTGAGAGGTGTGGCCTAACCTCGTTGTTAGATATGCTTCAGTTTATCGTGAACTAGGGTTTATTGACAACATTGGTAGAGAGGTGGCACAGTGATACAAACACCTTCCATTTGGCGACAGGCAAGATTACAGTGACGCTTGATGATTGTTACCGGATTCTATGGATTCCTGTGGTAGCTGCATTGCTACCCTATGAGCAGACTGAGGAGGGTGGGACTGAGGCACTTCACCGAAACTTGCAAGATGATGCTATTTGCGGGTATGAGATCCCTTTGCAAGAGTTCTTGGATTTGGATTACGCTCTTCTACCATCAATGCTGGCAGGTTTCATAGGCGGTTTCTTATGTCTCGATCGTAGGTCGAAGGGACTTGCAATGGGGTGGGGATTGGTTATGGCGGAGATGGTGACGCAGGGTCACCGATTTGCATGGGGGTCGACTATGCTAGCCCACTTATAGAGGGATTTACATCAGGTGGTATACTTAGGTTATGGCAGTTTATCAGCTGGAGTGACACTGCTACTGGTATGGGCGTGGGAACATATTCTCGCAGCTAGGCCACTGGCGGACAGAGATAGGCCTGTTGGGTGTGCGTATGCATACAGATACAGATGGATAGTTGTCCAGCGTAAGTTGGGGAAACTAGAGCACTGGAGGAGAGTTTTATATGATATTGATACGGTCGTCTGACAACCATATACAAGTTGTGAGGTATGGGCCAAGGATGGGATGGAGATGCCTTATGTTTATATGACCAGATATTTGATAGGGCGGACGCCCTTTGTTATTGAGAGGTTTCTGCATAGCCGGGTGTTGCGATAGTATGGTCAACAATAGGGTATTCTAAAGGGAGCATGCCTATATGCTCGACGGAGACAGGACATTCTGGATTGGGGACCTACGATTGATAGCGCGGTAGTTGTGGAGGAGTTCTTTCATTTAGCCGGTTAAATTTGGGATTATGCCCCTGAGATAGTGGATGCTAGGATGACTGACAAGTTCACAGGACTGTTCGCAGTGCGTGTAGTGGCCAGGATATCAGATCCAACTGAGATGATTCTGGCTTTTGATGAGGATGAGGAGGTAGATGAGGGAGGTACTGATGGAGGAGGAGGTGATGGCAGAGATGGTGGAGGAGGTGGCCAAGGTTGGTGAGGAGATAGAGGCAGATTGGATCGGGGGAGGAGAGGAGATAGGGGTGGAGATGGTGGTGATAGGGGGATATGGGCGGAGAGAGCTGTGTGGTGGGCTGTGATGGATAGAGGGAGAGGAGGTTTGGCTATCAGAGCTGGGGGTGAGGAGAGGGTTGGGGAGGTGATAGCGATAGTGGGAGGGTATGATGACGTCAGACGACCAGCCTAGAGGAGGAGGTCAGATGTGCTACCTCCACCAGCACCAAGGACAGGTATAGGGACAGGGGGTACCCCTTCACAGGTACCCCTGTAGATGCAGATTCTGACACATCTAGAGGATGCGCATATTAGATCTCTGCAGTTGTCAGTGTAACAGTTGCAGACACAGTTGCTAGCACATCAGCGTCAGATTACTCAGCTGACCACAGAGCGTGATACTGAGATAGAGCGTCAGGGTCGAGCAGAGGAGCTCACAATGAGTTTGCAAAGAGCTGCAGCAGGTGGCCCAATGAGAGACACCTTGAGAGAGCTGGCTTTGAGAGCCAAGGTGGCGGAGTACTACTAATGTCATTATGAGGATGCGGTGCCCAAGGAGCATCAAGTGCAGAGTTTTACAACGTTGAGATCGAGTCGATCTCGAGATATTGGGTCGAGGACAGAGAGCAGAGACATGACAGGGCCTCCTAGACAGGATCCACCTGGAGATTCGGGTGATGGGACATCTGCAGCGAGATTGTCTCCTTCAGGAGATAGTCATACCTGAGAGATGTTGTCTCTATTATATTTTGATCATTTTGTTGTATTGGCACAAACATGACATATTTTGTACATTTATCATTTTTTTGAGATATATATACGACACCATTTTCTTTGATCCTCATGTGATGTGTTATGGATTATGTTTTCTAAATGCTTTTGTTTATTCTATGATGGTGCAATGCTTGCATGTGATAAATATGATGTGATAATGCACGATGTTGTGAGGTGTATCTTGAAAATGAGATGTATGATAATGATATGCTGTGAGATGTATCTTGAAAATGAGATGTATGATAATGATATGTTGTGAGATGTATCTTGAAAATGAGATGTATGATAATGATATGATGTGAGACTTATACCAGATTTAAAATGATATGCAACTAATTGATTTTGAGCATCCTCATTTTGTACTTGTCATCCCTGTATAGCCATATGTTGTTTTCTTTCTTTGTATGTATCATCATTGAGCATTGATTAATTTCGGGATATGTTGAAAATTTATACAAGCATAATGGTATAATTGAACCTGTAAAGCGGAAAATTGAACCCCGGGTGTTCCCCCCACTCCAAGGAGAGAGAAAGGAGGTCACTAGGATTGACGGTTTTCACTTAGGAGAGACTTTACATTCAAAAGAGGGGTTGAAACTCACAAGATCCAATCCCACACAATGCAAGACTGAATTCTAAATGAGTTTCAAGGGTTGAGACATCAAGGATACCCTCTTTTGTAAAGAATGTAGATAGAAGGATTGAACTAGGAGTACATGTGAAGTAGGAAAGATTCGCTTATAAACAGAGATAGGGATATGGGATGAAGCTACAAACCTGAAATTAGCAGTAAAATGTCAAGACGATGCTGTCCTGCAAATTTGAGCGAAAGTTGACAGGACGATGGCACCCGGAGTGCACACGGTCCTCCGAAAAAGCCGCGAAACGAAGGGGGATCTGTTCATCTCTGCACAAGGATTCCAGATCTTCAATTACAGCCACATACCTGCAACCTACACACAGAAAAGAGAGGATGATTGGGGGTTTATGGATTAGGGGTTTGCCTTTAGGTCAAACCCCGATTTTGGAATTAACCAAGAAATGAGAATGTTGTAAATGTAAATGTTTGTAATGTAAACAAGTACTGATACCTTGTTGTAAGAATGTTTGTATTCTTACATGTGAAGGTGTAATGATGTTGTATGTTGTATGTTGTAGGTGATCTCCTCTTCAATGGTTGAATCCTTGTCTTGAATGCAACACCTAGCCTTGAATGGAGACCTAGAATGCTCAATTGCTTGAAGGAATGCTTGAATGTTTGAATGTTTGAATATCGCTTCCGCCTCTTGCTACTACCACCCTTTTTCTGGGAGGGGAAATGTAGTTTATATACTTGTCAATTAGGGTTAGGAGACTGATTTTTCTGACCTTAGGCCGACCTAGAAGCATTATTTTCCGAATTGCAAACTTAAAGACCCGATGCCCAACAAGAGACCGGGCCCAAAATAGGGCCAGGGACCAGTGCATTGGGTGCCATGGTCCTGGGGGACCAGGGCACTAGGCGCCATGGTCCTGAAGGACTAGGGCGCTGGGCGCCATGGTCCCACCTCCCAGGACAGCAGGGTGCAAGGAGGATCAGGCCAAGGTGCAGAAAGATGCAGTTTTTGATGTCGTAAACAGGTTTTGGGGTCTCCATTCAGGTTCAACATTGCGCCACCATCGTGAAGACCCAAATGCAGTCAAAATTGCAAGTGTCACAATTTTAGGATGCTACATTTAGCCCCCACTTTAGTGGGAGTATAAGCGTACGCCCATACTTCTGGTAAAGTACAAGGAAACAACATTGAAAGACTTTCACCACATCAAGGAGGCAAGATACACCAAGCCCCCAGTGGACTCAGGATCTTACAACTTCGATTGACAAAGTAAAAGGGAAGATCACGAGGGAGAACCATGACTGTCAGTAGTAAGGTTCCCTCACTATGAGTCATGCAAGAAAAATACCAAAATTTTTCAAGGCAAAGCTAAGTTCGCCAAGAAATTTTCAAGTATCTTGAAGAGATATGAACGGGGTGTATGCCCCCCTACATTAAAACGATCGCACACGCCTCATCGGGGGTGATTGCTTTAAGGTAGTGATACATATAGGAAATGATAAGGGAAAAGAGCACGTTATCACAAGGATTTAGCCCCCAAGTGTGAGATAAGCCCAAGGATAATAGACACAAAACACAAAGCACAAGGTGACTTTGCTTTCCTTGGAATCAGTATGCTGTATGATAATTCATGTATATCATATGTATGTATGCATAATTGTTCTTCATTCCCCAATCAAGGAAGGTCACCTAGAAGAAGGGAACACATGTGTCTTTTGAGTCAACATGAGAGAGACCAAGAGAGATCTCAATGCTTTGCATCGTCCTCAAGTAGACAACACTAAGGACAACAAATAGAAGAATGGGAATAACACATAGAAGAAGTAACAAAAGAGATCAAGAGAGGAGGAGAGAGTCTACTATGCTAATGAACTAGTCTAGCACGTCATCCACCCCCCGATCTTGTTGATCAATATTTCGGGAAGGCAGGAAACACGCTAGAGGAGGAACATCCAACACAGTAGATGGAGCTATCACAAGATCCAAACAAGGGCTATGTTCATGTTCCAAGCCACGTTGTTCTTGTCTAGGAGCTAGGATAAGTTCTTTAGAAAATTTGTTAGATAAATGGTTATCAACATCAACATATTCATATTCACTATCAGAATGAAAAGAAGTAACATTTTCATCATGAATAACATTTTCATCTATATCATCATCAAGATTTATAAAAATATGATCTTTAACTCGCACAGGATCAAGACTATCATGCATCTTATGTTTAGGAGATTTTGTCTCAATTTTTGGCTAAGGAGAAAATGGAATAATACTAGCTGAAGGTGTTTTTGGGGATTGCAAAGTTTGAGAAGCAGTTGCCTGAGCTCTAAGATGATGTTTTCGTCTGCGTTCACGTGCAGAACGATTTCGTCTAGTCCTAGTAGGAAGTTGAGAAGATTGAGGAGGAGGAATGTTCTCATCCTTATCACTTGGGTGTTTAGGTTGTGGTCTCTTAGGTTGGATAATAGGAGAAGAGGAAGGTCTCTTCTCTCTATAAGAGGAAGGAGGAGGAACTGCTCCATATAAAGGAGGAATATCTGGTTTAGGAAGGAGACCAAGTCCATCATGATGAGGAGGTATAGGTTTACCTCTAGAAAGTTTATTAGACATAGACATAGTCACATCCATAGGGGTGGGTTGGGAATCTTCTTGAGGAACAACATTGGTTTTATCTTTCAAAGGAAGAACTTCCTTCTCAAGAATGATAGGAATATCAAGTTTGGGTGTTCTAGGTTCACTTAGAGATAGGATCATATCTTTTTTCCACTTTTGATAAGATTTGAAAAGATGATCACTTCGCGGTGGAAGAGGTTGGAATTGTTTAGGCCAAAAATAATCAATAGGAACACTAGAAGTTCTTTCAGGTGGTTTAAAGAGACTATGATTGACAGTAACAACTTCACCATTATGGGGAAATTTCAAACACTTGTGAATAGGAGAAGCAATAGCTTTCATGGAAGATAGCCAAGGATAGCCTAGCTTCACACGAAATTGTTCGGACGATGGAATAATAGCAAAGCTCACATCAAGGGATTTGTTATGGACCTCAATAGGTAATGTAATAGAACCAATTGCAGGAGAAGAAAATGCATCAAATAGTTTCACAACCACATTTGTTTTGTCATAGATCACTTGATTCAATTGCAAAGTAAAGAGAAATTCTTCAGTAATGACATTAACCATACAAGAAGGATCAATAAGCACTCCACGACAAGGTGTATTCTTGACTTTTGCAACTATATATAAAGGACCATCAGGTGCCCTGATAGTTTCACTAGAATCAAATGTGATGGAAGGTTCTTTAGGGATTTTCTGCTGCTCTACAAAGTTAATCACATTCAGAGTCATAGACACAAGACTATCAGGTGAGAAAGAGGAATCATTAGTCTCAATCATATTAGAGGTATGAGAAGGTAATGGATCAGTAAAAATCTTAAGATTTTGGTTAGGAGGAGCTACAGATGTGTTGCCTTTATCATTCACACCTGAAACAAAGATAGTATTATTATCAATCAAATCTTGAATTTTACCCTTTAAAGCAAAACATTTTTCAGTATCATGCCCAGGTTGACGATGAAATTGACAAAAAGATTTGTTATCAAAATAGGGTGAATTAATCTTTGCAGGATCTATTTGCCTTATAGGAGGAAAAGTAAGCACATTTTGTTCCAATAACTTATTCATAATACTATGCAATGATTCATTCAAAGGAGTAAACTTTCTTTCTTTCTTGAAAAACTTAGAAATAGGAGGCACACCTGATGCTGCATTCACATTGTTGTTGATGATGTTTTCATTGAACTTAATGGACTCTATGTTCGGTTTAAACTTCCCAAATGGTTGTTGACTACTATCACCCTTATCACTCGGAGCCATAGGATTTGCTTGTTCCATTTGACTCACAGTCAGTTGATAATTGTGAAGAGTTGCGCACAACTGTTGGAAAGAAGTAAACTCAGAAAACATAAGTTTTTCTCTAATATATTTCTGTAAATTAGAAATAAAGATTCTTTGAATATCATTGTCAGGTACTGGAAAAGAAATTTGAGCATACAAATGCTTATATCTACCAATGAAATCAGTCACTTTTTCTTTAACACCTTGTTTACAATGCATTAAATCAATCAAAGTAACTTTAGGAATTATATTGTTTTGAAATTGTTGAATAAAAGCATTTGCAAGTTGTTGGAAAGAAGTAATAGAATAGGAAGGCAACAAGCAATACCATTGTAGAGCCTTATCTCTTAATGTTCTGGTAAACAGTTTTGCAAGCAACCTTTGGTCATGAGCAAAATTGGTACATATTGTTTGAAAGGTCTTAACATGTGTTAGAGGATCACCTTTACCATTATAAAGCTCCAACTGCGGGATTTCAACATGCTTTGGGGGGATAGCCCGAACAATGTCAAGAGAAAGTGGGCTCGCAACATCAAATGTGGGCACACTAAACTTAGATTGATTCATAGAGGCAATTTGTTGCTGTAAAGAAGAGACAATTTGTGCAAGATTGTTAATGGTCGCTTCAATCGAAGAATTCATATTAGACATGTTAGATTGTGATGGAGGTATTATGTTATTGAAAGAAGGTATTGATTGAGAGTAAGGTCATGGGACACTATGATAGTTAGTCATAGGAGATGATTGGAAAGAAGGAACACTACAAGGAGGAATGGAATGGTTAAATGAATTGCCCCCTTGTGTTATGTTCATTTGTGGAGATGTAATAGGGACACTCATTGAAGGAATGAATGAGGAAGTCGGATTGAATGAAGGAAGAGGGTTGATTGAAGAAGAAGGATTTCCCCCATGACTGGTGATCATAGGTGGAATGTTTTGTATTGAAGTAGTCATTATGTTTGATGTAAAAGTAGGTATACTAGCAATAGAAGTTGTTAAAGGAATAGAATGATTGACTTGAGTAGGAGGTTGTGTATAACCTAAAGTTTCGGCACAACTCTTCATAGGCATCACATTCGAATCCACAATGTGTGCAATACTACGCAAAATATCAATTCCATTCTTATCACTTTGAACCATACATTTTAGACCCTCAATTAATGAAAGAGCTTGACTATCGGGGTATTCTTGAGAAATCCATTGATCATCAAATTGGTTATCCAATTTTGAAAGTTGTTCTATAGAAACCTCATGGAGAGCTTCTTCATCATTAAGAGGATTAGAGGAATTACCCATGTCCTCGTTAAAAAGGCCATTCAAATTAGGTTCCATCTCCTCAGTAATTAAACCTTGGAAAGACTTAATTCTAAGGCTTCGTCTAACGGGAATAGTGTAAGTAGGGCTTATTGTTGTAAAACTCATGCACTAAAGAGAGAGAGAAGATTTTGAATTTATTTTCGAATTTAGAGGTAGCAAATTTCAATAAAATCAGCCAATCTCCTAGATTTAAGCTGTTAAATGTAATCATAACAATCTCCCGAAGTTTCAGAAAAAATGTCAGGGACTGTGGCGAACGGAGTGCACACGGTCCTCGCAACTTTTTTCGAAATTTTCAGGAATGAAAGATATGATGATTTTAAAGCTAATCTGAAAAAATTGAGTGATTTTACGATCTGTAGATAGGCCAAATTAAAGTTGCAATCTCAAAATTGAACCCTACCAAGATTGTTGAAAAATGCAAAATTTGAATTTTGAAAAAGAGAGGGAAACTGAAATTTTGAATTTTATGATTTTAAAAGGAATACTAAAAGCAATGCAAGCTTTGAAATTTAAAAGTTGACTCAATTTCACGCAAAATTCAATTCTGAAAGTGGAAATCAAGGTTGTTGCAATTAAACACTCAATTTCAAAAGTCACAAACTGCAAAAATTTGAATAAAGCACTGAAATTTTGAATGAATGCCAACACACTTTTCAGATTTAGGACAGTAAGAAATACAATTTTAACACAAATTTCAATTTCAACAATTTTTGAATGATTAAAAGCCTTAATCCAAGCAATCACTAGACCAACTTTGACTTTAATTTTGAAAGTGTTAGAATTGATGAAATCAGCCAAGATTCTGGATTTTAGCAGAAAAATACAGTAAGATCTAGCTCCCGAAATTTCAGAAAAAATGTCGGGGATGATGGCGCTCGGAGTGCACACGGTCCTCGCAACTTTTTTCAAAATTTTTAGGGATGAGAGATATTGTGATTTTGTTGCGGAATCCAAAGTTACAGCCGATTTGGAGGTGTTTTGATCAATGAAAGCGTCAGTCAAAGGTTGAATCAAGAGGGTTTTAAAAATTAGGGTTTTGACACTTAACCACTTAATTTTCAAAATTAAAGCACAAATATGATTTGACAATTTGCAATAGAAGGGTAGATCTGAAACAAGCATTAACAATTAAACATTTCACAAGTTCAATTACTAAAAAGAAAATTTAGGGTTTTTTATGCAATTAACCTCTAAAATTTGCAAAAGATCAAACATGGAAATGTAATTAAGGAAGCAAATTTTTTTTCAGATCTAACCATGAATAATCAGAATTAGGATGTTCACGTCGGGTTAACCAAAATGTAAAGCAGAAAATCGAACCCCAGGTGTTCCCCCCACTCCAAGGAGAGAGAAAGGAGGTCACTAGGATTGACGGTTTTCACTTAGGAGAAACTTTACATTCAAAAGAGGGGTTGAAACTCACGAGATCCAATCCCACACAATGCAAGACTGAATTCTAAATGAGTTTCAAGGGTTGAGACATCAAGGGTACCCTCTTTTGTAAAGAATGTAGATAGAAGGATTGAACTAGGAGTACATGTGAAGTAGGAAAGATTCACTTATAAACAGAGATAGGGATACGGGATGAAGCTACAAACCTGAAATTAGCAGTAAAATGTCGAGACGATGTTGTCCTACAAATTTGAGTGAAAGTTGACGGGATGATGGCACCCGAAGTGCACACAGTCCTCCGAAAAATCCACAAAACGAAGGGAGATCTGTTCGTCTCTGCACAAGGATTCCAGATCTTCAATTACAGTCGCGTACCTGCAACCTACACACAAAAAAGAGAGGACGATTGGGGGGTTATGGATTAGGGGTTTGCCTTTAGGTCAAACCCCGATTTTGGAATTAACCAAGAAATGAGAATGCTGTAAATGTAAATGTTTGTAATGTAAACAAGTACTGATACCTTGTTGTAAGAATGTTTGTATTCTTACATGTGAAGGTGTAATGATGTTGTATGTTGTATGTTGTATGTTGTAGGTGATCTCCTCTTCAATGGTTGAATCCTTGTCTTAAATGCAACACCTAGCCTTGAATGGAGACCTAGAATGCTCAATTGCTTGAAGGAATGCTTGAATGCTTGAATGTTTGAATGTTTGAATATCACTTCCACCTCTTGCTACTACCACCCTTTTTCTAGGAGGGGAAATGTAGTTTATATACTTGTCAATTAGGGTTAGGAGACTGATTTTTCCGACCTTAGGCTGACCTAGAAGCATTATTTTCTAAATTGCAAACTTAAAGACCCGATGCCCAACAAGAGACCGGGCCCAAAATAGGGTCAGGGACCAGGGCGCTGGGCGCCATGGTCCCACCTCCCAGGACAGCAGGGTGCAAGGAGGATTAGGCCAAGGTGCAGAAAGATGCAGTTTTTGATGTCGTAAATAGGTTTTGGGGTCTCCATTCAGGTTCAACATTGTGCCGCCATCGTGAAGACCCAAATGCAGTTGAAATTGCAAGTGTCGCAATTTTAGGATGCTACAGAACCATAATGACATGAGAAATTTTTTCATGATTGTTGATTTTGCAAGACAACACAAGCATCAAGGTATAATTAAACCAGGATGACTTGAGTGGGGATTGCATATAAACAGATGATTAAATCATTTTTATGCGTAAAGTGGAATCATGTCTTCAGTGATATGTTATGAATCATGTCTCGAGACAAGTATTTACACAGTACAGATGATCACCTCACAAATAGAAAACTAAGAAAATATTGGAGTCCCCACGACGTTCTCTAGCTTTGAAGCATTGTTGAGAAAATTTAGAGGATCCAACAATTCAAAAAGTTCAAGTGCAAAAATAGTCAAAACTGTATGCAAGATGCAACATTTGATACTTCAGGAAATCATCCATCATATTTTGTGAATCCTGTTAAGCGATCAATGTTTTGCCTTGCGATTGTGCGAGTGTTGTTTGTTGGATATGATGTTCTTAGTTTGCGACAAGTTTTGACGGCTTGAATGTGCTGCAAGTTTATACTACCCCTATTCAAGTGTGCTTCTAAATGTGGATTGTATAGTGATTACCAAGCCATGGTGAGATGTGGTGAAAGGATATGCGGATAAACTAGGATAGTGACTACACTAAGTATGTCCTGGATGGACATTGTGATAAAAATGTTGGGCAATGGCCGATAGTGCTTTACTGTGGATATAATGGTATGGATATAGATAGAGGAGTTGTCCTCTCACAATAGCGCCTATTGTTAGGTTTTCACCAGTTGCTTTTATTGTACCTTTTTATTTACCTTTTTCTTGATTTTTTTTTTTTTTGATATTTTTTATTTTTTGACTTTTCTGTGCATTAGATTACTCAAGTGTAGTATTTCTTCAGATGGATGTTGTTAGTTGGTTCATCGAGCACATCTCCTTATGAATTTGTTAGCTGATAGCACCTGATCCATAAGCTGATATAATGACATAGGAACCTAACTAGTTAGGTTCAAATTTCTCTTTCTTTTCCCGATCTTGCTGATTTCTAGGATTTTCTTTGAGTACTAGGTCACCAATTTTAAAAATTCTAGGAATGACCTTGTGGTTGTAGCTCCTACATATACGTTGTTGATATGCTTTCAGATGAGTGTAGGCACATTGATGTCTTTCATCTAGAAGCTTGAGTTCTTGCAGTCAGTTAACGTGATACTCTTCATCTAGAATTAGGCCTTTTAAAGAGACTCTGAGAGATGGAATTTCTACCTCTAAGGGTAAAATTGCTTCAGATCCATATACCAATGAATATGGTGTAGCTCTCATTGGTGTACGGATGCTAGTTCTGTATACCCAAAGTGTTGGATTGAGTTGTACATGCCAATCTTTGTCTGCATCATTCACTGTTTTCTTTAGGATTTTCAATATTGTCTTGTTGGATGCTTCTGCTTGACCATTTCCCTGCAGGTAGTAAGGTGTAGAAAAACGGTGTTGGATTTTGAATTTTTCACATAGTTCTCGCACATCTTGGTTTTTGAAAGGTCATCCATTATCTGTGATGATGGAACTTGGAATGACATATCTGCAGATCAGATAATTAAGAATAAAAGAGGCAATTTGTTTCCCAGTCACTGTGGTCATGGGGACTGCTTCAATCCATTTGGTAAAGTATTCCGTTGCAGTTATAATGAACTTGTGTCCATTTGAAGATGAAGGATGAATTTTGCCAACCAAGTCTAGTCCCCACTGGCAAAAAGGCCAGGATGTTGTGAATGGTTGCAGTTCCTGTGCTGGTGCATGTATAAGATTGCCATGGATTTGGCATTTAGGACACTTATTCGCAAAATAATAAGTCTCTTTCCATTGTTGGCCAGTAATATCCCATTCTTAGAATCTTTTTAGCAAGATTAGTACCACTTGAATGTGTCCCATAGATACCTTCGTGAAGCTCATGTAAAGCAGAGTCAGATTCATTACGATCAAGACAATGAAGAAGAGTACCATCTAGACCTCGATGGTACAAAGTATCAACAGTAAGAGTATAACGGGCGGCTTGTCGGATAAAGTTACGTTTTTGGTTTCGAGATAGGTCAATGGGTAGGATATTGTTCTTAAGATAGTCGTAGATCAGTCCATATAATGGAGAGTCGAAACTGGTCAAGGCATAGATAACATGGGATTTTGAATGATCATAGGCTAAGGAGAATAGTTTCTCTACCAGAAACTCGTAATGACTTTGTTGCTCTGGAATTTGCAGTAGTGAAGTGATAGTAGCCATAGCATCGACTGCTTTGTTGTCCAACCTTTGTATTTGCTCGAAGGTGACGTGTACAAAATATTGTTTAAAATAATCCACCATTCACTTGTAGGGTAGCAGCTTGTCATCCTTTATCTGATAGTCATTGTTGATTTGATTGATGACTAGTTGTGAATCTCCATAGACTTTTAATTCTGGGATCCTCCATTCTATGACCATTTTGATGCCTATAACCAATGCCTCATATTCAACAATGTTATTTGTGCATGGAAACATAAGCCTATATGATCTTGGTATAGTGTGTCCTTCAGGAATGATGAATAGAATGCCAGCACCTGAGCCATGTTGCATGTAGGATCCATCAAAATATAAGGTCCATTGTTTGGTGGAGATAGAAAGAACGTCTATATCTAGAAATTCGATCTCCATAGTTTGTTTTCCTGGTAGTTGTGCTTCTACTAATTGATCTGCTATTGCTTATCCTTTGATAGCTCTTTGCTCTGTGTAGTGGATATCAAATTCACTGAGGATCATGACCCACTTAGCTAATCTGCCTGCAAGAGCTGTTTTACTGAGTAAATATTTGAGAGGATCAATTTTTGCAACTAGCTTAATTGTGTGAGCTAGCATGTAGTGCCAGAATTTTTGAGAGGCAAATACCACTGTTAGACAAGCTTTCTCAATGAATGTATAGTTGAGTTCATATCCGTTCAATGTCCTGCTGATATAATAGATAGCTTGCTCCTTGCCTTGTTGATCCTCTTGTGCTAACAATGCCCCTAGTGATATGTCTATTGTTGAAATGTAGAGGATGAGTGGCTTCCCTGCTATTGGTGGTACTAGAACTGGTGGGTTCATTAGATACTGGTTGATTTGATAAAAGGATTCGACACATTTGGCTTCCCATCTGAACAGTATATTTTTATGTAGAAAATGATTGAATGGGAGACTTTTATCTGCTAGTTGAGCGATGAATCACCTAATTGATTGGAGTCATCCTTGTAGAGATCTAAGCTGGCTGATGTTCTTTGGTGGTGACATCTCCATAATGGCTTGTACCTTTGCTGGATCCACTTCAATACCTTTAGCTGAAACTATGTAGCCTAGTAATTTTCCTGATGTAACCCAGAAGACACACTTCTTAGGGTTGAGCCTGACTTGGAATTTTTCCAATCTATCAAAAAAATTTCTAAGATGCTTAGATATTCTGCTCTGGTGAAGGATTTAGCTAGTAAATCATCTACATAGTCTTCCATGAAGGTATGCATCATGTCATGAAAGATTGTTGTCATTGCTCATTGATAAGTTGCTCCTGCATTCTTTAAGCCAAAAGGCATGACATTCCAATAGTATGTTCCCCATGAATAGGTAAACGTTGTTCTATCTTGATCCTCTGGGGCTATCTTTATTTGATTATAGCCTAAAAAACCATCCATTAGTGATAGCATTGCATGGCTGTGAGGTCTACAATGTCGATACTGGGCAAACAAAAGTCATCCTTTGGAAAGGCTTTGTTGACATCTCTAAAATCAGTGCAGATTTTGATACTGCCATCTGGTTTTGATAGTGGTACAATATTGGAAATCCATTCAGCATAGTCGATAGGCTGGATAAATCCGACGTCTAATAGTTTCTTTAGTTCAACTTTGACCATGAGTGCTACATGTGGATTCATCTTTCTTAGTTTTTGCTTGACTGGCTTAGCTCCTGGAGCAATGGACAAGTGATGCATGATTAATTATGGATCAATCCTAGGAATATCTGCATATGACCAAGCAAAGTTGATTTGCTTTTCTTTAAAAAATTTAATAAATTCTGATATTTCTTCCTCTGTCAGAGATTCTGCAAGGTGTATATTTTTGGCTGCTTCTGTAGTACCAATGTTGATTGATTGAGTGGGCTCCTCAATCAATATGGGTGATCACTCATGATAATGCTCAGGAAGAGTGTCAAGTCTCCCATCTTTAGGCGCCTTAAAAAGGTTTTCACCCTCAAATGCATCCTTTATTTTTACTTTTGTGTGATCTATTGCTGCAATTGACTGGTTTTCAGCAGTAGATCTTTTAGTTTGCTCATTTTTGTGACTGAGAGACTTGGTACTCCCCTGGTTGTAGACATCATTGCTTTGTTTACTGGTAGAGTCTGTTTCTGGGTTAACGATACATAAGTAATGGATAATGGATTCGTCATTTGGGAAAATTGGTATATCATGAGTTTCAGGTTTGTCCCAGTCTATGAGGTCAGGTAAGACAAGTGGTAAGGAGTCGTTAGGTGGATCAAGTTTGACTGTTGTAAGTGTCAGGATGGAAGTATCATTGTGGTTGGCCTGGGTGTTAAAGAAGTTAAAGATCTCGTCAAGGTCTTCGATGGTATCATCTTCCGTATAGACTTGCTCATAATGTCGCTACTCATTTTCCTTGGTGTCATAGATATTTTGTGGGCCAAATTCATGTGGTCTAGATACTGTGTTGCATTCTTCTTGAGAGATGGGTGTATTATTATCATTTGCACAAATATCTTCAGTTACGTTAGAACAACTACCCCATTCATATTCATTGGATTTAGTCTCAGAGGTATTATCCTAGATTCTAGCAATGCTGTGAACTAGTATGTTGTAGGATGAGAACAGGTCTTTAATAATTGAGACAAGTTTGATAGTTTTCTCTGATTTTGTGTCAGATCCTGCTTCCACTCTTCACATTTGTTCATATACTGTCTCTCCTTGAGGAGGAATGATGTAATCAGAAGGTGATTCTTCTTTGTTGGATATTGGTTCTTGAATATGATGCACTTCTGTAGTAGATGCTTCCTTCTTCTATTTGATAGGTTGCCTTTGATATTGCTTTTGTTCTTGATGCTCACGTTCCTTACATATTGTCTCAGCTAATTCAAATAGTGCCTCTTGCCAGGAGTCTTATTTGTATTTCTTCTTTTCTTTCCACTGAGGTTTTTGATATTTGCATGGTGCCTTCTTTGGTAGTAGAGTGAGTTCAAAGCCCAATCCTTTTTTGTCTTTACTGAATTGTGAAGGAGGATCCAATGGTTCTGTGATGCCTTCCTTTTGCTTACCAATAGGTCCTTTTCCATTGTATCCCATTTTCTACATGATTAAGTAGCCTTTTCCATACAAGTGTGTCGGTATAGCTACTTCCACAGTAGTTGCTCTATCTTCTTCCTCATCTTTGTATAGCCAACTAAGGATGTCCTTTTCCTTGAGTTCATGTGCTAGAGTGCTGAGTTGGATGAATGTGCCATCAAACTTGGTGATGGGATGAGTTTCTTGATGTGTTGATGCTATAGGTAATCCATGAGATCTAGGTGATGTTGGTAAGTTGGCCAAACACATGGGTTCTAAAGAGTATTCTCCCATGCCTTGTTCTTTGATTTTTATTTTCTACTTGAAATCCATAGATAATGATTTAGATTTTTCTTGTTGAAGATTTGGTGTTGAGGAATTTTGTTTCTCTCTATTATATGGAACCAAGTTGTCTTGGGTTGCCCCCATATCATTACAATGCTGAAATGGATTATGATCAGCTGATATAGAAACCTCTTGCCCATTGTAGGGGAATTTAACACACTAGTGATAAGTGGAGGGTACCGCTTGCATTTCATGTATCTAAGGTCAACCTAATAAGATATTGTATGTGAGGTCTATGTCTAAGACCTGGCACATAGTATCCTTTCATATCGGTCCTACTTGAATTGGCAACACCATTGTTCCTTTGGATGATCTTTCTTCATCATCATATGCCTTTATAGTGATCTTTTTGCATGGATCAATAGACTCCTCAGAGAAGCCTAATGCACGGATACATTTTAAGGTACAAATATTAAGTCCAACTCCTCCATCTATTAATACTTGTTTAACTCGATGTTTATAGACCATGACTTCAATATGGAGTGGAGTATTGTGTGGATGGCTCAATGAGATATTATCATGCTTAGAAAAAGTGAGGTTATGAGGCCCTGTCATATGAGCCACCATGGCTTAGAATTTGTCAGCATCCAGATCTTGAGGTACATTTGTTTCTAATAATGCTTGTTCCAATATGTCTTTGTGTTTTGGCGAAAGTTTTAACAATTCCAGTATAGATATTTGAGCAAGAGTTTTGCACAATTGACTGACTAGATCATATTGAATTTTGGGTACGGTGTTTGTTGTTGACATATGTCCCTTCAAGACATATTTTTGAGCTCTGGTTGTTACGTTGACGAATTCATGTTCACGTCTGTCTTTGATTGTGATAACATTGACTTGATTGTCCTCAGTTGATATGTGATTAATGGTGTCATTGTATATGTGATTGATACGAGCTCCACGTGTATCATTTTAGATTGAAGCTCCATCCTTGTTGTAGTTTGGAAGAGGATTCTTGAAAGCTCCGTGGTCACCATTTATCTTGAGGCCATCGACCGTTAAATCACCTCTATCGATCATGTCCTAAACAATGTTTTTCAGCCTCATGCAATCATTTGTTTGATGACCTTTGTTGTGATGAAAATCACAAAAGTGTGAGTCATTCCACCAGGGTGGTTTGATTTGTGGTTCAAAGTTGTTGATTTCTAGTAAGGAGATAATTTTTTTTGCCAGGAGTTCTCTGAATGCTGACTCCAGTGATTGCCCTAGTGGTGTATAAATGCGTTTCAGAAAGTTGTTTGCATTACCCCATGAGTTTGGATTAGGTCCCCTATTGGTGTTATTGTTTTGGGTATTGTTGGTGTTGAGTTTATTTTGATTGGTATTCAATGTTGTTGCCCCCATATTTGGCCTACATAAAATTTGAACTTCAAATTGATCTCAATGTTGAGTAAAGGTCCAATGAGTGTTTACGCGTAGGTAACGAGCGCGTTATCCAAGGTCCTTGCTAGTCAAAATCTGAAAAATGGAAAAAACTTGAGAACTATCACAATTTGAGGGAAATCGCTTAACAGTCAAGATCTAAACATCATTTTATGTCGTGTGGCCAACTTTCACCTGAACCCAGTTCATACTTTGTCATATTTTAAACTTTCCATTTTTGGTGTCTGTTGCCCCCAAAATGATTAAATATCTCATCCTAGGCTTTGTCATGAGGTGTAAATAATTATGTTGATTGATTTCCCTACCATTGACATGTGTTTCAAATTTTAGGATCTAACTCCTCACCATTTGAAAGTTATGCCATTTTTCTCCAACGAAAGCAATATATTTAAAATATTTAAATTATTTCTCAAATAATAATTCAATATTTTAAATTATTTTAATATGTCTGGTTGTTTGTTCTTAAAAATCTATTCATAAGCATTGGTTGCACTCTTCCTTGTTTTCTCTCACTGGCCAATGGTTTCCAAGATGTACTTGATTGTTCGTTGAAGCAAAAGGTTAGAAATGCTCACTTTTTTAGCATTCTTAACCTCATTTTTCAAAATTGTTTTTCAGGCTGAAGGAAAGCTTTCAAAATTGTTTTTCAAAATTTTCAAAATTGACCTCTATTTTTGCCCCCTATTTTTCTGGTTTTGACTATGCACTAGAACAAAGACGCAATGCACTATAAAAACTTCTCTATGTGCTAGCGAAAAGACTCCACATGCTACACTGCCCCTTGATATGCGCTAACTGGTTAATAATGTTTAATATTGCTTCAACTTTGGTTCAAAAGGTTATGCACCAATATGGGCCACCTATGCACTAACAGTTAAACCCTACGCGCTAAAGTTTGACCTCTATGCACTAAGTTGATGCTTCAAAGAGCTAAACTATTTTCAAAACGCGTTAACTGCCACTGCTTGCTTTTAGATTCTAGTGAAGCGCTATTGCTAAGACTCGATGTGCTAAAGAGAAGATTTAATGCACTAAAAGATGGTTCCTACATGCTAAGAAGTTTCTCTTATGAGCTAAACTACCCTGATAGTTTTGACTCGGTTGCTTTTCTGTGATTTTGGAATTTTGCCTTGAGTTTTTAGTATTGATAGATGATTTTCTGAAGTAACAAATGAAAGCACGACACCAAAGATACAACCATTTTGCTTAATCTAAACAATAAGTGTATGTTCTGTGAGGATGTGTTCAAATCCCCAATGTTTTGACAGGTTTAGATACAACATGCTCTTCAGTCAGACTCTTTATTCAAAGGTCATAAGCAATATCATAGCCCACTAGTCTCGATACTCCGTCAGCTCAAACAGCCATGTCACCCCCTAGGGGGCGCCCTTTTTTTTACCTTTTGCCAGAAATTAACCCAAATTGAATTGCTTCACAATTGAGTAGTTATCTTGGGAGATATATGGTGAGCGATCTTGGGGGCGAATTCTTCCCCACCCTTGCACTATGATATTGCAAATGTCTGGTTACTGACTCGACTCAAAGTTTCTATGCTAAGGTTCATAATCAAGCTTCCTATTCGGTCGTTAGTGATAAGCTCCCTCAGGAGGCTTCCCAACCTTTAGAACAAAGGCTTTATGTATCGTAAAGATACTGGGGGAAGGCTAATCACTGCGCGCAACCGTTGAAAAGGACTTTTGTCACTTTCCACTTTTGATTATAGTGGGTTGGAACACTTGGCTTCAAATATGTTTCCCACTTAGCTCGTTCCCCTCACACCGACCAAAAATGGTTTTAAGAGTTTTTCAACCCCTTGGGAAGGAAAGCCTACTAAAGGATTTATTGCTTGAATTAAAGAAAGCTTTAAGAGTGGTTTGGCTTTTTTATCACCCAATTAAGGGGAGAGCATATACCTTCCACTTTCGAGACAAAACACACAAGTTCTTTTTATCCCTTCAAAGAAATGATTTGCTAATCCTATATGGAGATGTTGCTCCACAAAAACATGGTGTTCTTTTTAAATTTTCAAGGCAATGATTTTCTGATCTAAAAAAAACTTGGTCAACAAAATGAACGCGGTTTTTGTCAACAAAAGAAATCGATCGAAAGGGGAATATCTTCCCTCTTTAGTTGCAAAAAGAATTTTGGGACTTTGTGTGGTTCTTTACTTTGCTAAAACTTTAAATGGATCCTTTTATACACCAAAGTATGGTGAAGTTATTTTTAAGCTATTTGTTTGCAAAACTTGAAAGATTGATTTGTTCTTTTTAAGACCCAATTTGAAAATTTTCTTTCCTAGAAAAGCAGGGAAAAATTGTTATGTGGTTCTTTTTAAAGCCCAAACAAAAATGAGTTCAATTTTAACAAGAATCAAATAAAAATTATATCTTAACTAACTTAACTAAGTTAGTAAAAACCTAAACTATTTAATGATCCTAAAATTAAGCTCCTATCTGCAAGAAATTTGTTAAAACCCTGCAAAATACCAAGTAAAATTGTTAAAAAATATGTGGACTTCAACAAGTCTAATTTTACATTCAGTTACAGTTTTTGGTTTTGCCTTTGTCTGTGATGCACTATAGAACAAATTGTACGCGCTACTATATAGCCAAGATGCACTAAGCTGTTTTCCAGATGCGCTAAGCTATTATTCTTCCATGTCGAGACTTACAGGAAAATATTAGTGAGGATGATGCGCTAAAGTATGATCTTCACATGCTGGAAAATGAGTCCCACGTGCCAAATAGTGAGCCAGATGCGCTAACTGGTACACCATATGCGCTAAGGGATGTTCCCTACATGCTGATTCTCGTTTCCCGCATACCTGCACAAGTGTTTATTTTTAAAAACCGATTTGATTAATGGGGTAGTGCCCCATGGTGGGCGCTAGAAATGTATGCGGGAAAAGCGGGGCGATGAAACTTAAAATGTAAAAAAAAATGAAGTTCAAAGAGGCTTGTCCACACACCCACAGGACTTCTTGGTGCAAGTTATGAAGTCATGAAGAATGTCTCAACTTCCCAAGGTTGGTTCCATGGTTCTCTATCTCACAAGGTCCCTCAAGCTAATGTCTTTGCTCTCAGATCACTGAGCAAAGTGGCTTAGGGATGACAAATGCAAGAACGAGGGATGCTTATGATTGATTTAGTTATGAAAATGCATCTTATCTATGCATGATTCTATAAATGCAATAAACTAGATTATAGGATGACAAGATTAGTAGCAATACTATCCTAACATGATATACTAGTTTATGAGTTAAGCTAATGATAAAGGAAATAGTTTAAAATGCTTATTAGATTAATTTCTATTTACAAAGAGAAGCTAGATGTGTTTATAAAATTGAGCATAAATGAGATACTAAAAACTTGCATGGATCCTTAAAATGGAAGAATGAGAGCTCTATTTATAATGAAAATAGGGCAATGGATGGCCAGGATTGAAAGAGTTAATCAAGGGTCAAGTTTGAAAGTTGTCAATCCATGTTTTCAATTTTCACCAATGAAATGGTGACAATTGTTAACATAAGACTAGTTGAGAGGAGAGGTAAGAAGCATTAAATGCTTGAGAAGACCTCATGATTACCCTAGGAGGTAAGGGTTAGGTTAGGGTTATCCATTGGATAAAGCTTTTACCCAAGGGGTAAACTCTTGTGCAAAGGTTAAAGAAATAACCATGGTCAAAGCAATAAATGCTTGATGAGACCCTCGGGTTAGATGGAGGTTAAGTTAGTCAAAAAGTCTCTAACCATGCCACTAAGGGTTAGTTAACAATTAATGGTTTGATGACTTTGGGGACAAATTTGTATGAGTCCTTCCAAATTTGGGGGTATTCAACAAGTTAGCTTGTTGAATGGATAAAGGCTTTAATGCCTTTTGAAGACTTTACTCCAAATATGAGAAGTGACCTTCTCAAATTTAGGGAAAAGGGATAATGAATGGGTTTGGGCTAATTGATTAAGATTAGATGGATTCTAGAAGAAATTAGGAATAGGGTTTAGGATGCAAGTGGGAGATGTAGGAAAATGCAAGTGGGTGAGGGAAAATAGAATTAATTAAAATAAATTACTATATTTCAATTTGGTTGCAATTTGGGAAATTGAATAAATTTGGGGTAAACTATTAATTAAATGTAAATTTAATTAAAAGGTAAGAATTAAATAAAATGATTTATTCAATTAAATGACATAAAGGGCTTAAGTGAATTTAACTAAATAAATTGAATAATTTACTTAATTAAATAGGGGAATGTAGGTGATTTAGTTAAATTAGATTTAACTAAAATAGAGGAATGAACATAAAATATTCATTTAGGAATATGGTCATTTTTATACGTCTACAAGTACTATTCTAGACATGGAAATACATACTGAAAGCCTTGACATCTCTATCATGACCTCTAATATCTTTGACATAATCTAACATGAGGATCCTTTATCCTTAATTCATCCTAAACCTATGGATTGGGAAAATGAAGGACATACCACCATTGATACCTTTCCTAATGACCAGACCATATCTTTATATCTTAATGAAATCGAACCCACATCAACTTTCACCAGGGATTCCGCTAACGTATCTTCAATTCAAATGGGTGTCAAATCTCCTAGTCGCAAAAATGAAAATAAAGAAAATAATATCAAGTCTAATGCTAAAAACCATTTATTGGCAACATTAAACCGAGAAAAAGTAAAAATAAAGGACACATCTAACAGTGAAAACCTCCTCGAGGTGCCGGAAGATGGGATATTTGACACCTTACCTGAATTTTATCAAGAAAGGTAATCTATCCTAATGGAACCAACAGAGGCAGTTATCATTGGCACAACTGATCTACATCCAACAACTTCTCTATCAAAACATGAAGTACAAAAATATTGGGAATCCTTCAAAGGATGGCAAATCAATTTTACCTAGTCATATGCAGACATTCCAGGGTTCAATCCATATCTTACAATACATCACTCAAATATCAGTCTAGGAGCAAACATCAATAATAGAACATAACATGGATCAGGAGCAGGTATTCTATTCATCACACCACAAGGTTATACAATTCTGAAAGCATAAAAATTAAGCTTCCCATGCACCAACAACACAACAGAATATGAAGCTTTGGTTACAGGTATCAAAATGGCTATAGAATGGAACATTACACAACTTCAAGTCTTTGGAGACTCTCAGCTCATCATCAATCAAATTAATGACGATTACCAAACAAAGGATGACAAATTAATGCCTTACAAAAAGATGGTAGATGATTCAAGAAGTATTTTGTAGAAATAACTTTTGAGCAAATTCTAAGGAATGACAACAAAGCAACAGATGCCATGGAAACACTTGCTTCTCTACTTCAGACACAGGAAAATCAAAAGCGTTGTGAATTCCTAGTGGAAGAGTTGTTTTACCCTGCTCATAATTGTCTTGATTCCCAAACTATTTGTCACCTTGTTGGGCAGGATTCCTACCGCTATGGCCAAACTTACACATACCTGAAAGATAATATCCTCCCTCTTGACTTGATAAAGAACCAAAAGAGAAACTTTATTCGCCAATCCTCCCATTATACTATTGTCACGGATACCTTATTTAAACAAGGTCTAGACGATACTCTTTTAAGATGTCTCGAACAAGAGGAATATGAGAAGGCCTTAAATGAAGTCCATAATGACATTTGTGGCACTCATTCAAGTGGTCTTACCCTTTCGAAAAAACTTATACGCTTGGGCTATTCTTGGTCAACTATGGAATGGGATTTTTTTCAGATAGCTAAAACATGCAAACAATGTCAGATCCATGGAAATTTAATTCATGCTCCAACACAAGAACTTCATGCTTTGGCAACATTTTGGCCTTTCTGCCAATGGGGTCTTGATCTATTAGGAAAGATAAATCCTTCTTCATCCAATTGTCACAAATTCATCCTTGTAGCTACATAATATTTCACAAAATGGATTGAAGCAATATCTCTCACAAATATCACAGAAAAACAAATTGCTGCATTTATCTTGAACTACATCATATGTCGCTATGGAATACTTATTTTCTTGTTTCCCTATCTTTTTGGTTTATTTTGAAAGAGAATCTTAAAGCATAAAATACAAAAAAAGTGGAGTTATTGGAAGTTATTGGGATTCATTTAACCAGCACGTCCCTTCACGGGTATAACTGCATCAACCATTGACCTACCCATCGTTGTCGAAACCCAACTATAGAGACCTTTGAGTAGTTAGTGTAGACGTATAAAAATGACCATTTCTAAATGAATATTTTATGTTCATTTCTCTATTTGATTAAATCCAATTTAATTAAATTACCTGCATTCCTCTATTTAATTAAATAAATTGCTCAATTTATTTAAATTAAATTCACTATACCCATTTAATGAATAAATCATTTTATTCAATTAAATCCCCCCCTATCCACTTTTAATTAAATTCAAATTTAATTAAATAGTTATCCTAAATTGAATAAATCTAATTTATTTAATTGCAACCAAATTGAATTAAATTACTTTATTTCAATTAAATCCTATTATCCCTCCATCCACTTGCAAAAACCCAAACCCCTTTCTAATTCCTTCTAGAATCTTCTAATCGCTTCTAATTAACCTAACCCCTCCTCTAAACTTTTTCAAATCCCTAACCAAAGGGAAGTCACTTCTCAAAACCTCAAAGTCTTTGATAACCATTAAAGGCTTTCCACCTTCAACCACTAAATGGCTCAAAGTCTTTGAAAACCATTGAAGGCTTCCAACTTTCAACCACTTAATCCCAAAAGTCTCCAATAACCATTAATGGTTAACTCAAACCCTCCTACATGGTTAAAACATTTGTTTTGACTCAACCTTCATCCAACCCAAGGGTCTCATCAGGCCATTAATGCTTTGACCATGATTATCTCTTAATCATTTGCACAAAGGTTTATCCTTGGATTAACTCTTAATCCAGTGGGTAATCTTAATTTAGACTTGACCCTTAGCCTCTAGATAACCATGAGGTCTTCTCAGGCATTCAATGTCTCCAACCCCTTCTCTCAATCCAACCCTATGTTGACACTTGTCACCATTTCATTGGTGCAAATTGTGCACATGGATCCCCAACTTTCAAACTCAGCCCTTGATTAAACAAATCAATCTTGACCATCCATTGCCCTGTTTATGCTATAAATAGAGTTCTCATTCCTCCATTTTTAACAATCATCCTTCAAATTTGTAGCGTCACACTTATGCTCAAATATATTCAAGCTCTCATTTCATATATGCTCATCATTTAGCCTCTCTTTAAATCAGGAAGTAGACTAAATATGCATGTTTAGAATAATTTCTTTATCATTTTAGTTCAATCATAGACTAAATATAGTATGCTAGGATAGTATTCATACTAATCTTGTCATCTTATCATTTAGTTTATTGCATTTCTAGAATCATACATAGTTTATAACACATCTCATACTAAAAATCTATCAGAGCATCCCTCGTTCTTGCATTTGCCATCCCTGAACCATTTTGCTCAGTGATCTGAGAGCAAAACATTGGTTTGAGGGACATTGTGATATAGAGAACCATGGGACCCTCCTTGGGAAGCTGAGTAATACGTTATTACTCCATAGCTTGCACCAAGAAGTCTTGTGTGTGTGTGTGGACTAGTATTTAGCAATATTTTCACATATTAAATTATATCAGCCCACTTTTCCCGCATACATTTATGGTGCCCACCGTGGGCCCCGACCCCAAATAACAAATCGGTTTTTCAAATTAATCACTTTTGTAGGTCCGCGGGAAACAGGAATCGGCGCGTGGGAAACGTTCCCTAGCGCATCTGATTGACAGTCTAGCACATCCCGCTTATTGTTTAGCGCGTGGGGACTACACTCTAGCGCGTGAAGTCCTTTCTTTAGCGCATGACCCCTCTAACGTTTTCCTCTAGGTCTCGACACGAGTGAAACACAGAGTAGCGCATTCAATAAATAGAATAGCGTATACGATCCACAGTTCAGCACTTATAGTCCATCATCCAGCACGTGAAACTCAAACACTAGCGCATCTAATTTTTATTTTTCCTGCAGGTCTCAGCGCAGGAAAGAAAAAAATAGAGCAGCGCTTCCAACTCACAGAGTAGCGCATCCAGGCAACAGTATAGCACAAAGGAACATCAGTTTAGCGCATCTAGTTTTTATTGTAGCGCGTGCAGTTCATTCTGTAGCACATCACAGACAAAAAAAAAAATATTTATTGTAACCAAACTGAAATTTTAGACTTGTGGAAGTACCCCAAATTATCTAACATTTTCTTTTTTTGGTTTGCTTGCAAGACTAACAATTTTCTTACAGGTGGAGCGGGCCATTTTCTTTTAACCGATTTCTTTTGCTGACAAAAAACATCGACTTTGCTTTGTTGACCATTTCCTTTTCATAGGCTAGAAAATTATTGTTTTGAAGGGATAAAATGAACATCATGTTTTTGTGGAGCAACATCTCCACATAGATTTTAGCAAACCACTGATTTGAAAGGATAAAATAAACAATTTGATTGCTTTGTCTCAAAAATGGAAGGAATATGCTCTCCCCTTAACTGGGTGATCAAAAATCCAGACCACTCTTACAACTTTCAGTAATTCAAGCAATAAAACCTTTAGCAGGCCTTCCTTCCTGAGGAGTTGCAATCAACTCTTAAAGTCATTTATGGCCGGTGTGAAGGGAACGACCTAAGTGGGGAACAAATTTGACGCCAAGAATTCCAACCCACTATAATCAAATGTGGAAAGTGACGAAAGTCCTTTTCAACGGTTACACGCAGTGATTAGCCTTCCCCCAGTATCCTCGAGATACGTAAAGCCTTTGTTCTAAAGGTTGGAAAGCCTCCTGAGGGAGTTTATCACTGACGGCCGAATGAGAAGCCTGATTACGAACCATAGAAATAGAAACTTTGAGCCGAGTCAGTAACCAGACATTTATAACATCATAGTGCAAAGGTGGGGAAGAATCTACCCCCAAGATTACTCACCATATATCTCCCAGGATAACTACTCAATTGTGGAGCGATTCACTTTGAGTTAATTTCTGGCAAAAGGCAAAAAAATGGGCGCCCTCTAGGGGGTGACACGGCTGTTTGAGCTGACGGAGTATCGAGACTAGTGGGCTATGATGTTATTTATGACCCTTGACTAAAGAGTCTTTCTGAAGTGTCTTACTTATATCCAAACTTGTTAAAACATTGGGGATTTGAACACATCCTCGCAGAACATACACTTTTTGTTAGATTAGGCAAAATGGTTGTACTTTTTGTGCCGTGCTTGCATTTATTACTTCATAAAATCATCCATCACACTTGAAAATTTCTCAACAAAATTCAAAATCCTTAAGAAATCAACCAAAAGGAAAAATCAGCTCCATTTAGCGCATAAGAGCAACCTCTTAGCGCGTGGAATACTTCTGTTAGCGCATCCAAACCTCAAATTAGCGCATGGGGTTAAAACAATAGCGTTTCCATCTAAAGACAAAACAGTGTAAAGTCCTTTAGCGCATCTCAACAACAGTCTAGCGCGTGGAAGCAACATCTCAGTGCGTAGGAACCAAGAATTAGCGCATAAAGTCTAAAAGTTAGCACGTAACAGGCCCAGTATAGCGCATAGCTTTTTCAAACAAATTCGACAACAATTTTCAACAGTCCAAACTTTAGCGCGTGGAAGAAACAGCTTAGCGTGTGGCATAGAAACATTAGCGCATAAGGTCAAACAGTTAGCGTGTTGAAGACCCAGGATAGCGCATAAACATTTTCAACTATTAGACCACCATTTTCAGAAAGTCCAAACTTTAGCACGTTTTTAGGGACAGCTTAGCGCGTGTGCTCATTCTTTTAGCGCATCAAGTAAATTAAGTAGCGCATATAGACTCTATTCTAGCACGTGATCCAAGGCCGAAAAACAGAGAGCAAAATCGAAAAAAATTTGAAATTTCAAAAAAATGTTTTTAGAAGCCTTTTTCGTCAAACATCAGTTTTCATCAAAACAGAGTGACAAAAACAAAACATTAAAACTATTTCTTGAGCAAAATTTGTGTCAAACAAAGTTGTCAGAATCTTAAACAAATCGCACAATAGAGGACGTCTCTCCTATCATAATCCAGAAATTTCATCATCAGTATCAACAGAAACTTTTACCATCTTACGGATTTCTATCTCAAAAACACTTGTTTAAGATTTTCAAATTGTCAAATCCAGTTTCCAGATCGGGAAGCTTTTTATCCATATCATTTGACATGCTTTGTCGTGAAGGGGCATCTAAACCTTCACTCTGATAAAGTAAGATTTGAAATTTTCCAAAACAAGAATCAACTGAATCCAAAACCAATCAAAGGAAATCATTGATCACTCATGCATGACTAATCCCCTTATTCTGAGAAGAAAGAACCTCTATCGTAACATCACGTTGAAGAAACAACAACCTACTTTTTCCAAATTCATCAAGAGAAATAAGTTTTTATACATCAATCGTCAACTCTTCAAATCTCATCGGGTATTCCTTCATCATGTCAAACGTTATATCCAAAACAAATCTAGCAAATTTGACAAAGAACCATTGAAAACAAGAGCATATTGTCAAAAGTCTGCTTTTAATCAAACCATCAACCGCGACGGAAAGATCAATCCAGCATTCTTGCCCGACGAGTGCATCACATATAACACATCTCGACCAGAACCACCAACGCCCGAGCAACACATCAACGAGGCTTTTGTCCCCTTCATCACTGAAATTTTCTACTAAAATGCCTATTACTCGCTCTCAAATTAACAAACAAAGCGAGGCACACGCAAAATCAAGTATGAATCACAGATTATCAAATCCTTTTGAAGTTCCACCCATAGAAGAACCTGAAATTACTGATGCACTTCTTCGGGAATGTCAAGAAAACCCTTCCTTCCAAAAACTTGTCGAAAAACTCATGGAAAATAACAAAAAAAAATATCTGCTCATGCTTACAAGAAAAGGTGTTAAACTTCCCAAAGATTTTGACGCAAACATTTTTCAAACCAGATCTTGACAATATACATATCAAGAACAACAAAGAGAAGAAGAAACTCACATACCTAAACAACATATCCCAGAACAACACATTCCAGAACAACGCATACCAGAAATGCGTATACCTGAGCTAGAAACACCAGAGCAACATATACCATTTACCACACCTTTTCAGCTGAGAACCAATACGAGGCAAGAACTTTTTCCTCGACAAGATAATATACCTTTGGCAGCCCTTACTCAACAAATGCAAATGTTGCAAAGGCAAATACAGGATATGCAACAAGGGACAACAGTGTGGTACTCTTTAAATGAAATCTGTCCTTATCCATTTGATAGAAGTTTGAACATGGTGTCTTTTCCTCCAAACTCAGACGTTCCCAAATTTGATAAATATGATGGGAAAAGTGATCCCCGAGATCATGTTCGAGAATTTTGCACACTGAGCCTTGAATTTGCTCATGACGACACCTATTTGATGAGGTTATTCCCCAGAAGCTTAGGAGGGCAAACCATGGAATGGTTATCCAAAATTTTGCCACCTGTCAGATCATTTGATAAGTTGGTTAACAAATTCATAACCCACTATTCCTACAACATCCAACATGCCATAACCATGCTAGATGTTTGCAACGCCAAACAAAAGAATAACGAAACATTCATGGTGTTCCTTCAACGCTGGCGACGCATGGTATCATGATATCCTCGAGATATTCTTGAAAAGGAGAAAATAGAAATCTTCATCGATAACTTGAATGGTGAGATGAGTTACAGACTAAAACTTCAATGCATACCATCTTTCGCTAAATTGATTGAAAATGGCATTCAAGTAGAGGAAGCATGTGTCAAAAAGGGAACACTCAAATTCTACAAGGAAGGAACAAACTCATCAAACTATAATAATCAAAACAACACCAATATGGATAAATCTCGATTTTGGACTTGAAACAAAAACGAAGGCAACAATGAATCATATGATCCCAAATCTAAGCAACCAGTGCTTGCATTATCCGGAAACCCTCAAAACACGAAAAATCCTAAAAATGCTACTCCCAGTGCTAACACATATGCGCAAAACACTGATCAAGGACAATTCAACACAAACAACAACACCGATACTCAAAGCAAAAACATGAATCCAGGACCTAACAACAATCCACGCAACAACACGAACAATTTCCAAAAGCGTATCTTCACACCACTAGGACAATCACTAGAATCCGCATTCAGAGAACTTTTGGCAAACAAGATTCCTTCTTTACCTCCAATCAACAACTATGAGCCCCCAATCAAACCACCTTGGTGGAATGATTCGCACTATTGTGATTTCCATCGCAATAAGGGTCATAGAACAAACGAATGCATGAGATTGAAACACATAGTGCAGGACATGATTGACGAAGGTGACTTAACGGTGGATGGTCTCAAAACAAATGGTGATCATGGAGCCTTCAAAAATCCTCTCCCAAATTACAACAAGGATGGAGCATCAACTTCAGATGATACACGTGGAGCTCATATTACTCACATCTACAATAACACTATCAACCACATATCCGCTGAAGATCATCAAGTCAATGTCATCACCATTCGAGATCGGCATGATCACAAACCTATCAATGTAACAACCCAAACCTAGAAATATGTCTTGAAAGGACATACTACACCTACAACTACCACACCAAAAATCCAATATGACTTGGTTAGCCAACTACGTAAAACTCCAGCGCAGATATCTATACTAGAATTATTGAAACTATCACCAAAACACAAAGACATATTAGAGCTAGCGCTATTGGAAACAAATGTACCTTAAAACCTGGATACAGACAGATTTCAAGCCATGGTCGCCCATATGACAGGACCTCATAACCTCACCTTCTCAGAACATGACAATACTTCCTTGAGTCATCCACATGATACTCCTCTCCATATTGAAGTCATTGTTTGCAAACACCGAGTCAAAAGAGTCCTAATAGATGGAGGAGCCGGACTTAATATATGTACTTTAAAGCTTATCCGTGCATTAGGCTTCTCCGAAGAATCTATTGATCCTTGCAAGAAAATTACCATAAAGGCATATGATGATGAGGAAAGGTCCTCTAAAGGAACAGTGATATTACCTATTCAAGTAGACCCAGTACAAAAGGATACTATCTGTCAAGTATTAGACATAGATCTAACCTACAATATTTTGTTAGGACGACCCTGGATACATGAAATGCAAGCAGTACCTTCTACGTATCATCAGTGTGTCAAGTTTCCTTATGATGGACAAGAAATCTCCATATCAGCTGATCACAATCCATTTCAACATTGCAACGCAATGGGGGCAGCCCAAGACAGTTTGGTTCCTCATAATAGAGAAAAGCAACAATCTTCAACATCCGATCCACAAACAAAAAAATCAAACTCCTTATGGGGAGACTTCAAACAAAAGATGAAAATCAAAGTCCAAGGCATGGGAGAATACTCTTTAGAGCCATTATGTTTGGCCAAATTGCCAACATCACCTAGATCGCATGGTTTGCCTACTACATCAACACAACTGGCTACTCAGCCCATCACCAAATTTGATGGTACTTTCATCCAACTGGGCACTCTAGCACATGAATCAGAAGATAAAGATGTTCTTAGCTGGTTATATAAAGATGAGGAAGAAAATCATAGAGTAGCCGCTCTGGACATTGTTCTACCAACACACCTGTATGGAAAAGGCTACTTAATCATGAAGCAAATGGGATATGGCGGTAAAGGACCTATTGGCAAACGCAAAGACGGAGTCACTGAACCTATAGATCTTCCTTCACAACCTAGCAGAAACAAAGTAGGATTGGGTTCTAAACTCACGTTCCTATTGAAACATCCGCCACACACAACTACAAAACCTCAATGGAAGGAAAAGAAGAAGTACAAAGAAGAATCCTGGCAGGAAGCACTTTTTGAATCAGCAGAAACAATCCGCAAGGCACGAGAACGTCAAGATTAGAAGTTACATCAGGAAAAGCTTCTAAGTCATAAGAGGGCCCTATCTGCAGCAGTAGCTCATATTTAGACACCAATATCTCAAGAACAAATTAGGTCATCTCCAGATACTGTTATTCCTCCCCGAGGAAGCATAGTCTATGACCAAATCCAGAAAGTAGAAGACGGATCTGACACAGAATCAACAAAGACCATCAAAATGGTATCCCTCATCAAAGATTTGCTTTCACCATACAACATACCAATTTACAGCACAGATAGAATCTAGGATGATGCCTATGAGATGGATTTCAATGAATATGAATGGGGTACCTGCTCCAATGCTACTACAGATATCCTTGATGATATTGATTCTATATCTCTTCTCAAGAAGAACATAACGCAGAAGATAGGCCTCTTGAATTTGGACCACAGAATATCTACGACATCAAGGAAAGTGAACAGGAACATTATGAGCAAGTATATGTAGAGGATAATACCATCGAGGACCTCGATGAAATCTTGGACTCCTTTAAAACCAAGGCCAATCACGATGAAAACTCTATCCTAACACTTACAGTAGCAGAGCTTGATCCACCCAATGATTCCTTACCACTTGTCTTTCCTAACCTCATCGACTGGGACGAACCTGAAATCCATGATATACCAATTTTCCCCAATGATGAATCTATTATCCATTACCTATGTACCATAAATCCAGAAACAGGCTCTACCAGTGAACAAAATAACGATATCTGTCAATCAGAGAGTGCCAAGTCTCTCAGTCGCAAAAATACAACAAATAAAGAATCTGATGCTGAAAACCAGTCAATGGCAGCTCTAGATCACAAAAAAGTAAAAATAAAGGATGCATCTGAGGGTGAAAACCTTTTTAAGGCACCTAACGATGGGAGACTTGACACTCTTCCTGAGCACTTTCATGAGCAATCGCCCATATTGATTGAGCCCACTCAATCAATCAACATTGGTACCATAGAAGCAGCCAGAAACATACACCTTGCAGAATCTCTAACTGAGGCAGAAAGATCAGCATTCATCATTTTCTTCAAAGAACAGCAAATTAACTTTGCTTGGTCATATGTTGATATGCCTGGAGTGGATCCACACTTAATCATGCATCATCTGTCCATTTCTACAAGAGTTAGGCCAGTCAAGCAAAAGCTACGCAAGATGAACCCATAGGTGGCACTCATGGTCAAAACTGAACTAAAAAAATTATTGGACGTCGGATTCATTCGACCCATTGACTATGCAGAATGGATTTCCAACATCATTCCAGTATCAAAACCAGATGGAAGTATCAGAATATGCACTGACTTCAGAGACGTCAACAAAGCTTGTCCAAAGGATGACTTTCCTCTACCCAGTATCGACATCATTGTAGATCTCACAGTAGGGCATGCAATGCTCTCACTAATGGACGGTTTCTCAGGTTATAACCAAATCAAAATAGCCCCTGAAGACCAAGATAAAACCACGTTCACCTGTCCTTGGGGAACGTACTATTGGAATGTTATGCCTTTTGGCTTAAAGAATGCAGGGGCCACCTATCAAAGAGCAATGACCACAATATTCCATGACATGATGCACACATTTATGGAAGACTATGTGGATGACTTATTAGCTAAATCCTTCACCAGAACAAAACATCTTGGCATCCTAACAAAGATTTTTGATCGATTGGAGAAATTCCAAGTCAGGCTTAACCCTAAGAAGTGTGTCTTCGGGGTTACATTAGGCAAGTTTCTAGGCTACATAGTCTCAGCTAAAGGTATTGAAGTAGATCCAGCAAAGGTACAAGCCATCATGGACATGCCACCACCAAAGAATATCAGCCAACTCAGATCTCTGCAAGGATGACTTCAATCAATCAAGCGATTCATCGCTCAGCTAGCAAATAAAAGTCTCCCATTTAACCATTTACTACACAAAAATGTACCATTCAAATGGGAGGCCAAGTGTGCAGAATCTTTTTACCAAATCAAACAGTACCTGATGAATCCACCAGTTCTAGTCCCACTAGTTGCAGGAAAGCCTCTTATTTTATATATCTCAACAACAAATATATCACTGGGGGCATTATTGGCACAAGAAGATCAACAAGGAAAGGAATGCGCCATATACTACATCAGTAGAACATTGAATGGCTATGAACTCAACTATACATTCATTGAAAAGGCTTGCCTAACAGTGGTCTTCGCCTCTCACAAGTTCTGACATTATATGCTAGCACACACCATCAAGTTAGTAGCAAAAATTGATCCTCTCAAATATCTACTCAGCAAGGCAGCTCTTACAGGGCGATTGGCTAAATGGGTCATGATTCTCAGTGAATTTGACATCCAATACATAGAAAGACGAGCCATCAAAGGACAAGCAATTGCAGATCAGTTGGTCGAAGCACCGCTACCAGGAAAACACACCATGGAGATTGAATTTCTAGACAAGGACGTTCTTACTCTTTCTACTAAACAATGGACTCTCTACTTTGATGGATCTTATACACAACATGGTTCAGGTGTTGGCATTCTATTCATCACTCCTGAAGGACACACTATACCAAGATCATACAGGCTTATGTTTCCTTGCACCAATAATGTGGTTGAATATGAGGCATTGGTTATAGGCATCAAAATGGCCGTAGAATGGAAAATCAAAGAGTTAAACATCTATGGGGACTCGCAACTAGTTGTCCATCAAATCAACAATGACTATCAGACAAAGGATGACAAGCTACTACCCTACAAGCGAATGGTGGATGACTTCAAACAGTATTTTGTACACATCACCTTCAAGCAAATACCAAGGTTGAACAACAAAGCAGCCGATGCAATGGCTACTATCACTTCATTACTACAAATTCTAGAGCAACAGAGTCGTTATGAGTTCCTGGTAGAGCAACTGTTCTCCCCCACCTATGACCATTCTGAATCCCAGGTTATCTATGCCTTGACTGGTTCAGATTCTTCGTTATATGGACCATTATACGACTACCTCAAGCATAATATCTTACCCATTGACCAATCCCATAACCAAAAACGTAACTTTATCCGACAAGCTTCCCGTTATACCCTCACTGCCGATACTTTGTATCGTCGAGGTCTCGATGGTACTCTTCTTCGTTGCCTTGATCGTAATGATTTCGATTCTGCTTTACACGAACTTCACAAAGGTATTTGTGGCACACATTCAAGTGGTACTACTCTTGCTAAAAAGATTCTAAGGATGGGATACTACTGGCCTACAATGGAAAAAGACTCATATCACTTCGCCAAGAAATGTCTTAAATGTCAAATCCATGGTAATCTCATACATGCACCAGCACAGGAACTGCAGCCCTTTACAACATCATGGTCCTTTTGCCAGTGGGGACTGGACCTAGTTGGCAAAATTCACCCTTCATCATCAAATGGACACAAGTTCATTATAACAGCAACAGAATACTTTACCAAATGGATAGAAGCAGTTCCCATGACCACAGTAACCGGGAAACAAATTGCCTCTTTTATTCTTAATTATCTGATCTGCAGATATGGTATTCCAAGTTCAATCATCATAGATAATGGACGGCCCTTCAAGAATCAAGATGTCCAACAACTATGTGAAAAATTCAAAATCCAACATAGGTTCTCTACACCATACTACCCACAGGGAAATGGTCAAGCAGAAGCATCAAACAAGACAATACTGAAAATCCTAAAGAAATTAGTGAATGATGCAGGCAAAGATTGGCACATACAACTCAATCTAGCACTTTGGGCATACAGGATCAGCATCTACACACCTACAGGAGCAACACCATACTCATTGGTATATGGATCAGAGGCTATTTTACCCCTGGAGGTAGAAATTCCATCTCTCAGAGTCTCTTTGAAAGGCTTAATCCTAGATGAAGAGTATCGCGTTAACCGACTGCAAGAACTTGAACTCTTAGATGAAAGACATCAACATGTTTACACTCATCTCAAAGCATATCAGCAATGCATGTGCAGGAGCTACAATCATAAAGTCATCCCCCGCAACTTCAAGGTTGGTGACCTAGTCCTTAAAGAAAATCCAAGAAATCAGCAAGATCGAGAAAAGAAAGGGAAATTTGAGCCTAACTGGTTGGGTCCCTATGTTATCATATCAGTTTATGGATCAGGTGCCTATCAGCTAACAAATTCTAAAGGAGATATGCTCGATGAACCAACTAACAGCATCCATCTGAAAAGGTACTATACTTAAGTGGCCTAGTGCACGGAAAAAGCCAAAATAAGCAAAAAAAATCAAAAAAATTCAGAAAAAGCAAAAAAATAGAGAGTACAAATAAAAACAAATGGTGAAAACCTGGTAAACAGGCGCTCTTGTGAAAGAACGACTCCTCTATCTATTTTCATACCATTTTATCCCTACAAAAACTATCGGTCGTCGCCCGACACTTAGCAAATATCCATTCAGGACATACTTAGCGTAGCCACTATCCTGATTTGTCTATATATATCCTCTTACCACTAATTCACCATGGTTTGGAATCACTATATATATTCACATCACGAGGCACACTCAGCTAGGGGCATGTAAATCGTATCAATATTACAAACATTCAAAACATCAAGACTAGATACAAAACTCAAAAAAATAGGACATCCAACAAACCACAAAAAACCAAAAAACTACACTTCATTGCACAAACAAAACAAATCACAAAAATACCAAGGATGGATGATTTTCTGAAGTATTGAATGTTGCACTATAGCATAAAATTTTAGCTAGTTTTGCATTTTGAATTTTTTGAATGTTTGGATTCTCTTCCTTGTCTCACTAAATGCTTCACAGCTAGAGCTCAAGGGGAACTTCCAATATTTTCTTAGTCTTCTGTCTGGGAGGCGCTCACTTATACTGTGTGAATAATTGCCTCGAGACGTGATACATCACATATCACTGAAGGCCTGATTCCACTTCACACATATAAATGATCTAATCTTGTCTGTTTACGTAATGTGCACTCTGGTCGTCCTGGTTCAATTATACCATTATGCTTGTTAAATTTTCAACATATCCTAAACAAATCAATGCTCAATGATGATATCTACAAAGAAAGCAAACATATGGTTCTATCGAATGGCAAATACAGAATGAGGGATGCTCCAAAAACAATTAGTTGCATATCATTTTACAATTAGTTGCATAACATTTTACAATTAGTTACATATCATTTCACATCATTGCATATCATTTAAGCATGTTTGCATATCATTTTAAACATCATTTACATATCTAGATACATTTAGCAGCATATTAACACATACATCTCATTTTCAAGATACATCTCACAGCATATAAATAGCATACATCCTGCATCATACATTACATCATATATTTAAGCATTGCATCATCACATAACATAACCCACATAAAATGCATCCATATCAACACATCACAGGATCAAAAATGGTGTCGTATATATATATATATATATATATATATATATATATATATATATATATATATATATATATATATATATATATATATATATATATATATATATATATATATATATATATATATATATATATATATATATATATATATATATATATATATATATATATAAAATGATCAAAATCTACAAAATGTGTCCAAAATGTGTCCAGTACAAAGAATAACAAATGCTCAAAAATACAACGGAGACCATTTCTCTCAAGTATGACTATCCCCTGACGGAGATGGTCTCGCTCCAGATGCACCCGCCCCTGGATCTCCAGGAGGGTCCTGTCTCGATGGTCCCGTAACACCTCGGCTCTCAGACTGTGACCCAGTAGCTCGAGATCGGCTGGATCTCGACTACGTGAAGCTCTCTACTCGCCGGTCCCTGGGTACTACAACCTCATAATGCCACCTATAATACTCCACCTCTTGCGCTCTCAGCGCTAACTCTCTCAGGGTGTCTCTCATGGGACCACCCGCCGCTGCTCTCTGCATGCTCGCCACCACCTCCTCCGCTCGCCCCCTCTGCTCTATCTTGGTATCTCTCTTAGTAGTCAACTGAGAAATCTACCACTGATAGGTCAAAATCTGTGCCTCCAGCTATTGCACAGTAATCTGCAAGGTCCGTATCTACGCATCCTCCATATGACCTGGAGCTCACACTCGCAGCGGTACCTATGCTGGAGGAACCCCTCCCACTCGGCCTATCCTCGGTACTGGAGGTGGGAGTACATTCATCCTCCTCCTTTGTGCTAGTCGACCAGGCTCCTCCTCACCACCCACTACAGCTAGCACCTCCCCCACTCTCCCCTCTCCACTGGCTCCGATAGCCAATCCACCTCTCCCCCTGTCTATCCTCTCCTGTCTAACTGCTCGATCCACACCTCTCTCTCCTCTCCTCACTATACCTCCCCACCTCCCTCTAGCTCCTCTACCTCCTCCTCCTCCAGCATCCCCGTCATCTCCATCATCTCCTTCGTCTCCCTCCTCCTCATATGAATCAAAAGTTGGCCTCATCTCCTCCGGATCTGAGATCCTGGCCATCGCCAGCGCAGCAAACAATCGAGCAAACTCATCAGTCATCCCCGCATCCTAGATCTCTAGGGCATAATCCCAGATCTACCTGGCCAACCCCACAAACTCCTCCACTGCCATGGCACTATCAATAGTCGGCCCCCAATCGACCACATCGTGCTGCCGCCGTGCATAAAGGCACGCTCCCTATGGAATACCCTGCTGGCACTCGAACTGCCTCAAAACTCGGGTCACCACAAACCGCTCAATCACGAACGGGGTCCTCCCAATCAGATACCTTGTCATAAATACAAAGGGCATCTCTAGCCCATCCTCTGCCCATACCTCGCATCCTGTGTACGGTCTCCAGGTGACCGTATCAATATCATCAAAAACCCTCCTCCAATGCTCTAGTTTGCCCAGCTTACGCTGGACAACTAGACCTCTGTATCCGTAGGCATATGCTGCACCTACGGGCCTGTCCCTATCTGCTAATGGCCTCACTGCTGGAACATGCTCCCAGCACCATACCTGTAACAAAGTCACGCCAGCTAACAAACTGCCGTAACTGAGGTATACTACCTCATGCAGACTCCTATATAAATGAGCCAGCATAGCTGACCCCCATGCAAACCTTCGGCCCTGTGTGACCATCTCCTCCAACACTAATCCCCATCCCACCGAGAATCCCTTTGACCTGCGATTAGGACAAAGGAATCCCCCAATAAACCCTGCTAGAACGGATGGCAGTGGTGCATAATCCAAGTCCAAAAACTCCTGCCAGGGGATCTCATAGCCGCAGATGGTATCATCATGAAAAATCCGGCGCAGTGCCTCTGTGCCACCCTCCTTCGACTACTCGTATGGTAGTAGTGCACCTACCACAGGAATGCGCAAAATCCGGTAACAGTCCTCAGGTGTGACTGTCATCTCTCCAGTAGCAAAATGGAAGGTGTTGGTGTCGCTATGCCACCTCTCTGCCAAAGCTGTCAAAAGCCCCCAGTTCACAGTGAACCGAGGCATATCCAAGAGAGAAGTCAATCCACATCTCTCAATAATGTCCAAATCAACCTGCGACAACCGCGGTATCAATGTCCACGGTCTGGGGAATCTCTCCCTCAACTGAACCACGCCCAATCGCTCCTGTCAACACACAAAACATATCCAATATCAGTTTCCACATCAAAACAAAGATATCATAATCAAACTTACATCAACAACATGAAACAATTTGCTCATCTATATCAACGTTCAAAATCCTATCATTCCATATCAACTTGTAAAACAACTCAAGTTCTCAAAAACCATATCAAAACTTGTAACACAATTCAAGTCTCCACAATCACATAAACTTGTAAAACAACTCAAGTTTCCCACCCATATCAGCTTGTAAAACAAATCAAGTTTCCAACCCATATCGGCTTGTAACACAACTTAGGCTTCACATACATTGAACTTGACACAGAACACACAAATAAATCATATTCTGATCAACACAACACATTTGATATCTATATATAACTTGGACAATCACCAATCAAAACAAGTTATACAAACATTCATATTGGATAAATCCATCACATCACGATAGGCAAAGTACAACAAATTTTCAAATTGGCCCATTCTGCAAAAAAAATTTCAGATGCGCTAAAACAGTTATTCAATGCACTAAAAACCTCCCATGCGCTAGGCTGTCTCTCCTACGTGCTATTCTGTCTAACCTATGCACTAGACTGACTCTACGCACTAACCTTTTCTCCCCATGTGCCACCTAACCTACCCTATGCGCTAGATTCTGTCTACACGCTAATCTATCCCCCCTAGGCGCTACCCGTTTGGTCCTATGTGCTAGGTTAACCCTACGCGCTAAACCCCCTTACCTATGTGAACCCCTGCGACCCCTATGTGCTAGGTCACCCCTACGCGCTAACCTATTGACTAAATGAGCTACCCGACACTTTCTATGCGCTATTCTACATGCACGCGCTAACCTAATAATTTTATGCGCTAACATATCTTTTTCAGACGCGACCCCTAAATTTGAACTTGATGCGCTACTCTAAACTTCGTATGCGCTACTATAGACCCTAGACGCGCTAAAACATAAAACCTGAACTTTGAAATTCAAAACATGACTAAAAACGACAAAATAAAAAGTCAAAAAAGGGTCAAAAATGTTAACTTACTGGTGGTCCACGCGCTACAGGTCTCCGGTACCTCCGAACGCGCTCGAATCGGTGTCTATGATAAGGAATCGACATTTTCTCTCCAGAGCAAATTCTCTTTCTCCAAAGTCAACAAAGCACAAATGAATCTAAATCAAGCCCTTTTCCCCTTTTATAGGAGGAAAATGAAATTAGGGTTAGCCGACTGGACCTGTAATATGGTTGTGGTCTCCCCTATACCATAACATTTATAACTTATCGGGAGATGAATCAATTTGCATACTTTTTACATGCACGAACTTATACACATCATACGCAACTCATCAAATCAAATAAAATTTTTTCAAAAATATTGATTCATCTCCCGAGGGGGCATCGCCATCAAATATCGAATCTGGGGCATCACATCGAATCTGAGGCACGACTTGCAAATCAAAAGAGCAACACAAAATTGCATTGATCATAAATCATGATAAGGCATCATTTTCTTTGAAATAACATGTGCACACACGTCACTTCAAAGAGGGGCCAAATGTGGACGTATAAAAATGACCATTTCTAAATGAATATTTTATGTTCATTTCTCTATTTGATTAAATCCAATCTAATTAATTTACCTGCATTCCTCTATTTAATTAAATAAATTACTCAATTTATTTAAATTAAATTCACTATACCCATTTAATGAATAAATCATTTTATTCAATTAAATCCCCCCCTATCCACTTATAATTAAATTCAAATTTAATTAAATAGTTATCCTAAATTGAATAAATCTAATTTATTTAATTGCAACCAAATTGAATTAAATTACTTTATTTCAATTAAATCCTATTATCCCTCCATCCACTTGCAAAAACCTAAACCCCTTTCTAATTCCTTTTAGAATCTTCTAATCGCTTCTAATTAACCTAACCCCTCCTCTAAACTTTGTCACATCCCTAACCAAAGGGAAGTCACTTCTCAAAACCTCAAAGTCTTTGATAACCATTAAAGGCTTTCCACCTTCAACCACTAAATGGCTCAAAGTCTTTGAAAACCATTGAAGGCTTCCAACTTTCAACCACTTAATCCCAAAAGTCTCCAATAACCATTAATGGTTAACTCAAACCCTCCTACATGGTTAAAACATTTTTTTTGACTCAACCTTCATCCAACCCAAGGGTCTCATCAGGCCATTAATTCTTTGACCATGATTATCTCTTAATCATTTGCACAAAGGTTTATCCTTGGATTAACTCTTAATCCAGTGGGTAATCTTAATTTAGACTTGACCCTTAGCCTCTAGATAACCATGAGGTCTTCTCAGGCATTCAATGTCTCCAACCCCTTCTCTCAATCCAACCCTATGTTGACACTTGTCACCATTTCATTGGTGCAAATTGTGCACATGGATCCCCAACTTTCAAACTCAGCCCTTGATTAAACAAATCAATCTTGACCATCCATTGCCCTGTTTATGCTATAAATAGAGCTCTCATTCCTCCATTTTTAACAATCATCCTTCAAATTTGTAGCGTCACACTTATGTTCAAATATATTCAAGCTCTCATTTCATATATGCTCATCATTTAGCCTCTCTTTAAATCAGGAAGTAGACTAAATATGCATGTTTAGAATAATTTCTTTATCATTTTAGTTCAATCATAGACTAAATATAGTATGCTAGGATAGTATTCATACTAATCTTGTCATCTTATCATTTAGTTTATTGCATTTCTAGAATCATACATAGTTTATAACACATCTCATACTAAAAATCTATCAGAGCATCCCTCGTTCTTGCATTTGCCATCTCTGAACCATTTTGCTCAGTGATCTGAGAGCAAAACATTGGTTTGAGGGACATTGTGAGATATAGAACCATGGGACCCTCCTTGGGAAGCTGAGTAATATGTTATTACTCCATAGCTTGCACCAAGAAGTCCTGTGTGTGTGTGTGTGTGGACTAGTATTTAGTAATATTTTCACATATTAAATTATATCAGCCCACTTTTCCCGCATACAGTTAGTTTTTCAGAACTTATTGCTTTTCAAGAGAGGTGGTGAGTGTTTACACAAATTACCTGACTATTGGTGCGTGTGTTAAAACACCCATCAACAGTTACAATAAGTGATATAAGTTAACTTTTCAAAAAGATAAGTGGAAACACTCGTTGAAAGAATGTGTGGGTCGTCAATTTAGTCAAAGTGAGCATTGTGTCATCCTGCAATCACAAACAACTTGATCTTCAAGGAAAATCACTCCAACTCCAACTTGGAATTTTTTTCCTTTGCATGCAATCAAATATCCACCTTTTGTAACTAACCACAAATCACCACCAAGAAGATTGAAACCTGTTGAATTCTCATTACACCTCTTAAAGCTAATATCCTAAAAGAATTTACAAATGATGCACCTTTAAAAAAAGCTACCTAAACCATTCCTCAAGTTGAGATCATGAAAATCATCTCCAAAATACTTTGTAGATGTCATATTTTCTAGCTTCATTACAAGTCCTTGCGACTTTGAATCTACCTTTTTCATTTGTTCCATAAAGAATCATAACTTGAAAACATAAATGTTATTTCATTGCAATCTACATAGTGATAATATTGTTTGCAATGATAGCCCACATTTCAACAATGAGAAAATTTTGCAATGAGTAGGTCTTCACTTGATTACTTTCCTTAAGAAAGTCAACAACTTTGATAAATTTTTCTTCTGTCTTGGGATTTTATCCTATCCACGTATACAAATTCATGTGAGCTTGCCAACTTGTCACTATGGTGGCCAATGAATAATTCATTTCTTTTTCTTCTGCAACGTTGAGTAGATGAGTTGAATTTGGAAATACCTTACTCCAATTTCCTAAATCCTTTTCAATAAATTGATTTTGAGTATTTCCAAGAACCATTGTAGATCATGAGAAGGCATATCTTTGAGGCACACTATCAAATGATTCAGGTGCATTGTGAATGGTTTCATATTGTGCATGTGTGTTTAGTGAACTTCATGGCTACTACACCTTTCCAACAATTTAGTGTTGCTATTATCTCATGACCTTTAATGAGATGATATCTCTTTGAAGAATTTTGTCGATGAGTTAACTTTCCTTGTCTACACATCCACATCTTGCATCTACTTGAGAGTTTATGGAGCCTTTTCAACAAATCATTTATGCATTGCATCCCATGAGATACATCTTTTTGAGGTCTTCTATTGAGCAATTCGGTTGCAATGTCCATGTTTTATTTCAACGCCTTTACCTTAGTGAAATCGTGAAAAACAATTGCAAAAGGCGATATTTGACTTCGGCTTGTTAATTGCATATTTACTTGAAAAATTCTAAAGCCGCATCAACAAATCCATTTGGCTATATTCTGCAATCATTTCATTTCACTCTCAAAGATGGTATCTCTTTGAGGTATTCAATCGAACACATTAGCTTTTTAGTTCGTACTTTTGCATTATGCATGTGTATCGTACCTTGTGCTTTCATATTTCTTCTCATGAACTACTGTCAAAGCTCTTATCTTGACATTGGTAGAGAAGAAGAATGTTGGTGAAGGTTGTGGCATTTGAATTTACATCTGCCATTTTGCATTTTCCAAAAAGTTTCCAAAGCCTTTTTAACAAATCCATACTGTGTATATTATACAACATGTTGAGCTAGGAGACCAAATTAACCTAAGTCGACTTCTCTTTGAGGTGTTCTTTGGAACAATTTGCTAGCTTTGTTCTATGCTTCCACATTTTGCAAACATGTCTTTAGCATATTCAATTGTAACATTGTAGACCATGAGATAATTCTCATTGAGGTGCTTGGTTATATAGTTCAGGTGCACGGTCTGTGCTTCTACATTTTACATGAATATTGACCAATACAGTTGCTATCATATCTGAGAACATATACTATAGGAGATGAGTAAGTCGGTGTACTTATTCTACCAAGAAAATCATTAATTCAAGAAAGATTCGAATATCACATTCAACTAGATCCGTCGAACGACACTCTTGAGAGTTTTTAGTGACCTTGAGCAGACACATCTGAAGCATCTCCTCAATCTAATTCAATCTCAATCTAGTGTTCTCCTTGATCCTCATGATTAAAACAACTCGAGTGAAGCCCAAACCCAAGCCACCTCCATAAAATTTTCATTGTCTTGTGAAAAAGGTTAAGAATGCTCCAAAACGGTGCATTTCTAACCTTTTCATGTAACTCATAAAGCAGGCCCACACAAGATTAGAAAGGAAGGTTAGAGATGCTCCATCTTGGAGAAATCCTAACCTCTTGTTTTTTAGGTTATAAATTTGGGTTAGGAATGATAAAAAATGGAGCATTCCTAACCTTAATCTCTCAAAGGTTATGATTTTGACTTTTAGGAACCGTTGACCATGAAGTGGAAGAAAGGGAAATGAAAATAATGGTATTTTTAAATAACATTTCCCCCGAAATGATCATAATAGGAAATATATAGAAACCAATTTAAAATATTAAATTATTTTTGAAAAATAATTTAAATATTTCCCATTAAAATTTAATACCCAAATTTAGGAAAAACGCCCATAACTTTTAAATGGTAAGGAGTTAGGCTCTGAAATTTGAAACATCCTTTCAAGGTGGGACAATGAACATATACCATCATTTGGTCCTTATGAAGAAACCTAGGGTGAGGTATTTAAATTAATTTAAGATGAGGGACATCAAAATTTGAAAATTTAAAATATTGAAAACTGTGAATTGGGTTCAGACAAAAAATGGTCATATGGCACAAAATGATGCTTAGGACATGTTCACAAAGAGATTTCCCTCAATTCATTGTAATTTTCAAAACTCATCCATTTTTCACATTTTGACCGACATATTTATGATTGACCACAATGTAGATTAAAAATGACAACATTGGATCACATGCTCACTCATTTTGCAGAGACACATATTTGAGCCTTCATACAACATTAGGACCAATTCAAAGTTCAAATTTTGGGCATTTCAAATGTGGGTCAACACGTCTGTATGCTTTGGTGGTCATTGAGTAACCAAGAAAATACTTTCATCTAATCTAGAATCAAACTTACTCAAATTCTCTTCATTCCCCCTTTTTCTTTGGAGATACCCCCAAGGAGGTCTCCTTAAGCTAAGAGAGAAAGTATTAGGGGTATCCATTCCTCCAAATCTGCCCAAGGGATGATCCTAGCCCCATCCCTTATGGTGAATGTTACATCCCACTTGTGCCCTAGTTGTTTATATGTTGTAATTATGCCATGTTATATGTATGCCCTAGTAGATTATGATATACTTGCAAGATGTTTAAGCGTGCCCTATATTTTCATGTCTAAATTGAATGAATGTGTCCTAGATTTTCATGTTTAAATTGAATGAATGTGCCCTATATTTTCATGTTTAAATTGAATGAATGTACCCTAGATATTCATGCATAATTGAATGATGCTAATTGTGCTCTGAATAATGAATTGATAAATCATAATTTTTAAATTGATGACTTGATAGTAACATTATTGCATGATGTTGTTGGCATATTATGATCTGGTATGATAATATGATAATAATATATGTTGTCATTGATGTCAATAAGTATAGGTCAACCGGTATGAATATTGGAAGAAGTTGTTATTGATGATCAAGTTGGAGAACCGGTATGAAGGGATGTAGTGAACTGGTGTTAGGGTTTCACTAAGTGTGACTACCGATTGGTAGTCTTAGCTCTAGGGTTTCCGGTTTGGCAATCTAGCTTGTGCGATGCAACCGATGATATTCTGTGATGAGTTAGCTAAGAAATAAGGATGAGATCAAGATGCCACATCTGTTTTGTGCACATGAAGGATTTCCTTGAAGATCTTGCATATGAAGATCGACTGCATTAAATGTCTACCTCGGGAATGAACATTCTTCTTAGCAGTATGAGAAGAAAGCGTGATGGGTTACTGATTTCTATGTGCGGTGAAGAATGGACGATGTAGAATGACTTGTGATTTGTTTGAGATTGTTTTATTATATGTAATGTGTTTGGACGGTCAGGATTGGACCGCTTGTAATTGTAAACCTAAGATTCTTAGGGTTTAGGGTTTGTCTTACCGATCTAATCATTGTCTATAAGGTCGATGATGTTTGTTATTGTGAGTTGTTGGCAAAAGAATGTGTGTATCTGAGTGATGAGATACTTGCCAGACCAGTGAGAGAAAACTGCAATGTGTGATTGCAGAGTAGAGGAACTAAAAAGGATCTGCCTTATCATATAGTGTTGTTATCAGATCAGAGTTTTACCTGTTGTCTTCTAACCATTTCAACAGAACGAAAATCCCTTTGCTAGGTAGCTTTAACAAGCTTATTGTAAAACCTCTAACCAGGTAACTCAAGTTCATTGAGTTCTTTAAAACCTCTAGCAAGGTAACCTTTAACAGGGTTTCAACCTTTAACAGGGTATATAGCCATCCCTTAACCGGGTGATCTTTAACACAATTGGTTTCTAGCAGAACCTTATTGTAAAGTCTTTGATCGGACTAGGCTCCTAACAGAGCGAGCTTCAAAAGAGTTCAAAACAAGCTTGTGGGTATTCATCCCCACCGTGGTTTTTCCCATTTGGGTTTCCACATGAAAAATTTGTGTGTCATGAGTTGTGCATTTTTCATGTGATGATTAAGTATTCTTTGTTTAGGTGATTATACATGCAGAGCTAATGGTTATGGTATTACTGATACACCACATGCATATGTTTATGGGTGAAGTAGTTATCAAGTATTGAATGTATTTGAAGTGTTCATTTTTACTGGTTTATGTTGTCTGAAGTCTTACTGTGTTTAACCGGTATTGCCCTGGTTAAGTTCAGTAATGAAGACAACCGGTTAGCATTGTTTTAACTTGATAAGTTGCTGAGAAATTTTTGTATGTAGTGATTCACCCCCCCCCTCTCAATACAAATTAGGGTATTTGTTGTTCATCATTATTCATCAATCAGTATCAGAGCAACTCCAGGTCCTCAGTGATATAAGCTTAACCACTTGAGGTAAAAGATCATGCCTTAATGATGAAGAGGGAAGGTCCTAAGTTCAATAAAGATAACTTCAAAATATGGAAGGATAGAATGAAGATCTATATCAAGAGTTTGGGTGCTCAACACTGGAGCTATGTTGAGAATGTCTATTTAATCCCCACTAACACTTTAACCGATGATCAAAAAAGAGAGATTCACGAAAATGGGCAAGTCATGGAAGCCCTTATCAGCAGTTTGTCTGATATTGAATTCATTGATGTACAAGATAAGGACACTCCTAAAGATGTATGGGACACATTGGAAACTATTTATGGCGGTGATGAGCATGTCAAGCAAGCTAAGGAAGAGAGCCTTAGAGGAAAATTTGAAGACATGAGGATGGTTGAAGATGAGACCATTCAACAATATGGCATAAGCATCAAGATTGTTGTTGGAGATATAAAGAACACTGGTGGAACAATTGATGATGCCACCATTGTCAGTAAAGTTTTGAGATCATTGTTACCGGTCTATGTAATCAGAGTTGATTCTATTCAGGAACTAAGGTCTATTGACAAAACCAAGGTATTCTTAGACTCTATCATTGCAAAATTGATTGCATATGAGTTGAATAGCTATGATGGTAGTATTCAGAAGACTGGGTCAGCTTTTAGAACATCTATTGCACCAACCAGAAAATGAAAAGAAGTACTAGTTATGAAATCAATGCAAAGTAGGGGTATGGATGATGAAGAGATTCTAATGGAGTTTGAAGCTCTTCTTGCCAAGAGACTTCCAAAAGGCACTGGAAAATACAGAGGTAAGCTTCCTCTAAAATGTTTTTCCTGCAATAAGATAGGACATATAGCTGTTAATTGTCCTAACAATGACAATAAGGATAAACCGGAGAGGTTTAGAAAGTATAAAGGAGGAAATAGAAGAAATTGTCTTGTTGCAGTGGATGAAGGTGTTACTGATGAAGAATCTGAGGATGAAGAGAATGAGGACATAGTGTTTGTAGTTGTAAAGGAAGAAGTGTCTGACAAGAAATCACTTGTCTCTCGCATTGACAACTCTAATGAGTGGATTATTGATAGTGGTTGTTCTCACCACATGACTGGTGATCGGAGAAATTTTATGTCTCTAGAAGAATATGATGGAGGTGTTGTTAGATTTGGCAACGATGCACCATGCTTGGTAAAAGGAAAAGGATCCATCTCACTGAATGGAAAGAGCATTGTGGATGATGTCTACTGGGTAGAAGGTCTTAAGCATAACTTGTTGAGTTTTGTTCAACTAAATGATAAAGGACTCGTTCTGGAGTTCAAAGGTGGAGTCTGCAGTATAATTGGAAAAAGTGGTGAACTTATTACCACCGGTAAGCAGACCAGAGGTAACTTGTTTCAGTTGAATGCCAAGATAAGTTGGTGTCTAATGGTGAAGTTTGATGACAGTTGGATATGGCATAGGAGAATTTGTCATATGAACTTGTTAGGCCCATATAAAATTTTCATTCCATATGCGTCCCTATATGAAGTAATGCTTGTCTAATTCATCGGTCAAGAACTTGCTTAATTTTTTTCTTATGTCATTTGCTCCTTGTTAGGTTCCACTACCTTGAACTTGTACCTTGAACTTTAACTTGAACCTTTTTGGTTCAAGGTTCAAAGTTCAACGGGCGTTATTTCAAATATTTTTCTTCCCCCACAAATTTAAGCTTTGCTAGTTCTTGTCGACATTTTGCATTCTTTGAACTTTGAACTTGAACCTTTTTGGTTCATGGTTCAAGGTTCAAGATTTATCATGTAAAATAACATTTTGTGATGATTCCACAAGGCTCTAAGTTTTATGTATAGGTTCCTCGAAAGACATGCGACTTGCCACATGGTGATGGCACAGACTTTGAGAACATGAAAGATGGCCACCGACGGAAGGGATTTTCTTTCTCTAATAATTTGAAATCTATCATTTATGGCAAGTATGTGTGAGGATTTGTTGTGTCAGAGAGGAAGTGACTTAATGGTTAAAGGTGTACCTTGGCGCAATTATTTCAAAGTAAGGTCACATGAACAAGGAGTAATGAAGGTAGCTTTAGTCATGATGGGTAAGATTTTCTCGTTTTTAAAACTGAGTAGTTGTTTCATTGGGATTATTATTTTTTGGAGAAGATTTTGAGGAGTTTTCAGAGCGAGAAAAATAGGCTGCGATAGGGGTTTACAGAGGGCAGAGGAAGGTATGTTAAACAATTTTCTAAATTGCTGCAGTTTGTTTTAAAAGATCTAGGTGTTCTTTAGCTGCTTGTTTTTGTTTTCACTTTCCTTCTTCGCCTAGGATTGATTCAAGAAAACCACAAACCAAAACATGAGGCCTGTTTTACCCATAATGATGAGCTCATCCCCCCTCATAAGTTCTTTACTGGAGTTGGGTGATACAACACTGGTTCAGCTAGATTTAGATGTCTTTCTAGAGAGAGTAAAGAATTCAACCGTAGATCCCATGAGGAGAGATGTGGCTCAGAGCGGATTATTAGAAGTCGTTGCCTTTCCCACAGCTACTCCTTGCCCTGAGTTAGTCTTAGAATGTATGAATCATTATGACAAGGGCAATAGGTGCATAAGGAAAAATGATGGTGAAGTCATGTTGTCTATTGATAGACAAACGGTAATGGTAGTCATGGGTATTCCACACCGGGAACCCTATGAAGACTGGACCATTGGTAAATCTTATGGGATTTTCTCTGAGAAGAAGCAATATTATAGAACTATGATTGCATGGAATTGGCTCTTAAGGTTCCAAAAAGGGGGCTCGAGGCTGCCGAGGCCTTTAACTCATGAACATTTGATCCCAGCAATCCGAGACTTGGTCATACTATTGAGCAGGGTGAAGGGTAATTCTCATTCTTTTTATTGGGAAGACTAGATGTATTTCTTCATTCAGGTCACTCTGGATAGAAGTTGGTTTATTGACTGGGGAACTATTATTACGGAAAGGTTACACGAAGGCCTGAGTAATTATCTTGGAATGCCTAATTTTTATATGTCATCTTACTTGTTATATATGCTTTCCTGTGTGAGAGAATGACCGGGGTTGTCTCATGTAAAATGGGTTCAAGGCATGAGGATTTATGAGTATCATCCTAATCTGACTTTGAAAGGGTATGTTGATGATTATCTCCATTGGAATGATGTTTTCGCTAGGAGGCTAACCTTTGAATTATAGGGTAATTTGCATAGAAGAATGTCTCTAGAGGAAGTTGAGCTTGTTAACATATATGGCAGTTTCTTTATACATTTCAGCCATTTCACTTTTTTAAGAGTCGGAGGATTTAAGGGTGAACCCTTTAGACTTCCCAGGTACGTTTTAGATTCCTACATTCTGATTGAAATATCTAGACAGCTCGCTTATGTTGCAAAATATTATGGTGAGGACTCTGACACAAGTGGAATTTTTCCCATTGATTTACGACATTATAGTTGTAGGTCTATTTCTGATGCATTGAATCTTGAACTTGAATTTAAGAGGTTTCATTTGAAGTCCTTTGTAAAAAGGGATAACTTTGATAGCAAGGGTTTCATCACTCAGTATGTGAAGAAAGTGGTACCTGATCAACATGTTCCTCAGTTGGAAGATTATTGGGAGGGTTGTCAGGATGAATTTGAAGTACGAAGAAGGAGTTGGTCTAGACTAACTTTGAAGCAAATTCATGAAATGAAATTGCCCATGGATACCTCGGGTGTCACCACCGATGATGAAGACATACTTGACTCAAAGTTTATGAAACGGGTCCATGATGAACCTCTTCCAGAAGTAGATTGTAGCAAGAAGGTGGCGGATAGTATTCAATCTCGCACTCTCAATGTAATTCGCAGGACGGAGAATTGGCTTAGGAATTGTCAATTTCATCTGACACGAGTAACCAGTTCAAGAAGCAAAAGTGGCAAGAGGAGTACTGCAAGTAAACCTTCTATTGTGACTAACATTCCTATTTCTGATGTAGGAAAAGCACAGGCAAGGATTAAAGAAGAGAAACTTGACCTCAGGATTGAGCCTTCTATTGTCGGCCGAGTTACCAAATCAAGATCCAAGAAGGGTTTCAAGCCGCTAGTTTCTCACCTCATTCTAGATTTGGACCCAGAGGAAACACCGAGCAAGATGACATCCCCTATTTCCGAAGCGGATAAGGTTTCAATTGACATAGATGCTATCTTTTAGGACTCAGGAGCACTTGAAATCCAGTCTCATATAGACCATACCACGCCACCACCCTCAGCAGGGTTTCCGCTCATGCCTTCAAAAGAACTGACCCTAGCACCAAAATGGCTAAGTGATTCAATCACCAGGAAAAGGAATGTAGTTCTAATTTCAGTATCGATGGAAGACGCCATGAGCAAATGTTTGGGAAGGTCCACAAAGCCCAAAAAGTTAAAAATAGAGGCAATGATTGGCTTTGATGAAAACATGAAACATTGGACTGCAGACATTGCTAGACCCGAGCCTAACAAAGATGTTGCTATGGCTTCAAAAGAAGACTATGTCATTGAACAAATAGATTTGGGCATCGGAACCAAAGTTGTGGATGTGAAGCACTTGGAGACTTCCACCAAGTGAATTATCTCACGTACCTGGAAAGATGAGAGGGACAAGGCTAAGTTGAAACAAAGTTTGACGCAAATGGCCCAATATATCCACGCTTTGTAGAACACCCCCTTGCCGTTGTCTCAACATTCAGGTCCTTTTAGTCCAAAATCATCTAATAATAAGAAATTCTTGGATATGATTGCTGAGGTTTTCTCATAGTGGCTCACCTCGATCATGCATCAGGCAACTAATTACATAACAAACTTGGTCCAAATTTTTAAGGATGCCAATGAGGTCACCAAAGCCTTGGATTCCAACTTGGTCTCATGGAAGAAGGAAAAATCTAAGTGGGCAGTGATTTCAAAGCAGATGCGGGATATTCGGCGTTATGGTCTTATGAACTTTCTTGTTGAAAACCAAGTATCAGGACTAAATGAAGATTTAATGTTCATTTGCAAGGAGAGTATTGAGTGGTGCAACCAAATAATTGAGTAAGGTTATAACGAGTCGGCCAGTCTATGTGGAGAGTTAACAGCCTTGAGGGTGACCATACAGAAGGACTTACATTGCGTGGATGTTCAATTACTTAAAGAGGACAGTGAAACTCTGGAAGACACTACGGAGATGATTAACTAGTTCGACAGCCACATCGGACATATCAAGATGGAGAAAACCTTGTCTGTGGAAGACTTTACAAAGATCTCTAAAGTGGAATCAATGCTCACTGTTTGCCTTGATCATCTGGATTCACACAAAGATAAAGTGCAAATGATAAATAGGAAAAAGGAGCTCTCGAAGCAAAGAGTTATTCATATCAGTTTGCCGCACGTAACTATAATCCAGGAGTTTTCAAAAGTGCACCAAGAGTGGAGCGTGGCCAAGGTGGTGATGGTGTCTGTCCAAGACACCAACCCGAGTGATCGTACCAGAACTAAGCAAACTGCATGACTAGCACTGCTGGCAGTTGTTTGCCAGCGTGTCTAGTTATTTTCTTTAATTTTGGTTATACAGTTAGGGTTATTTTCTATTAACTCTAGCGAGTTAATTTTACTTGGGTTAAAAAGAACTATTGGGTCTGGTGACCTATAAATATCTTATGTAATAACTTTAAAAGGGTTCACTAAGTTTTTGGGAAGAAAGACTATCTTTAAGATTGGCTAAGAACATTTTGTGTATGAAGAAAGTAGATGATCATCAGTGAATGTGATATCTTATGAACAACTATTTTTAGTTTCAAATCTGTGTGTTTCATTTTGAAGTCTGATTTTTGTGTAAATCTATTTCGATGAAGGGGTTGTTATACTTTCTTTATGTGCAGAAAACTATTCGCTAAGTTCATCTTTATAAGTTTTTATTTCCATTTTGTTTTAGTGTTCATATGAAGTCTGTCGGCTTTATATAGAAAATTATATATAGATCAGTGCTTGCATTCATTTTGTATTGACTAGTGTATGCAATTGCCTTTAGGTGCTTTTTGGTGAAAAGCATTCTATTGATGGTATGTAATTTGGAGCTGAATGAATATTCACTAGAGGGAGTTGTACCTAAATTCAGAGGTTAATCAATTAGATGATTTTCCAACTGTTTGGTAAAAGTTTGTTTGCTTTCCTACGCTTCACAGTGCTTTGAATTAAATAGATAAGGAAAGACAAATTTGTTTACCAATAGAACTTTGATAACATTTTAAAGGCTGGTAAGATCAAGGTACTAAGAGGATTGCCTTTGCTGAACAAACCGTAGAATTCTTTGTGCAGAGAATGTCAACTTGGGAAGATTTCTTCCTCAACTTTCAAAGGTAAGTCTTTTTTAGCAGAAAACTTACTTGATCTTGTGCATACTGATATGTGTGGTCCTATGAAAACTAGAAGTATTCAGGGAGATAGGTATTTCATGATTCTTGCTGATGATTGCTCAAAATGATGTGGGTCAGATTCTTGAAAGACAAGTCTGAGGCGTTTGGAAAGTTCAAAGCCTTTAGAGAGTTAGTAGAGAAGGAAAGTGGTCAAAAGATAAAATGCCTAAGAACTGATCAAGGAGGTGAATTCACTTCTGATGAATTCAACAAGTACTATGAAGATAGTAGTATCAAGAGGTAGTTGTCTATCCCAAGGACACCACAATAGAATGGTATAGCAGAAAGGAATAATAGGACTGTAGTTGAAGCGGCCAGAAAAATGTTGATCCAAGGAAAGGTGCTCACACTTTTTGGAGAGAAGCGGTGAGCACTATAGTCTATACTATGAACCAGGTACTCATCAAGAAAGGTAGAGTTAAAACCCCTTTTGAGTATTGGACCAGGAAGAATCCCACTGTAATTTATTTTAAAGTATTTGGCAGTAAGTGTTACATCAAGAGAGGTGAGCATTTGAGCAAGTTTGATGCTAAATGTGATGAAGGAATATTTTTGGGATATTCCAATAAGAGTAAATCTCTCAAGTGCTACAACAATAGAACACATAAAATTGTTGAGAGTATCAATGTCAGGTTGATGAATCCCCCAAGGAACCTAAGGAAACCTGCAGCAAGAAAGTGGAAGATGAACCGGGTATAGCCTTCTGGGAACTGGTTAAGAAAGAAACAAATAAAGATCTCAGTGTTCCTGTACTGGTAGAATCTGAAATAGGTGAAGAAGAAGAGGAAAAGCTAGTAGAACCAGCTAGAGTCATTCCTAGATATGTGAAACTACATCATGATCCGAAGCAGATCGTAGGAGATAAAGATGCAGGGATACTCACAAGAAGAAAGGTGAAAGAAAACTCTTGCATTATTTTTGAATTGGAGCCCAAGACTTCCAAAGAAGCACTTACAAATAAAGACTGGATTAAGGCAATGGAAGAGGAGCTAGACCAGATAGAAAAGAATGCAACATGGTCTTTGGTACCCAGACCAGAACACAAGAATGTCATAGGTACCAAATGGGTCTTCAGGAATAAGCTAAATGAAGAAGGCACAATTTTATGCAAGGGATATGCTCAGGAAGAGGTAGAAGATTATGGAGAAACCTTTGCTCCTGTGGCTAGACTGGAAGGTGTCTGAATGCTACTTGCATTTGCAGTATTCAAGGGATTTTATGTATACCAGATGGATGTGAAGTCTGCGTTCTTGAATGGAATCCTAGAAGAGAAAGTGTATATTGAGCAACCGGATGGGTTTGCCTTATTAGAAGATAATAACATGGTGTGTAGATTACACAAAGCCAATTATGGATTGAAATAGGCACCTAGGGAATGGTATGAGTGGTTACACTCTCATCTTGTGAAAATAGGATTTCAAATAACAAGTGAGGATAGCAACATCTACTTAAAATATGAAGGTGATCCGATTCTGATTTGTGAAGTATTTGTAGATGACATAATATTTGGAGGAGATGATGAAATGAGCCATGCTTTTGCAGATGAAATGAAGAAAGAGTTTGAGATGTCTCTGATTGGAGAGATAAAGTTCTTCATTGGTTTACAGATTCAGCAAATGAAAGAGGGTATCTTTATTACCCAGTCCAAGTATGTCAAAGAGGTATTGAAGACCTTTGGCATAGAGGAGAGCAAACCGGATGGTACACCGAAGGTGACCAGCTATAAACTGACTAAGGAAGATGATTCAGCATTAGTGAATGAGAAGGCGTACCAGTTAATGATCAGTAAGTTGTACTATGTGGTGTACAACAGACCAGATATTGCTAATGCAGTGGGCATTGTAGCTCATTTTCAGAAAAGTCCAAGAGAATCCCACTTGGTAGTAGTCAAGAGGATTCTTAGATACCTGAAAGGGACTGTTGACTATGGATTGTGGTATCCATACAATGGTGATTTTAATCTCAAGGTATTTACCGATGCAGATTGGGTAGGTAATGTGGACGACCGAGAGAGCACAACTGGTGGAGCGTTCTTTCTTGGTGGAAGATTAGTCTCCTGGACAAGCAAGAAGTAGAGTTGTATTTCTCAGTCTACAGCTGAAGCAGAGTATGTGGCAGCATTTATGAACTGCACTCAGGCAATCTAGATGAAACATGTACTGGATGGTTTCAAAGTAGCTATATCTGAACCAATGAGTATATTTTGTGATAATACTAGTGCAATCAATATTTCCAAGAATCCGATATTGCAAGCTAGAACTAAGCACATTGAGCTCAAGTATCAATTCTTGAGAGAGAAGTTTCAAAAAAGAGAAGTTGTATTACAACATGTTTCCAATAAGGAGCAGTTAGCAGACATATTCACTAAGCCCTTACCAAAGACTACATTTACCTATTTGAGAGGTGAATTAGGGGTTTTTCCCCTTCATGAAGTAAATTAAAGATGTGTGCTCCACATCACTCAGGTATTACAGTGACAAATCTTTTAGGATTGATGTGTTGAAGGATGCTACTCCTTAGGGGGAGTAGCATAGTGGAGTATGGGAGCTTGTGCCTCCACTTTGGCATTGTTGTCAAAGGGGGAGAAGATATCTGATGAAGATATTTTACATGCACTGGTCTATGATGTTTTTAGTTGCAATGCTACACTGAGTATTGCCATCAATGCCAAAGGGGGAGATTGTTGGCATATGATGAACTGGTGTGATAATATGATAATAATATATGTTGTCATTGATGTCAATAAGTATAGGTCAACTGATATGAAGATTGGAAGAAGTTGTTATTGATGATCAAGTTGGAGAACCGGTATGAAGAGATGTAGTGAACCGGTGTCAGGGTTTCACTAAGTGTGACTACTGGTTGGTAGTCTCAGCTCTAGGGTTTCCGGTTTGGAAATCTAGCTTGTGCGATGCAACCAATGATATTCTGTGATGAGTTAGCTAAGAAATAAGGATGAGATCGAGATGCCACGTCAGTTTTGTGCACGTGAAGGATTTCCTTGAGGATCTTGCATATGAAGATTGACTGCATTAAATGTCTACCTCAAGAATGAACATTCTTCTTAGCAGTATGAGAAGAAAGCATGATGGGTTACTGATTTCTATGTGCGGTGAAGAATGGACGATGTAGAATGACTTGTGATTTGTTTGAGATTGTTTTATTATATGTAATGTGTTTGGACGGTCAGGATTGGACCGCTTGTAATTATAAACCTAAGATTCTTAGGGTTTAGGGTTTGTCTTACCGATCTAATCGTTGTCTATAAGGTCGATGATGTTTGTTATTGTGAGTTGTTGGCAAAAGAATGTGTGTATCTGAGTGATGAGATACTTGCCAGACCAGTGAGAGAAAAATGCAAAGTGTGATTGCAGAGTAGAGGAACTAAAAAGGATCGGCCTTAGCATATAGTATTGTTATCATATCAGAGTTTTACCTGTTGTCTTCTAACCATTTCAACAGAAGGAAAATCCCTTTATCAGGTAGCTTTAACAGCTTTATTGTAAAACCTCTAACCAGGTAACTCAAGTTCATTGAGTTCTTTAAATCCTCTAGCAAGGTAATCGTTAACAAGGTATATAGCCATCCCTTAACCAAACTAGTGAGAGAAAACTGCAGAGTATGATTATCCGAGTAGAGGAACTAAAAAGGATCTTCCTTAGCATATAGTGTTGTTATCAGATCAGAGTTTTACCTGTTGTCTTCTAACCATTTCAACAGAAGGAAAATCCCTTTACCAAGTAGCTTCAACAGGCTTCTTGTAAAACCTCTAACCAAGTAACTCAAGTTCATTGAGTTCTCTAAATCCTCTAGCAAGGTAACCTTTAACAGGGTATATAGCCATCCCTTAACTGGGTGATCTTTAACAGGATCGGTTTCTAGTAGAACCTTATTGTAAAGTCTTTAACCGGACTAGGCTACTAACAGAACGAGCTTCAAAAGAGTTCAAAATAAGCTTGTGGGTATTCATCCCCACCATGGTTTTTCCCATTTGGGTTTTCACGTGAAAAATATTTGTGTCATGAGTTGTGCATTTTTCATGTGATGATTATGTATTCTTTGTTTAGGTGATTATGCATGCAGAGCTAATGGCTATGGTATTATTGATACACCACATACATATGTTTATGGGTGAAGTAGTTATCAAGTATTGAATGTATTTGAAGTGTTTAGTTTTACTAGTTTATGTTGTCTGAAGTCTTACTGTGTTTAACTGGTATTGCCATGGTTAAGTTCAGTAATGAAGACAACCGGTTAGCATTGTTTTAACTTGATAAGTTGCTGAGAAATTTTTGTATGTACTGATTCACCCCCCCCCCCCACTCTCAGTACCAATTAGGGTATTTTTTGTTCATCATTACTCATCAAATGTTTCACTTTTGTTAATGATATATGAAATGTTAGAATAGGATAAGATTTTGATCTAACAGGATGAACTGGCCAAGTGTGTGCAGGAGATTGTGCGGAAGTATCATTAGGTTGGGAGGTAAGCAAAGGTAAGAACTTATGCCATCTGAAACCCTAACCCTGAGTCAGGTAGTCTCATGTTGACCTTGGTAATTTATGTCAGTTGTAGAGTCAGGTAACCCTATTTGGTTTATATAGAGGGTTTAGGGTTTCACGACCCTAAGTTATGGACTAGTTTCCCAGTTAATTTGTTGTTATTATTATTAATATTATTCATTAATAATTAAATTAATATTTGCAGTTGCTCATATATATATATATATATATATATATATATATATATATATATATATATATATATATATATATATATATATATATATATATATATATATATATATATATATATATATATATATATATATATATATATATATATATATATATATATATATATATATATATATATATATCTTATGCAAATATATGGATATGAGAGTATGTATACAGAACCGTATACGCTCCCATAGTCATCTATAAATAAGATGTATAGATTCATATATATATATATATATATATATATATATATATATATATATATATATATATATATATATATATATATTATACTAATTTACTTGCAAGGTAAGGTTTATTTTAATAATACCTAAGCCAACTCTATTTGGAAATTTCATCAAAGCTAAGTGTAAAAAGGGGGGGGCTTGATATTTAAATTATCATTCCTTAGGCCGCTAAAAATATGTTTGGCACAAAGCAAGTTTAGGAAAGTATCAAAATTGTGGCATCTGGAGAAAAAAGAAAACAAGGTATTTTCTAAATCTTTTTCATTTAAATTGAAATGTTAAAGTTACATTCTTATCTGCTATATTCGCTCATAGCATAGATCTATGTCTAATTAAAGATTTCAGTTAAGACAAGTTTCTTTTCAATTATTTGATGTTAAAAAAAACACGATGGTTTTTCCCTCCTTTTCAAATGAAAATATTTAAAAGTTGTTAATTCAAATTTACATAGGTTGTTGCATGTAATAGGAAACAATAACATGTCTCAAAACCCAAAAGGTGGAGGAGAATTCAACGTTTCGGAAACTCCAACTGATAAGCTAGATAAACTTATCCGGATGATTGAAAACACCCAAAACATGCCCCAAATTTTGGAGTAGAGGGTAGGTGACCACACAAAAACCCACAGTGATGAATATGAGTGTCAATTCAGAGATAGGCATACTGAGCATGAGCACACTTGTCAGAGTGTGTTCCAAGGGACTCAAACCCACACCCAAAATCGTAAAGATAAACAGGTAATGGGAGTCATATATGATGATATGAAAAAAGTTAAACCTTCTCAATATGATGGATCTGAAGGAGAAGATGTTGTTGAAGCATGGCTTACATGCATGGAAAAATACTTTGAAATCAAGGATTACATAGAGAACATGAAGGATATTTGGGGAGCCTTCCAACTAACTAGAGAAGTTGTCGGTTGGTGGGAGAACAAAAAGGCCCACTTGGCCTACAAACATATAACATAACCTTGAGTAAGTTTATAGAGGTTTTTAGGAAAAGGTGTCTACTGCAACTATTCTTTGAGCAAAAATTGACAAATTTCCAGGACTTAAGGCAAGGGAAACTTTATGTCCATGCATATTGGAAAAAGTTCACCCATCTCCTGAAATATGTGCCTCATTTCCAAGTGGATGAGAAATATAAGATCAGGAAATTCATCATGGGATTTAATAACCGTATAGGAGGATCAGTGGATGTCCTCGCTCCTACCACTATGGATGAAGCCTATGAAAAGCTTGTCAGACAAGAGTAAAAACTTTGAAAGGATCACACCATAAGAGATAGAAAGAGGAAAAAGAGCAACTGGACACAATCTTCTCGAACCTTTAAGAAGAAGGGAGATGGATATGGATCCAATAATAAAAATAGTAAAGGGTACAAAGGAAGTCAACAAAATAATTGGGGTGATCAGAAGGGCTTCGACAAACCTAGAAGAGACAATGGGGGAAATAACAACAAATCAGAAAAGAAAGGACCGCTAGGAGGTTATTTTAATTATGATGACGATCACTACGCCAACTAGTGCCCAACTAAACAACAAGAGGGCAACAAAAGAGAAAACTACTACCACCTTAGCAGACAATGTTCCCACAAAGAATTCATGTCGAAGTTGATAATTGCCAAGCTAAATATCAGTTTACTCCAGTGGAGACTCCAGGTACTTTATATGGTATACCTATTACTATACTCATTGATACAAGTGCCACTGTAAATTTTATTTCACCTAAATTGCTTAGTAACTTTCCTAGGAGAGATAGCTATATGGCTAACTCCTGGCCTATAGAGTATGCAAACCAGTCAAGAGCTTGGGTAGAGAAATGCCTATTTGGGGCAAGAGTAGATTTTCCAAACGTCACCACCAAAGTTGATCTATTTGTAGCACCTTTAGGAATGTATGATGTCATTCTAGGAATGAAATGGTTGGGGCAACATAGGGCTAAGGTAAATTGCTTCGACGAGTGAATTGAGTGTCAAGATGATTATGGCAATAAAGTATTTTTAAAGGAATCCAACGAGAAGTCAGATTGTGACAACTTTTTGCCATACAGTTAAGATGGAGTGAAAAGTAAGGATGTCAGGTGTTTGTAGTAAAAATGGAAGAAATCAATGACTTAAAGGATGTCAAGTATCAGGATGACATGATGATGTAAGAGAACTTTGAACATCAGGGAGAAGATTTTAGCGAGAGTGAGAAACCAGAAGAGCCTCTCAAAGTTCAAAATATCCTTATCTTTGAGACTATCAGGATGTATTTCCAGAAGAACTGCCTGTTTTACCAACAAAAAGGATATTCAATTTCTCTATAAAATTGATACCAAGGGCAACTCCAGTATCCAAATCTCCTTATCATATGACAATCGTTGAGTTGGTGGAGTTGAAGGATCAACTTCATGAACTTCTAGACAAAGGATTGATAAGATCTAGTGTGTCGCCATGGGGGGTACTAGTGATCTTTATCAAAAAAAAAAGACAAGATTCTCTAACTTTGCATTGATTATAGGATGTTGAATAAGCTGACAATCTAAAACAAATATACTCTACCTCAGATTAACAATTTATTCAATCAAATGCATGGAGTAGTGGTTTTCTCCAAGATTGATTCGCGATTAGGATACCATCAATTGAGATTGAAGGATGATGATATCCATAAAACTGCCTTCGGAATTTATTATGGGTGTACGTTAAGAAATAGGAAATCATCACAAGCAAGATAAACATACTAATCATTAGCTCAATCACGAAAGCATAACTGCAATGATCTATCCTAAACAACACTCAATAGAGACATGAAATAAAAACATTCAAAACTAGAAATTAAGCAAACCAAAGGTGTGATTTGAATGCTCCTTCATGCGGCTCCATTGTTCTTCTTTCCTCTTCAAATGATTTGGTTGTGGATCTCACCTACAAGTGCACACACATAATTGAAAGCAAGTAGACAAGATTTTTGATCAAGAGTACTCGAAATATGATTGACTAGAAATTCGATAGTCTGATTACCAATTTGCTTTGATTGATGAAGATCATCCAATTTATAGAAGAATTGGAGAGATGACAAGATTAGCATGATTCAATTCAAATGGAAATTGCAAATCAATTATGTCAATTATGACAAATTATGACAAATTATGCACTTTCTATGCAAAATTTGTTGATTGATAATTTACAACAAATTATGACAACTTCTATGTCAAAATTGATTGATTGTCAATTATGACAAATTGACATGTCATTTCCATGAATTTAGGAGAGAAATAGGAGGAAATTGAAATTAGGAATTAGAAAATTAGGAAATTAGAGAATTAAGAAATTGATAGAAATTAGAAATTAGGTAAATTAATTAATAATTTGTCATTTATTAATTAATTCACAAAGAGGAATAATTAGCCAATTAAATGAACATTTAATTGTAATGAGAAGACTTAGGATAAATAAATAATTTATTAATCCTAAGGAGGAAATGACAAACCAGGTTAAATGATGAAATCACGAAACCCTAGAAGATGAATTAGGTCTTGATGAAAGATAATTGATATCGATCATGATTTGATTTTGGATTGATAAATGACCAATGTGATAAATGATTTGATTGAGAAAATGCGCCAATTGACGAGGAACAATGACAAATTGATCCAAATTGACATAATTGAGACAAACAACGATCGATGACAAATCGATCGCAAAATGACAAGATCGAACAAGAGGACAAGAATCAATGACAAAATAGATTGCAAAACGACAGGATTGAAAATGACCACGATCGATGACAAATCAATCGCAAAATGACAAGATCGAACATGACAACGACCGATGACAAATCGATCATTAAACGACAAGATTGAAAAATGATAAGGATTGATGATAAATCGATCGCCAGAGGACAGGATTGGCAAGAGGGCAACGATCGATGACAAATCGATTGCAAGATTGACAGGAGGACAAAACCCTAATTAGGATTGACGATGTCCAAAATAATGACAAATGAGCATGCACATTGATGCAATAAGATAAGACCGATTAAAATCATGACTGGAGATTGTTGTCGACAAGACCAAATTCGAAGGCGAGATGAATGAAGAATGTAGAAGAATGACTCGATGCTCGCAAATGATAAAGACCAAGTGTGAATCATAGGAGAAATGTTAATGCGATGCAAAAACCTAAAATGAGGCAATGCGCAAATGTTAAAGTATGACTCCACAAGAGTTGACCATTTTTAGGTGTCTAAATTTTGCCCCTCTTTGAGACAATGTGATTTTAAGCGTTGTTTCAAAGAACAATAATGAAAATGCCCCAGACAATGACAATGACATATGCATGCCCCCTCGAGGAATTGGCTGGCAACATGCAGAAAAGAGGCCAATTGATCGATAAAAATGATAGGATCGAACAGACTGACAATCGGATACCGGATGCATGAAGGACAAGCAATTGAAGATGCAAAAGACCGTGACCAACATAAGATGGAGAGGGTGCACGTCCATCTATGCACTGACAAAAATCTATAAATGAGACCAAGAGAGGGAAAATTGCTCATTTGCACTAAACAAAGAGGAGGATTTGTTGCTCTGGACAAGGACATTTGCAGATAGATGGCGAACATTCCAATGGTGGATCACCTCAAGGAACGTGTACGCACTTTCAGATGACTGGACGATGCGAGAGCAGCGGTATGGATCTCAAAAACCCATGTTTTCAATTTCATGAATTTTGATTGCATGCGGGACATTGTGGGGCCCACAGGGGATGCCGAAAAGGACTCCTGTACTTGCGTAGGGCGAATCCTGCGCTTGTGTGGGGTCTTATGTGCTTATGTAGGGAGACATAGGCACAGGTTACCTAACACAGGCGCAGGTTACCTTACACAAGCGCAAGTGTGTAATGCAAACCCTAATTTTGGTCAAAATGACATGCAAATGATCCAAAAAAGGGGGATAAGGGTAGGATAGGTCAGATTAGATGAAAAACACTCTGATTAGACATGAAAATGAGGAAATGCAACCCGTAGGAGCAAACCCTAAAACTGACAAAATGTGCCCCAATTTGTGATACAGAGTCGACAGTATCCATTGATCACACGGGAGAACCGACCTGACTGCTTCATGCTACGACATAGACTTAGGAGCACAGACAGAGATACATTAGCAGGACTTGGGATATACTATGTCACATTCATGCCTGAGATTAGGGCAAACACAGGACTGCTTACCGCATTGGCAGAGCGATGGCATTCAGAGACTTCCTCATTCCATCTGGCGACTGGAGAGGCGACGGTGACACTGGAGGATGTATGGCGTATCCTCCGCATTCCGATTCATGGAGAGATGATAGAGTATGACCCAGTGACAGGGAGAGATGCATTGTGCAGATTGTTTGAGTGCGACGCAGATGATCTGGATATTGAGAGAGAGAGATCGGCTGGGAGACCATGGCATAAGAGTATGATCGACGATAAGTGGTGATAGCTGTGGTGATAGCATGCCTACTAGCAGGAGATAGATGAGGACATGGATTCCCTATTGGATGGGGAAGAGTGCTAGAGCATATGGCAACAGAGGGGACAGTCTATGCATGGGGACCATGTGTACTGGCTATGCTCTATTTTCAGCTGCATCAGATAGCATATCAGGGAGTTCAGACTTTGAGCTGTGGAGTTACACTGCTACAGGTATGGGCATTTGAGCACATAGCCATATGTCGACCGATTACAGATAGACAGGTAGTACCACACTGACCATATGTGTATTGCTATGGTGGAGCACTGAGACAGGGTCCTTTTCGATATATATTATATTGGCGACATGAGCTAGACCGACTAAGAGAGTTCATATGGAGGCCATATCATGATTGCCCAGGATGGTTAGATGATAGTGAGGAGCTACCATATTGTAGACAGGAGAGGTACCTGATTGGGCGACCAGTGAATTGCCAGAGAGTGATTGAGTTGTACCTGCCAGAGAGAGTTAGACGATAGTTTGGAGAGAGGCGGGATGTACCTAGGAGGACTGCACACTTTGCCCAATCTCACAGAGAGATGAGTCAGTGGGGGAGTATAATTCAACCACACACAGCATATGCGGACTTCTCACAGCTACAGCAGAGACAGTGGGATTGGAGATCAGATGTGGCAGACGTCGGGACGACAGATGAGTATGAGAGGTGGTTTGCATGACGATGGCCAGTGCCATTGACAGATCCGGATATTCCAGTACCGAGGTGACAAGAGGACTTCCCACTCACAGGAGAGGAGGAGGGAGATGATGAGGACAAGGAGGATGAGGACGGGGATGAGGATGATGGAGATGAGGACGGAGACGAGGATGGTGGGGATGATGAGGATGGAGATGAGGATGAGCATGAGGCATTGCAGGATATACCCATAGAGCCAGAGACAGCTAGGACAGAGGAGATGGAGATGTGCAGGGCTACCATAGCGAGTCAGCAGGATCACATTGCGACTTTAGAGAGACAGTAGGATCAGTTCAGAGTGGAGATAGTCAGACTCATAGCGGCTCGAGATGCAGCGATTGCTCAGGCACAGCAAGAGGAACAGAGAGTCACTGAGTATATTGGGTCGATTCGGGATGCCAGTGCACAGGAGATGGCACAAATGCTGGTAGAGACCGGAGAGGAGATACGCCATTGGAGGACATTATATGAGAGTGCAGTTCCACCAGAGCAGAGAGCACCTTCATATCAGGCATGATCGAGGATAGAGAGCAGGGCACGCTCTCGGAGGTCATTGAGCAGCATGGGGGTGAGTGGACCTATGAGACCACCACAGCCAGGACTAGGAGGGACATCATCTGCAAGACCTTGCAAGGATGAGGAGGACCAAGGGAGCACCCAGTGACAGAGGCACATGCTCCTTAGACAGATAGTAGACATTATGTAGTTTGACAGTTTGTAGTCAGCCTACGGGCCATACTTAGGACAGACAGTCCAATTTTGTACTCCGATATTATTGTGATATATGATATGATATGCATCGATATGATGGGATGCAATATGTTATGACTGATGCGATGTTCTATGTATGGATGCCTTATGTACTATTGATGTATCATTGTGGAACATGTATGAATGTATATTTTTTTATGTGTTTTTGGTGCATTGATAATATGAAATGGATAAGATGCCTGATATGATGCTCGATGTAATGCAAATGTACTAACCAAATGGATGCAGGATGCAGCATGTATGGTTGGAAATCGGAGCACTAGACCGAACTGACTATCCGAACTGACGGAAGAAATGTTAGTAAGAAGAAAATGAGACAGAAGATAGTTAGAGATGAAGAAAAACTTGCTTTCAGTAATGCACTTTGTAGGTGAGAACCTTTATTTTTATGTAGCAAAATGGATGCGTAGCATCATGGCATCGAAGGCCAGAGCTGAAATGCAACCCTTTTTGCAAAAGACAGACACATCACAGACAAACAACAATCACAAAAAAGAAAAGGACCATGAACCATCCCGGTCACTCTAAATCACTCAGTGACATCATCGAGCAACATAGGAGCATGATCGAAGATAAATCAATAGAAAGATAAGATGCACAAATTCCAACAAATCAAACAAACACATTGATCTTCGTTGTCAAAAGTTGAACGTGTTGATCAAACAATCATGCTGTCTGGTTTCAGGACATGCGGTACCCCGTCTAAGACAGGACACAGTCTGGTTTCGAGTATACCACACCCGGTATAAGACTCATGATAGTGTGCCAAGGACAAATTGATTTTGAGGTTGATTGATATGACAATTCTGATCAGTTTGAATGTCTGGTTTGATTGAAAAGTTTCATCTGTTAATGTGTGATTTCATTAAAGCACAATGTTGGATTGCGTGTCATTGGATGTATGCTCAGTGAGCTGTCTATGCATAGGGGGGTTATTTATGTTTTGTTTTTCTTTTTGAGATTTTACAATTTTTTTGTGTTCATTTTTTTTTTTAGGACTTTTTATGACTTTTTTAAAAAAATTTCAGGACAGTTTTTCAATTTTTTATGATTTTTTTCAAGACATTATTTGATTTTTTTGCTATTATTTCAGGTCATTTTTCAATTTTTTATGATTTTTTTTTCAGGACATTTTTAAATTTTTATGAGATTTTTTCATGACATTTTTAAATTTTTATGATCTTTTTTCAGGACATTTTTTTAATTTTTATGATCTTTTTTTCAGGACATTTTTAAATTTTTATGATCTTTTTTTTCAGGACATTTTTCAATTTTTATGATCTTTTTTCAGGACATTTTTCAATTTTTACGTTCTAGTGATCGATCATGACAAGGGAAACACACCCAATGCGCATCTGAAAGACATACATAGACCGGGACCAAAACATATGTACAAGAAACCGGGGTATGCAAATGATGTTGACCAATAACGGGCCTGGAATAGGACATTGGGTCGTGAGAAACCCGCCGAGAAAAAGCATAGCGTAGAGGTCATGATAGATGACGGAGCGACGATCTCATTTTACACATGGAGCCTGTTTGCCAGGTTTTCACCAAGGTACTTGCCCCAAGCGCCTGTTTGCCAGGTTTTCACTAGAGGGCGAATCATTTTTCTTTGCTCTTTTTGCTCTTTTTGCTCTTTTTCTTTTTTCTCTTTTTTCATTTTTTTTTTTGTATTTTTTTCTCTTTTTGATTTTTTTGTATTTTTTCTCTTTTTGATTTTTTTGTATTTTTTCTCTTTTTGATTTTTTTGTATTTTTTCAGGATCATATTTGAAGAAGTACTGATAGAAAATTATGCCCAGTACTTGCGAAGATGCATGCTGTTTATAGGATCAGACAGAGGTTCACCTTCTGGGGTAGCAAGCTAATATGCCCCCGAGCCATATGTTGCAGTTACTATGAAAGGACCAACCCAATTAGGTTCAAATTTACCTTTGATGATGTCAGTAGACTGTGCATTCTTAGGATTTGCCTTTAAAACCAGGTCTCCCACTTCGAAGTGTCGCCCTTTGACCTTCTTATTATAAGAGCGACGGAGACAGTTTTGATATGCTTGCAAATGTGTCAGGGCTGTCTGACGTTTCTCATCTAACATCTCAAGCTGATGCAGCCGAGAGACTCTGTGTGTCTCGTCATCAATCAAATGTTGCAAAGAAACACGCAAGGAAGGAATCTCCACTTCCAAGGGTAAAATAGCTTCCGCACCATACACCAAGGATTAAGGTGTGGCGCCAGTGGGTGTGCGGATAGAAGTGTGGTAGGCCCATAGTGCTGGATTCAACTGTACATGCCAATCTCAACCAGCGTCATTGACAACCTTCTTCAGGATCTTGATAATGGTTTTATTTTATGCTTCGGCTTGACCATTCCCCTGTGGATAGTATGGACTAGAGAAACGGTGTTGGATATGAAACTTTTCGCAGAGTTCTTTAACATCTTTATTCTTGAAAGGATGACCATTATCTATGACTATGGCAAGGGGAACCCCATACCGGCATATGATATAATTCAGCAAGAATTTTGAAATTTGGACACCCGTGATATAGGTCATGGGGATAGCCTCGATCCATTTTGTAAAATACTCTGTAGCTGTAATGATGAACTTGTGTCCATTTGCAGATGTCGGGTGAATCTTGCCAATAAGATCCAATCCCCATTGAGAAAAAGGCCACGGAGATATGACAGAATGAAGCTCTTGGGTTGGTGCATGAATGTAGTTTCCATGAATCTGGCATTTGTAGCACTTCTTAACAAAATCATGAACATCTTTTTCCAGAGTGGGCGAATAGTACCCAGCACGAATCAACTTTTTGGCTAAGCTTAGACCATTGAAATGGCCCCCACATATACCATCGTGAACCTCGTGTAAAGCCGTTTGTGCTTCGTCAGAATCCAAACACCTGAGGAGGGTATGGTCAAAGGAACGGCAGTAAAGGGTGTCAGCGATGATGACATATTTGGCTGTCTGTCGGATAAAGGCTCGGCATTGGTTAGCGGAAAGGTTGGGTGGTAAGGTTTGGGATTTCAAATATTGATATACATCATTATACCACGAGGAGTTGGGACCAACAAGAACGCACATCACATCTGCCATCGGAATGTCAAAAGAAGGAACCAGCAATTGTTCAACTAAAAATTCACATTTGTCCATATTGTTTGGCATATTTAACATGGAGGCAATCGTAGCCATTGCATCTACCGACTTATTTTGCATTCTTGGAACTTGACTGAAATGGATAGCCGTTAACTTGGTCTTGAATAAATATACCATATGCTTATAGGGAATAAGCTTTTCATCTTTTGTTTCGTAGTCATCATTCACATGTCGGATGACTAATTGAGAATCTCCATAAACTTGCAAATGCTTGATGTTCCAGTGGACTGCTACTCGGAGTCCTGTGACCAGTGCTTCATACTCTGCAATGTTATTGGTACAGTGGAAAGTTATCCTGTAGGACTTTGGAATAGCATCACCTTGAGGGGTGACAAACAAGATGCCGGCTCCCGATCCAAACTTAGTATGGGACCCATCAAAGTATAACTTCCATTCATTAGAGGATGTGAGAGCAAAGACTGACTCATCTGGAAAATCAGTCAACATGGGATGATCATCAAAAATAGGAGCCTCTGCAAGTTGATCTGCTATGACTTGTCCTTTTATGGCCTTTCGCTCCATATACTCAATGTCAAATTCACTGAGAATCATGACCCATTTTGCTAGGCGACCTGTCAAAGCTGCTCAACTAAGCAAATATTTTAAGGGATCAATTTTTGCAACCAACAATGTTTGGTGGCTTAGCATATAATGTCAGAGCTTTTGTGTTGCAAATACCACCGCTAAGCATGCCCTTTCAATAGTTGAATAATTTAGCTCATAGCCTACCAGTGTCTAGTTGATATAGTAAATGGCTTGCTCTTTGCCATTCTCATCTTGTTGGGCCAAGAGAACTCCTAATGTCGTTTCAGTTGCAGAAATATACAATAAAAATGGCTTTTCATCTATCGGAGGCATTAGAATAGGTGGCGACAGCAAATATTCTTTAAGAGCTTGAAAGGCTGATTGACATTGCTCAGTCCATTTGAAAGCGACACCTTTATGCAATAGATGCTGGAATGGATGACATTTGTCGGCCAACTGAGCTATGAAGCGACGGATTGACTGGAGCTTTCCTTGCAGACTTCTTAATTGCCTGAGGTTTGAAGGTGGAGGCATATCCATTATTGCTTTGACTTTGGCAAGGTCGACCTCAATGCCTCGGTGAGAAACAATGTATCCTAGTAATTTGCCAGCTGTGACACCAAAGACACACTTCTTTGGATTGAGCCTGAGTTTGTAGGTCTCCATTCGGTCAAAGATCGGGCCCAGGATGGCTAGATGACTATCTCTGGTGACAGATTTGCATAACAAGTCATCAACATAGTCCTCCATCAAAGTGTGCATGAAATCATGAAAAATTGTCATCATTGCTCTTTGATATGTTGCGCCTGCATTTTTAAGACTGAATGGCATCACATTCCAATAGTAAGTACCCCAAGCACAAGTGAATGTTGTCTTATGTTGATCTTCAGGAGCAATGCGAATTTGGTTATAGCCGGAGAAACCATCCATTAATGAAAGCATCTCATATCCAGCAGTCATGTCAACTATGATATCTATGTTTGGCAATGGAAAATCATCCTTAGGGCATGCTTTATTGAGATCCCTAAAATCTATGCAGATTCTGATGCCCCCAGTTACTTTGCTAACTGGTACTAAATTTGAAATCCAGTCTGCATAATCAATGGGTCTGATGAAGCCCACATCTAGTAATTTTTTTAGTTCCACTTTGACCAAAAGAGCCACTTGGGGATGCATCTTTCTAAGTTTCTATTTGACAGGCTTGGCATCAGCTTTTAGTGGCAAATGATGAAGGACTAATTCTGGATCGAGGCCAAGCATATCTGCATAGGACCATGCAAAGTTGATCTTCTTCTCAAGAAAGAAATTGACAAAATCTATCTTTTCCTGTTGTGAGAGAGAAGCGGCAAAATGAATGACCTTAGGGTTGTCAGGTGTACCCAAATTGATTTCCTCAGTCATTTCCACAAGCAATGTTGATTTGTCCTGACTTGATAGGGGTATGTCCACTCTTCCACCTTTGGGCGCCTCAGAGAGGTTTTCACCCGCAGGTACGTCTTTTATTTTGACTTTTGTATGATCAGAGAGTGCCTTACGGTTTTCACCCAAAGATCTATTGTTTTGATTTTTTACTTTTTCTTTTCTTTTTTCATTTTGATGACTAGAAGAGGGAGTTGACTCCCCAAAATATGTTGTGGAATCCAGGTCAATAGCAAATCCTGCCTTATGATCACCTTGTGGTATGCCTTCCCGTAGTCCAAGGAATTCTGTAATTGCTTCGTCATTTTGAAAACAGTCCAATGTGAGTGATTCTTGTTGGTCAAGTTGGATAAGCTGGGGGTAGATGAGGGGCATGTCATCATCGATTGTAAGGAGAGAGAGGGCTGATATGGTAAAGATATGAACATCGGTGGTATCACTATCCGAACTGCTTGTATTGGATTCGGAGCTTGGGTCCCAGAATGACTCTATCCAAGCATGGGGACAAGTTTTAGGAAGAGGAGTTATTTCATGTTTGTCTTCCATAGGTAAATTATCAGGGTCAATGAAAATATTGTCGAGGGCATAGGAGCTAGAAGAAAAAGAACTCCACTCCCATTCATTGGAATCAGTTTCGGGCGGGGTATCCTCAGGTGTTATGTCATCGTCAGAATCATGCCCTTTTTGACACGTGGGCACTTTGGTAGATGTGGATCCAATTCACAACGGTACAAAACCTAACCCTAAAGTTGGAGGTCGCCACTTGGGTATGACAGGTTCTAGCCTTCCATTGTTGTTCAGGCCTAAGCCACTGCAACCATCATATCCTTTCTTTTGCAGCATAGTAAATCCTTTGCCATATCGTTCCACTGGCAATCTGACAGGTGGGGTCTCAGTTGGATCTTTATAAAGCCAATCTATGACATCGTCATCTACAGTTTCCTTGTCAAGTTCTCCCCATCTTGTAAATGTAGTAGGAGGCTGATATTGAATAATGACCTTAGGTTCCTTTTGCAATAAATGCAGTTTGCCATATGATTTTGGAGATATTGGCAAATTCCCGATGAGGAATGTCTGATCCATTGAATATTCTCCACATCCTTGGTCTTGTATCTTCAATTTTCCTTTGACAGCATCTAACAATTGATTAGGATCCACATAGCTATGTGATTTGGCCTCTCTATTGACTGGGACTTGACGTTGAGGGGTATCCTTTAGAGTAGCACAAAATTGGAATGGATTAGGATCTCCCGGAATTGTTATCTCAGTTCCATTGTAAGGATATTTTAAACATTGATGATAGGTGGATGGAACTACTTTCATTGCATGAATCCATGGACGGCCAAGGATCATATTATAAGGGAGATCAAGGTCTAGGACTTGCAGGAAAGTGTTTTCTGTCACTGGACCAACTCTGATAGGCAATGTAATTATCCCTTTGGATGGGCGCTCAGCATCATCATATGCTTTGATTGTTATTCTTTTAGAAGCGTCAGTGTCATTTTCTGTATATCCAAGGCCAATAACCACTCTCAAAGTACAAATATTAAGACCTGCTCCGTCGTCTATCAAGACTCGTCGGATTTTGCAGTTATGAACAAAGACTTCAAGGTGTAAAGGATCATTGTGAGGGAGCTTATCAGGTGAGATATCATTGTCAGAAAATGTGACATTTTGGGAAACAGCTAAATGTCCAATCCGGGCTTGAAACTGGTCAACATCAATATCTGTCGGGACAGTGGACTCAATTAAAGCTTTATCCAGGACTGCACGATGCATGGGAGACATTTTCAGTAACTCAAGGATTGATATTTGTGCAGGTGTCTTTCCTAGATGATCCAAAAGATTATACTGACTTGCAGGAGTTGGCTTGGGAGGAGCTATAGGAGCTCCTTTCAGGACTATCTTGGATCGATGAGTGGTGACTGCACAAGAAGGAACTTGTCCCTTTATTCTCGGGGTAGAAACATACTCAGTTGATGCGCGAAAACAATTAATGACATTATTATAACCAGTATTTGCATAATTGGCCATTTGAGTAGAGTTAGAAGAAGACGCTTTACCCTTGTCATGATCAAGCAAAGGAGTTTTGAAAATAGTATGATCAGTGTTAGAGGTTGGATGGGGTGGATCTACCTCAATTACTCCTTGCTCTAACAAATCTTGAATCATATGTTTCAATTGAAAACATGATGCAGTTTTATGTCCTTTGGACCGATGATACTCACAGTACGCATTATCATTCCACCAATGCGGTTTTACCGCTGGTTCTGCCTTGATATCTGGTAGCTTAATAAATTTTGCTTGTATCAATTGTCTCATTACTGATTCAATAGGCTCTCCTAATGGCGTAAATTGTTGAGGAGGCCCATCCCGCGATCGGAAGGGTTTGCACTGCTGGTTTTGCTGTTGGCCTTGTTGTTGGTTATATTGTTGAGTATGCTGTTGTTGAGCATGTTGTTGGTATTGCGGCTATTGAGTAACATTGCTCATTGGTGCTTGATTTTGTTCCATAGTTGACATATTAGGAACACTCAATTTCTTGATCGTGAATGGGGGTTGATTTGCATTCACCACTCTTGCATCAACAACTCCATCATTAGTGACATTCTTGTTCTTATACCAAAATCTATTTCTATCCCCCGAATAATTGGTGTTGTAATTGTCTTTATTGAGCTTGATAATTCCTTTAGCTACCAGATCCGTTTCAATGCTCATTCCCTTCTTAATGAGTTTCTCTATAGTACTGGGACTTTTCAATTTTAGCTCATACATCATTTCTGGGACCAAATTCTGGATAAATATATTCACTTGTTGTTCTTCGAGTATATCAAGGGAAGAACGACTATACAAGCTTCGCCATCGTTGCAAGAAAGTCACTAATGATTCACCTTGCTTTTGCTTGGTGTTGCATAAATCTGACATGGTCACGTCACTGTTGATGTTGAACGCAAAATGAGATAAAAACTTTTGAGCCAATTCAGACCAAGTCTTTATATTCCCTGGCAGATGTGAATACCAATCCATAGCTTGTCCCGTGAGACTTCCTGCAAATAAGCGCATTAAATAGGTGTCCTCATAACTTACCTCAGTACATGCCGTGAAAAATGCTCGAATGTGATCTTTTGGATTGCCATTCCCTTTATATTTCTCAAAATTAGGTGCCTCAAAATGCTTAGGGAATGGAGGCATGTATACACTCTTCTCAAAAGGATTAGGACATAAATCTTGATCTGTATACAACTTCTTTGTTCCTTTAGTTTCTAATGCATCAACTTTTCGTTGCAACTTCTCAAGTTGTTGCGCAATTGTATCGGATTGTGGAGGTCCATCATTAATCCCGGTTGGTATTCTTTGTCGATACATCGCATTTCCGATTGGTTGTTGATACTCTGAAATGGCCGTTTTGGTGTTTCCGGCATATAAAGTTCTTGGTACATCGCTTGTTGTTGTGGTTGTGCTATGCCTTGATATCGACCTTGTTGTTGTGCTTCTTGGAGCCTAGGTTGATATTGCAATTGAGTAGGTTGTTGATATTGCACAGGTGCCAATTGCGGTTGTGAAGTAGGATAGCTTGTTTGCCTTGGCACATATTGTGGCACATGTTGGTGTTGAGGTTGACGGATCGGAATTTGTTGACTTTGTGCCAATTGTTGTCGTGGTGTATATCCCATCATTTGTAAAAAACTTTGTGTAGGTGCTTTTCATTGCTTCTCCTTAGGATGGGGTATAGCACTTGCCTTAACTTGTTGTGTTGTTTATCCAATCCATTGTGATGGTTGCAAGTTTGCATTAACTTGTAATGGTGCCGAAGGCACTGCAATTTGTTGTCGAATGTGAAATTGTTGTTGTTGCACATTACTTGTTTGCACATTCGATTGTACCTTTTGTATATTACTCAATTGTTGCAACAATTGTTGTTGGTGCAAACCACTATCTGTAGCTCTTTGTGTCACCATTATCGAAGGATTTGTCACAATAGTATTCGGCAAAGATATTGAACTTAACGGGACATAAGAACTTTCTTGCATCGTAGAATTATTTTGGACATTGGCGACATTAGGCATTCCAGTTGTGAAGCTTTCCTGCATCTTAGATTTTGATCCAACTTTATGCATGTAAGGAACCACTTCTTGTTGAGGGACAATTGTGAATACTTGCGTGTTCGTCATTTGATCTTGTGTTACAGGTGTTGTGTTGAATAGTGGATTGTTTATTGTCTCAAATGGTGACTTCTAAGGAATAGTCACTGTCAATGCCTTTGAAGCACGTTTACTCATCAATGTAGGTTGAGTTGCTTGTTGTGCATTTTCTTCATTTGGATGCAGGGAAAAACTTAACAACTCACCGCTTTGTTGTTCTTGCACATTGATTTGGTCACTTGAAGAGGTCACATTACTCATCATGTTAAGATACTTTTGTGGAAACATCTTAAAGACCTTGTTCAAGAACTTATCCATCTTTTTTGTTATCTTTGGATCTTGAAGGAACATGTCAACATCATCAGAAGCATCAGAATCGGATGAAGAATCTGGTTGGACATTTGGATTCGTTTCTTGTTGGATGCCTTGATCTGAACCAAATCCTTGCAAAAGAGTTTGTTCTTCATATAATGTTTGAGTTTGAATGTCATGTTGCAAGTTTGGTTGATTCAAATTGAAAGGCGCACTTCCTCTTGGAGTTGGTGGAACACTCCCATGTCCTGGTTTCATAGGTACAAACACCGGTTCATATAATGGAGGTGGTCCAAGTTGAACCGTTCCATATGGTGGTAGAGATGTGTTTGATGAACCTTCAATTTGTGTTGTTTGACTAGTTTGAAACTGCGAATTTGCTATGTTGTCCATGGGTTGATACATTGGTTCGCCCATCTTTTTAGATTTTGATCTTGTCTCAACAGGCATGTCACTTGTGCAAATGCAATGTTTTTGGAATTTTCAAAGATAATGTATGATATGCAACTAAGTGCAAACTTGAATAGATGAAAATGCAATCTATGTTTTTGGTTGTTTTTGAGGATTTTGACAAACTTTTTGAATGCAAATCTAAGAAAGGGACCCTTGGGAAATTGGAATGATGTCTAGACCTCAAAGGACAAAAGGACCAAGTGACAAAAGGACAAAATGACAATGTCTCCCCTATATGCTTGGATACTAAGCTAGGTTTGATGAAATGACATGGATGACAAAAGGACAAAAGGTTTGATAAGGTCTAGACTTCCTAACAATGACTTAGGGTTTATCAAAGATTTGGATTACTCAAGTATGACAAAACCTAGTTTTGGCACTATATGAAAAGGGACAATTACTATGCAAATGACCCTAATATGATATGATAATGACCTAAGCTTAATGAAGAGACCTAGGGTAAGCAATGTATGACAATGATATGACTTTAATGCAAGAGGACATATGCAAATGGATTACCCTTATTGAAAAGAGTATGACTTAGGTGAAACCTAACCTTGGTTCTTGACAATGAACTTTGCAAAATGCAACCTAGGATGAACCTAAATGTAAGTGACATGCTTGTTGAGACAAGATTTTGAACAATATTTGACAACCATGTTTGAAGATGAGTTTTGAATCTTGTTGAACCTTTGTTGGATGAATGTCTCTTGTGTTTAATCTTATGTTGGATCAATTTGTCTTGTTCTTGAAATGAGATACAATTCAACTTTTGACAAGCAAAGAATACAAGATATTGCAACTTAGACTCAAGACAATCATGCTCATTCCCACATGTCTTATGGTAGGCAAGGACATTAGGTACTTGAGAGGTAGACTCATTATGGGATTCAAGGAGAATACATAGATGCTTGACCCCACGGGCTCCCCTCCACGGCACTCACTTCTCAGGGCAGCCAAGCATCAGTCCCCATGGAAACCTCCCCATGGTGAACTTAGTATCTCTTCCAAGTATCCGAATTTGTCCTTCTCAAGCAACTAGAAGGGTTTTTGGCCTCTAAAAACAAGGTGTGTAGTAAGGATTTATGTTAAGCGTTACTCCTTGATGTCACGCAAGCGTGATTGAGACATTATGCCCATCAAGATACCAAAAAAATGTAGTCGCGCAAGCACGATTTAGACCAAGAGGCCCTACTTAGATGTTGATATGAGAAAGAGTTCAAGGGTCATCACTTCCCAAGTAACTGCAATTCCCACGTAACACTTCCTTCAAAGCTTTCGCTCATCGGGTATTTTTTTATAGTGAGTTAGAATGCCAAGGAATTCTAGCCGTACTCACTTTGGGTCGGTCCCTTCTCACGATTATCACTTGCTTGCAAAAGCAAAGTGGTCGGGAAGGCAGGCCCTCTAAAGGAGACACACAATCAAAGACAAAAGCATGGTATCGAAGATCTGGATTTCTGATCACCCTAAAAGGATGAGAGCATACACTCCTACTCCAATGTCACACTCAACAATCAAAGCAAAAACATGTTCATTCCAACCTATTAGAAATCACTAGGTTCCTAAAACATTAATAACAAACACCAAGTTTAGTTGTTTCTCCAAGGCAACCTGCAAAACCCAAGTTAGAAGTTTGATTTGTTGTCTTTGACTATCGATTCTGCATAACACATGTTAGTAGTTTCATTTGTTGTCTTTGCCATGCGTATGCCAAGATTCTGCATAGATAATTAGTACCAAAATCCAAAACACAGAAAACAGAATGCAAAAACTAAACAAATTTCAAGTAAAATACTGCACTTTTACCTCTGTTCTGGACTTTACACAGGCGCAGAACTCAGGACACAGGCGCAGAATGCAGGACACAGGTGCAGAATGTCTTCAACACAAGCGCAGAATGCTCAACACAGGCACAGGTTGTCTTACACAGGTGCAGAAGTCTCCAGAAAGCCCTGCACGACCCTGTTTTGGGGTTTTTGGCCTGCAAATCAACTTGAAAGCACTCAAAAACACCATAAAGAGGTTAGATGGTTAGTGTTCACATTGGGTTCACCAATTAATGTACGTTAGGAAATAGGAAATCATCACAAGCAAGATAAACATACTAATCATTAGCTCAATCACAAAAGCATAACTGCAATGATCTATCCTAAACAACACTCAATAGAGACATGAAATAAAAACATTCAAAACTAGAAATTAAGCAAACCAAAGGTGTGATTTGAATGCTCCTTCATGTAGCTCCATTGTTCTTCTTTCCTCTTCAAATGGTTTGGTTGTGGATCTCACCTACAAGTGCACACACATAATTGAAAGCAAGTAGACAAGATTTTTGATCAAGAGTACTCGAAATATGATTGACTAGAAATTCGATAGTCTGATTACCAATTTGCTTTGATTGATGAAGATCATCCAATTTATAGAAGAATTGGAGAGATGACAAGATTAGCATGATTCAATTCAAATGGAAATTGCAAATCAATTATGTCAATTATGACAAATTATGACAAATTATGCACTTTCTATGCAAAATTTGTTGATTGATAATTTATGACAAATTATGACAACTTCTATGTCAAAATTGATTGATTGTCAATTATGACAAATTTATGACAAATTGACATGTCATTTCCATGAATTTAGGAGAGAAATAGGAGGAAATTGAAATTAGGAATTAGAAAATTAGGAAATTAGAGAATTAAGAAATTGATAGAAATTAGAAATTAGGTAAATTAATTAATAATTTGTCATTTATTAATTAATTCACAAAGAGGAATAATTAGCCAATTAAATGAACATTTAATTGTAATGAGAAGACTTAGGATAAATAAATAATTTATTAATCCTAAGGAGGAAATGACAAACCAGGTTAAATGATGAAATCACGAAACCCTAGAAGATGAATTAGGTCTTGATGAAAGATAATTGATATCGATCATGATTTGATTTTGGATTGATAAATGACCAATGTGATAAATGATTTGATTGAGAAAATGCGCCAATTGACGAGGAACAATGACAAATTGATCCAAATTGACATAATTGAGACAAACAACGATCGATGACAAATCGATCGCAAAATGACAAGATCGAACAAGAGGACAAGAATCAATGACAAAATAGATTGCAAAACGACAGGATTGAAAATGACCACGATCGATGACAAATCGATCACAAAATGACAAGATCGAACATGACAACGACTGATGACAAATCGATCGCAAGATTGACAGGAGGACAAAACCCTAATTAGGATTGACGATGTCCAAAATAATGATAATGAGCATGCACATTGATGCAATAAGATAAGATCGATCAAAATCATGATTGGAGATTGTTGTCGACAAGACCAAATTTGAAGGCGAGATGAATGAAGAATGTAGAAGAATGACTCAATGATCGCAAATGATAAAGACCAAGTGCGAATCATAGGAGAAATGTTAATGCGACGCAAAAAACCTAAAATGAGGCAATGCGCAAATGTTAAAGTATGACTCCACAAGCATTGACCATTTTTAGGTGTCTACAATGGGTATTACGAGTTCACTGTTCTACCATTTGGACTCACCAATTCCTTGGATGCTTTCATGAATTTAATGAATAGCGTATTTCATGATTGTCTTCACAAATTTGTCTTAGTTTTCTTAGATGACATTTTAATACATTCCAAGAATGAGGGAGAACACCTACAACACTTTTGGATTCTTTTACAATGCTTGCGGGAAAACAAGTTGTATGGGAAACTATCTAAGTGTACCTTCTTCCAAAAGGAAGTAGAATACATAGGGCATATAATTTCAGCCAAGGGGATAGTAGTAGATCTAGGAAAGATAAAAGCCATTTTTGAGCACCCAACTCCAAGGAATGTGCATAAAGTAAGAATCTTCATGGGATTAACTGGGTATTATAGGAAGTTTGTAATGAACTTTTATTGTATAGCACATCCCATCACATTATTGCAGAGGAAGGGTAAAAGATTTGAGTGGTCTGAAAAATGTCAGGCAACTTTTGAGCTCCTTAAAGAGAAGTTGACCATGACACCGATCCTAAAGGTGTTAGACCCAGAAGACCAATTCTTAGTAGTGACTGATGCTTCAGGGGAAGGACTAGACGAAGTCCTTATGCAGAATGGGCAAGTGATAGCATATGAGTCCCAAAAGCTTAAAAATTATGAACAAAATTATGCACCGCATGATCTGGAGCTTGCAGCAATAGTGCATGCTCTTCAAATGTGGTGTCACTATTTGTTAGGCAAACCATTTGAGCTTCAGTCGGATCACCAAGGGTTGAAATACATTTTCACTCAACCCAATCTCAATGCACGACAAAGATGGTGGTTAGAACTAATCTCTAATTAAAATTTTGAGATCAACTACATTAAGTGTAAAGAAAACCGTGTGGTAGACCCATTGAGTCATTGGTGCCATATCAGTGCTATCATTGCAGTACATACATATTTTAAAAACTATGTCCTACAATTGTTAGGAGGGGATAGATATTACCAGCAGGTAAAAGAATCCCTACAACTAGATCCTTAGGATCTAAGGTATGAAGGTGTTTGAATTGAAACCGATGGACTATTAAGATACCAAGGTAGGATGTATACCTCTAAGTCCACCGAGTTAAGAAATTTAGTGTGCAAAGAAGTACACTTTGCACCCTACTCCGGACACCTGAGAGTAACTAAACTGCTAGCTGACATAAAACCTTTGTATTTATGGAAAGGGGTGAAAAATGATGCTGAAAGGTTTGTGGCCAGCTATTTTGAATGCCAATGAGTTAAGGCTGAACATCAACACCCAGCTAGGTTGTTACAACCCAACACAATACCCAACTGAAAATGGTAGATAATCAACATGGGCTTTGTCTAGGGATTGCCTATGTCCAAGAACAAGCATAATACCATAACGAAGGTGGCTCACTTTATTCCGGGCAACTTATTAGATGGAGCACCTACCATAGCCTATAAATTTGTGCAATAAATATTTTGGTGATATGGAGTACCAGAGAAAATAATCTCAGATAGGGATGTCAGAATGACTTCAAGATTTTGGAAAACTCTATTTGCAGCCTTAGGAACTCAATTGAACATAAGCCTTGCTTATCACCCTGAAACAAATGGCCAGATAGAAAGAGTTAATTAGGTTTTAGAGGACCTCTTAAGAATGTACAGCATGGATTAGTAGTACAAATGGGAAGATTATCTTCCCTTAGTTGAATTTTACTATAACAATTCCTACCAGTCATCCATTAAGATGGCGCCCTTTGAAGCACTATATGGAAGGAGGTGTAGAACTCTTATCAGCTGGGATTAGCTGGAAGATATGATAAACCTCGATCCATAAATGCTCTCAGAAATGGAGGAGCAAGTAAGGGTGATCAAAAAATTGTTAGCAAAAGCTAACAATTGGCAGAAAAGCTATGCAGATGCAAAGCATACTCCCATACAGTTTGTGGTTGGAGAGAAAGTGCTTCTACAGGTAAAACCAAACAAAAGTACCATAAAATTTGGAAAGTCTTCCAAGATAGCTCCACAATATGTAGGGCCCTTTGAAGTATTGGAAATCATCAACCTGGACGCCTACAAAATTGCTCTACCACCAACTCTTGCCCGATTGCATGATGCATTTCATTTTTCCTATTTGAAAAATTATGTTTCTGATTTTGCACATATGATTGACTGGAACTCCTTGCATGTACATGACCTAGGGGTGGTCATGATCGAACCAATCAGGTGCTCGAGGTACGTAAGTAGTGCTTACATAATAGAGAAGTCACTCAGTGCAAGGTCCAGTGGGGCTAGTACACTGAGGACAGTGCCACCTAGGAGGATTATAATGAAATCCATCAACAATTCCCTCACCTATTTAATGTTTTCAATAGTTAAACTTGTTTATTTTTAAATGTTAGAAATACAATGATATTTTCATGTTTGTTTAAAAATGATACTTCAAATCATCAAGGACGATGATTCACAAGGGGAATGATATGTTACATCCCACTGGTGCCCTAGTTGTTTATATGTTGTGATTACACCATGTTATATGTGTGTCCTAGTTGATCTATGATGATACTTACAAGATGTTTAGGTGTGCCCTAAATTTTCATGTATAAATTGAATGAATGTGCCCTAAATTTTCATGTTTAAATTGAATGAATGTGCCCTAGATGTTCATGCATAATTGAATGATGCTAATTGTGCTTAGAATAATGAATTGATGAATCATAATTGTGAAATTGATAACTTGATAGTAACATTATTGCATGATGTTTCACTTTTGTTAATGATATATGAAATGTCAGAATAGGACAAGATTTTGATCTAATGGGTTGAACTGGCCAAGTGTGTGCAGGAGATCGTCGTCCTCCGAGAAGGGAGAGGAAGTATCACCAAGTTGGGAGGTAAGGAGAGGGAAGAACTTATGCCATCTGGAACTCTAACCCTGAGTCAGGTAGTCTCATGTTGACCTTGGCAATTTACGTCATTCGTAGAGTCAGGTAACTCTAGCTGGTCTATATAGAGGTTTTAGGGTTTCACAACCCTAAGTTATTGACGGGTTTCCCAATTAATTTGTTATTATTATTAATTAATTTATGATTAATCATTTATTAATAATTATTTAAATTAATATTTACAGTGGCTCATATTTTTATTGCATATATATATCTTATGCAAATACACATGGATATGAAAGTACGTATATACGACCATATACGTGCTCCCATAGTCATCTATACATAAGATGTATAGATTCATATATATAAATGTATGAATATATTATACTAATTTACTTGGAAGGTAAGGTTTATTTTAATAACACCTAAACCAACTCTATTTGGCAATTTCAACAAAGCTAAGTGTACAAGGGGGAAGTGGGGGGGGGGGGGGGTTGATATTTAAATTATCATTCCTTAGGCCGCTAAAAGTATGTAAAAAGATCACAGGAATTTTGGCATGACTGCCTTATCTTTTCCATCACGCAAGAGCATGATAATGGCATGAGGCATGGTAGGGAGAATTTTTGTGACTCTCCTTCAAGCGATTTGGGGAAAACACATTGTATTAGGGTAGAATCCAAGGCGGAATACATATTGGTAAATATATAGCCGGGGTTTTGAGAAAAAAGAGCATACATTCTTCTCTTATTTTGGTCGCTGAAAGGAGACTTTGGCTCTGCAAGCTAAAACTTGGGTTTTCTAGAAACGTGGAGAATAGAGAAGGTTTACTAAGAAGAATGGTGTTGGGAAACCATGTATATATTCATTTCTCTTTCAAATTAACCAGGTCATGTTATTTATTGAGCCTAGTGGAGTTTTGTTCATTCATTCTTTCTTTTCTTCTAAATCTGGAACGAGAAAGGATAAGTGAAAAGTAAATGCGTAAGAATATTGGAATAGCCATGTTATTCTTTCTTGTAGACAAAATTAAAAATTTTATAAACCCAAAATGGTAACACAACCATGGCTATGTATACACAACATAGTTGTATATATACAACATGACTGTGCACTATGTGAGTGGTTGAAATTACTTTTTCTTTCTGATTTTGAGAAATTAGAAAGATACGTTAAAGAAGGAAGTCTAGATACTTATGTTTTTTTTTTTAATTTTCTCCACAACCTAGCTATGTGTTGAGTATTTAGTAGATGGAAGAAAAATATACGTTGTGTCCTGCTAAATTTGGGCTATCAAACTACAATAATGTTATTACGCATGAATGTTGAATAGGGTTTGGAAATTTAGAAGGTAATATACATACTGTTCTACTAAATTTATGCTGTTAGACCCCTCCTTAATAGAAGAATCTCAGTTTCTTTGTGAAATCAGTGGGTATGTTGTAGTTATCTGAGCTCATTAGTAGAATTACTATTTATTTGTACATTTCTTTGACTAGTTGTGGAATTGGTAATAACTTTATTCCACTTTAGGAATAGAGATGTACAACTGAATAAGAATGTTGTGAAATATAAGAAAATATTCACTGTATAATTTCAAGGTTTGACAAGGTAGTAATTCAGTATAGCTTTGTGGAATAAATTTTGACTGATAAAAGTCAAAAGGTTGTAGCACCAGTCATTATGATGTTTATGAAAACAAAACAAAAACCTCTGAAAAGGGACATTATGTCACATTCGGTTATAAATAAAGATGTTTGCTTGCTGAAGCAACTTGAAAAACTTAAACGTATATGTGGATGTGTATATATACATACATACATGCATACATACATACATACATGCATACATTTATACAAACAATACCCTTCAAATTAGAGAGGGTGCATTTCCAAAGAGTCGTATATATATGCATACATGCATGCATATATGTATGTATGTATGTATGTATGTATGTATAAGCATGGATTATAACCGATAATCAGTAGAGAAAGAAGGTAAAAGATATACAAACAATACCCCTCAAATTAGAGAGGGTGCATTTTCAAAGACTTGTAATAAGAAGATTTTTACCTTTTTAGTGAGTTGTCTCAGAATTGCCTGTCTGAAAAATCATAACAACAGTAATGATGATCTATCTATTTGAGATTTACCATCTCTAACTCATGATAAAACTAAAACCCTTGTCTAGGAAGGTAATGGGTGGGAGGACACAACTGTATTATGATGTAGTTAGCATCTCAATTAAAGAGAATACCCTCAAAATTGCAAAGACAACAGAGACATGTCTTGCATGGTGTTTATTCCAAACTTAAGGATCAATGGACAACCGACGGCTCTAAAACCCCTTACCTTCCCAACCCAGGGAATTAGTTGTATTATTACAAACCTTTTGCAATCTTGAATGAGAAAAATAAAACAATAACTTCTTAAGAGAATTATTGCTGATGGCAAAAAGAATGTAAAACAATTGTGTGGTCAATGGTTTCTAAGTGAGTTCAATTATGGTCTTTTGTTAGTTAAACCTACTTGACCCTAGACTTATGCCGAGAAGGGTGGTGATCATTGACAACACATTTAATCATGTTTTCAATGTTTAAACCTTGGCCAAAGTGGTGTTGTGCATAATGCAAGCTATCGTCAATCACTAGAACCAGATACACCTCTAGTCAAGAGTGTCATACTAGTTGGGGGTTACCCATAGTGTATGACCAACTAATTTGTGTAGGTCCTAAACACCAAGTCTCAGATAGCATGAGTTCCACTTCTCGTTACCTCCCTGCAAAGGGTTGGGCCAATCCAATCGAATATGGCATGGGGGACTAGTAAGTTTGTGGTTGGGCGGAAAAGGGCCCTAATGACACTTTCCCTCATTGGTTTGTTGATAATGTTATGGAAGTTCAGAATGTTAGCATCAGATGAAATGTACTTTCTAAACCCTTTCTCTTTCATTTAAAATGAAATGTTATATATTACTTTCATTTCTATTGTTCTTTCTTACAACATAGATCTACTTTATATCTATTTCCATATAAGTTATTTGTAAACAAAAAAAAAAAATCATTGTTTCTTTCCTTCATGTTAAATTGCTAAGTTGTTGATTTTAAAATGCTTTATTTCATTATAAGCATGTTTCATAAAATTATTTCATTTCAACATGCTATAGTATTAGAGACTTGCACTCATAAAGACTTGATTCATGGTGGGCTCATTTAGAACCTTTCAACTTCACCAATAGACCAAGGGCTTGTTGACCTCTTCATCCCTTTTGATATAGCATTTTCTCCCAAATATTTTGAAGTGCCTTACAAATATCGATCTCCCATTCCATAGTTCATATGGTGTCTTTTTTGTCTTGGGTCTAATTTAAGCTCTATTTAATATGTATACTATTGTTTGACACGCTTCTCTCTAATATATATATGGTGACTATGCCTGTCTCAACAAAGTTCTTGCCATCTCTTGAACAATTTGTTTCTTCCTTTCTCCCACTCCATTTTGATGTGGAGTTCTGGGTGCTAAATATTGTCTCCAAATTCCATGCTTTGTATGGTACTCCTCATATACTTTAGAAGTGAATTATCTACCTCTGTCTGACCTCAAACACTTGATTGTTCAATGAATCTTATTTTTAACTAAGGCCTTAAAAGTCTTAAATTCATCAAATACACTTGATTTTTCTTTTAGAAAACCAATTCAAGACATCATATAATAATCATCAATAAACATAATAAAATTCTTGTCACCTTGTAGACTTCTTGTCCTCATAGGACTACACAAATCAACATGAACTAAATACAATGGCTTTATAGTAGAGTATTCCTTAGTTGGGAATCTAGTATTTGTTTATCTTCCTTTATGACGTAGTTTTCCACTCATAGATGGGGGATTCTTGATCTTAGGCATGTCATTTACCATTCCTTTTGAGCTAATTATTACAAGATCATCAAAATTGATATGTCACATTCTTCTATGCCACAACAAATTTTCTTTTCTTTGAATGATAAAAAATAATTTTGTCAATTTACCTCACTCAAATGATATACCTCGCTATCAGTTCTACTTCCTTTCACAATCAATTCTTTAGTATCTTTTCCGATTTCACATTCTTTCTCATTGAAATATAAATCATATCCATTATCACACATTTGACGAACACTTAGAAGATTATGTTTCAAACCTTCTACATATAAGACATTATAGTTATTTGTCTTTCCACCATTAAGACTTTGTTGAACACACCCCAAGATTGAGATAGGGGGTGAATCAAACTTGAACAAACATCAACACTTTATAGCTCAATTCAAATTCAACTTTAAAATTTAATCTGATTAGCAACATAAGCATTAAACACATATGCACAAGAGAACACCAAATTTACATGGAAAACCTTATTAAATATCTAGGAAACTGAGAGGGGGAGTGAATCAGTTGACAACTTAAACTTTTCTTTAATTCTTTCACAGATCCGAAATAACCAATATAATTAAATAAAGCATATATAACATGAAAACTCATACACAAAAAAAATCGCACAATGAACACCAGATATGATGTGAAAAAACCAAGAAAGGAAAAACCACGAAGAATGTTAGTTCTCAATATATAACACCGGTTAAGGTGACATTGGTTAAGGTGATTTTTACAAAGGGTGGCTCACTACCAAAAAGGCTCATTGTCGGAGGGCTCACTGCCTAGAAAGGGTCATTGTCAAAGGAAGAAGAAAGAAAAGAGAATCCACCATTGAAACATGAACAACAATACTGAAACTGCTTTCGATGTCTCTCAACAACACACTTTGCAACATCAATCAGATTTTTCTTTTTAGTCTCACACATCTTCCATATCTCAATATAATCAGATCAACTTCTTATATATTGTCTCTGATAAACATAATCATCTAAGTCAACCAAATAGAGATTCGAAATAGGTCATCACTAAATATTCTGGTGGTGGGAAGGAATGAGAAGTAGACCATACCACAATGCACTTCATTGGTCAAATCAACATATTACATCCATTACAAATATCAGACCTAAATCATGACTCATACGCTACACAAATGTCGTTGCTCATCCTCAAATTCCAGATTGAACCGGACCAAAAATAACACTACCCAACTTAGCAAAAATAACAATGAAGCCAAGATACTCATGAATACAATTAATCAATACCATATCTGGTAAATAGAGAAATCCAGATCACCATCATCACAAACAATCAACATTGAATATCAATTGTAGTACATCTTTCAGAGCACCAAAGATTTTGGGAACACATCTTCCAAATAACCAACCCCCAAAATAATATGTTGACATTAATGACAACCATCAACATCACATTTGCAACAAACCCAAGAAGGGAAAAACCACAATGAGAGTTAACTCATTCTATATAAATAGTATTACAATTTATTTTAGGGTTCATTTCCCAAGGAATCTCACTGCTCTCAAAAGAACTTACAAACTGAGAATCACTTCCTTAAGAAAAGATATAATTTATTTGCTAGGGAGACTCACTAACTCCAAGAAAAATGCATGATGAGTTACAATGAATAAGCCTTCAATAACATTGCATCCAACAATCTTTTTTAAATGTAGTTGCTCTTGACTCGCTTCCTTAAGAAACCCTTAGGCAATTCAACTCCAATACCTCCACCACACACACTTATAGCTTCACATTCACATATTCCACATTTCACTCTAATCCCCACAACTTGCAAATAAAATCATCTTCTATATATATCGTTCACATCATTACAAAATATCAATTAGGCTGACCAAAATAGGGGACAAGGAGTGATCCCAACAAGTGGTCCACCAAAACATAATTGCAATGAAAGCGATCATATCCAAGAGATAGAGAGAAACTAAAACATATTAACAGATTATCTAATACAATTCCAAATATCAAAAATGCTAGCACACTCCCTCCAAGGTTAGTAACATGGTAATATGTAGGCAAAACATGTAACACATAACTAGTTGGCTCAGAAACACTTCGTCCAAATGAATTCCCACTATGTGATCCCCACAAGCCATAGTAGGACCCAAATACAATTCAACACATCTTCCCATCCTAACGGATACCCCCAAAAGATGCACCACAAGAAGGAGAACAAGCCTCAACAACTAGATAATTACAAATTACCCTAAAAACCAACACTAGACCAAGTGTAACACCAAACAGATCATCCAACATCATGCAGACCAAATAGAGGTGTTCCACAAACCCTCAACAACATCCTCATACACTTCATTCATATTGTCAAGCCAAAATAAGTTGGTGAAAATCAAACTGACACAAAATTCTTCATTACAAGAGTGCCAGGAAACACAGTCATGAGATAAACATTGAGAGACACACTTTCAAAACATTTCATCACTTGAAATCTAAACTAAGACACTGCACAAACATTATAAGCATGTCCTCCAAGCTACAACAATAGGAACATTAATGTGGAGCATTCTTCAAACTAGTCCTAACCAATAAACACATTGCTAACATATTACCATCATCAGAAACATCTACTACAACACTAGGGACCTGAAAAGATAAGAGTGAAACCTCCATAGAGAATAAACATTATATCCAAGACCACAAGATCATATCTACAAATGAAGAATGATGTAGGAGCATCCCTGGTTCATAATAATCTTGCATCAACCAAAAACATTTTCTTTCTATTTTGCCTTCTATTTGTAGTTTCAACTTTTCTTTCTGTGTGTTCTGGTTTTGGCTCACTGGATCCTGTGGAGTTGGATTCTACTTGAATACTTGATCATCTTTCTTAGTTACAGACTACATCACATTTGAATCATTTTTCGATAAGATATCGCTATCGGTTTCCTTGACAGTTTCCTGTTACCAGTTGACAGTTCTTGTCACTGGTTTCCTGGACCTATTTTGGTGATCTACTGGAACCCCTTCCGAAGCTTGCGGAGCCTTGGGCATTGATTCTGATGTTCCTTGGCGTGTGGATGACCCTTTCCTGTGATCTACATTTCATCCTTTGGATTTTTCAGAGGAATCTCTTGGCGGAGGCCGACCTTGTTTATTTTACACGTTAGGTCTTGTTCTTTGGGTTTTGATCCCTTTTGGGCTGACCGGATCCTTTGGATCGTATATATAATTATAATTGCACATTAGAATGTAATCAATTGAAGAATCAAGTAGGAGACTGTGCATAGAAGATAGATCTTAAGATTCAAGGTCCCTGTTGTGACCTATTCTGTATGTTCTACCAGGCCTGTGAGCCGGTTATGTTGTAACCCCGTTGTTATCGGTTGGTTGTAATCAAATTTCATGAAATAAAATAATTTGTTCTGCATTGCCTCCATCATATCTTTGTGTTTCTGTTGTGTTTACTCTTGCTGACCGGTCTGGATTGATCTTTTTGAGGTCCCTACTCATCGGTGACTTCTTCAAGTGGTATCAGAGCAAAGTTTCATTCTGGAGGTTGCATGTCCTGAAATTTTTTGTGGTAGGGTGGTGGATTGCAGATCCGACCTATAGCTGCAGAGGATCGGCGTGAACAATGACACAAAGAAGAGATTGGAATAGTGGAGCACATGGGAATGCAGACCCTGTTGTGATGGAAATGTTGTGAGGAATAGAAACCCGATTGGAAGTCATGGAGATAGCCTAGAGAAAAGGCCGACATATTGAAGATGTAAATGAAGATGAAGGAGAAGAAGCCTTGGCAGAACAAGTAAACCCACCGGCACTTGATCCAAATGAGTAAAGGTTTTTGATGGTTTTGAGTAGGGAGAATACTAAACCTCATTTTACCCCACTAGAATATGATGGGAAGTTAGATACAGATGAATTGATGGATTGGATCTCTGAGATGGAGAAGTATTTTGATTTTGAAAGCACTGCAGAAGAGAAGAAGGTGAAATATGTCTATACCTGGTTGAAAGGTCATGCATCTCTTTGGTGGGAACATTTTCAAGTTGATAGACAGAGAAGAGGTAAAGATAAGATTAAGACATGGGATCAGATGATTGCTAAGTTGAAATCAAAGTTTATGCCAGCTAATTACCAAGTGAATCTATTCCGGAAGTTGCAGAATTTGAGACAAAAGGAATCTAGTGTGAAGGAGTACACCGAAGCATTTTACAAGTTGAACATTTGATCTAGACATGTTGATAATGAAGTTGAACAAGTTGCAAGATATTTGAATGGATTATGGATGTCTATACAAGATGAACTTAGTTTGATCAAATTGGAGAGTGTTGAAGAGGCTTACCAGTATGCCCTAAAGGCAGAAGAGAAGATAAATAAAAGACATGAGCAGAGGTAGAGAGGCAGAGGTAAAAGGTTTACTGGAGGAAGAGGATATATCAGAGGTAGAGGAACCTGCACAAATCAAAACAAGGATACGAAAGTGAAAAAATAAGATTATTCATACCAGAAGGATGATATAAATTTCTACTGGAGGAGAGAACCGGATGGCTACCAGAATGAGAATTTTGGAAGACAAGACAAGAGAATATTTAGAGGAACTTGCTATAAGTATGGAGGAGAAGGACATTGTGCATTCGAGTGTAAGAAGATAGATAATACTAGAAGAGAAATAGTGATGGAAGAAAAACCACCGGATCAAACAATAAACCGGAAGATGAAGAACTATTGGTGATGAGGAGAGCTTTGTGTCATACCGGAGGAGATGAAGAGCCCTTGTAGAGGAAGAATCTGTTCAAGACCAGATGTAAGATATCTGGTAAGTGTTGTAAAGTTGTTATTGATAGTGGTAGTTCAGATAATCTTGTTTCAGAAGATATGGTGAATACGTTGAAATTGGAGAGATTGAAACACCCTAAGCCTTATCAAATAGCATGGATTCAAGATGATCATAAGTTGTTAGTAAGTGGGCAATGTTTGGTGAAATTGAAAATTGGGAATTATCATGATGAAGTCTTGTGTGATATTATGCCTATGGATATTTGTCATCTTTTGTTGGGGAGACCTTGACAGTTTGATAGATAGACAACACATAATGGGAGGAAGAATACATACACTATTGTGGCCAATGGAATGAAATAAACCTTGTTGCCTTTGGAGGAACCTTTGAAGAATGAAGTCTGTACGAATGCTAGAATATGTTTGGTAGATGGAAGGAAATTCCAAGATGGATTGAGACATGAGAATATGTGTTTTGCCTTAATTCCTAAGAAGACTAAGAAACCAAAACCGAAAGGAGAACAACCAGAAGAGATAAAAGATTTGCTGACAGAATATGAAGACATCATTAAAGATAATGTACTTGATGGATTGTCACCTGTGAGAAGTATTAGTCATTGCATGGACTTGGTTCCCGGAGCTAGTTTTCCTAACAAAGATGCACACCAGTCGACATCGACAGAGAATGAAGAACTGAATAAACAAGTGCAGGAGTTGTCGAAGAAAGGTTTGATCAGGGAAAGTCTAAGCCCTTATGCAATACCATCAATATTAGCACCTAAGAAGAATGGAGCATGGAGAATGTGTACTGATTCCAAAGCAATAAACAAGATCATAGTGAAATATCGGTTTCCTTTGCCCAGGATGTATGACATAATGGACTGTTTGAGTAGAGAAAAACATTTTACAAAGATAGATTTGAATAGTGGATATCATCAGATCAGGATTAGAGAAGGAGATGAGTGGAAGACAACATTTAAGATAAATGAAGGACTGTATGAATGGTTGGTGATGCCTTTTGGATTGACTAATGCACCGAGTACTTTCATGAGGTTGATGAATGAGGTATTGAAGAAATTCTTGGGTAAGTTTGTTATTGTGTATTTGGATGACATTCTGATTTTCAGTAAGATAAAAGAGGAGCATTTGTTGCAGTTGAGACAAGTTTTGCAGAGGTTGAGAGAAGAAAAGTTGCTAATAAATATCAAGAAGTGTACTTTCATGAAGGATTAGTTAGTCTATTTGGGATTTGTGATATCTGAGGATGGTTTGAAGATGGGCCCTAAGAAATTGAAAGCCATTATTGAGTGGCCTACATTGGAAATCATTGGAGAGGTAAGATCATTTCATGAATTGGCTAGTTTTTACAGGAATTTTATCACCGGATCAAACAAAAAAATTTAACTGTTGAAGCAGAAAGTGACTGAGCAGCCTGTGTTGGCTTTACCGGATTTCAATAAAGTATTTCAAGTGGATTGTGATGCAAGTGGAATAGCAATAGGAGCAGTTTTGAGTCAGGAAGGGAGAGCAGTAGCTTATTTCAGTGAGAAATTGAATGATTCTCAAAGGAGATATTCGGTATATGATCAAGAGTTTTATGTCATAGTTCAAGCCTTGAAGAAGTGGACACATTACTTGTTGCCTAAGGAGTTTGTGTTGTATATAGATCATCAAGATTTGCAGTATTTGAATAGTTAGAGTAAGTTGAATCAAAGACATATGAGATGGGTAGAATTCTTACAGAGTTACACCTTTGTGTTGAAGCACAGAAGTGGGAAATCTAACAAAGTTGTTGATGCATTGAGTAGGAGAAGGAATTTGCTGACAGAGATTAGACTAATAATATTAGGATTTGAAGATTTGAAGACCTTGTATGGTGATGACCCAAATTTTGCAGAACCTTGGAAAGCATGTAGAGAACCGGTTATGGTAGATAGAAGCAAGTGGTTGGATTACTTCATTCAGGATGGGATCTTATTCAGAGGAGTTCAGTTGTGCATACCTAAGAGTTCTATGAGGGAGAATCTGATAAAGGAGAAAGACAGTGGAGGACTAGCTGGACATTTTGGCATTGACAAAACAGTAGCATTGGTGAGTGAGTAGTACTTTTGGCCCCAAATTCATAAGGATGTTAAGAGATATGTGCAAAGTTGTAGAGTTTGTCAAGTTGCAAAGGGTAGTAGTCAGTATGTGAGATTGTATAAACCTTCGATAGTACCGATAAGACCTTGAGAGGATATAAGCATGGATTTTATACTTGGATTGCCTAAAACACAAAAAGGGAATGATTCTATATTTGTGGTAGTGGTAAATTCTTGAAGGTGGCTCATTTCATACCTTGTAAGAAGACATCAAATGCATTACATGTAGCAGACCTATTTTTCAAGGAAGTGGTGAGATTGCATGAATTACCTAAGAGCATAGTTTCAGACAGAGACACTAAGTTTGTTGGCTATTTTTGGAGAACACTTTGGAAGAAGATGGCGACAAATTTGAAGTTTAGTTCCACTTTTCATCCACAAACTGATGGACATACATAAGTAGTTAATCGAAGCTTGGTAAATTTGTTGAGATGTTTAGTTGGAGATAAAATCGGAAGTTGGGATTTGATTCTTGTACGAGCAGAGTTTACCTACAACAATTCAGTGAATAGGAGTACCGGAAGAACACCTTTTGAGATTGTTACCGGAGTGCATCCTAGAGGTATATGAGAATTGAGAGCCATTAGCAGTGAAGACCAGACAAGTTTAGAAGCAGAAGACTTTGCAGATCACATGGCAGCCTTGCATATTCAGGTTAAGCATCATTTGGAAGACGTGAACAATAAGTATAAGGTGAAGGTAGATGAGAAGAGGAGACATAAGGAATTTGAAGTTGGCGATGAAGTGATGGATATCTGAGAAAAGAGAGATTCCTAGTTGGAACTTATAACAAATTGCAGAAGAAGAAGTTTGGACCTTGCAAGATTTTGAGGAAGTTCGCTTCTGGAAATGCATATGAAGTGGAGTTACCAGATAGTCTGAGTATTTCACCTGTGTTTAACATTGCAGATCTTCATGAATATCATGAACCAGAATTCAATGAGGACAATATTACAGACTTGGAGAAATAGTTGCCCTGGAAGGAACTGGATTAGATTGAAGATATTTTGGATAGTAGGATTGGGTGTAGTACCCGGAGTAGTTAGTATAAGGAGTATCTTGTGAAGTGGAAGGACAGACCAGTTGAAGATTCATCTTGGATTTTTCAGGAAAAGGTAGACCATCTTGGTTTTCCTCTGACCCCAGCAAAGTGAGAGGCTCACTTTTTCGATAATCTTGGATGTTCGATGCAGGAGCATCCCTAATTCATAGCAATCTTGCATCAACCAAAAATATTTTGTTTTTGTTTTTCTTTTTGTTTGCAATTTCAAATTTTCTTTCTGTGTGTCCCGGTTTTGGCTCACCAGATCCTATGGAGTTGGATTCTAATTGAAGACTTGATCATCTTTCTTAGTTCTAAACCACATCGCATTTGGATCATTTTACAACATGATATCGCTATCGGTTTCCTTGACAATTTCTTGTTATCGGTTGACAATTCTTGTCACCGGTTGCCTGGACCTATTTTGGTGATCTATCGAACCCCTTCCGAATCTTGCAGAACCTTGGGCATTGATTCCAATGTTCCTTGGCATGTGGTCGACCTTTTCCCGCGATCTATATTTCATCCTTTGGATTTTCCAGAGGAATCTCTTGGCGGAGGCTCACCTCATTTATTTTACATGTTAGGTCTTGTTCTTCAGGTTTTGATCCCTTTTGGGCCGACCGGATCCTTTGGATCAAATATATAATTGTAATTGAGCATTAGAATGTAATCAATCGAAGAATCAAGTAGGAGACTGTGCATAGAACATAGATCTTAAGATTCAAGGTCCCGGTTGTGACCTATTATGTATGTTCTACCAGGCCTATGAGCTGGTTATGTTGTAACTCGATTGTTACCGGTTGGTTGTAATCAATTTTCATGAAATAAAACAATCAGTTTTGCATTGCCTCCATCATATCTTTGTGTTTCCGTTGTGTTTACTCTTGTTGACCGGTCCGGATTGATCTCTTTGAGGTCCCTCCTTACTGGTGACTGCTTCAAAGAAGAATGCAGAGCATTCTTCCAAACTGTTTTTAACACACTTCTTTTACAATTTCCCTCTTAATCAACTTTCAAATACCATAACAACATTTGCTTCACTCAAGAGTAATAAAGGAGATGCTACAACAACTTGTTTTATGGACAATATCATCCATAAAACATTAATTCATCATCATTCTTCTAATCCTCATCTTAATATCATCATGATAACATATCATCATAATCACTATTTTTCAACATATTATTAGCATCGCCACAACATATGAAGTGTAGACATCAACACCAAGAAGGTGAACATCCACAACAATGGACCTCTTTTATTTACAACATAACATATCAACAACAAATGACAACACTATTTATCAGCAACATGCACTATCATCATAAAAGAGTTGACACTAATGGGCAAGAATTTACAATATCTTCCTCGACACTAATCCAACAATAAAATCTTCTATAAACTTATGGTCACAACGACTCGGGCAATCACAACACTAACTATGGCATAACATAATTCGACAACACCAAGCTCATCAACACACAAATTGAGGGTTGACATCAATGACAACACCGTCATCAATGATAGCATCTATCAAAAATGTCCTCCTTTGTCATTGATGAAACACTAACACAACTCAATACTTTCTCTCCCCCTTTGACATCAAGGACAAAGGTCAAAGGTTATTCACCAAACTCTTCACTTGCATTTTATTCTTTCTACTTTTTTCTCTTTATTTTAATGTAGCAATGTTTGACAACTCTCTACCGCCCGGAAAACAACAAATAGACAACATACTACTCTCCCTAAGAAGTAGACTACATCAGTTTAGAAGACAAATGATATACCTTGAATCTCCCCCTGGATACATGCACCAACATATGCATCTAGTTTGAAGAGGGGTAATAACCCCTACTAGCTTCTACCTGAGATATTCAAATGTATCATTTGAAAGATTCTTTGTGAAAATATCTATCCTTTGTAGGAACATGCTCCAGTTTGATTTATTTCTCTACAACATTCTTTCTTAGAAAGTGATACTAGATAGAAATGTGTTTTGTCTTTGAATGCATCACCAAATTTTTTGAAATGTTTATAGCACTAGTATTATCACATGTGATAGGAATAGGCTCATCAAGCAACACCTTTATATCCTTTAATGTTTGCTTCATCCACATTACTTGAGTACAATAAGATGTTGCAACAATATACCATGTGGTGAAAGTTGTGTAGAAATCTCTTTCTCATGCATACTTGGAGGGGTGACAACCATGCTGTCAATGTTGCATTGAGCTTGCAGAGTGGAAGAATAGGGAACCTTGTATGACCTGCTAAGCTTATCTATGAACTCATCTAGTTTATTTTAGTAGTTCATCTGTCTCTGGATTGTAACCTAACAACATTTGAGGGAGGCATGTGTGAGTGGGGGCAACTCCTTTCCCGTTATTTTTTTTCACTAAGGGAAAATGTCACACCTTTGAGGAGGAGCATAAAATTCATTGCAGAGGAATTTATTAGAAGCGTCATGTTCTTGATCAAGGGGTTGATATGAGACGCACCACTGATATACGGGTTAAATATTTTCATCTTTGATATTTTTCAACCAGATCATGACAATTATAGAGTTGCCATGGCATCGTCGTCTTTTGCTAGTGTCATATTTGGATGAATGTGATTCTCATAGTAGGATTGAATTCCCTTAACGATATGTACCCAGTTACGTCCTATTATTTATCTTGAACATTTGCTTGATTGTGATCACGAGCAAAAGAGAGTATTTATTGTATTATTATATTATCTTAGAAAACGAGCAAATGAGAGTATTTATTGTATTATTATATTATCTTAGTATTTCTAATCCTTAGAATCCATTTATTCTCCGTCTTTCAAGTGCTCGGGTATTTTCTCTTAACCTGTGTTTTGTGTGCGTGCTCCAAATCGCATGCAGTGGTTTTGGCACCATGCAGAGGAATCATAAGAATCCTGGCAGACATGCAATAAGATCTCGTTTATGTTTTCAAATCCCTTAATGCTCATTACTATTTTGGGGTGGATATCACTTGTATTGCAACACTTAAATTATATATATAATGCAAGAATAATCTCAAATAGGAAATGTGTTTTTATGAATCAGTCGTGCCTAAATTCTTCTTCGTTGATATTTTCTGTCTTAGAAGTATTCTAGTGATTTATCGTTAGAAGATCCATTATCCACTTGTGTAAACATGTAGCATATTTTCTAATTATATTTTACGACAGTTTGTTTTTCATAGCTGGTCAGTCTTAAACCATACACTAAGCAAAATATTTAAGTCTAAAGAATGTTGGTCAATTATGAGTATTTAACACTTTTAAGTCTAAAAGTGTATTCTTAGTGTGACCACACACTTTAAGCAACATATTAAGCTTAGAAAATGTCAATCAATTTTGAATGTTTAACACTTTTAATTTTTAAAATATAAGCTCAATGTGTTTGATTTAAGCCAACTATGATAAAAGTCTATACCTGTCCATACCAATCATTGTTCTAGTTTTGAAGTAGATATTTCAAACCCTATTCCAAGGTTCTCATTTTGTTATAGATAGGACACTGCCAAAGAATTTAGCTTGTACCTACCAACTGCATTTGTTTGGAAGTTTTAAAAGCCTTTACAACAAATTAAATCCACGCTTGTAAATCTTGCACTCATTGCATTTATAAGGCAACATCTCTTGAGGCATCTTGTCAAACAATTCACACGCCTTGATTGTGCTTCCACTTTTTGCTTGCATATCTACCAGAGCAATTCCTATGACAACGACGTTTGACAAAAATCCACCTTCATTATGCTTCGATGGATGTCCATAGCCTATTCCATAGATTCCATTAGGGTTCTGTAAATTCGACTTACGCCCCCTTTGCATTTCTAGCAGGGCACTTGTAACCACATCGTTTGACAAAAAATTTCCTTCTGCTGCGTTTTTATGGATTTCTCTTCATTATTACTGGATATCTGAAACAATGTACATTATAGTAGCGCAAGCCTTTTTTGTCAAATTGTATCATTTATCATCACTAGTAACCTCCACAAGAACTTTGTTTGTGTTAAAATGGTGGAAACATTTCACATATCTGAGAACATTTTCCTCTACCAACTACTCCAACTACACTTATTGGTAAAACAAATTGCTTAGTCGGTATATGTCTGTTGTCAATCTTTTTTTGACAACTCTTCTGCTATCAATCCTTATTGTGCATAACCTACTTTCATCTATTTAAGGCTTCATATTGAATAGATCTTGATTTTTCCTTCGTTACTTCTTATCTCATATCGTAGACTTATTGGTAGGAAGATTATCTTCTAATTATGAAAGATTAATATATAGTGTGTGTTAAGCTTTAGAAAGCTTGCTCAATCTTCTGTAGATGTCTCTATAGAGCCTTCGACGAATTAAATCCTTTGCATGATGTGAAATTGTGAGACCCTCTCTACCGATTGTCTCCATTAAACTTTTCATCACCACGGCCGCCTCTTTTGCCCTAAATCTTGTCTTCTCCACAAATTTGTCAACTAGATATCCGCCTATGTAGAGCTCCATGAACAACCAGAGGAAAAAGGAGCCTTGGAACAGGGCATGATCATCCATCAAAGAATAAAGGATAGAAATGTTTTATCAGATGTTGTAGTTGCAACTGCCCTGATATACATGTCCACATTGTATATCAACAAAATGTGGAAGCATTGTTAAGGCACATGAACTATTTGACAAAATGCCTTAAAGAAATGTGATTTTATGGAATGTCATGATTGTGAGATATGCACAAAATGGGTTTGGTGAAAAAGCTCTAGAAACTTTCACGTAAACGCCATTGGCAGGTGTAAAGCCAAATTCTACAACCATTGCCAGCATCTTCTCAATCTGTGCTAAAATGGGAGCTTTAGAACAGTGTAGACAATTGTTTCTCCACCAATTAGACCTACAGATTTATGGTTTTGATATATATTTTTTAATTTTTATAAAGTTTAGATGCATGGTTTTTAAGTTTGTAAATGATAGAAATTATTATTACCAGATTTCACGGATCCACTATCTGAATGAATTTTTTTTAAGCAATTTTTTAGATACGTTAACATAATATTTGGTTTTTTTATTTAACAATTAATTTCAACTCTGTATCTAAATCTTTTAAAGCTTTATATTAGTTTTTGAATTGTATTTAGTATATCATGTATTTATTAGTATATAATTAACATATATTAATAATATAAGAATCCTAATGTTTCTTTATAAAAGATAAATTTCGTAATATAATAAAATTATTTTTAAATAATAAAAATAATATAATATGTAGAATAACAATATATTATTTATTGTAATTTAATATTATATCACTTATAAGTGGAATAGAATTAGATAATATTATACTATATCTTATTATTTCTAATACAATCTCATTTATTAAAATAAAAATTAAAATCAAATTACAATTTACATATAACTTTAACCTACAATGCATATATTTCTAAGTTTCACTTATAATTCAATAACTATTTTTATTTCTAAAATCTTATATATTTATCTAATTAAATCTATTACTTTATTAAAAAAGTAAATTACATTTACATATATCTTTAACCTACAATGCATGTATTTCTAAGTTTTACTTATAATTCAATGACTATTTCTATTTTTAAAATCTTATATATTTATATTATTCTATCTATTACTTTATTAAAACGGAAAGTACTAGCCACTACATGGCACTTGTCGAGTCTCACTTTCTCCATCATTTTAACATTTTTCTTTCTTTGTTAGTGTCAATCTTGTGAATACCATCCACTTGTGCAGGCATTAGAGACATACATGAGAGAATGGCCAGATATGCCTTTAATAAGCTTACAAGTGTTGTGCGATGAAAACCCCATCCTTCCTAGAAAGAAAGTGAGGGCTTCAAGGTTTTCTCCAAGATACAACTAAGAAGTCTTGGTACTTTTAACGAGACTTTATTGAAGTGGGAAGAAGGTTGTTCTCGAGGTTGTTACACAAAGTCTGGAAGAAAAAAATAGTTATAGGGATACAAGAGGGGTGTCTTAACAAGGTACCATTTATTTTTGGGATCCCCTATGCCTTATCAAATACTTACATTAATTTTTCTAAGTTGATGGCCCCTTTTCTTTAAAACTATTTGATTCATTAAAACCATTGAAACATGCATTACAATGCTCTCATGATGTTTTGTAACATTATTGCTCATAAAACCAGTTGTTTCTTTTAATCCAAGTATTTTAGGTATATATATACAAGAATAAAATGAGGAAAAAAAATTGAACACTTGCATTATCATCAGCCATTTATGTAACCAAAATGGTTTAAGAATCTGACCAAAACAACAATATTTAAAAGAAGAAAATTGACATTGGTAGCTTCTAGGTTAAAACAACATCCTACAAGAGCCTTTGAACATACAACCTATATAAAGAACAACAACAATGTACAATGAAAAAATAGAATGTATTTTTCCATTTACATTCTATAAAATAGACCATATACAACTGCATAAAATTAAGAAGAATGTGCCTCCACCAGATGTCATTACAAAGGAACTAGTTGTCAAATAGTGTTAGTGATAAATAATTAAAAAATTAAAATTATAGCAACTATTGAACCAAAAATTGGAGGGGTGAATGAAGGAAGTGGAGATAAGTCATAACAATATGAGGCGGTGAGAATTAAGCATTTATGCCTTCAAGCTTCCCCTTAGTTCTTAATGAGCTAATAGTCATCATTTACCTTTTTATGTTGTAAGGACCATCTATAGATCTGGCTAATTCTAAATCTACATGGTAGATTTGTGGTTTGTTAATATATGCTATTTGGCACTATATTTGTTAATGGTATTTCAAGTCATCTGATTCTATTTTATGATGGTATTGTGAAGTCCAGTTTGATTATCTTGTGATTTCTTCCATTTCTGATTATTTTATGATTCCTCAATTTTTCGTGGAATGATTATTTTAATGAAGTCTCTTGTTTCAATTTAACGATTACTTTCTAATGAGTTTCAAGGTCGAGCCCAATTATTAAATGTTAGTGTTTCAATTTAATGATATTTCTAAGTCATGCTTCTATTTACTGTTGTAATATGTCATCTTCATCTCATTGTCCAATGAATGAGTATTGTATGCAGTCTCCTAGAAATAGTTACCTTTTGATGGGTTTCTAGACTAGACCCAATTATGACATAATACTATTCTAATTAGTTTTTGATATTGCAAAGTTGCAAACTACATAAAAGTAACTTATAAAATAAGAATTACTTCATTTTGTAAATGACTCCTTATTTACAAAAAAAATCATCTTCGCTAAAGTAATCAACAATAAGCAACATTGAATTCTCATAACAATTTCATTTACCCTTTCCATGAATGCAGTAATCCTTTCATCTTCTTCCATCTTCAAGTTTTCATATCTCACCCGGTAACCATCAAGTTTAGCAATCTTAACAGTAGGGTCACCTTCATTAAGAGTCTCCAACTTGTCCCATATAGCCTTTGTTGATGATTTGTCAGTTAATCCCATCATTTGTGGATCATAAAGTGCACACAAGAGGGCTTCTCTTGCTCTACAATCATTCTCAAGCTCCTTATCCAAGTTTGTCGGAGGAGGATTGCCAGATGCCGGATTAAAAGGTGTAATGCCATTCTCTGTGATTTCCCAAATTTCCTTACCGAGACATCTCAGATGAGTCTCCATCTGAATCTTCCATACTCTGTAATTTGTTCCATCAAGCCTAGGAATATATCTCCGAAAGATAGCAGCAGATGAACTAGATGAACTTGAACTGTTAGTCGCCATAGGATCTTCCTCAAGTGGAAAAGATTCTACACAGAGGACCAGAGCTCTGATACCAATTGTTAGACAGTTCAAATAACCAAAAGACAATTGAGAGGGGGGGGGAGTGAATCAGTTGTCACCAGATTACCAGAACCTTAAGCAATTAAAACTTTAATACCAGAACCCAAAAGATCAATACCGGAGTGCATATACCAATTACCGAAATAGTAGATATACCAATTAAGCATAAGAAATAATTAGAGAATAAATACCATCCACATGACACCAATATTTGTATTTGGAAAACTTGGTAAAGGGAAAAACCACGGTGGGAAGCCTACCCACAGTCAAATAATACTTATGCAGTAAGTATGTGATTACAAATGAGGGGTCTGCACTTGCAGAAAGGCCAATAGCCTAGAGCACACTGCTCATTACAAAAGGAGTCTCACTGACTACAAACAAATCCAGGCTACAATCCAGAAGAAGGAATGAACTACAATAATAGCATCTCCTATGCCTAAGTACAGTTCCGGTTAAGCTCAATACTGGAGGACTAAATCCTCTTACATAAACCCAACTCGATCACCAATGATTGACCAAATTCTCTACATCAATTATTATTACATTATTCGCTCCTTACATATCCATTTCATCCTCACATATGATCTACAATGAGATCTTACATCATATATATACAAACCCTTGACCACAAATAATAAGGTCAGCTACCAAACAATAAATCAATTACATAATTACAAAACATGTCAGCCTAAGACCAAACAAATAATATCCAACCCATAAGACATCCTGGAAACACATCAAGAAGTCCAATCCACACGTTACATTAAGTCAGTCCATAACCTAGATAATATCATACCCAATTTAGGTCCACACACGCTAAATCAATGATCCCAATTAACCAAGTCTCGAACATGATCACCATCAACATCTTGAATCTCCACTAGAAGTCGCACCAACACCACTTATGCATAACATCAAAAGATCTTCAATAAAGCTCTGTCGGTGAAACCCTCACTGGATCAACAAACCAAGCTTACCAGCATACAGGATAGCATCCGATCACCAAATCAAAACCAACTGACTAAACATGAATCTGAGTAGCATGAATAGGCCAATTCCAAAAACCAAAACATATCGAAGCATGCAGGATCATCATGATCTAATCCAACCAGAAACCAAACAACTTACCAAGACCAAAAGGATACCGATAAACAGCCAAAACAAGTAGTGTTGACATCAATGACAAAACATCAATGCAACACATAATCAATTCTTCCAAATGGCCAACGTAATCTCTCCTTAGTGATTGTGTGTAATCCATCACTAAGAAACCACTTTTTCTAGAAATGGGGAAGGTGTGCATTCTTAGTTTTCTTACCCTTTCAAAATATGTCATCTTTATCAAATATCTCCTCTTTGTGGAGGTAGAAATCTTTAGCCAAATATATTTTCCTTCTTTCACTATGCATCCCTCAAAAGGATCTCTTTACACTTGTTGTTGTTGGGATCTAAGAACACTGAGAGGGGGGCGAATCAGTGTTCTACCGGAATAGACAAATTTAACCTTGTTAACACAAGAACTCAGAAACTGATAAACATAAAAGCATATAATAATGAGTAACAATGCAACCACAAAGATGAACACCATAACACCACAGATTTATACGTGGAAAACCTCAATGAGGAAAAACCACGGTGGGATTAGAGACCACAATATCTATCCACTGATCAGATGAATAAATATTATAATAAGGGGCCTACACATGCAGGAAGGCCAACAACCTAGAGTGCACTGCTCATCACAAAAGGAGCCTCACTGACTATAGAAAACATCAGACTACAATCTGGAATGAAGATTGAACTGAAAGTGTAGCATCTCCTATGCCTAAGTACAATTTTGGTTAAGCTCAATACTGGAGGTCTTAAACCTATTACACAAACCCAATTCGATCACCTATGATCGACCAAAACCTCTGCATATGATGACAACATTATTCGCACACAGATAATCCCATAACCTTAATTCCATAATCTACAAAGAGGTCTTACATCATATTTATACCAACCTGGGACCTAAACAATTAGGTCGGCCACCTAAAAGATAATACAATAAATTTGTTACATAATCCCGCAAACCAATGATAAACCAAGTCGGCCTAAGACTAAAACAACATAATCTAAACAATAAATCCAACCGGTAACGCATCAGGAGCATCAACCAACACGTTACTGTTGGAATCCAAGAACACTGAGAGGGGGGGTGAATTAGTGTTCTATCGGTAAGATAAATTTTAACCTTATTAACAAAGTGTTTCAGTAACCGGTAACCATAAAACAATATAACAACAAGTACAGATAATGCCACCACAAGAATATACACCATAACACAAAGATTTATACATGGAAAACCTCAAAGAGGAAAAACCACGGTGGGATTGGTGACTCACAATATCTATCCATTGGCCAAATGAATAAATATTACAATAGGGGCCTGCATATGCAGGAAGGCCAACAACCTAGAGCACACTACTCATCACAAAAGGAGCCTCGCAGACTACAAACACCAAAAACTAGTTTACAGACAAAATTATGAACTCGGAGAATGCATCTACTATGCTGGATGAGTTTCAGTTCAAGTATTGACTGTACCGGTTTCCACTGTGTCCTCCTTTACCAGTAACTTGCTCTGCATCCCAAACCTTAAAACCGATAACCAAGACCAGCTACAGAATATTATATTCGCATACAGTCGATCAATATTGTTCGCACTATATCTCATATCATATGTATATCTCTCAATCATCATATCCAAAATATCCTAACCGGACTGACTTAAATACCCTTCCCAAACATAAACATAAATGCCTTATGTCGGCTTACAATGATATTACATTTTATTTACATGTCAGCCTAGACAAAAATAAATACATTAAACTTCATGACTGATGTCGCTGATTACTACCATGTAGACTTGTTGGATCAATCTCCTATGTCGGCCTCATGTATCGGTTCCTAGTTTGTCGGTTTCCCTGAATGTCGATTGCCGAATCATAAATACCGGTGAGTAATGATGAACTTATAAGGCACTGAGAGGGGGGGGTGAATCAATGCAAGTAAAAATAATACAAATCTGATTATCAATTTTACCAACTTAAAACTCAATAGGCATATAATAAATAATACCAAGTATGCAATCACCACATAAAGCATAAACCACATGACACAAGAGTTTATACGTGGAAAACCCAAATGGGAAAAACCATGGTGGGAGTAGGTACCCATAAAGATCCACTAACTGCAATATAGAGATCTGACTGGTTAAGGTCTACAACACCCAGTTAGGGGCACACTCTGTTAGAAGTGTCTAAGCTCGGTTAAGAGCTTTACAAAAAGGCTTGTGAGGACCATCCCTATTAGGAGCTACCCAAGTTATCGGGATTTGCAAAAACAAGTTAATGTGTCACCTACTTAGAGGATTTAATGATCAGACCCATTAGGATCCGACTGCACCCTATTAGGAGTGACCTTGTAAGAGGATTTTCTTGCTGCAACTGTTAGGGAGACAACAAGTACAAATGATATCAGTATAAAACCTGTAGTGTATGATAAGATCCACTTCAAAACATTACAACATCACGTAGACTTCATCTCTCAACTCTTTTGATCACCGCACTATCAAAAATATAAAATTCGCTTAATGATCTTTCACACTTTCAAGCTCATACTCATATATCATTTCATACCTCATAACACATTTAAAAAATCATCATTAGGTCGGCTAGAACCTTGTTACAATTCCCTAGGTTCAATGCACCTAGACAATCTTACATTGCATGCTTTAGTTATGTTGGCCACCGACATAACAAATCCAATTATGTGTTGATTTACCAATCTAAGTGATTTTCATCACTACCGGTTAAGTCTCGGTCAGAATACCTGCTCTATCAATCAAATCCCATTCATCTGATTGAATCTTCACATGCGGTCATGAACATAACTTCATCTACAATCATTCATTTCTGCTGCAAAACCACATCACCTCATTCTTCATATATTTCTTGTACCGGTTGTTAGAATATTACTCTGTCTGCCTTTTACCGATTAAAGTCCTAATTACCAGTTTTGATAAAATTGTCTTTGCTTACCGGTTAAGCCTTGCCGGTTGACCTATAGGACTTAGATGACTGTAAAAACATAGTTGCCAACACTGACAACAAAAAACATAGTCATCATACAACAATCTAATCAAACATGTATCAATTGCATCAAGCAAACAAACAATTACTGGTTAAGATCAAATGATCAAATGCCAACAATCTCCCCCTTTGGCATTAATGGAAACACTTAAAAAAAATTATCAACTAAGTGTGCAATACAAAAATTGACTATATGACATGTACTCCCCCTTAGCAATTACTCCTATTACTCCCTCTTTACATTACATACAAAATTTTGACTGACTCTTAACTATTACTCCCCCTTTGACAACAATGCCAAATAAAGAAGTAAAATACATGAAAGATATATACATTTTACATCAAAATTTGCATCAAATCATATATAAATATAAGAGTCAGAAAGTTTTTACAAAGAAATTTTAGAATAGGCATCACTGAAATGAAACTTCAATTGTTTTAAGTCATTATCCCATGTCTCTAACAGTGTGTTAGTAATCTCAACATGTGTCTTTATCTTACTCAGCTAATTCCTCCATCACATCAACTATGCTCATCTCACGTGTAGCTAAAATAGCCTCTGACTCCTTGTATGCTCGCTATAAATTTCAACTTTAGGAATTAGTTGAGTCTGGAGCTCCTTCAATGATCTAACCCGTTTGACTTGCTCATGTTCATACATCTCTAGTTTATGATGTAAGTCTACAATGGTTCTACAAAAAAGAATAGCTGAGTCATTTAGTGGCCTAAATATTTCACTCAATATTTCAAGTTCTTTCTCAACATCTTCCCTTTTCTCCTTCAAGTCATCACAAAACAATGAAAACTTTGAAATAGTAGCCTAAATCTTTCCTCCAGTTTCTAGTGCATTCTTCAACAAGTCTTTATTAATCATGAGTGCTACCTTACCTTTATCTATCTCAGACATCAGGAGTTGTGTCCTTTTCTACTTGTAATCCTTTTCAACTGATATGTATGTTGCATCTTCAAAAGTCTTGAGTTGATCTTTGACATCGGTAACCAATTGTCCAAGTTTTTCAATGGGAGTGACAAAACTTTCAATATCAGTCTCTGGTAGGAGACTAGACAAAATATCAATTGTTGTCTTGATTGTCTCTGCCTCTTTCTGTTGTTCCTTCATTCTTTTATTTTAACCTCTAGATTGCATTGTTGTTGCAATCTCCATCAATTGAGAAGAATTTAGATTGTCCATATCAATAGGTCCTTTAATGCTCACTGAGTCGTCATCATCATCATCAATTATTTTTTTCTCCTTTGACTCCTTTTTCTCTACCTTTTCTTTCTCTATTTTCTCCTTTTTGGTCTTATCTTCTTATATCTTCTCTTCCTCAGTGGTGTCCTTGAATGGTGGTGGTTGTGTCTCCACATTTTGTTCATTCACCAGTACTTCCTCATTAGTGCTTTCATCAGTCTTTTCCTTTTGACTGTCATCAACATTTACACTTACCGATGGAATTTGACTATCAATATGTTGTGTGTTCACCGATGGCTCATTAGAGCTCTTTTCTTTAGTTTTCTTCTCCACTTGTTCATATTGTTGCTCACGTTGTTCAAACATTTGAACATCAACATCCAGTACATCTATATTATCAAGATTGTAGACACCTAAAAATGTCTCATTAATTCTACACTAATTATTCATCTATTTAATTAAATAATTCTTTAATTATTTGATTAAACTAACTATTTCTTCTAATCATCACCCTTCAACACTTCTAATTATTCTATTTCTATTCTCAAATCATTTTAATCAGTTAACCATATCTCAATTATTTAATTAATTGCGAGCTTTTCCTTAGTTAAATAATCTTTATTATTTAATTAATTCAATTTCGTAAGTTTAAATGATTTCATTTAAATTATTTAAATTAATTAATTAAATTCCTCCAATTCCCCAAATTATAATTCCAATTAATTCCATCTAATTTCATTTCATTTTCTCCCAAATTCGAATTTCACAAAATTTCATCTAGTTTCAAATCACCAAATTCACATTTCACCAAATCTGAATTTCAATTATTTTCATGTGCATTTCAGCATTCGAATGACCAAATTCAAATCCAAATTGAAAATGAAAATCAAATTCAATTTCAAATTCCTACAACACATGCTAAATCAGATCTGATTGATCAAATCAGTTGTCTAGTCAGTTAACTTATCAATCATTTTTTTTAACTCAAAATCAACTTTTTATGACTAATCCATCAATTCAGTCATCTCCCTAGTCTATTCAGTTTACTGATCAATCAAATGATTTTACTAGCCAATCTATTGATTTCACTCTCCAATCAATCTCTTTAACAAATCATTCTATTGAGTTAACAAATCAATCATGACTAGTTCATTGATCAATAAATTTTAGTTATCTATCAGTCAACACTTGAGTTCTATTTCTCACCCCCTTTGTGTTGAAAATCTATAAATTCAACATCATTTTCTCAATTCAAGCTAGAATCACAGAATCAAAGTCTTCAAAATATTTGTATGCAATAAATTGGTGCAATACCTGAGAGCCACCAACCACACAAATTGGAGAATAACAATGGAAGCAAAGATGCAGGATGAGGGAGTCTTTATTTGAATTCATTTCTCATTTTATATTGATTTTCATTGATTATGTTTGATGTTTGTTAATTAGTTGAGAATTGGTGTTTCGTTCTTATTTTCTAATTAGCTTAATACATATGACATCCAGGCATAGAAACAATGGTGAACCCAACGTGAATCATGCTAACCTTAATTATTTGTTTTAAATGACTTTGCAGAATCCGTACATGAAACAGGATGCATATTTCGCACTTGCTTAAGTAGAAATTTGCAATTACCAGTATTGCACCGCAATTGCTAGCATAATACCTCACAATTGATCATTCATTAAACCACAATTGCAAAAGTGTCTCACAATTGCCATAGAGGGTGAATTGTCTTGTGTCGTTTCTTCATTATCTAGTCTTGCGCACCTAACACTGAAATTTCATCAAAATCTGGAAATTTCAATTTATGCATATAAAATGTATCTAATCCAATGGCACAAGTCATTTCATCAAATTGTCATTCACTCACTTAAGATTTAGTGTTGCATTAGAGTATAGGAATCATACCTAAGTCCATGGGTATTAGAGGAGACAAAGAATTTCCATTCGAACAACCCAATCTTGGGCCAAACAATGACCAATTAGCAATAATTGATGGTTTTGATAACCTCCCTTGGGAAATAAGAATTAATCGTGCCCAATATGACACAGTTGAGGCTATCATAGATGATGAAATCCATAAGTTTGTTCGTCTTGATGAGAAACTAAGGAAAAAGATACAAAGAGCAACTCAGAAAGAAGCCATTAGACAATTGGTAGAAAACACCATAGCAACATTTCTCAAACCTTGTTAAAAAAGAAAAGTGTCAGTCATTTCTAGGGTCTACATTATCTGCATAGTAGTCTTCAACGTATGGGTCTAAAAGGAAACAGAGAATTCTCATTTGAACAACCCAATCTTGAGGAAAACAACGTTCAATTAGAAATAATTGACAGCTTGAATATCCTTGTTGAGGAATTAATAGTTTATCAAGACCAATACGACATAGTCCAAGCTATCATAGATGATGAAGCTTGAAAGTTAGTACAAATAGACATAGATCTCAAAAATTGAATCAAAGAAGAGGCAAAATTAGAAGCTTTTCGGTAATACGCTGAAAATCTTGTGTTCGAATTTCGGAATCCTCGATAGCAAGTCATCATTCATAGATTGCATTGCCTACACTTTAGTCTTTAGGAAGCCATAGAAGCATACTTAGCTGCATTTAATCGAGTCTTGCACACACATCTTAGAGAGTCAAGATCACTTTGGAACAATATTCATGCCATTAACGCATGCTCAAAAGGCAAAACATGAGATGGATCCTAACATTGACCCCTTGGTTAACCCCACATGGAATATGAATCTATCCACACAACAACAAACACAGGGTTGCACACCAGCAACACTATCAACAAACACAAACAGGATGCCTTCCATTGATGAAATACAACATAATTTGACAAAAGAAGAATTGGAATTAGCCCAACAAGATCCCGCTACACTTATGATTCTCAACGCTCTCATCAATAATGATAGAGACAGATATCTCATTCTCTTAGTCCAGAATGGGGCCAAGTTACCTCCAGGGGTAGACATTTCGGCAATATTGCCACAAGGTATGACATTGAATCAAAATGTACCTCAAATGCCTATTGCAACACAGACTCGGGCAATAGTTGCTACATCAACACAAGGTATATCTCAAAGTACCCATATGGCTACAACCTCAGCACAGTCAACACTAGCATCAACAAGTACCAATCTTACATCTCTAACAACGCCCAACATGACAATGCAAGCTCCAACGGCTCACAATGCTACTTTGGCAAATATGCCCCTACCCTTAGTTTCAGTCAGTTCCACCTACAGTAGCCAGAATGTGAATGAAGGGACAACTAGCTTAGCTCAGCCTAATGTCAGTCCACAGTTTGCATACTTTACACCACCTAGTGGAACTTATGGTGCACAGTTACCTGGTTAGTCTACATTTCAACAAGCTCAAAGGTACTCCAATACTATCCCTTTTGTGGGAAACACTCATCAAGTCAATACACCATTGACCCAAATAGAGATCCTGACCCAACAAATGGAGAACCTTCAAAAGAAAATGGCCAGTATGCAAGTAGTTAATGATAAAAACAACTACACAATGGAGGACCTTCGTCCATATCCCTTTGACAGAAAGTTATACATGCCACCATTTCCCCCACATTTTGAAACTCCAAAGTTCGACAAGTATAGAGGGAAAGGTGATCTTCAAGATCATATCAGAGATTTCTTCACGACGTGTATTGAAGTAGCTCACAATGATACATACTTAATGAGGCTATTTTCCAAAAGTCTTGGAGGGACAACATTGGAATGGTTTTCACACCTTGCACCCAAAATTACTTTGTGGGGAGAATTGGTTGAGTTATTGATATCCAACTTTTCCTTTAACATAGAGAATCCAATTACCTTAATGGATTTATGTGCAACAAAGCAAAAAGAAGGTGAAACTTTCACCACATTCTTGATAAGATGGAGAGGCCTATATCGCAAATGTCTTAGTCACATCCCTGAAGCTGAGCAAGTAGACATTTTCAATGAAAATCTTGTGCCTCCAATTAAGTATCCATTACAAATGCAATGCCTGAACAATTTTAAATACATAACAGAAAAAGGCATCAAATGTGAGAGAGGCCTATTAGAACAAGGGATACTAAAACACCACAAAGATAGTGGACCGGCCACCAATAAAAACAATGAAAGGCCAAAATTTTGGTCTAGGAACAAAAATGTCACAAACGATGGAGTTGTTGATGCATGTATTATAAACAAAGCTCAAACAACAGTATCTCTACAAGGACCAGTTAATTTAGCCAATAAGAAGCAATCTTAAATAAACAACACCAATGCACTATAGTCAAACAATCCAAGGCCACCAAGGATAGGCGCACCCAGAAGAAACTTTACACCCCTCGGTGAGCCTATTGAATCAGCACTGAAAAAGTTGATACAGAGCCATGCCATAACTTTACCAGAAGATAGGCCATATGATTTCTATGACAATGATTTCTATGAGTATCACTGCAATAAGGGTCACAAGACAACAAGTTGCTAGAAATTGAAAAACCTCATCCAATATCTCATTGATCAAGGTGACATTACCGTGGATACCTATAAGGCACCAAACACATATCATACCATTTTTAAGGATCCTTTTGTCAAACATGACAAAGGAAAGGCTTCTATTTCTAATGCACAAAACAATATTGCCAATTATACCAATGTTGCATTTGACTATGCCATAAACACACTAAGTGCAGGAGATGAAATGGTAGCTACAATCACAGTGAATCCTAAAAGCAAAGATTGTGAAGTTATCACTAGAAGATCAAAGGTCACATTACAAGGGGTGCCTTCAAACCCCCTTCAATAACCAACAACTACAATATGGTGGATCATTTGAAATGAACTCCAACCCAAATTTCATTATTTGAGTTATTGCGCATCTCATCGGCTCATAAGACAGTCCTGGACAAAGCCTTACAAGATTCAGTTGTTGCTAGAGATATTGATGACAAGACATTCAAATTCATGGTTGGAAACTTGGCAACTTCAAAGACCGCATTCACTGAATAGGATGTACCTACAGATCGACCCATGTATAAGGATCCCTTGCATTTGGAAGCTTTGGTTCACCGAAAGAAGGTTTGAAGAGTACTTATGGATGGTGGAGCTGGCCTTAATATATGCACACTATATTTGATCAAAACTTTAGGATATTCTGAACATTATATTGATTCTACCAAGAGAATCAATATCAAAGCCTATGATGACGAGGAACACCCCCCTCTAAGCATGTGGTGACTTTACCAGTACAAGTGGGACCAGCTACAACAGACATCACCTTTCAAGTCTTAGACAAAGAATTGGGGTACAATATGTTGTTAGGTCACCCATGGATACATACCGTGCAAGCAGTACCATCAACTTTTCACCAATGTGTAAAGTTCCCATACAATGGCATAGAGATCACTATCCATGATGACCCAAACCCTTTTCAACACTGTAATTATTTAAGGGAAAGCACATACAATCAAGTACCAAACAATCAGGAGGCCCCACTTCACTTACAAATGGAATCATTATCAATTAGAGAAACAAAAACAAAAAAAATACACCAACCACATCTTATTTGCAGATTAAGGAATTTGGTTGTGGATAATATTCCATTTCGAGTACCTTAGATGGCAAACAATCATCTTTTTCTCCCAGGTCTTTTGGGAAGCCTCAGAACACAACAATGAAGCAAGATAAAGGAAAAGTGTTTGGCAATTGACACTCATTTGATTGGTTTCAATATGTTGTCATTGATGGCAACATGTTCTGGCTTTCATATTTTGGTTTGGTTGTTTATCGACAGACACTTCATCGGCATCGACACCGGCAGGTATTTTCACTGGTAGGAGGAATTCTATGTGTATCAGCATTGCAGGCCGACATGACTTCATCAGGTTACAGATATAGGAGGCTGACATCATTTGGGAGATACGACAACAGGCAATTGATTTTGATATTTATGTAGATATGTAATTGAGCCGACATGTATATTCACTTTGTAATTATATATGTAAGCCGACATAAGGCATGAAGGATTGTAAGGGTATATAAGTCAATTGATTAGATCATTTTGTTATGAAGGATATGTGAGATATGTAAGAGAGATCATGTATGCAAGGAATGTTGATTATGTAAGAGGTTATTCTGGTAAGGGTTTAGGGTTTCAGACTGAAACAAACAAAGCTTGAACCGGAACTGTATTTAGGCATAGGAGATTATATCATTGCAGTTCAGTCATTCTTTTGGATTGTAGTCTGGATTTTTATGTAGTTAGTGAGACTCTTTTGTGATGAGAAGTGTGCTCTAGGCTATAAGCCTTCCTGCAAGTATAGGCCCCCATATTTTGTAATATCTTTTCATATGGCCAATGGATTGATATTGTGGGTCACAAATCCCACCGTGTTTTTTCCTCTTTGAGGTTTTCCACGTATAATTATTTGTGTTATGATATTCATTTGTGTGATTGGCTTATTGATTTCTTTGCTTCTTTCAATATTATATGTACCGATTTACCGGTTGGTGAATGCATGTTTGAATAAGGCTGAAATTGATCATTATGGTAGAACACCGATTCACCCCCCCCCCCTGTGTTCTTGGATTCCAACAATCAGTATCAGAGCTTTGTGCCTTAGAGGAAGTTTAATAGCTTGAGGGAGATCCTGAATCCGAAATCCATGGATATGAGTTTGGAGAAGAAAATTGAGGTAGCATTTGAAGATTATGATGCGGAAAGGATGAATAACTTGAATTTGATGTAGAGTGAATTGTCTCTCACTGGTTTGTGCTACCTTGTCTAGGTATCTCCTCCAAGCTACACAAGAACCATCCAATGATTCTACACCTCACACCCTACAAGGGTCTTCAATACTTACCCTCTCTGACCTTCCCAAGGTCCTTAGGTTAGGATAAGCACTTGTTATTTTGTGAGTTCCATTTTCTTGGTTAGGAGACCTTGTTTTCCCACTCCCTTTCACACTCAACCAGAGAGTTCAACCCCTCTACCATAGGATCTTCATTCCCCACACTACACACATTACGATGGATTATTTTGGAAGGATTACCAACCCTATTCCTTACTGAAGAGCTTTGACACTTACCGGTTTGGTGTTTTACAAACAAACTTCACTTTTAGGCCTAACCGAATACCTAATTCTAGTAGCCCTGCCAGTGGGGTAATATGCATCTATCTACTAAAGTTCCTTAACAACCCTATGAACTATTTTACATTCCAAACACCCTTTTGGGGTTTACATACAATATCTCAAAACCAGAGGTGGGTTTTGTCATTAACATATCTAACCATTACCAGTTAACTTTGGCCTAATTACCCCTTTCTAGGCCTGAAAAGTAGGGATTGGTTAAAACTCCTTCACCGGTCCAATTTCCCTTGTGAACTGATGTTGATTTAATGTCTATACTTCCATATGGAATTACAAACTAATCATACTTCACCTTCACCCACCAGATTCACCCAATTAGAGCCTGTTATCCATGATTCCTAATGCTTGCCAACTCAACGTGCCAAGCTTAGGGTATGGTGGAAAATATTTGGTTTAGCTTCCCCTGTCTCAAAACCAAAAAGAAAACATAGAATACATTATAACCTAACATTCCACTAGGTTTCAAAGAGGAAATCCACCATGGAACGTTAGGTTGGAGCCATTTGGTCTCAAAACCCTAGTTTTTAGGACCTTTGAACTCGCCTGCAACAAAATGAAGTTTATTCACAAACTACAACACTTCAAGACTCCAAATCGAATAAAAAAATGAAGGTAAGGCACCAAGATAACAATCCATTTCCCTATATTGTAAGTGTCAATCCGTACAGGCCATACAAACTTGCAAAGAACAGATGGTGACTAAAAAAACACATCAAATGGGAAACCAAATTAGTTTATTTGCTTTAGATTTTCAATTACAACAAAAATGAATTTTTATCATTAGTCTTTCCAAGCCTTATACTGGCCTTGGGGTAGTTACACACGCTCATAACTAACTGTGATAACCAACTGGCCGTTGGTGTATGAAAATGTTGCAAAGTTGCTATGAGCAACTTTTGCAATTTGTTGCATAGGTGAGCAACTTTGCTCAAACCCAAAATTGCTCACTTTAAAATGACTCATATGACCTTAATAAACTCAAAACAACATCAACCAATCTACATTAACCCAAAAATAACTTATCCTATTAAGCTCTCTACCTAGCACTCTTAAGAGCTCACAAGCCAACATTGGTCAAACAAAGACTCTTAGGGCCCTTACAATCATTTGAGAACACACTTAATGGCCTCTTGGCCTTATTACAAAACTAAAAACATGATTCCAACATCTTGGAAACAAAGTTGCCAAAATTTGCTAACTGCCCCTGCACCATACTCCCGAGGTAGGAATAACTCAAGTCCCTTGAGTGGATAGGGCTTGAACAGTAGTTCCATGTTGTAATATATCTCCTTCAGACATCCATGTAGCTTTAGAGTTAGGGAGACCTGTCCATTTAACCAAGTAATCTCTATAGACTCCTTTCCTAGTCCTTTTGACAATCTTGGAGTCCAAAATGCAATCCAATGTCACCGGTTGGCTTGGAGGTAGGTCTTGTATCCAATCTACATCTTCAATAGCAGTAGACTCTTCTTGGTTTGTAGTTGACTGAGTTCCTTTATACTGGAACAAATCACATACATTAAATATTGGTGATATACCCAAGTTTGGTGGTAGTTCTACCTCATAGGCATTGTTGCCATACTTATGCACAACCTTAAGAGGTCCAATCTTCTTCATGCATAGTTTGCTAGGCTGCCCCTTAGGAAGTCTCTCCTTTCTTAGGTAGGCCATAACTAGATCACCTACCTTGTAGTGTACTTCTCTTCTTGTTTTGTTTGCTTGTGTCTTGTATTTCTCATCGTTCTGCTGCAATGTTTTCTTGACTTGTTCATGGATGTCCTTCATATTCTCTGCAAATTTTTCACCTTGAGAACTCCTATTGTCCATGGAACTGAGATCTTTGAGTTCTAAGATACCCCTTGGATGAAATCCATATACTATCTCAAATGGACTCCGACCTGTGCTTTGTCATTGTAGGCATACTTTTGTTTTGCTTCATTGAGCTTCTTAGAGAAAAATGCAACCGGGTGACCTTCTTGGCTCAAAACAGCCCCTATAGACAACTTGCTGGCATCACACTCCATAGTGAAGAGATGATTGAAATTAGGGAGCCTAAGGTAAGGGAGTTATGCTACCTTTTGTTTTAACAACTCAAACCACTTGTTTGCTACACTAATCCACTTAAACTGACATTTTATCCCACCTTTGATGGTGTTCAAGATAGGTGCACACACATGGCTAAATCCTCTAATGAATTTTCTATAAAAAGAAGCCAAACCATGGAAACTTCTTACATGTCTACTGACTTAGGAGTAGGCCAATTCACTATTACTTCCACTTTTGATGGGTCCATTTTTAAACAACCTTCAGAAGCTACAAAACCGAGATACACCAATTCATTTTTGAAAAACTCACATTTATCCAAGCTGATCATCAACTTTTCTTGATGTAGCTTCCTCAAAACTTGATTCAAATGTTTGATATGCTCCTCCTATGACTTGCTAAAAATCAGAATGTCATCAAGATAAACAATGACAAACTTACCAATTAACTCTGCAAGAATCTCATTCATGAGTCTCATGAAGGTGCTAGGTGCATTTGTGAGACCAAAGGGCATCATCAACCATTCATAGAGCCCCTCATTTATTTTAAAGGTTGTCTTCCATTCATCACCAAGTCTAATCCTAATTTGATGATAACCTAATTTCAAATCCACTTTAGAAAAGTAGCGATCTCCACCTAGGTAGTCCATTAGATCCTCAATCCTTGGCATTGGAAATCGGTATCTAATTGTGATTTTGTTTATGGCCCTTGAATCAATACACATCCTCCACTTGCCATCTTTCTTAGTTTCCAAAATAGTAGGCACTACACATGGACTTAAACTCTTCTTTATCAACCCCTTATCTAGCAATTCCTGCACTTGCTTTGCTATTTCCTCATTTTGAGTAGGTGTCATTTTGTAAGCAGCTTTGTTTAGTAAAGTTGAACTAGGTATGAGGTCTATCTGATGGTTAACATCTCTCATAGGGGGTAAGGCATTCGATATCTCATTGACAATTATGTCTTTGTACCGGTCTAGTAAGGTCTGCACCTCTTGAGGTATCACCGGTTTGGTTTCAGTCTTTGTCTCTTCTTTGGGTTTCACTATGAGAGCACATCCTTGGTTCCCTTGATGCTTCAACAATTTCAAGAACTCTTTCCCACCAAGCAACATAACACTTGATCCAACATGTCTTTCTTCACCCTAATCAATCAAAGGATCCATTTGAAACTTTCTATCCTCCTTGGTGATAACATAGGAATTCTTATCCCCATCATATATGGCTTTGACATCATACTACCAAGGGCATCCCAACAGCAGGTGACATGCATCCATGGGTAATATGTCACATAGCACACTATCCTTGTAGTCTCCTATTTCAAAATCTACCCAAGTTTTCTCATCTACAAGTACATGTTGAACCTTACTCAACCAAGATACCTTATAGGGGGTGGTATGTGGCAACCTTTTCAATTTTAGTTTGTCTACCATCTCAAGTGCTACAATGTTCTCAGTAGACCCTGAATCTACTATAACTTTATAAATCTTACCATGAGATCTGCAAGTGGTTTTGAAAGTGTCTTCCTTTGTGTAGGTTCTTTGGACTATGGTACCTTCAACAAGGCCCTTCTTAGCATCGGGTTCTTTCCATCGAGGATTGGTCCTGCCTTGCTGATTGGTGAGGTAACACTTTGACAATCCTCTTCTTGTACCAACTAAGCTCTCTTGTCTCCCATGTGAGAGCTTGAAGTCTTTTCAGGACATCAGCTCATGGTATGCCCCACTTGATGACAATGGTAGCATTTGCCAGTGAAGACTGTGGTTCCTCTTCCCGAATTGCCAAATCTGCCTCTATAGTTATTTATCCCACAAGAGTTGCCTCTAAACTATCCTCCTTTGTTAGGATTATCACCATCGTTATCTAATTGATTACTTCTTCATTCTTTTGGGGATTATAACCCCTTCCAAAGGTGCCTCTTCCTATATAACCTCTGCCACCTCTGCCCCTTTTATTATGTTCACCTTTCTTTTTGATCTTATCTTTTTCTCTCAATGCTAACTGAAAGCATTTATGGACTATGTCAAGTGCTATCATGTTGATCTCATCTTGAATGTTTTGTCTAAGGCCATTTAAGTACCTTGCAACCTTCTCCACTTCTTCCTCTTGCTTCCTGTCTCTTAGGGTAAGTTTTTTGAGCTCCTTTGTATAGGTACTCACATCCATTTCTCTTTGTTTCAAATTCTACAACTTCTTGTGCATCTGCACCTCATAATCTATTGGTAAGAATTGAGTTTTAATCCTGATCTTCATTCCCTCCCAAGAGGTGATCTTTTTCCTCCTGGTTTGTTCTCTTTCTTCTTGCATCATGTTCCACCACACTAGAGTTGATCCCTTCAATCTTGAATTGGCCAAATTGACCCTCTTTTCTTCTACAACTTTTTTGTATTCAAAATAATTGTTCAAGGCTTCTATCCAATCCAATAACTCTTCTCCATTTAGGCTTCTATTGTAGATAGGTAAACCTTCTATGTTGTCTTTATTGAGTGACTTGAGGGCATCCAAGAAGATCTGTTGATTTTTATCCAACTCCTTCTTTTCTATTATGACTCCTATCACATATGCATCTTCATCGTCAGTTTCATCACCCCATTCAGTGACTTTGCCCTTGCCTTTCTTGGTTTATTGCTCCCAGGCTTCACTAAGCATATCTTGAACTAGCTTCCTGATTGCCTCTTGGCTCATTGCCTTTGGTGGTATGTTGTTGTCTTCTGACTCTACCTCTAGGTCTGACATACACCACTTTTTTCAATCAATGGGCTCTAATACCAATCTGATGTAGAGTGAGTTGTCTCTCACTGATTTGTGCTACCTTGTCTGGGTATCTCCCCCAAGCTACACAAGAACCATCCAATGATTCTAAACCTCACACCCTCCAAGGGTCTACAAGACTTACTCTCTCTGACCTTCCCAAGGTCCTTAGGCTAGGATAAGCACTTGTTGTTTTGTGAGTTCCATTTTCTTGGTTAGGAGACCTTGTTTTCCCACTCCCTTTCACACTCAACTAGAGAGTTTAACCCCTCTACCACATGATCTTCATTCCCCACACTTCACACATTAGGATGGATTATTTTGGAAGGATTCCTGACCCTATTCCTTACTCAAGAGCTTTGACACTTACCAATTTGATTTTTTACAAACAAACTACACTTTTAGGCCTAATCGAAGACCTAATTCCAGTAGCCCTGTTAGCGGGGTAATATGAATCTATCTATTAAACTTCCTTAACAACACTATGAAATATTTTACATTCTAGACACTCTTTTGGGGTTTACATATAATATCTCAAAACCAGAGGTGGGTTTTTTCATTAACATATCTAACCCTTACCGATTAACTTTGGCCTAATTGCCCCTTTCTAGGCCTAAAAAGTAGGGATTGGTTAAAAATCCTTCACCGATCTGATTGCTCTTGTGAAATGATGTTGATTTAATGTTTGTACTTTCATATGGAATTCCAAACCAATCATACTTCACCTCCACCCACCGGATTCACCCAATTAGGGCTTGTTATCCATGATTCCTAATGCTTTCTAACTCAACGTGCCAAGCTTAGGGTATGGTGGCAAATCTTTGGTCCAGCTTCCCCTATCTTAAAACCAAAAAGAAAATATAGAATACATTACAACCTAACATTCCACTAGGTTTCAGAGAGGATATCCACCATGGAACGTTAGGTTGGAGCCATTTTGGTCTCAAACCCTTGGTTTTTAGGACCTTTGAACTCGCCTGCAACAAAATGAAGTTTATTCACAAACTACAATACTTCAAGACTCAAAATTAAAAAAAAATGAAGGTAAGACACTAGGATAACAATAAATTTCCCTATTTTGGAAGTCTCAATCCATACAGGTCGTACAAACTTGCAAAGAATAGACGGTAACTCAAAAAAAACACATCAAATGGGAAACCAAATTAGTTTATTTGCTTTAGATCTTCAACAACAGCAACAAAGAATGTTTATCATCAGTCTTTCCAAGACTTATACTGGTCTTGGGGTAGTTACACATTCTCATAACCAACTGTGACAACCAACTAGCCGTTGGTGTATGAATGTGTTGCTAAGTTGCTATGAGCAACTTTTGCAACTTTTGCAATTTGTTGCATAGGTGAGCAACTTTGCTCAAACCCAAACTTTCTCACTTTTAAATGACGCATATGACCTTAACAAACTCAAAACAACATCAACCAACCTACATTAACCCAAAAACAACTTATCCTATTAAGTTCTCTACTTGGCACCCTTAGAGCTCACAAGCCAACATTGGTCAAACAAAGACTCTTAGAGCCCTTACAATCATTTGAGCACACACTTAATGGCCTCTTGGCCTTATTAAAAAACTAAAAACATGATTCCAACATCCTGAAAATAAATTTACCAAAATTTTCTAAGTGCCCCTGCACCAAAGTTATAAGATGAATTGAATTTTGCTCAGGAATTCAGTCTTATCCTACAGGAGAGGTTGTCATCTGTTCAAGCTAGGAGGAAGGAACTTATGTAAAATCGAGATAATGATGAGAAAGATGCCCTTAATGAAAGATGTTAGAAGCTAATTCTAGAGAACATGGTCATGAGGAATGAAATGCAAGCCTTAACTATGAGGATGTCAAAGGAAATTGAAGACCGGAAGAAGAGGGAAGAAAATCTTGCTATATCTCTGAAAGACAAATTTGAAGAATGTGTTAGGTTGGTTCATGAAAATGATATGTTGAGAACTAATTTAGTGCAATCATAGAGTAATGAACAAGATCTTGAAAGACAAATGATAATTCTGAGAAATTATCTGACTACTGCAAGTGAATACAAGGACAAATTCAAGGTTAGTTTAACACAACTTGATGAATTATTGAAAAGTCAAAGACAGAATGGAGATTCTAGTGGACTTGGATTTGAACAAGGTCAGAGCTTTGGTACTGCTAATGAAGATCAAAACAAGAAGGCACTGGTAAGGTAGTTTAATGCTTACAAATTTAATGGTATATGTTTTGTTTGTCGTAAATTTGGTCACATGGCTAGGCAATGTAGAAATAAAGCAAATCAAAACTATAATTCTACTCTCGTTCAATGTTTTAAATGCAATAAGTATGGTCATAAGATAGAAGATTGCAGAATAAATGTTAAATGTTATGCATGTGGAAAATTTGGACATATGGCTAATCAGTGCAAGTGAAGCAATTATACCGGTTTTAGCAAAGTAATTCAAAAGAACAATGTTACATGTTATGCATGCAACAAGGTTGGACACATAGCTAAGTTATGTAGAAATAGAAATCCACTGGTTAATAATGATAGATGAAATGATAAAGGAAAAGAGAAGGTCAATGAAATTCGACAAGATCATATCAAGAAATGGGTCAGAAAGTCAGATGATCAATCAACAGATGGAAATGCACCGGTTACTAAATCGACATAAGAGGTTGCTCCTGCACCAACAGGAAGCTCATTCGGTAACTGAGGCAGATGCCTTAGGGGTAGGCAAAATTCATGATAATACTGCTTAAGCCTTGGGAAGAGGTTCTGGAAGATGTTTCAGACATTGGAAAGGCTTATCTGACATGGGGATGTTCGACCAAGATCTGGTATCTTTCACGAAGTCATTCATATCAATGATGGATTAGGGTTTCTTGGAGGATAAAAGGTTGAATCTACTTCCTTTTTTATCACTTTGCATTCAGAGCGATTTAGAGTGAGTTTAACGTGATTCAGTGTGATCGATATCTTCTTGAGTGATTTCACCAGCGATCAGAAGAGTTCTTTAGGGTTTCACCCACAACTTTTTCTTAGGTACTTATCTTTCATCATGGAAGCGGGATCATCCTCTACACCTACTTTTATTGCAAATCCTACTATTGTTGAGGTAAAGGATCCTCCTATGCCGATTTTCAAATGATATCCACATATTGCCACCTTGGATGATTCGGTTGGCACTTTTTCCCATGTTCCGGAAGGAGTTGTGTATGTGGAAGATGTCAAAGCTTACATTCACTGCCACATTAAGGATTTGGGAACCAGTTATATTAAGAGAATGTATATGAGCAAGTTAATGGGAGATTCTAGAAAGATTAAGCCTGAGTACAAGCATATTGAGGATCTAGGGTTTACCGACATTTTGGATATTTTTGAATTTGAGGAAGAGGTTGTCAGGTATGTTTTAAGCAGAGTGCATGGAGAATTCATCTGGTTGGATAGACCTTATAAGATCTCAATGGATGCCATCAGGGCCATCACTGGTTTGTCGCAGATTAGACAGAGTCCGGAGAAGAAGATTTCTAATGATCAGGTTAACAAGCTTACTGGTGCAACTTTAAATCAACAATCGATGAGGGTTAGCACTATCATCAAAAGAGATATAAGATTCAGAAGCATGGTTATTGGATACAAGGTAAATCAATCAAACCATTTGAATTTTGTTTCCATCTCCTATATATATGAAACACATAAGATCATGAGGGGAAATGAGAAGTTAGATCTCTGTGGATGGATGTTAGATGAGTTGTTAATTAACTTAGGGAAGTTCAAAGGAGAGAAGAAGGGAACATTCCGGTATGGAAACCTTATTGTCTATTTGATGTTGTTTTTTATTAATGAAACTCCTGGTTTTGGGAAGAGACAATGGGCATTTTATATCCTGGTAGGAAGACAACTAAAACAATCTATTACTACATTGGGTAGTCAGCGAGATGATAAGGTATGGGGTTACTTTAAGGCACTCCAAAAGGCTATGAATTCTCGAGAGAGGGTTCCAAAGCAAATTGTTGAGAAATACTCAATCAAGATATGCTTCATGGTTAAAAAGGATGAAACATTAATAGAAGTTGTCAAGCCCCAGAAGATATGGATTGAAGAGATGGGTTATGAGGTTGATGCACAAATTTTGGATGCTTATGCAAAGATATTAATTGATGCACCTATTGATGAGGCTAAGAAATCCTTTGGTACTGCAAAACAGAAGAAGCAAGAGGTTGAAACTGAGTTTAACTGAAAGAAGAGGGAGAAACAACAAGGCAAGGCAAGCAAATTTGTTGAACAAGTATCTTAGGACATCAAGGCATTAATTGATGTTGTTTTGGAAAAAGGAAGGAAGAGGAAAGAGAATAAATTTTTTATTGAGCCTATTCCATCAGACTCTAGATCTGAAGATAACACACCCTTAGCATTCAAGAGGGTATTGAGGAAGAAAGGTGAAGAATCTAAGGAGAAAGCTAGGAAGAAATTGGTTAAGAAGGTTACAATCAAGGTACGGACACAAAAGAGAGCTCCAAAAGAAACACCTTCTACTCCATCCGGTATTGGAAGAAGAAAAAAGATGGATGACACTGATTTGGCACTTGTCACCGGTAATGTAACTATTATTCCATCCAAGACTTGTGCATAGTTGGTTGATGAAATAACTAAGGATGGTATGTTGAAAAATGTGCAATTTTATTATGAGCATTTAGATGATGATGAATAGAGAGAAGTTGAGGAAGCAGTTTTATTATATTTGGATATGTATAAGAAAGATTTGTTGGAAATTGAAAATCAAATATCGGCACAGTTATATGACAATTTAGATGCTAGAAGATTATCAGCTATGGAGGAGGACAAGTATGTAAAGATTCAAGAGTTGTTAACTACTTGTGCATCCATTACTTCAGAGGAGCTGGACAGGACTCTTGAGGTTGCAGATAGGAAAATCTTTCACAGCAAGCACAGGATAGTTAGTCTTATGTTAGGAAGGGTTAGTGAGAGAATCACTAAGACCCACAAGGCATGGGTTCAATTCTTTTCTGCAAACCCTAGTTTCTATACTTCACTAAAGGCTAAAACTGACACTACAGACATCTCGGTTGAAGGGAAAGATAAAGGTATAATGGGTACCTCATCTACAATTTTGATGGATATTAAGATATTGGATATAGAGCCCCCCATAGAATCTAAAGTACAGGACACAGAGGTGATACTGGCAAATATTGAGATATCGGCATATTCAGAGAGTGTAAAGGTTGCAAATGTTGAGGACATTAGTCCTCTATATCAGAATGTATAGGTTGAGGTCATAGTTCATAAGGAGGAACCGGCAGTAAGTGTTACTGCACCAAGTGGCGAAGCTACCAATGCAAGATAGGAAGCTATAAAAGTTAATAAACCATCAGAGGAGAAGAAAGAGGAATCCGACAGGGAACTGATAGTGAGCGCATCATTATTGTCAATCGACACCTCATAGGTAGAACATAAAAGCTTAACTGAGATGAGTTCTATTGAGCTCATGATGATGGTTTCACAGAAGATGATAAAGGAAGGATCTATGGACAAAGGAGTTATTGATCAGTCTATCTGTATTTTGCATAGACTTTTCTCAAAGTGCAAATTTGACAAAGGAGCGAGCCCATCTGGCAAGCTTAAAATAATCATAGAGCACAATTCTAAGGACTTTCAATCTTTACAACAAATATCAAACCAGCAAGCACTGGAGAGGTTTACATAGGCTAAGAGAGCAACTTTTGATCAAATGATTGAGTCGAAGAAGAAAGAGATTAATGATAAGTTGAAGTTGATTGATAATGCTTTGAGGCAATGTACTAATATTTATAGAGTATGCTACAAAATGGGTTTACTTACAGTTGATTTAGATAAAAGGATTAAGGATACTCAAGAGAAGATTGTAGGTATAGTCAATTCTTTTGATGGTTCAAATTCTTTGACTACATCTATTGATGGTCAAATTTTGGTTTTGGAAGCTCAAGTTTCAGCTCTTGAGAGGGATAAAGATAAAATTGTTAGGAGAGCCAAAGGTCTTAGAGAATTGGTGAGTCCCCAGTTGGACTCATTAAGTGTACATAAGAAGGAGTGTATTGATATGGTTGGTATGCCCACGCCGACAGAACTTAAAGATAAAGAGTCATATGCCCATATGCTTTATAGAAATGTATCTATTTTTGGCACACTCAAATCAAGTTGGGATACCTATCTAGAGCTTTTAGAGAAAGCCTATCCAAAAATTTTCAAGTATATTCAACTCCGGTAAGGTATTTTGGGACATTCTTTGTACAGACTTTCATTCTTTGTCCTAGTTTTTGGTCTTTTTTTTGGCATTAATGTCAAAGAGGGAGGTATAGGTGAAAAATATATTCTTGGCATCGGGAGATATGGAGGTATGGAGTATTTTGTTCAGATCATGATCACAAATGGATATTCAGCTCAGGGGGAGCAGTCTTAGGATGAAACCGGCATATGGAAACCATTATCATTTTTCACATGAGTGTTGTCATCAATGCCAAAGGGGGAGATTGTAAGCAATTGACACTCATTTGATCAGTTTCAATATTTGTCATTGATGGCAACGTGTTCCGAATTTCATATTTTGATTTGGTTGTTTACCGACAAACACTTCATTAGCACCAACACGGGCACTAGTACCAGCACCAATAGGTATCTTCACTGACAGGAGGAATTTTATGGGTATTGACATTGCAGGCTGATATGACTTCATCAGGTTACAAATATAGGAGGCCGACATCATTTGGGAGATCCGACAATCGGCAATTGATTTTGATATTTATGTAAATATGTAATTGAGCCGACATGTATATTTACTTTATAATTATCCATGTAAGCCAACATAAGGCATGAATGATTTTAAAGGTATATAGGTCAGTAGATTAGATCATTTTTTTATGAAGGATATGCGAGATATGTAAGAGAGATCATGTAAGCAAGGAATGTTGATTATGTAAGAGGTTATTCTGGTAAGGGTTTAGGGTTTCAGACCGGAATAGACAGAGCTTGAACCGGAACTATATTCAGGCATAGGAGATGCTATCATTGCAGTTCAGTCATTCTTCCAGATTGTAGTTTGGATTTTTATGTAGTCGGTGACACTCTTTTGTGATGAGCAATGTTCTTTAGGCTGTAAGCCATCCTACAAGTGCAAGACCCCATATTTTGTAATATCTTTTCATATGGCAAGTGGATTGATATTGTGGGTCACTAACTAATCCATCAATTCAATCATCTCCCTAGTCTATTCAGATTACTGATCAATCAAATGAGTTTACTAGCCAAACTATTGAGTTCACTCTCTAATCAATCTCGTTAACAAATCAATCTATTGAGTTAACAAATCAATCATGACTAGTTCATTGATCAATCAATTTTAGTTATCTATCAATCAACACTTGAGTTCTATTTCTCACCCCCTTTGTGTTGAAAATCTATAAATTCAACATCATTTTCTCAATTCGAGCTAGAATCACAAAATCAGAGTCTTCAAAATATTTGTATGCAGGAAATTGGTGCAACACCTGAGAGCCACCAACCACACAAATTGGAGAAGAACAATGAAAGCAAAGATGTAGGATGAGGGAGTCTTTATTTGAATTCATTTCTCATTTTATATTGATTTTCATTGATTATGTTTGATGTTTGTTAATTAGTTGAGAATTGGTGATTCGTTCTTATTTACTAATTAGCTTAATACATATGACATTCAGGCATAGAAACAATGGTGAACCTGACATGAATCATTCTAACCTTAATTCTTTGTTTTAAATGACTTTGCAGAATCCGTACATGAAACAAGATATAGATTTCGCACTTGCTTAAGCAGAAATTTGCAATTCATAGCATAATACCTCGCAATTGATCAACCATTGAACCACAATTGCAAAAGTGTCTCACAATTTCCATAGAGGGTTGAAAAATTGAATTGTCTTGTGTCGTTTCTTCATTATCTAGTCTTGCGCACCTAACCCTGAAATTTCATCAAATTCTGGAAATTTCATTCTACATATAAAATGTATCTAATCTAATGGCACAAGTCATTTCCTCAAATTGTCATTCACTCACTTAAGAATTAGTGTTGCATTAGAGTATAGGAATCATACCTAAGTCCATGGGTATTAGAGGAGACGAAGAATTTCTATTTGAACAACCCAATCTTGGGCCAAACAATGACCAATTAGCAATAATTGATGGTTTAGATAACCTTGCTTGGGAAGTAAGAGTCAATCATGCCCAATATGACATAGTTGAGGCCTTCATAGATGATGAAATTGGTAAGTCTATTAATCTTAATGAGAAACTAAGGAAAAAAATACAAAGAGAAACTCAGAAAGAAGCCATTTGACAATTGGTAGAAAAGACCATAGCAACATTTCTCAATCTTTGTTAAAAAAACAAATTGTCTATCATTTCTAGGGTCTACATTGTCTGCATAGTAGTCTTCAACGTATGGGTCTAAAAGGAAACAAAGATAGCAGAGATGAGCCAAATCCTTGGTTGTTGTCAATACTTTTGCCAAGGGAAATAACTTCAGCTCCTCCATTTAAGTCAGATGAAGAAATATTGCAAAGACTGATACCAAGATTAAGAAGGGTATCCACAATACAAAAAAGATCCACTGATCTACAACAAACTCAGTTACAAGAACAAGAGAAGATGAGTGACATAAAATCATAAAGTGAAACATACATAGAAAGTATCACAGATTCTCATGACTATGAATGACTATGAATTCCCATCTGATAATGAAGAAAACCCACCACCAATTTATAATGAGGACACATCAGGTCATAACCAAGTATGCATGATATCAAGATCTTCTATGACAGCAAGAAATAAAGACTTACCCCTTATACATCCATATTTAATTGACTAGGGGAAAAAAGGAAAGCCACAATTAGATTGGTTTCAAAATGATGAAGCCATAGATGAATTCTTGGGTGCAAGGGATGGACTCCCTTATAATAATCACAAAGTTATCTTTGCAGTAGATTTAGACAGAACTGCATATTTTAAAGAAGCAAGCTCCTCTCCTAATCAAGACAATGATAATAAAGTAGAACACATAATGGATGCTCTACCTATTGATAAAGAACAGTCAACATTATTGGTAGAAGAAACTGAGGAAATCAACATCGGTGATGCTGAGAAAGTTTGTAACATTCACCTAGAAAAATCCCCAAATCCAATAGAAAAAGTGAAATTTATCAAATTCTTTAAGCAAAGACCAATAAATTTTGCATGGTCTTATGCAGATATACCTGGATTAGATCTTGAATTGGTCTTACATCATTTGCCACTGCTTCCAGGAGTAAAACCATATAAGCAAAAGCTCAGGAAGATGCACCCTCACATAGCCTTGTTAGTCAAAATTGAGCTACAAAAATTGTTAGATGTGGGTTTCATTAGACCCATAGACTATGCTTAATGGATTTCAAGTCTAGTCCTGGTATCCAAGCATACTGGAGATATCAGGATTTGCACCGACTTTAGAGATCTCAACAAGGCTTTCCCAAAAGATGACTTTCCACTCCCTAACATAGACATCATAGTGGACTTGACAGCTGGAAATGAAATGTTATCACTCATGGATGGTTTTTCTGGTTATAATCAAATCAAAATTGCACCAGAAGACCAACCTAAAACAACATTCACTTATCCATGGGGAACATATTGCTAGAAAGTGATTTCATTCGGCTTTAAAAATGTAGGCGTCACTTATCAAAGGGAAATGACTATTGGGATCCAAGAACACTGAGAGGGGGGGTGAATCAATGTTCTATCGGTAACACTAGATTTTACCCTTTTATACCATACACATATTAACCGATAATAAATAAACATATAACTTGAAGCAAATAAACCATCCACATAAATGAACACCATAACACACATAATTTATAAGTGGAAAACCTCAAAGAGGAAAAATCACGGTAGGATTTGTGACCCACAATATTAGTTCACTGGCCATATGAAAGGATATTACATATAATGGGGGCCTGCACATGCAGGAAGGCACACTGCCTAGAGCATGCTGCTCATCACTAAAGAGTCTCACTGACTACAAGCTTCTGCTGAATTAAAACAATAAAATTGAACTCAAAAATGCATCTGCTATGCCAAATAGAGTTTCGGTTCTAGCTCTACTCTGTACTGGTTCATAAACCCTGAACACTACTACCGGTATCTCTTCTCCTCCGAGAATGCTTTCCAAGCTATCTACAGATCATTGCATGATATAAAATTCGCATACAAATGATCTACATACATATACTTTGCATTATACAGTTTTGCTATATTCTCCTATGTCGCATTCTATGTCATATCTCATATATTTTCAAAATGACCTAGCAAACTGACCTATATACCCATTACAAAAAATATGCCTTATGTCGACTTACAATGCTTTTACAAAAGTTATTCAATGTTGGCCTTGACAATAATTACAAAATGATTTACTAAATAAATCTTCCTTGATGTCGGTTTCCTTCAAGTACTGATGTTGGTGACAGTGTCGGTGTATCTCTGAATGCTCCAAAGTCGATGTTTGCCGTTATATGACTTCCATCTAATCTTGTTGCCATCAATGACAACAAAATGAATCCGATGAGTGTCAATTGCCAATAATCTCCCCCTTTGGCATTGATGGCAACACTCGTGTGAAAAATGGATTCCACCCTAATCCAAATTGAAAATTACCTTGACCCTAATTGTAACAAAACTCTAACCCTAACCCTAACCCTAACTCTACCCTTATCTAACCTTAACCATAAGCCTGATTACTTGAACCCTAACCCTTTTATCATAACCATGTCTAAATTGTAATCATAATTTAACCCTAAATCAAAGATTTTTGTTATGTAAATTTCAACAAACCCTAACCTTAATTCAATTGTATCTGTAATTATTATCTTAATTGAACTCTAATGAAACCCTAAGACTAATCTAGTTGAACTCTAACTCGAAAGCTAATTGAATTGTAATCCTAACCCTAACCATAATTGAGCTTAATCCTAATCCTAATTGAGTATATAATTAAAATGAATTTATTTAATGATGTTTGCATCTTTTAGGTTAGATCATTCAACTTCAATAATAACAAGTGCCACGTAGTGGCAAGTACTTGCCTTTCTAGTATTGTAATAGTAAAAAAATTGTTTGCAGATAGATTGGATAATAATTTGAGATAATATATTTTTACAATAATATAATAGAGAGTGCCCATAATTATAACATAGTTATAAAATTACAATAATATCTATAACTAATTCAAACCTTAACAATAACCTTAATTCTAACCTTAACATAATCTGCACGCTAGCCCAAATTTTTAACCTAATTCTAACTCTAAATCTAACATTAAATAAACCCTAATCCTTTTTTTTTTTAAATTAACCCTAATTCTAAATCTAACTCTAAGCCTAAATCTAATCTTAATATAGAAATATTTTGAACCTTATTTTTAACCCTAACCTTAACACTTATTCTAACACTAACTCTTATTAAGAAACCTAATTTTAATCCTAATTATTATTATAATGATTTTATAATTATAATAATAAATAAGAATTAAGATTAAATTTATAATATAATTAAAGATCATAAATTAAATTATAAATTATAACTATTAAATTAATAATAATAATCTGAATTTCAATTAATAATTATTTAATGAAAAAAATTAATATAATTATTAATAATATATTTATTATTATATATTTTGAGTTTAAATAAAGATAGTGATGGCGTGCGAGGGCGACGAGTATAGAGGTCGGGATAGGGCATCTGCGCCCTAGCTCGTGTTTGCTTTCATGTAGGGGGTTCTAAGCGACGATGCAGGGAGGGGGAGATTTTCATTTTCTGGTTGCTGCAGGTGGTAGCTCGGGGGTGTCGGGGGTGTTTGGTCCCCGGTTCTCTATCTGCTGCTATGGTTGGTGGGGTAGGCGGGGTTGGGAGGGATCAGGTTTGGGAACCTTCTTTGGTGAAGATTGAGAGGTGAGAGGGGTGGGTATTCTTGGGGGGAGGTTTTTCATTTCCCATTTCCGTTTGGGGTGGGGATTTTTTTATCGTGCATGATGGCTGGTTCGCGAGAAGTGGCTTCAGAGGCTTCTCCTAGCTTGGATTTTCAAGTAGGTTTGGGTTTGAAATCCCCGAATCATGGCGTTAATACTTTTGATAATAATCTTTTGCTCCCAATTCAGGGGTTGCTAATGCTGGTGTATCTAATGAATCTCGAATTTCGAAGTTTAACGGTTGTTTGGAGAGATGCAAAGAAAGGCCGAAATTGGTAATTCCGCCTGAGATGATTGCAGAGGATGTTGAATATTTTTCAAAGCATTAGCTTTACTAAAAATTTTGGGGGATGAGGGTTTCATTGCAATTTCTAGAAAATTAGGCTCAAAGGACTTGGGCGCCGGAAGGGGAAATGGATATTATGTTGCTTGCAAACAATACTTCATGGTTACATTCAATTGCATGGAGGATCACAATAGGGTCTTTGAAGGAGGCCCATATTTTTATAACCAAGTGGGGTTGTTCATCAAACCTTGGCATGTGGGATTTAACCCTTCAGAGGAACTCCTGAATCGGGTCCCAATTTGGGTTAGATTACCTCATTTTCCGGTGGAATGTTGTCGGGAGGATGTGTTGCGAATGATTGCTTCATTGCTTGGGAAGCATGTTGGATCTTCATCAAAACCTTGGGGAGAAAGGTAATGACTTTCGCTTGTATCTGTGTTGAAATTGATCTTAGTAATCATTTGCCATATACTATAGATATGTGTGAGGGCTCTTATTCTTGGGTCCAACAGCTAGACTATGAGACCTTACCATTTCGGTGTCGCCTATGTCATGAGTATGTTCCTTTGTAGCACAAGTGCCCTAGGTCTAAACAGGATATGCATCAGCCTCAATAGCCATCTTGTAACCTTGATGGGGCTGATAAAGGAAAAGCTCCCATGTCTGGTGTGACTGTGGGTGTTGATGGCTTTGTCCTAGTTAAGACAAAGAATAGGAACCATGGACAAAAGAGGTCTATGTAGGAACGTCAGGAGGAGGATACTTTTAATAGATTTGAAGCCTTGGATGACCTTAGTCAGCAAGAGGTGAATCTAATGTTGATTCCCTTGGATCATAGTGTAGTAGAGTTGATGCCTGATAGTGTGAACTTGGATCCTACCCAGGGTCTGCAAGAGGTTGGAAGTCAACAGATGGAGATGGATCAACAGGTATTGGCTCAAATGGGACCCATCTCTAGTGCTGGAATGAAGACAGCTGGTGGGGATGTTTCTCCTGCAACACAGAAATTGGACTTCGTTGGGGTTAAAAGTAATAAGATATCTTTACACCTGGGTCTTCTTCAGAAAGATATGAAGAAAGGTGCAACGAAGAAGAACTCAAAGGTTGGCAGAAAGAAGGATTTGGATAAGATTAAATTGATGGGGGAGAACTTGGTTGAGTTAGGGTCAATAAAGACTCTGGATTCTCATTTTTCTAATCCCCCAAAATGATTGTGCTTTCATGGAATGTGAGGGGCTTGAACAAGTGGCCCTGGACAAAAAGTTGTTCGGGAATTGATTAGGAGTCATTCTCCTAATGTCCTTTTCTTGTAGTAAACTAAACTATCAATAGAAAGTATGTTGGGTCCGATGCCTAAGCTATGGGGGAGAGGCGAATGTCAGTGTATTGGGGTAGTTGGCTCCTCTGGAGGTGTGGCCTGTCTTTGGAACCCCTTGAGGATTCACCCTATTTGGTGAGTTTCTTCCAGATCATCCTTATCCGAGGTGGCCTCTAGTCTTGAGAATGGGGAATATATCCTGCTTACTAACATTTATGCCCCCACTGATCTTTAGGGTAAGCAGAATTTGTAGTCTCATATTACTTTTATGCGTGGGCTTTTTCCTTTTCATCTGTGGATTATGGCGGGTGATTTCAATGCCATCTTAGAATTGAGTGAGAAGAAGGGAGGTGTTATGCGGCTAGAGCCTTCTTCCTTCCTTCTTTGGGATAGTTTATCAACCTTGAATCTTGTTGACATCAAGCCCGGTAATGGTCTGTTCACTTGGAACAATAGGAGATTAGGGGAGTATTGGATTGCAGAGAGGCTGGATCAGTTTCTGGTTTCTAATTTTTGGATTGGTGGGGAATGGTCCACTTGCTCTGAGATTTTAGATTGGAAAGGTTTGGACCACTGGCCCATAAAATTGATGTCCTCTTCTGGTCGGGTCGCTCACTCTCCTTCTTTCAAATTCCATCTTATGTGGTTGCGAGATTCTTATTTGCAGGTTTAGGTTACAGAGTGATGAAAGAAAGGGAGGCCAGCCTATGGCACTGCCATGTACACTTTTTACAAGTAGCTGCAATTTGTTAAGTTTTAGCTTAAGCGGTGGAATTGCCAGTGTTTTGGTAATTTCTCTCATGCTAAGACAACTACTCAATTAGAGTTGAATGGCATTACTAGAGAGATTAGAGAGCATGGATTGTCAGAAGCCTTATTAAGGGAGGAAGTCAGGGCAGTCAAGGTTTTAGAGGAGTGGGAGCTTAGGGAGGAAATCTACTAGAAACAGAGAGCTCAGATTGATTGGCTTCAAGTGAGAGCCAAGAATACTGCATTCTTCTTCAATTCGGTGAAAGCAAGAAGGCATGGCAATTCCATCCCCATCCTGGTTAATGATAGAGGTGAGCAGTGTTTATCCTTGCAAGAGATTTCTAGGGAGTTCAAGAGATTTCTAGGGAGTCTATGCAGTATTTCCAATCCCTTTTTAGGGAGGATTCTCAAGGGGAATCAGAAGAGGAAATTCAAGTTCTTGCTTGTATCCCTTCTCTAGTTACTAGGGAGATGAATGAGTAGCTAATGAGGCCCATTTTGTTGGACGAACTTGAGAGTATTGTTTTTCACGTGAAGAAGGGGAAGGCGTTGGGACCGGATGGGTTTCCGATTGAGTTCTATCAATAATTTTGGGATATTATCAAATTGGACTTATTGGAGATGGTCCAAGAGTCCTAAAGGAGTAAGCAGATGCTTCGAGATTTGAATGCGACTTTCATTGTGCTCATCCCCAAGTGTGATTGGGCTGACCAGTTAGGCTAGTTTCGTCTTATTTCCCTTTGTAATGTGATTTATAAGATTATTTCTAAGCTGATAGCGGAAAGGTTGAAGAATGGCTTGGGGGGGTCATTTTAGAAGAGCGGAGTGGGTTTGTGCAGGGCCGTCAAATCTCGGATGGAGTGGTCATCGCTACTGAGACCATTCATTCTATGGCAGCTTCCAAGGAAAAAGCTATGTTTATCAAGCTGGACATGGCAAAGGCTTATGATAGAGTCTGATGGTGCTTTCTCCAAAATATTCTTAGGGCATTTGGTTTTGCTGATGAATGGATCCAATGGGTTATGAGTTGTGTTTCGTCTACCTCATTATCGGTGCTAATTAATGGAGATTATACAGAGTTGTTTGGTGCATCCAGAGGCCTTCGTCAGGGTGACCCTCTTTCCCCATACTTATTCATTCTCCTGGCTAAGGGTTTGGGGAGATTGATTAAGTATAATGTGGGGCTTGGTACTATTCATGGTTGGAGTTGGGGAAATGACATACCTCCTCAGTCCCATTTGCAGTTTGTGGATGATACGGCCTTGATGGGACTGGCTAGGATCAGTGAAGCTATAAATCTACGTAAAATCTTGGATGTCTATCTTGGGGCTTCGGGCCAGTTGATCAATAAGGATAAATCTTCCATTATCTTCTTCAATACGTCAGGAACTATTCAGTTGAGGAATGCTAATATCTTGAGATTCTAGGTCGGGTCTCTTCCCTTGACTTACCTGGGCATTACTATCTCTACTGGTAATCCTCCCAAGGACTCTTGGCAGGGTATTTTGAATTCATAGATGGTTATCCTTTGCTAGGTGGGTTCAATTGATCCAGTCGGTGGTACATGCTCTTCCGATTTATAGGCGTATGCTCCAAGCGGCCCCAAAGTGGTTTGTGAAGGAATTGGATTCTTTGGCAAGGCAATTCTTATGGGCAGGCAACCTGTCCTTCCATAAATGGAGTCTTGTCAATTGGGACTTGGTGTGCAGCCTAAAGTAGTTGGGGGGGCTTGGCTTAAGGCAGTCTTCTTTATTTGGGGAGACTTTGGCAGCTAAATTGTATTGGAGGTGGTGTGTTGAACAAGATATAAGTTGGGATAGGATTTTGTCTTGCAAGTATATGCAGAGGATCCCGAAAGAGGAAATTTCAAGATATCCGCTTGTGGGAAAAGACTCTACGATTTGGAGTACTCTCAAGAAAGGGGCTACACTGATAAAAGAAGGTCTTTTTTGGATCTGTAAAAAGGGAGAAGAGGTGCTTTTTTGGTTCGATTCTTCGGATGGCTATCCCCCCATTATTGATCAGTTTCCTAATTTAGTGAATATTTGCCAGAGGTTCCTAGAGGCAGGGTGGTCTAGAGTGAGCGACTTTAAGTCTGGTTATAGGTATGGGCAACTGGAGATGGTGTGGTGGAAGGTTCCTAATGAATGGCTGGTTGTTGATATGGAGGAAGACTGTGCTGAGCTTTATGGCATTTTGGCTAGTAGACACTGTAGTTCCCTTAAGGATAGGGATAGACTTGCTTGGTCCCCAAATCCTAACGGTGTTTTTACTGTTGCTGGTGGGTACTAGGAGTTGTTGTTTCATCGCTTGGAGGGGAGGGAGGTGCACTGATGGAAATATGTTTGGAACAATTTCTCTTGGCCGAAGTGTAACTATTTTTCTTGGACTTTGGCTTGGAATAGGTGTCTCACCTGGGACAATATTCACAAGCATGGGTTCCATGGGCCTTCCATCTGTGTTTTGTGTGGTAATGGAGAGGAGGGTTCCTCTCACCTATTCTTCAGATGCCCTTTCTCATTGCTTCTCTGGCATTACTGGTGGGGGGTGTGGAAGCACCCCTGTGTTCACGCGGATTCTTTGGTGGAGTTTTGGAGGAGTTTGGGTAGGCCTCCTATTTTATCCTCTTTTCTCTAGATTGTCTCGCACATTGGGCCCATTTTTATATTATGGCAGATTTGGCTAGAAAGGAATAGGAGGATCCTTAGGGATGTCAGACCGTTAGTTCAACAAGTGTGGAATAGAATCATTGGCATGATCCAAGAGACGGTGGAAGCTAAATGTGAGGTGAATTTTCCTCTGGATAGAGGAGAGGCTGATATTATGAGTAGGTTGGGTTTGTAGGAGATGTCTCCTGTCTCAGCTTGTGCCAGGAGAGGTAGACGTGCTAAGCAGAAGGTCCTAAGGAAGGGAATTTGGTTGCCCCCTCGAGATGATTTCATAAAGATTAACATCGATGGCTCCTCTCAGGGTAATCCGAGCCCTGCTAGGATTGGGGGGGTGGTAGGGATTGTGGTTTTCTTCTTTTCAGTTCATAAAGGCTAGAAGTCTAATAATTTTATGGAGGGATTAGAAATTTTCTATGTCATGGAGCATGCTTTTTAGTTGGGGTGGCGTAAGGTTATCTGTGAATCGGATTCGTAGATTATTGTTAACCTATTGAATGAGAAGAAGGTGAGTGGGATTAATTGGCAGTTGACAGGGATTGTTCACCAGATTTTGCAAATTAGTGCTATGATGGAGAAGGTGTCCTTTGTCCACATTCCTCGAGAATGGAACAAGGCACCCGATTGCTTGGCTAAGTGGGCCTCAAGAAATGGTGATGATTGGAAAGTTGAGGGTTGGGAGCATCTCCCCTCGAATTACTGTCAGGACTTGCATAAGATCTTTGCTGAGGATATGGATAGTTATGAAGCTAGTTGATCTTTGGTCGAGAGTGTTGTTCTCTTCTGGAGCTTTGAGGCTTTGGTTTTCTTTTGTAATGCTGGATTCTGATTATTAATACAAGTTTTACCCCTTTATTAAAAAAAAAAATTATATATTTTTGGTAATTTTATTATTAAGAAATTATTTATAATTAATATATTATTATTATTATTTATTTATTTTTATTATTATTATTTATTATTTATATAGATTTAATATTATATAATAAGGATATATAATATTGTATTTATATTATGAATATAATTTATATTATAATTAATTAGGTTAATAATATTTATCAATAATATGCATAATATTAAATTATTTATTAAAACCTTAATCTCTAATTTTTTTAATATTTTAATAATTTAATATATTTAAATTTACTAATATTATTATATATAATTTTATTATTCATTGATTATATATAATTAACATATTTAATTTTGATTTTCTTTTAATATAGAAAATGTATTTAATCTTAATATAATAATTTTAATTATATTATTTTATATATAGGCTTAAATATATTAATAATATTAAAATTATTTATTCATTTTTTATCTAATATTTAATTTAATTATATACAATATAAAATATATATATTAATATCTTTTTCGAAGATATGTTTTTATATTATTGAATTCCATGAGAAAATATTTATATACAAATTATAAATAATTTGAAAAGAAAATTAAAACATACTAATTATTATTTTAATGACCAACTCATACATTAATAACGATATAATACAATTATTTACTAAATCACACTATAATGTAAAAGATGGTTGTTATATTATATATTATAATTTTTTATATTATATGTTATAACTAAATATTATAATATTAAATGCTATAATATTATATATTTTTAATTTATTTTTTTAGAGGTAAACGTTTTTAATCCAGAGCTATGAACCGTGGGGCTTGAACACCTTGATGGCAAGAACAACAACACAACAACTTAACCTTCACAACATGCCACTATTGACTATTATTAAAATATATTATTATTAAATAATATTTTGATTAATATGTATGCTTATAATTTTTATTTTCTTTTAATATTGCTATTATATTTTATTATTATCAATTAATTATTAATCTATTAATTTTTTAATTATATTTTTAATATTGTTTATATTACTAGTATACTTATGTTTGTAAAAAGCTTTGTAATCTGATAATAAAAGAGTAAATAATTATATATTAAATGAAAATAAATATAAATTAGTGAGTAATTTTTGAAATAATTGTCATTTTAAATTCTTAATAATATTTTTTTTGTTATATTATATTTTTTAATAATAACATAATAAATAAATAAAAAATGTATAAAAATAAATATTATTTTAATTTTTAACATTTTAATTATATTTTACTTTTACATGAGATGTTATGATAAAAAAATCATTTTATTTACTTAAGAGTAATTTTGATAGTTATATTAAACAAGTGCCACATAGTGGCGAGTACTTGCCTTAATAATTTTTAGTTTAATAATAATATTTGTTATAATTATTACAAATATTTATTTATAGTAACTAATATTAGTCAATCATTTACAAGTAAAATATTTTTTTGTAAATTATAAAGTTAAAAAACATGCATCTATATTATAGAAAAAAGTTGAAAAATATAAAACAAAAGAAAATATTTTGTTTCAAAAGAAAATATTTTGTTTTCATTGGTCTAAATAATTTTATTTAATAACTATTTAAACATGACAAATGAATTTTCCTTACAATAGTCGACAAGTACTAAAAAGGGGGAAAAAGAAATAACATATTAAAAAAACCTCCCTTGGAAAAAAAATTAAAAATAAATTGATTTAATTTTTTTTTTAATAAATTAATAAATCAAAAAATGTCATTAAAATGTTTATAACTTATTTTGCATCTGAATAAACTCGTAATTTATATTATTATATTATAATGCAATGAATATTTTAGATCATTATCCTCGTTTTTATAAGATTTAATGTTTTTTTGGTTTTATGATTAAATTAATATGAATATTTATCTTTTTGTGAAATTTAGTTTATTTTGACTATAAATTAAAGAACATTTTAAATATAATACATATTTTTAAAATATATATATTTTTGATCTTGTTTATAGGTTAACTTAAAAGAACTACCTATTACAACAAATAATGAAGTTAAAATTTAAGCACTTATTTTAGATTATTGTAAATTATAATGTTAACAAATGTGCATCTATACTATAAAATAAATTAAAAAAATTTAAAGAAAGAAAAATAATTGGTCTAAATAATTCTTTTTAATAACCATATAAGCACAACAAATGAGTTTTCACTACAATAGTATTGCTTAACGCCAAGTACTAAAAAGAGTCAATTTATTTACTTAAGAGTTATTTTGATAGTTAATTTTGTTCACTTAATAGCTATTTTATGATTTTAGTTTTACTTTTTATTATTTTTTAAGTAGATTTTATATTATTCTTAAATATTATTTTGTTAACACATTCACATTATCCACATTATTATTATATTATATATTATTATTAATACTATTATGTTCTTAAATTATTTAGTAATATTGTAAAATAAAAAATAGAATTTTTAAAAAAATTTCAATTTTTTAAAATTTTTAATTATATAAAAATAATTTACAAAATTCATTAGAAAAATAAAAAAAAATTATTTTTGACTACCATAATTACAATCCTCAATATAATGCAAATGTTAAATAATATAGGTTAGTGTTAGTATTAGGGTTCAATTATGATTATAGTTAGTGTTATTTAAATTTAAATTAATTATTATGATAAAAAATATAAAAATGAATTTTCTTTTATATGTCTTGACATTTTCTTTCTAAAATAAATAATAAATAATGTATATATTTTAAATTTTGCAAAGATATAATATTCTCCTTCTTTTTTAATAAAATTGTTTTATGGTCATTTTTACAATATTTGCTTACTATTTCATATTTTATAAATAATAATTTAGATCATTATCTTTATAATATAAACTTGACAAAATTTGATTTAAATAAATAAATATTAATATAACTTTAATTCTATTTATCAAATTTGTCTTTTATACATAATTTGTTTTTGATAATAAAAGTAGCCAAAAATGAGGGGGCTGACCCATGGGTACAATTAGGAGAACAATGGGAGGACCATTGTCCGCAAACAATCAGCACAGAAGCAGCCTTTTACCTCTATCAAAAACAAAAACCATCATACGAGAGTTATCAGCAATAAAATATTACCAGTCAGCGTATACTTCCAGTGCCACGCAGGGCTATAAGCATTAAAATAAAAACATAAGCTGAAACTAGACCTATCTAGCTTACTACACTGCATAGACAAAAAATTCCTCCACATGCAGATAGTTCATTCTTTTTCCCACAGCTCTTCTTAGGGAGCAGCTTCTTCGCCATTCCTTAGTGAGGAACTTGAACAGGCCTTTAAAGTCCTCGTCCTCCTTGGCTTTTCCTTTGTCCGCGCTATCCTGCAAAAGGCACGGAGTAGTGGCCGAGCATCTCATGACATTCAGAGCGAATTTAGACACATCATGCATCTTGGACTCCGTCACCTCCAGTCTACTGGTAATCACCTGCATGGTGTCAGAGAGGGCTTCTATCTTTTTCCTGAGCTCCGCCAGGTTGGGGTCTCTTCAACCACCATCATTTTCTCAATCCTAAAGGTCGAGGATGGGTAATTGGCAGGCTCCGGGCTCAAAGAGGCGGCCGGACTATCGGAAACATGGGTTGAGCTCACAGAAAGGGGGGAATGTTTGAGTTGGGCCTGGGGGATTTTATCAGTTGGAATGGAGTTGCCTGTGTCGTGCGAGGAGGAGGGGTCTCTTAGGGATTTATCAGAGGGTTTAGAGGCCAATCTGGTAGAGCGGCGAGGCGTGTTGGCATCTTCGATAAAGTCCGGGTCCGAATCAATTTCTTGGATTTTAACTTTTTTAGGGGTTCTGACCTCCTCCGAGGAGTGATTCTTGGTTTTCTTATTGGAGGAGCCAAGTTTCGTGCCACGGGGGCTTGAATCATTAATGACCAGAGGTTGGGTCGAGGGGCCGACATTCTGCACAGAAATGGAACGGGGCAGGCAGAAGGCGAGGTGGAAGTTGAACAGGCAGAGCATAAGGCCCTGGTGCAAGATAGGAAAGTCTTTTCCTTTCTTTTTGGCTTCAACTATATCTTTAACGTTAGCATCCATTGAGTGCAACAAAAAGAACGGAATGGAAATGAGGTCTTTGTTCCTCAAATGGTTCAAGAAGGGGAGGTGGTAATAGTAATAAATGCCATTCCTGCCTTCGAGCGTAAAGTACTTCATCACATATACATAATTTATTGTCACTCTAGAAAACTTTATATTTGCACATTGTATTTGCTAATAATATAAAAAAAATTTAAAAAAAATAAAAATTTAAAACATTGAAAATCTTAAAAATTATTTTGCAATAAAAAATATTAGAAAATGTATAAAAGATTGGGTGAATATGCTTTTCCAAAGTGAAAAGATTGCATTAGTTTTTATTTAGATTATGCTTTGTTGTTTTTTAGTTAAGTGGGAGTCTATGTGTAGGGCAAAGAAGGAGGGAGACTTAGGTCTTCATTTTGCAATGGTTACACTTTAGTAAAATATATTTAAAACTAATACAAATCAAAGAAAGAGTGATAATAATTTGTATTATAGTGAATAGATTTGATATTTGATATATCATTGATATGTCTTCTATATTAATTTTAAGGTTATCCACTAATTAGGGTTAGGGTTAGGGTTAATGTTAAAGTTAAAATTAAGGTTAGAATTAAGGTTTGGTTGGGATTTGTTTATGGTGAAAATGGATAACAATAATAACAATATTGAAAGGCTAAATGAATTCAACCACCAAACCCTAGCCTAACAATCAACAAAGATCCACCATAACATATGAAGATTACCTAAGACAATGCAAAATAAAACAAAATCACAAAGATTATACCATCACATGTCCAATAGGGTTTTGATCTCCATTCTTCCTATCTCCATTGATCTTGCTTGATATATTTGCTCTCAGATTTTTATATGCACAAGAGCTCAACAAAGAATGGAATGTGGTTGCAAGTAGGATCATAGTGTAGCCAAGTACTCCAAAATCAGCCATTAGTCATTAGGGTTTGACAATGAAGAAAGGATCTCCTTAAATAGAAGACACAATATGAAATGCAGGGATAAGATTGAGAGGTGTAAAAAGAGAGGTCGGCTAGGATTAGAGGGTAGGTAGAGAAAATAGTAAAATAATGAAAGGGGTAGGTAGTGTATGAATTAAGAGATGAATGACATGTGTCATGTGTAGAAAAAGCTAATGAATTAATTAAATAAATAAAGATTTATTTAATTAATAGAAGAAGTAGGACAATTAAATAAATAAAATATTTATTTAATTTAGGAAAAGGATAATTTAAATAAATAAATGTATTTATTTAAATGAGAAATAAGGCTAGAAGAGCATAAATGAATTAATTAAATAAATAAAGATTTATTTAATTGATAGAAGAATTAGGCTTAGATAATTAAATAAATAAAATATTTATTTAATTAGACATGACAATTTTAGGTGTCTACATTTTGCCCCTCTTTGAGACAATGCGGCTTGTCGCGTTGTTTCAAAGAAGATAAGATGAACTGATACAGAGTTGCCCCAGAATGGGAATGATATGCCCCCTCGAGAGATTGGATGAAAATGTCTAAAAAGATTGCAGACAATCTCTCGATAAGAAAGAATGGACTGACCGGATAAAGTGACAGAGTCACGGGATGAAGAATACTGACTCGGGAAATGAAGGCGAGGGCTAGGGTAGGCTATAAGATAGACCACGGGCAAAAGACATCCTCATTGTCATCCACACCCTTACGAGATCATAGTGCAGAGCGAGAAAAGAGCAGCAGCAGTCAGCAGCGATGGCTTTCGTACATAGATTCGACCGCGTTTGCCGATTTCAGCGACCAGCAGATGCAGGAGAGCCGGTGAGTACCACAAAACCTCCTCGTACTTTGATGCATTTATTATTGTCATTAATGCATACTAGGTAATGTAATAAATGTGCGTTTATGTCAAGAAAGCGCGTTTGTGTTTGAAAAGTATGAATTTGCATCTTCTAGGTCAAATCGGCAGTTCTGCGATGAACATATGCTGTCGATTGGATAAGCTACTGAGAGGATACACTCAAGCAGGTCCTCTAGGAAGACTAGGATAGATCAAGGCACTTTGTGATGAACAGTGAGTACCAAGATAGAGTACTTTGTGATGAACAGGGAGTACTGAAATATGAGCAGCACTTTGTGATGAACAGGGAGTGCAAATGTGAGTAACACTTTGTGATGAACAGTGAGTGTCACACACATAGTACTTTGTGATGAACAGGGAGTACCACTAGGATAAATAGCAACACTTTGTGATGAACAGTGAGTGTCACTATAACTGACATGATTGAGTTGTTTGACTACAGGAGTATTTGTCGATGCTAGAGTCACGGGAGAGATTCCCGTCGATGCAGAGGTTGCGGCCTGAGTTGACACTTGGGGACCGAGCTGCCATCGAGGAGATGGGCTTGAGACATGTACTATATGTGCCTGAGTTTCAGGAAAACATGGGTTTGCTGACTGCGCTGGCTGAGAGATGGCACTCTGAGACATGCACGTTTCATTTACCGATGGGTGAGATGACAGTCACCCTGGAGGATGTTTATAGGATTCTATGGGTGCCAATCGATGGGGAGCTGATTCCGTACGATCGAGACGGAGACAGGGATGCCCTTAGATGAGTGTTCTAGGATCCAAGATTGGAGATAAGGGCAAGACACATGGCATGGGATACCATGACATGGATAGGATTAGCACTACCAATAGTGTTGGCAGGAGTGATCAATGAGTTCCTCTGTATCAGTTTTGTACCATTTTGTATAATGATGTAGACACCTGCGGGTGATTGTAGCCATATGATTTTGACATCATTGTATCATGACACTTTATATATATATATGAGATGATTCATCTTTGCGGCAGCTATATGCATGTGTACCTATGTGATGAGATGTTCTTATGTGATGCTTATGATATGGATGCAAATATGTATATGATGCAATGCAATATTTTTGTTCTTTTATGTTTTATATGTGTATGCATGATGCAAATGTGAATGTATGTAATGCAGATGAATATGATAATGCAGATGTAAATTGTGCTAACAGGTGTTGTGTGCAGGATGTGATGCAGTTGTGATATCTATATGTATGTATGAGATGCTTATATGTGGTAATGTAGGTGCAGCTACATGAAATGCAAATGTTTTTGGTGTGTCATTATACTCAGTCATGTGATAGCAAGCTACGCGGACTCGAGAAGGACGATGGAAGTCAATCAAGAAAGGGGGATGGAAGACAGAAGATATGAATGTGAAAGAGCTTCTTGTGCGTTATCATCATTGAGCTTTATTATGGCAAAATAGGTTATGACAATCGAGGCATATGTTCGACCCAGAAAGTCATTGTACCCGTTTGCATGGAGATAAGACAGTCACAAACAAGGAATGCCCCAGTTCACACTAGACTCACAGTGTCCTCATATCCTTGGACAAGTCATAGCATTACTAAAAGACAATCCACAGACAGCAAATGCAAATAGGTGACGATACCCCATCCTCGCCTTTCTAGTCAAAGACATCCTGGAGATAGAATCTCTAGTCAAAGACATCTTCGAAAAGCTAAAAGACATGTCACCAAAAAGATAAAATCAAAAGAAAACCAAGACTCGACACCAACATCCACTGTAGTCCTCAAGTTTAGTGTCTCTTATCACTTGTTTAAGTCTTATTCGATTGTGGTCACAATGTTCACTTTCACAAAAAGGATAGATAGCACTGAACCATATGTTGTCTGAGTCTGTTGAAAGATTTGATTTTGTTGAAGCTCATTGTTGCTGTTGTGTCTCATTTGAAACTAACTGAATCCATGAAACTGATACTTTATTGTGGAGAAGATGGAACTTTATTGTGGACTGGCGATGCAGATGTTGCTTTATTGCGGATTGTGCGCGAATAGACTTGAAGGAAGCTGGAAGAAACTGTACTCCTCGAAACATGTGATGTTCTCAGTTCCACACCCATCACTAGACGTAGGAATTGGCCGTAGTCACAGATAGGATCTGATTTATTATGGATGGAAAGGGAGTGAAAAGGGAGGGGTTACGGATGGCTAACCAATCTTAGGTAGATCAATAACAAGCCATGATGGGAATGGGTAAGTTTATTGTGAACGAATAGGTTGTGAGTGTGTGCAAAGTGAAAGATGAAAGAGAATCCTGAAAGAGGGAGGAGCAAAGTCTCTACGCATGGCGCTGGTGACCCAGTTTTCACCATGGTACTTGCCCAGGGCGCCACCGAAGTGGTTTTCACCGTTGGACGAAATTATTTCTCTTTACTTTTTTTTCAATTTTTCAATGTTTTTTGTGTCACAAGGCGCCTGTTTGCCAGGTTTTCACCAAGTAACGATTTTTTTGTTTTATAATTTTTTTGTATTTTTGAAATTCTTTGATATTCTGAAGAGCTATGTGTAGAACCTGCGAAGGTGCATGCTATTGATAGGATCCTCCAAGGGTTCACCTTCTGTAGTTGAGAGCTGATATGCCCCAGATCCATATACCGCTGTGATGATGTAAGGACCAAGCCAGTTTGGTTCGAACTTGCCCTTCTTATCTCTGTCTTGCTAATTCTTGGGGTTCTCTCTGAGGACTAAGTCACCTACTTCAAATGTGCGAGGCTTAACTTTGTGATTGTAGCTGCGACTCATTCTTTGTTGGTAAGCCTTGAGATGATTAAAAGCAGTGTGTCTTCGTTCCTCCAGCAGTTCTAGTTCTTGTAAGCGAGAGACCCTGTAATCTTCATCGTTGATTATGTTTCTCAAAGAGACCCGTAAAGAAGGTAATTCGACCTCAATAGGCAAAATGGCTTCAGCGCCGTAGACAAGTGAGTAGGGTGTAGCTCCTGTAGGTGTGCGGACACTTGTGCAATAGGCCCAAAGTGCAGGATTGAGTTGGATATGCCAGTTACGGCCAGCGTCGTCGACTGTCTTTTTAAGGATTTTGAGAATTGTTTTATTAGACGCCTCAGCTTGGCCATTACCTTGGGGGTAATATGGTGTGGAGAAACGGTGAGAGATATGGAAGTGGTCACAGAGTTCACGAACATCCTGATTTTTGAAGGGACGCCCGTTATCAGTAATAATGGAAGTAGGAATCCCATATCGGCAAATGATGTAGTTCAAGATGAAGGTAGCAATTTGTTTCCCAGTAACTTGTGTGAGAGGTACGGCTTCAATCCACTTTGTGAAATACTCTGTGGCTGTGATAATGAATTTATGTCCATTGGAAGAAGGAGGGTGAATCTTGCCTATGAGATCGAGTCCCCACTGACAAAAGGGCCAAGGAGATGCAAGTGGTTGTAGTTCTTGTGCTGGTGCATGTATGAGGTCTCCATGAATTTGACACTGCTTACACTTCTTGACAAACTGATATGAGTCTTTTTCCATAGTAGGCCAGTAGTATCCAGTCCTGATAAGTTTCTTGGCCAAGGTAGGACCACTAGTATGCGGGCCACATATCCCTTCATGCACTTCTCGTAACGCAATCTGAGCTTCGTCATTCTCTAAACATCTAAGAAGGGTGCCATCTAGACCTCGTCGGTATAGGATATCAGCTAAAATGACGTATCGAGAGGATTGGCGAATGAAAGTGCGGCGTTGATTGTTTGATAGATCGGGAGGTAAGATATTGTCGCGAAGGTATGTGAATATGGAACCATATACCTGGGATTCAGGACCAACAACACATATCATTTCCGTAGGAGTGATCTCATATGATGGAATCAGCAAGTTGTCTACCAGGAACTCATAGCAGGTCTCCTTTTGCGGCAGATCAATGAGCGAAGCAATTGTAGCCATGGCATCTGCAGCACGATTCTGTTCTCTTGGTATCTACTCAAACTCTATCTTTGCGAAGTGATGTTTCAGATCATCTACCAGTTGTTTGTAGGGCATTAGTTTTTCATCTTTTGTTTGGTAATCATCAGTTGCTTGATGGATGACAAGTTGAGAATCCCCAAAAACACGAAGTTCCTGGATCTTCCATTGAACTGCAATTCTTAATCCAGTTGTTAATGCCTCATATTCCGCTATATTGTTGGTGCAAGGAAATGACAAGCGGTATGATTTTGGTATAGAATCGCCTTGAGGAGTTATAAAGAATATACCCGCTCCTGCCCCGTGCTGTGTATATGAGCCGTCAAAATATAATTGCCATGACTTTGCAGGTGATATTGTTAGAATGGACTCATCTGGAAATTCTGACTGTAGAGGAACATCATCTATCATGGGAGCATCTGCCAATTGATCTGCAATGGCTTGTCCTTTGATTGCTTTCCTGTCTACGTATTCAATGTCAAATTCACTCAGAATCATTACCCACTTGGCCAGCCGCCCAGTAAGTGTAGCTTTGTTGAGAAGATATTTTAGTGGATCAATTATGGCAATCAACTTAGTCTTGTGAGTGAGCGTATAATGTCATAACTTCTGTGAAGCAAAGACCACAGCGAGACATGCACGTTCGATTGGAGTGTAGTTTAGCTCATATCCCACCAATGTGCGACTGATATAGTAGACTGCTTTTTCCTTGCCGTCAGGTATTTGTTGTGCTAGGAGTGCCCCCAGTGTCGTTGGAGTAGCTGATATGTAGAGTAACAAAGGTTGATCTGGAATTGGTGGCATCAAGACTGGTGGGTTCAAAAGATAATCTTTGAGCGTCTGAAAAGCCTGTTGACAGTTCTCATCCCATTTGAACTTGATATTTTTATGTAGCAGGTGCTGGAAAGGATTACACTTATCTGCAAGTTGTGCGATGAATCTTCGTATGGACTGGAGTCTCCCTTGTAAAGATCGAAGTTGACTGATATTCTTGGGTGGCGGCATGTCCAAGATAGCCTTTACTTTCGCTGGATCAGCCTCGATTCCTCTTTTAGACACAATGAATCCTAGGAGCTTCCCTGAGGTTACTCCAAAGACGCATTTCTTTGGATTTAGTCTTAACTTATATTTTTCCAGCCGATCAAAGACAACTGAAAGTATGTTCAAGTGGGTGTCTCTGTCTATTGATTTTCCCAAAAGATCATCAACATAATCTTCCACTGTTATGTGCATGAGATCATGAAAGATAGTAGTCATCGCTCGTTGATAAGTGGCGCCTGCATTTTTCAGCCCAAAGGGCATGACGTTCCAACAGAAGGTTCCCCATGGACAAGTGAATGATGTTTTATGTTGATCTTCAGGTGCAATCCTGATTTGATTATATCCAGAAAATCCGTCCATTAAGGATAACATTTCATGACCTTCTGTGAGATCAACGATCAAGTCTATGTTTGGTAATGGGAAATCGTCCTTTGGGCAAGCCTTATTGATATCTCTGAAGTCTGTACATATTCGGATACTGCGATCTGGTTTGCTGACAGGTACCAAATTGGAGATCCATTCGGGATAATCAATTGGTCGTATGAATCCGACATCCAATAATTTCTCCAGTTCTGCCTTGACGAGTAATGCCACTTGTGGATGCATTTTCCTCAGTTTTTGTTTTACTGGCTTTGCCCCCGGTTTGACTGTCAAATGATGCATAACCAAATCCGGATCCAGTCCAGGCATATCAGCGTATGACCATGCAAAGTTGACTTGTCGTTCCTTGAAGAAGCTTATGAATCTTGCCCTCTCAAACTCTGTCAATGATTGCGCCAAGAATATGTTGTGTGGAACCTCTTCTGTACCAATATTTGTCTTTATAGTCTCCTCTACCAACATGGATGATTTTTCTTCATATGATGCTGGGAGAATGTCGAGCCTTCCATCTTCGGGTGCCTCAAAGAGGTTTTCGCCCTCAGATACGTCCTTTCTTTTTACTTTTTTGGGGTCAGATAACGCCACAGTGTGGTTTTCGCCATAAGACCCTTGTTTTGTTCTTATTTTCACATTTTTGTGACTAGAAGGCCCGACACCCTCACCGAAGTATGCCATGTTGTTGAGTTCTATGGTGTATCCTGCTTTGTGGTCTCCAGGGGGAAGATCATCTCGAATGCCAAGATAGTCGACAATAGCTTCGTCATTTTGAAATGTATCAAATTGTGCTGGTCCTTCATGATCCCAGTCAATGAGTTGGGGGTGAACAAGGGGAAGGTCATTAGTGTTTTCAGAGTTTGCAGGGCTAAGAGTGAAGATGTGGTTATATTCGGGTATGTCAAGGCAATCGTCGAGGTCATCGATGGCACTCTCCTCATCAGTTTCGATCGTGAGCGAATCCACATTGTCATCACTAGTAGCGCCTTCTGGGACAGGTGTCCTCATCCTATGTGATTTCAACCTAGGACCTTGAAACGAAGACTGTGCGGGATCCTTATGGGTTGGTTCTTGACCAACTCTGAACTTTTTGTAAAATTCCTCCTCCTCTGTAGGTTCATCTGGCTCTCTGAATGTCTCGGTGAGCTCATAGTCACTGGAGGATTTGTCTGAACCCCATTCCCACTCATTAGAATCTGTGGAAGGATAATCCTCTTGTTGAACTTTGGCATCTTTGATTCGCCATGCCTCTTTTGTTCTTTTATTGTGAATCTTGGAATTCAGAAAACCAAGTCCCTTGGAGCGTTCTCTTCTTGTAGTTAGCTCAGGTTGTAAGGGCTCCATGACACCTTCTTTGCGTAACCCGAGAGGGCTTTTTCCATCATACCCGAATCTTTGTAGAATTTTAAAGCCTTTGCCATAGTTCTCACAGGGTATAATAGTCTGACCATGTGTGTCCTCTTCACTATCTTTATAAAGCATTTTGCATAAATTTTCCTCTTCTAGTTCGCCCCATCTTTGAAAGATGGTAGGATCCCATTTGAGTATCATGATGGAGATTTGCTTGTTAGGATGTGGCCTCCCATATTCTTTTGGAGAGCTCATGACTTGTCGTAAAAACATTGTTTGATTCAAAGTGTATTCTCCCATGCCTTTGTCTTGAAACTTGCCTCTAAGTTCACCTTGTTTGGATGTCGAGGGTTTTAATGACTCAGGATCGATGTATGCTGAAGAAGGAGTAGCCTCACGATTACTGGGAATGATAGTTTCAGTATGTGACCTCAAGTTATTGCAATATATGAACGGATTTGGATCACCGTTGACTGTTACCTCGACTCCATTATGAGGAAACTTAATGCATTGATGGTATGTTGATGGGACTGCCCTCATTTCATGAATCCAAGGACGTCCCAGCAATATGTTATACGTGAGATCTAGATCTAGGACTTGACAAACCACATCCTTTGTGACTGGTCCTATTCTTAGCGGTAAGGTGACTGTGCCCTTGGACGAGCGCTCTTCATCATCATAAGCCTTGATGGTGATTTGGTTTGTAGCATTCACAGCCTTGTCAGAATATCCCAATTGTCTTATGGTACTCAAGGTACAAATATTTAGACCTACTCCTCCATCTATCAGGACTCGCTTTATTCGGTGTTTATGTATGAAAGCTTCAACGTGTAAAGGTGCATTATGTGGCTGACTTATGGAGGCATCATCGGCTTCTGTGAATGTAAGGGAGTGTGGAATGGAAAGGTATCCCACCATGGCTTGAAACTGGTCCACATTCAGATCAGTAGGGACGGCAATGTCTCTCAAGATTTTGTCAAGGATGGCTTTATGTGCAGGGGATATACGTAGAAGCTCCAGAATGGAGATGAGCGCGGGTGTTTTCCCTAATTGTTCTACAAGGTCGTACTCAGGCTTGATTGATAAAGGATTGGTATTCTTAGTGGAGGTACCTGGCAATGTGATCTTACCTCGAGGGGTTGTAACATGACATTCAGAGGTAGATTCGGAGGAAGATCCCACACCTTTTAGGACAATCTTGGGTCTCTGAGAAGGATTCTCAGGATTTTTGTTTTTGATAGTGATAGTAGAAATATGACTGTCCATCGAAATGTGATTGATAGTAGAATCATAATTGTAAGGTGCTCTAGTGTAATTGGCTTGATCATCTGTGACTTTGCCTTTTCCTTTGTCATGTTTTGGGAATGGTTCCTTAAACATCTCATGCTCTTGATTAGATGAATGTCCCTCAATCTCAATGTCACCTCTATCAATGAGATCTTGCACAATGTTTTTCAATCGATGGCAATTACTTGTCTTGTGACCCTTACTCTTATGAAATTCGCAATACTCATCATCATTCCACCAATTTGGTTTGACCTTTGGTTCATATGGAGGAAAATCTGGAACTGTGATCACTTTGTTTGCCACAAGCTTTTTGAATACTGATTCAAGTGGTTCTCCCAATGGGGTGTACTTCCTTCTTGGTCTAGAAGTTGTTTGAGTGTTCACCTGATTGTTGGTAGAACTTGATCCAGAAAAGACGAACTTTGGTCTCACTGTATTGGCATCAACAACACCATCATTAACTGTGTTCTTGTTCTTGTTCCAAAATTTTGGTTTGTCCTTTCCCTTAAAGTCCTCTTTGTTTTCTTTGAATAGCTTGATAACTCCTTGTTCAATTAAGACCTTTTCTGTTGCTAGGCCCTTTTCAATAACATCCTTGAATGTAGACAAACAAGCTTTCCTGAGATCATATCCAATAGCCTTGTTAACATTTTGTGTGAACATTTCTACCATTTGTTTTTGCGGGATTTCGCAAGAGCATCTGCTAGCTAAGTTTCTCCATCTTTGTAAAAATGTTGCGAAAGATTCTCCTTCCTTTTGTTTCGTATTGCACAAGGTAGTAACCGAGACATCTGTTTCAATGTTGTAAGAGAAATGCTGAATGAATGCCTCTGCCAAGTCGCCCCATGACTTAATACCAGGAGGTAATTGAGAAAACCATTCCATAGCTTGATCGCCTAAGCTCTGTGGGAACAACCTCATCAAGTATGTTTCTTCTGCCGCGACCTCAATGCAAGCTGTGAAGAATTGTCGTATGTGTGCCTTGGGGTCTCCTCTCCCTCTATATTTGTCAAATTTTGGCGTTACAAAGTGTGGAGGAAATGGAGGCATTGGAATGCTCTTATCAAAGGGATAAGGACATATATCTCTCATAGTGTATGTTGGTTTTGATGTACTCATGTCCTCCATTTTCTTTTGTAAATCTCTTATTTGTTGCTCCAAATTATTTTTGGGAGGAGATTGATTTCTTGTAGCATGCCCCATGTTTGAAATGCCCATTTGAGGAGGAGCTTGTTGCATGTATGGATGATACTGATCGTAGACATGTCCATATGGAGGTCTATATTGTTGCGACATATATGGAGCACTTGGCATAACTTCATGTTGAGGGACTCCATATCTATTTTGTGTATATAAACCATATTCAATAGGCCTTTCATTTTCCATTGTGTTGCCCCCAATTTTGACATGAGGTCTCCTTGTGTCAAAATTTTGAGGATGTCCTTGAGTATCCACTTGTTTTGATTGATCCACACCTTGAGCATGTGTCTGAGCATAAGGCCTCCATGATGGTCTTTGAGTGTAAGTATCATATGTTTGAGCTTGTGTATGTGGGATTGCTGGTTTTTGAAGCAAAACTGATGGTGACTCAGGCATCATATTATTCGGTCCTCTATTTCCTACACTATTTGGTCTCCTTTGATCCATGTTGAGTTGAGTTTGCTGTGAGGGTCGACTTTCTATAAGTTGAGATAAGTCAAAATCATGCGGTATTTTAGCTCCACTTTGTGCCATCATGTGTAAAAAGTATTGACGATCTCTCTTCATTATCTCTTCAACCAATCTATTGAAATGAGGATTCATTATGGATTTTTCTATGTCTGCTGATAGTATTGAAGAGTTGTCAACATTGTCATTGTGTGTAGCATTGTTGTTTATAGTATTTGCGCTTTCCACATTTGGATTATGTCTATAAACATTCATGTCTGGTAATGTAGTGTGCTCAGGATTGTAGAATAGATCATTGTCATACTCGTAAGAACTCATCTTTACGGATTCTTGAGCTTCTTTAGCAATTCTCCTAGATTTTTGAAGACAGGTTTCAACCATGAACTAGGTGTTTGACAAAGATGTGAAAGACTAGATGAAAAAGTGAAAAGAGTATGGAAGACCAAGAGTTGGATGGAGTGTAAGTGACTCTTGAGGTGTACTTGCAATGTCCAAAGTGTAAGACCAAGTATGTATGTAGTAGAGTAGGTGTGACTTCCAAAGAGAGGATAGTTTCTCTTGATGAGGTAAGCTGACCTTGACTCTAAGTAAGACCAAATGAGACCCAAAGGTAAGAAACCTTGATGAGGGACCACTTAGCAAAGTGTAGTAGTAGGTAGTATGTTGACAAAGTATGATGAGGACAAGCAAGTGACCTTTTGACCCAAGTTTAGACAAGTATGAATGTAAAATGAGATGTGAAGCAATGATGGACTGTATGAGACCCAAGGACAGGTTGAATGCTAGATGAAACCTGAAGAGACAACCTAGGAAGCTCAAGTATGCCAAAACTGATTTTCTTTGTTTGCTGGACTGTTAAAGTTTTCAATTCCTGACACAGACGCCTCTGTATACTTCACAGACGCATTTCCCAGACACAGACGCTTCTTTGTTTGACACAGACGCTAGTAAAAACACAGACGCTATTCTGCCCCTCACAGACGCGCTTATATGACTCAGACGCGGTTCAAACAGACACAGACGCGTTTCTGTAACCTTAGTGCAATTTTTCCAATGTGTGAAATTGTTTTTGCTGTGACCAAATCCGACTGTTTGACTGTTTTTCGTGACAAGAGGACACAATGTTGATGACCCAATGTTTGCAAACTGTTTAGACTCCAAAAGTGTGTTGTTTGATGTAAAAAATTTTGCATACACTAAAAGACACAATGTTTTGTTGTTTAGTCTTGAATGTTTGAGTGTTTAGCATAAGACAAGCACAAATCTTAGGGCTGGCCAAGACAATAGTTGTTGATCCCACATAGGGTTTTACCCCCGAGGCTACGCTATTCAGAGCGGATACTTAGATGCTTGACCTCACTGGCTCCACCCTCGGCACTCACTTCTCGGGTCAGCCAAGCATCAGTCCCCATGAAAACTCCCCATGGCGAACTTTGTATCTCTACTAAGAATCGTATGTGTGTGGGCCGCTACCAGAGGTCCGACCTCCTGCCTCAACAACTAGAAGGATTTGGGCTTCTAAAACAAAAAGGTGCTAGTAAGGGCATCTGCTCATGTGGCCATACATGCGGCACTTTCAGCTCTGTAAATACAGAAGGCTCCCAGCCGGTAGGGGTTACGCCCTACAAATGATCAAATAAATTTGAACAAACGGGTTTATGGGGAGACATAGTGTCGGTATGAACTAATCAGCACACGTTATCCATAGTTTTCACCATGAATACATTTGATTATAGTGGTTCGGATGAGGTGGGTTTTCCTCGCTACCACTTGGGTCGTTCTCTTCTCACTAGTAGTCCTAATGACCACACGGGAAGACAGGCCCTCTAAAGATTAAACAAAAAAGAGCCTATTGCTCAAGACACAAAAGACAATGATTCAATTTTAGTGCACCAATGGAAGTGTTTGCTAATCTATGAAAACAAGGCACACAACAAAACTACAAAACCCTAGCTAAGGCCCTGCAACAAAATTGTTAGTAGTTTGGGTTGTTTCAAATGATCACCCCTTCCTACAAGCACACAAGTTAGGTAAATTTTAGAAAACCCAAAAGACTTTGTGAAAAGGGGCCTTCAACAAAAACATTTTTGCCTCCAAAGCAAGCTGCACAAACTTGGTTAGCTAGATCTGCAAGGGTTAGCCGAAAATAAACCAGATCTGAAACTCTAAGTACAAAATCCGAAAACCCGAATCAAAGAAAATTGACAAACTTGCAAAACAGAAAACACAGACGCAGTTATACCAGACACAGACGCGTTTGTACAACACAGACGCAGTTCTGTAATTCACAGACGCGCTTGGATACCGCAGACGCTATTCCCGAACACAGACGCGATAAGATCAATCACAGACGCGGTTTGAATTCACAGACGCGGTTCCAGAAACCTGCAAAAATAAAATCTGGCAAAAAAACACAGACGCGATTCAAGATATTGCAGACACTTCTGAAACACAAAAACGCGATCCGATTGCTCGCAGACGCGGAAAAACCTAAAATGTCGCCGAAAATTGTCCGATCTGCAACTTCAAAAATGCGAAATCTACAACAAAAATGTTAAATGCAAAGGGACAAGAGTCCCACCGGGCGTGCCAAAATGTTTATGGTGAAAATGGATAACAATAATAACAATATTGAAAGGCTAAATGAATTCAACCACCAAACCCTAGCCTAACAATCAACAAAGATCCACCATAACATATGAAGATTACCTAAGACAATGCAAATAACTCAAAATCACAAAGATTATACCATCACATGTCCAATAGGGTTTTGATCTCCATTCTTCCTATCTCCATTGATCTTGCTTGATATATTTGCTCTCAGATTTTTATATGCACAAGAGCTCAACAAAGAACGGAATGTGGTTGCAAGTAGGATCATAGTGTAGCCAAGTACTCCAAAATCAGTCATTAGTCATTAGGGTTTGACAATGAAGAAAGCATCTCCTTAAATAGAAGACACAATATGAAATGGAGGGATAAGATTGAGAGGTGTAAAAAGAGAGGTCGGCTAGGATTAGAGGGTAGGTAGAGAAAATAGTAAAATAATGAAAGGGGTAGGTAGTGTATGAATTAAGAGATGAATGACATGTGTCATGTGTAGAAAAAGCTAATGAATTAATTAAATAAATAAAGATTTATTTAATTAATAGAAGAAGTAGGACAATTAAATAAATAAAATATTTATTTAATTTAGGAAAAGGATAATTTAAATAAATAAATGTATTTATTTAAATGAGAAATAAGGCTAGAAGAGGATAAATGAATTAATTAAATAAATAAAGATTTATTTAATTGATAGAAGAATTAGGCTTAGATAATTAAATAAATAAAATATTTATTTAATTAGACATGACAATTTTAGGTGTCTACAAGATTAAGTTAAAGTTTATGGCTAGAAATTGAATTAGGGTTATGGAGATAGAACCATAACCTTAATTATATTCTAAACCTAATAAAACACACATTAACTCTAATCATAATACTAACCCTACCACTAATAATAATTGAATCCTAACCATAACACTATCTCTAACCTCAATTTAGATCTTATGAACACTAAATCCAATCAAAATTTAACCCTAATGTTATATTTTTGATAATGTTATTATTAAGAAATTATTTATAATTAATATATTATTATTATTATTTATTATTTATATAGATTTAATATTATATGATAAGGACATATAATATTGTATTTTATATTATGAATATAATTTAGATTATAATTAATTAGTTTAATAATATTTATCAATAATATGCATAATATTAAATCATTTATTAAAACCTTAATCTCTATTTTTTTAATATTTTAATAATTTAATATATTTAAATTTATTAATATTATTATATATGGGGCTAGCAAGCTTATTAATTAAAGGTTATTCTAGTGGGTTGATTAATTACTCGAATTTACAAATCACTATCTATCCTCCACCCCACTATCTATCCTCCACCGAGAATAGATTCTATACCTAACATGCCAATGACACATTAGGGTGGGAGGATGGGCGAATAGTAGGGGGCGAGCCCTTTCAAATAGTAGGGGGGGCTATCCCTTTCAAATAGTAGGGGGGTGGGTGGTTGATAGGCATGTTACGTATAGAATCCAAGCCCTATAAATTCTATGGGGAATCATCCTTGTCCAAACTAATCACGAGAATCAGGTGCCTATAGTTTATTTGGGCTAGAGATCCCTCCCACCCTGCATTGGGAACTATAGTTCCCTTCAGTAGTTAGTAATTGTTCGAAGTTGTTCATTCAGTAGATCCTCAACTCATTCCAACATGTGCCTACAATGCTAGATCCGGTTAGTGCAGATATAACTCTCTTCCCCTTACTACTTATTATCCTCTAGGTTGTACCCTTCTCTCACAGGAACAATTGTTGGGGCATAATCAATAGACACCATTTATGAGCTTGCTAGAAATGAAATATTTTTCTTTAGTCAAAATCCTAGATGGAATAGTTTAACAACATGGAACAAAAACAAGGGATTGTTTTTATGTTAGTAGTTTAACAAGTCACCATCTTGTCACTCTCTTGCATTTGGTAATAAGCTTTGCAACTTTCCTTCCTTTGCCTGCGTTTGAAACTGAACCATCTGCATGACCGCCCCCTTTGGGGAGGTCCCTTCCTCCCTGCAACCGAACCCCCAACCCGATACCATGACTGGTTCACATGATGTTGGTTCTATTGTTGGGACCCCACTGTCTGTGGGTCATATGGAAAAAATCGTCAAGATTGATATTCCTTCCTCCTCTTCATCTTTGGTACCAACGGACTCTGGCCTGAATGATGGAGTGAAGAATATACCCCTCCCCGGGTCGGAATCTGCTGCTGAACAGAAGAATGCGAAGCTTGGTAAGAAAGATTCCAAATCCAACTGGGAAAATGCCCTTCTCAGGTCCACTAATACGACTTTGGAAGCGACTTTGGCTAACTTTACCCAAACTGACGAAGGAACGGAGATCAAGCTCCCAGATAGTCTAATGGATAAAATCGTTTCATCTCTTCACCTGGTGATAGTTGGACGCTTCTTCTCCTTCAGGCCATCTATTGACATGATTAGGAGATGGGCCAAATCAAGATAGAAACTAAAGGGTAGTGTCGACATCTCGGCAATGCCAAGTGGTCTCTTCCTTTTTAAATTCACTACGGAGGAAGACATGATCTTTTTCCTCTCAGGCTCCTGGGCATATGGGAAGCATTTCCTAACTCTAGCTAAATGGAAGCCTGGTTTTGACCCTTCAGCTGAACTCAACCGCATGGCTCCTGTTTGAGATGAATAGATCTTTCGCTGGATTGGAAACTCGTTCGGTAGCTATGTTATAGAAGATTCGGTCACTCTTGCTAAATCCAAGTTGGTATATGCACGTTTTTGTGTCAATGTTGTGATTAACAAAGCTCTTCCCAATTTTGTTTCTCTAAACTCGAAGTGGGGAAAATGGTCCTAGGCCATTGTTTATGAAAATTCTACCCTTTTTTGTCAGAAGTGAGTTAAACAAGGGCACACGTATGCTGAGTGTAAGACCCAAGAGTCTGCAAAACCCAAGCTAAAAGAAAAGGCAATTGTTGATGAACCCATCAGCCCAAGTGCTCCCTCTTCATCAACCCCCTTGGCACTGCCTAATGTGAAAGAAATCGCTGATGACTACCCCCACACTGACACGATCCTTGAGATCTTAAAAACCCTAGTTGATCCTATGAAGAAAGTTAGCCCAGTTGTACCCCTGGAAGAGGGTGAAATCCCCCTTATGACAAGCCTCTGGCCATCCTCTGATCCCACTCCATCCCCCTCTGTGGCTATGAGTAATAACTACCTCTCCCCCAAGCCTCTAGTTATTTATATCCCCACAAACCCTCAATCCTCCAACCCCAATGGATCTATGACCCCCTCAGGTGTGAAAAAGTTGTTGATCACAACCCCCCTTGTTCCCCTAGCAAGGCAGAGATGTTTATTGAAGCAGAAAAATCCCCCATACCGACTCCTCCTATGAAATTATCACCATTCGGATCTCCTCAGGTGGACAATGAGGAATGGATGACCCAAAAGAAGAAACCCAAGGCTAAGAAAGCAGATATGTGGGGGGTACTGAAAATAAAGTCGAAAGACCTTCGTAGAGGGTGGTGAGACATAAAGTTATGGCAAGGGACATTGCAAGAGGCAAACAACTAACCCTTGATGGAATCAATAGAAATAAGAAATGAAGTTCCTCTCCTGGAACATAAGGGGTCTCAATTGTCCCCAGAAGCAATTTTCTATAAAACAATATATCTTGGAAATGAAACTTGATATTTGTCTTCTTCAGGAGGTTAAAATGTCTTACCAAACTTTTGCAAACATTGCTGGTAAACTTTGGCCGGGGTCTACCTTTCTATATGTGGATGCTTTAGGGTCTTCTAGGGGAATTGCTACCCTTTGGGACCCCCTCAAAATCCAAGGAAAAAATTATGTTAGCACTCAAAACTTCTTAGCAGTTACTTTTCAACATGGTGAGCACTACTGGCACCTGTTCAATATATATGCCCCCAATTCCAAAGTGGGAAGGCATCTGGTGTGGGAGGAAATTTCTGAACTCATCCTGGCAGACCAGAAGTCTTAGTACATGTTGGCTAGAGACTTTAATACCCCACTCTACCCCTCTGAGAAATGTGGAGGTCTAGTAGATTTTACAGATAGCATGGAAGATCTCATCAACCTCATTAATGTCACTAGCCTCTCTGATCTTGATCTTTAGGGTGTCCCCTACACTTAGTCGAATAATAGGAAAGGCAATCACCTAATTCAAGTCAGACTTGATAGATTTCTTGTCTCTACCAACTGGGATATTGGTCTCAACTCCTACCTTAAGACTCTCCCAAGGACAACTTCTAATCATAACCCCCTCTTGCTCCATTGGAAGGATAGACCCTACCTGGGTCCACCCCCTTTCCGCTATGAGATTATGTGGGCCTCCCACCTAGATTTTAGAGACCTGGTCAAGGGTTGGTGGGATACCTCGATTCAAGGGACTTCTATGTTCAGAATTGCTGAGAAACTGAAACTCATCTGCAGGGAAGTCAAAGGTTGGAATAAGGCAACTTTTGGTGACATCTTTAAGAAGAAAAAGGAGTTGTGCTCCAGACTGGAACAACTCTAGAGCAATATGACAGCAGGTGACCCCCCCACTCTATGTTGGTTGAGGAAGATGAATGTCATAAGAATTGGAAGGAAATCCTCTCTAAGGAGGAAATCTACTGGAAACAAAGATCCAGAATTCAGTGGTTGAAAGAGGGGGACAAAAACTCAGCCTTCTTCCACCGCTCGAAGAGCATCCATAAAAGGAGAAACTTTATCAAAAGTCTAAAGGATGACTCGGATCAAGATATCACTGGAGAGTCCCTAATTGGCCAAAATGCCATTGACTTCTTCATCAACATGTATACTGAGTTTGGAAGGAACAATGTGTCTCTCTAGGATAGACTTTTGAGTAAGCTCCCTATTGCCATTGGGGAGGAGGATAACTATCAGCTCCTTGCTCCTATCTCCTCGAAGGAGGTCCGTATGGCGGTCTTTGCGATGGGTGCTTTCAAGACCTCGGGCCCAGATGACTTCCCCCGACGTTCTTCCAGGATTATTGGGATATCGTTAATTATGATGTTACTAAAGCAGTGAAATACTTCTTCAAGACTGGTAAATACTAAAAAAACTGAATAATACCTACATTATTCTTGTCCCTAAGTCATCGAACCCCAATTGCATGAAGGACTTTTGACCCATAAGCCTCTGCAATTCTATCTACAAAATAATTTCCAAGGTCCTTGTGAATAGAATCAAGCCCCTTATGACAGTTTATCAGTCCTTCCTAGAAAGGTTTTGTCCCTGGTCACCAAATTCTGGATGCTGCCATTGCCACTCACGAAATAATCCACTCCATGGATAGGAGCAGAATCCTAGGTATGGCTTTCAAGCTTGACATTTCAAAAGCTTATGATAAAGTCAACTAGTGCTTTTTATTTAAAACTCTCTCAAAACTAGGCTTCAATCAGAAGGTTGTTGATATGATTTGGGAATGTGTTACTACAGTCCAATTCTTGGTTTTGATCAATGGGCCCTTAGGGGCTGTTTTAAGGCTAAAAAAGGTATTTGATAAGGAGACCCTTTGTCCCCTTATCTTTTCATCATGATTGCTGAAGTGTTGAGTAGGAATGTGGTTGATATGATGATCAATGGCAGACTGCAGGGATTCAAAGCTGCTTCTATGATCCCCCCTCAGTTATCCAACAATTTGTTGATGACACCTTTCTGTTTGGTATGTCATCAGTAATTGAGGCCAAACTATGGAAGAATTTATTGGCGGATTATACCAAGGCATCAAGGCAATGTATCAATTATGATAAGAGTAATATCTTCTTCTTCAACACCTCTAATGACCTTCAACTTAAAATCCTCTTTATATTGGGGTGTAAGACTGCTACTCTTTCGGGGACTTACCTGGGTCCCCCCCTCACTGTTAAAGAAGTCACCCCTGCTTTCTGGAATACTATCCTTGAGCAGATACAGAAGAAGCTTGTCGGTTGGAAAGGGAAATTCCTTAGTAGTGTGGGCAAGATTCAATTCCTTGTTGCTTCCCTCCAGGGCATCATGGTGTACTTCCTTTCCTTGTTCAAACTATTTGGTGCTATGAGGGAAAAACTTGAGAAAATCCAAAGAACCTTCCTATGGACGGGTATGGAAGAAAAAAGACGCCTCTCTCTAGTAAATTGGGACACTATTTGCTTACCCAAATCCATGGGAGGACTTGGTATCAGAAAGATAAATGACTTGAATAAGGCTTTAATTGCAAAAGTGGGATGGACCCTAGCTAAAGGTGAGGCAGACTGGTGTAACATTATCGAGGCCAAGTATCTGGAAAGGGAGCAATTCTATTGTAACTTGACTACGGGAGACCTTCCTTAGGGGTCTAAACTATGGAATAACATCCTAAAAAGAAGACCGGTTATCAGAGAAGGACTAAAATGGCAAATTGGAAATAGTAGAAAGATTAGGTTCTGGGAAGACAATTGGGTGGAAGACAAACCTCTGGCAAACACTCATTTCCGCCAAATTATGTATCACCTAAAGGAGCACCAGGGGAATACATTGCTGATTATATGGAACCAGGAAGAGGAAGATGGAAGAACATTGCCCAAATCTTCTCTAATTGGCCCAACCTATTACCCATTGCTCTGGAGCTGCAGGATCTTATGTTGGAATGTAGAATTCTCCTAGCTCCCTAGGAAGATAGATTCATTTGGAAGGGGATCCAGTTGGGGGCTTTCTCGGTCAAGTCTGCTTACAAACAGCTCCTGAGACCCACTGGCGATGTTGAGTGTTGGAGGAAGATATGGAACTCACAACTGATCCCTAAAGTCAACTTCTTTTGGTGGTCCCTAATGCATGGAAAAATCTTAACTTTGGACAATCTAAAAAGGAGGGGTTTCCAACTTTCCAATAGATGCATTCTTTGTAAAGTTGAAGAGGAAACAATTGACCACCTTTTCATCCACTGCCCCTTCGCTGGACACTTGTGGACCAGTACTCTTGAAAAAATGTGGTCTGCAATGGGTTTTTTAGAATAGCATTAATTAGTTTGTTACTAGATGGACTCCCCCCACCCACCACCCCCTGATCCTCCAATTATGGAGGGAGATCCCGTCGCACATCTGCTGGGGGGTCTAGAAAGAAAGAAACAACAGAATTTTCAGAGATGTTGAAGTCCCCCCGGATAGAGTTTTCTACAATTGCCTCAGAATGATTTTAGATAATATATTTGTGACTAAGTGGAAACCCCCCCCCCCCCAATCCTCCTAATTTGATGGAGAAAAAAATTGTTGAACTTTGGAAGCTCCCCCTAGAGTTTGAAGTCTTCAACAATAGTGCAAAAATAAAAAGGAAAAAGACCAAATGGTTAGCCCCAAAACCTCACTAATACAAATTGAACTTTGATGGATCTACCCAAAATACCTACCAAGCTAGAGGTGGAGTCATCTGTGACCACTTAGGGAATATTGTTGCAGCTTACGCAAGCAACCTAAAGAACCATACCGTCACTCAGGTCGAGGGAATGGCACTCCTATGGGGTCTGAGATTTGCCACATCCATTGGTATTAAACATCTGGAAATTGAAGGTGACTCGTAGATCATTATGGAAGTGGTGAGTGGTAGATCTGCTGACGGGTGGAAAGTGGATTCCATTTTGAGGGATGCTAGGATGCTTCTAGCTAACCTTGATGGCTTCACCATCTGCCATATCTTCAGAGAAGGGAATGTTGTTGCGGACTCTATGGCGGCGGTGGGAAGGCTGCAGAACGACTTACGATGTTAGAGGAACCCCAATTTGCTGCCAATAATCACCAAGGTGATCTTGGAGACTGAAAAAACCACGTCCAATGATGAACCCATATAACTATTACCAGATGAAGAGAGCCAATTTTCAAATTTTAAATTCAGAAGGGAAAACTGTCCATCATGGGTTCGGTTTTCCACGTAGCCATGGATGGCCTTGTCATCACCTTCAAAAGGGGTTTAATAATGATGATAGTACTGATATCGGGAATGGTAATTTCCTAATTATCATCCCAGCAGAGTTTATTGGCGGCGATAAAGGTGACAGGTGGGATAGGTCAAATCACATTGGTTGGATTGAGGGTTCGCACAAGTATAGTAGATTTCATGAATGCGATATCTACTTAGGCACAATTTGCAATAATCACACTGTTTATTGTGTGATTTTATCTTGGGATTGACTAAGTTTTTATCACAACTTTGCTCTTGCTTTGGTTCAGGGTTGTGTTTCTGCTACCCTGTTTCTCCTCTGCTCTGCTAAGCTGGAGGAAACGGTCATGGGGGGTGACAGGATAAGATTGGAACCCAACAAAACTGACAATTTTAAAGCTAAGCCAATGGTGTGGTTTGTCTATTCGGAAGGTGGGATCGACAAATTTATGGAAAGTATGAAAGAGAACAATGAGAGATTGTCTAGGCAGTTCATGGCTTCCTAGAAGGATAGAAGGGTTACCATGGGGGGTATCTCATTTGAAATAAATGAAGAAGTAATTGCCCAAGCGCTAGGTCTATCTATGGAGGGGAGGAAATGGAAGAAATAGAGCCACATTTTGGATACCACTAGCTTGAACCAGTTTTTTCGTGAATGTGAGAACTCGGTGAAGAGGGCGGGCGACTTCAACCGGGAGGAACTTCGCCACCGTGGGACGAGATCTGCTATATCATTATGAAATACTTCACTCTGGAAGGAAGGTATGGAATCTTTTACTATTACCACCTCTCATTCCTTAACCACCTTAGAAACAAGGATTACATCTCCATTCCGTTTTTCTTGCTTCATTCACTGGATTCAAATGTTAAGGATATTATCAAGGCCAAGAAAAAAGGAAAAGAATTCCCCATTCTACACAAAGGCCTCATCCTTTGTCTCTACAACTTCCACCTAGCCCTTTCCCCACCCCGCACTATCTCCGTCCAGAATGTGGCTGAAAACCGTCCCCTAGCTATTGCTACTGTTAAACCCAATACAAGCCCTCCTTGGCTACCTGAAATTGGCTCCTGCAGTAAGAAAAATAAAAAGTGCCCTCCTGAGGATGTTAGAACCCCTAAGAAAGTTAGAATCCAGGAGATTGATTTCGATATGGAAATTACAGATGAGGCCAACACCCCCCCGCCGTTCTGTGAGACTAGCCTCCAAACCCTCTGAAAAATCACTAAGAGACCCCTCCTCTTCCCATGAAACTGGGAATTCCATCCCCTCTGAGAATGTGGCCCTATTTCAGTCTACCTCGACCCCCCACTCTATTAGCTCCACCCATGCCTTTGCAATCCCTAAAAATTCTATGAGCTCGGAGGCTGGCCCCAAATCCCAGACAAATTCTCCCTCCCCGACTCTCAGGTTCGAGAAGATGATGGTGGTGGAGGAAGTGAACAACATAAAGGAGGAAGAAGACAACAACCCGACAAAGTTGGGTAAGAAAGTGGAGGGTTTGTTTGATAATGTGCAAGAAATCACCAACAGAGTGGAGGCCATGGAAAACAAGTTGCAGGACGTCTCCAGGTTTGCTTTGAACGTTGATGAGTTGAGATATTAGCTCTTTTTATTCTTGAAACTCATAAGTTTTTTACTATGTTTTAATTTGTATAATGGGATAGTAATGATGTATTAGAGTTTGACTATATGCATTACAGATGTTAACTGAACCCATTAAATCCTGTTTTATCTTGACCAATTATTCATGTTGCCATACCAATTATTCCTATTGCCATGCAGATTATCATAGGTGATATCTTGTGTAAAATGTATAAGTGTTTTGATTAATTAAAATAGATATATGTGTATGCTTGTATGTTCTATCTTTTTAATTGTAGGAATAAATAAGATGCTGTTGTGGTAGTTTTTCTGTCATGTTAGTAAGGTAGTTGGAGATATTCAAGGGGCAGTTAAAAGTTCAAAGAAACAAAGAGAATAATGAGCGGAAAAGGAGTAGCAGGGCGTGCAAGACTTATTTATGTATGTCTTCAGTAAACATCAAATCTTGTAATACCGCCATGCTATATTCTTGGTTGTAGTTTAGTAGTGATCCACGTTTTCAGTGGCTTAACTCCGCTTGTTCTCTGTCATAAGTAGGGAGTTGTTGTAGTTTTCTTTTAAATAAATGTTTGCGCCTCCTCTCTAAGGTTGGAGAGGAAGAGAGGGGAAAGAGATACAGAAGATTTAGAAATAAAGTTACAGAGTATTTTTAGCTTTCTTTCATTTTGTATGTTGTACCGACTTTTGAAGGACAATGAATAAAGTGATGCTATTTTGAGTATTTAGAGTTATCTTTGTAAGCCCGGATACACTCATCCAAGGGGGCTCACTTAGTGAGTATTCCTGTGCATTTGTTAACTTAGTTTCCCTTTCTACTGCAGTAGTCATTCTGGCAATTGACTGTTCCTCCAGCCACTGGAAACAGATCCTGTGACTGTTCCTACGGCCAAAGCAAACAAAGTAATTCTTGTTTGTCATCTTTGGACTTAGTTAACAAGTTCTTTAATTGGGTTTTATGCTAATGCATAGTTTTCATGTAGCCATTCAGTTGTTACAATTCTTGCTTACTTATTTCAAATAGGTTTAGTTTTTGCAGTAATGCAGAATAGCTATTGCAGGAACTTAGTACATATATAGTGCAGACCCATTTCAAGTAATATGTCCCTGGGTTGATAAACAAATAAAATTCAGTTATGGAGATAATAACTTCATAGAGTTAATGTCCAAACTTTGGGTTGAGACTTTAGCTATAGTTATTGTTCCTATTGGTGAAGCAAATATTTTTGGCGTCATTGTCAGGGATGGTGTTAAGCTAAGAACCTGTTATGGTTATTAATTTTTAGCTTTTAGTATAGTTGTTTTTGATAAACTCGATTTGTTTAAAGTAATTCTCGTGAATCTGCATGCATAGATGAAGAAGAGATGGTCAAGGTAGATTCCTTCCCAGTCGTCCTAACCATACAAGACTCAATCCATATGACCCCCCAGATGTAAATCCTTTTGCTACACTATACCAAACTCCAGATAATTTGAACCCTCTTGAATTTGAACTTCTGGAGAACAACCTCCATTTCCTCTTTGGACCTCCTAAAGAGGAACTTCATTTGGTAACTCCTCCTCAAAGCCCAATGCAAGGAAATCCACCCCCTGGTGGGAATAACCCACCTTTTTCTATTTTTGATCAGAATGATAATGCTAATCTTAAGAACATTCCAGCTTCTTCCCTTCCTAAATTCTATGGATTAGTAACAGAAGACCCCGAGACTTTCTTGTTTGAGTTTAATGTCCTTTGTAGGAGTTTTGATTATACTATAGATGCCCATAGACTCAAAATATTCCCTTCAACTTTGAAAGAGTCAACTTTGAGATGGTTTATGAGTATAGGGAGTAGCATAGTCACTACATGGGATGAGATGAAATGGTTGTTTCTTTTGAAATACAAGGATTATTGTAGAGGGACTGACCGCCATGGAGATGATATTTTTAGAATGACACAAAAAGAAGATGAGAGTCTAGAGGATTATCTGGAGAGATTTCTATTTAGTGTCAAAAAGTCCAAGCATAGTGCTCTAAATGAAGAGTCTCTTAAGTTAATATTTTTAAGAGGAATCGGTGATGAATGCACAGATGATTTGGATCTTATGGGAGGAGGTGACATAACACAATGGAATGATATTGGACAAATTGTCAGAAGTATTCCAGATCTTCTTCTAAGAAGAGTAGGCGTTTCAAGCCGGGGGTTTCTTCATCAACATCCAGTAATGGAGTTTCTCGAATGGATCCTAGCCATCTGCTGAAGGATTTTAAGGAGGATATCATAAATAATATGACTACTCAATTAGACACACTTTCAGCTAAGAAGAAGCATGAGGAAGTTGATGCAATTCTTGCAGAATTCTGCCCACATTGTAAATAGAGGAAAAGAGATTGCAGATGTAAAATGGTTGCAAATCTTGAAGTTCCTAATTTCAAGACAATACAAGGTGATGATGAACAAGTTTTCTATGTTGCTCAGAGAAGGCCAAATTTTTCAAGACAAGGTATGTCTCCTGATCCACTTTCTTTTTCTGGTTACAATGGAAATTCCTATGCACAAAATAATCAATGGCAATCTCCATATGCTCAAAATTTTGGAAATTATCAAAATTGGTATAATCATCAAGGCCAAGGGCAACATTTTTCCAATCAAACTCCACAGTGGCAGCAACCACAAGGAAATTTGTCCCAACCTAAGGGGCCATGGCAACAATTCCAAGGGAATTGGCAACCTGCTCCTTAATGGAGAGGAGGTCAACCATGGGCAAATCAGTCATCTGGTTATCAGCAACCTATGTCGCAGCCACAACTACCTGCAATAATGCCTCCTCCTGCAGCCAATACTATTCCACCTAAACCTACACAGTTGCCCACTCAACCAATGCCAAATTCTAATAACAAGCTTCAGCAACAAAAACAAGTTTATTCAGCTCATCCTAATCAATACCTGACTTATTCTCTTTGTATAAGTGATATTTACCTCAGGTCGAGGACAACTTTACCCAACCCATCTCCATCAGTTATAACTGAGATACAAAAGGAACAAGAAATCTCTAGTCCAATAGCTCAAATACCTCAAAATCAGCAAATACCCCCATTTCCTCAAAGGTTGCAAGCTAAAGGGATTCTACGGGAAGAGGAAATAAGTTTTGATATCATAGATCATCTGAAACACATATGTGTTAAAATTCCATTGTTACTAGCTATTAAGGATGTCCCTATTTATGGTAAGGCACTTAAGGAGGCATGTTTGAAGAAGCCTGGTAGAAAGAAAAAGGATCCGCAAACAGTGCATGTAATGGGTCAATTGGTTGATATCATGTTAGGAAAGGTTTCAATTCCAAAATATACTGATCCTGGTAGCCCTGTTGTGAACAGTCATCAATGGCACTCAGATAAAGAATGCTTTAATAGATTTGGGAGCAACCATCAATGTAATGACAAGAGAGTTTATGCAAAAACTTGACATAACCAGTCTTAGACCTACACCTACAGTCCTACAGCTTGTTGACAGTTCCACAGTTCAGCCTGATGGTATGATTGAAGATGTGGTTGTTACTTTGGATTCTTGGGAATATCATACAAATTTTATGATCTTGTCTCTTAAAGCTACATTGGGAGGATATCCAGTTATCTTGGGAAGACCTTGGCTTGCTATAGCCGATGCATATATTGGATGTCAGTCAGAAGATATGACTATTTCAAATGGAAATACAACCAAAAATTTGGCTCTGTATTCTCCTAGTCAGCCCCAACTTGATCAACAACAAGTCGTTTGGCCTAACATGGGTGAAGAATTTGAGGAAGGAGTTGACTCTGTCAATCATCTTATGATGATTAATAGAGAACCATTCATACAACTTCATGATGATGATTCAATTCTCTATAAAATTTTGACAAATCAGTTGAGACAAGGGCATTAGTCGCAGGTGATAGTATCAAATATTCCAGCATCATATTTTCCTGCAGCCACTGATATTTTGCATACCCTGTTGCCGCAAGAAGTCTACACTTCTCATCTTTCTAAGGCATCTTAGGTTGATCTTACTGTCAAAGTGGAAGTTGATCTAAACAAATATTTGAATATCAACAATCAACTCATAGGGATTCAAAGAATAACACTGGTTGACTTGCTTAAATGTCATCAACACGCTTTTGCATGGGATTACAAAGACATGCATGGCATTGATCCTATAGTTTTTACCCACTGTATCTACATAAAAGAGGACTGTAGACCACTTAGATAGCCACATAGAAGAATTAATCCTGCATTAAGAGAAATAGTTAAAGAGGAATTGTAGAAATTATTAAATGTTGGATTTATCTATCCCATCTCAGATAGTCAATGGGTGTCACCTTTAGTGATAGTTCCAAAGAAAGGAGGTAAATGGTGGGTATGTGTGGATTATAGAGCTTTGAATTTAGCAACCAGGAAGGATCATTTCCCATTACCATTTGTGGATCAGGTATTAGACTCATTGGTAGCAAAGCAGTACTTCTCATTCTTGGATGGATTTAGTGGCTACAACCAGATTCAAATTGCTCTCGAAGATCTGGAAAAGACTGCATTTACTTGTCCTTGGGGAACATATGCATATTTTGTCCTTCCTTTTGGATTATGTAATGCTCCAACTAATTTTCAAAGGGCAGTGATAAGCATATTTTCAGATATCTCTCAGGATAGCATGGAGATCTATATGGATGATTTGACCACCTATGGTTCAGAATTTGAAGAGGCATTGAAGAATCTAAAGAAAATTTTACAGTGGTGTGAAGACTACAATTTATCATTAAACAGTGAAAAGTGCTTCACGATGATGCATGAAGGCATAGTTCTTGGTCATCATATCTCTATCAAAGGAATACAAGTTGACCTAGCAAAAATAGAAGTCATTCAAAACTTCCCTGCACCTGTAAATCAAAAGGATGTCAAAAGTTTCCTTGGTCATGTTGGATATTATAAGAGGTTTATCAAAGATTTCAGTAAAATTGCAGCCCCTTTATATTCTCTTTTGACCAAGGATATGGAATTTAATTGGACTTCATCATGCAATGAAGCTTTCTTGAAGCTCAAATATGCATTGACTCAAGCACCAGTGCTCAAGGGTCCGAACTGGTCCTTACCTTTTCATATTCATATAGCTGCATTAGATTATGCCATAGGAGCAGTTTTGGGTCAAAAGATTGATAGTTTGGAGAATGCAATTTATTTTATCAACAAGAACATGCGGGGGCCTGAGTTAAATTACACTGTCACTTAAAAGGAGATGTTAGCAGTTATATATGCACTTAGCAAATTCAGGCATTATATAATAGGATATCTGATATTTGTGCACATTGATCATACAACAATTAGATATCTCATGAACAAGCCTTCAATTACAGGAAGATTGTCTCATTGGTTACTATTGATGCAGGAATTCGGCATTACAGTTATTGATAAACCAAGTAAATCCAATGTAGTTGCAAATTATCTTTCTAGGCTTCAATTGTAGGACGATCATGCAGCCATAAACGATGCTTTTCCAGATGAAAATGTGTTCCTTATAAAAGCACACACACCCTGGTTGTTGGCATTATGTGAACCGGTATGTGGACATAATGACATTTTATGTTGTCATTGATGTCAATATATTGAAGAGGTGTGAACCGACATATGTGAGAACCGATATAACACTGTGAACCGATATTTGTGCCAAAGTGAAGCGGTGTGCTTGTTCATGATGAACCGACATATAGTTATGGGAACTGGCATATGGAAGTATTGTATGACTACCGGTTGGTAGTCTCAACTCCAGGGTTTCCGGTTGATGTGCTTCAAGCCTGTGTGGCTCAACCGGTGACATTATGTGATGAGTTAGCATTGTAAAGAAGAACATACCGTGTTGCCATGTAAGCCTATGTGCGTGAAGGATCTTGCATGAGGGAGATTGTTCCTATCTACCTCGGGAATGTGCGAAGTCTGTAAAACAGTGATAACGTGTGATGGGTTATCAGCCGCCATAAAATTGGTGGAAATGGACAATGGAGAATGTCTTGAGTTTGGATCAAGATCTGCTGCATTTAATACAGTGTGCTCAATGGTCAGGATTGAACCGTTTGAATTCCTTAACCAAACAGGTTTAGGGTTTAGGGTTTATGCTACCAACCTATCTATTTTCCTATAAGGTTGATGTTGTGTCTCTTTCTAAGGTTGTTGGCAAAAGTTGTGTGTGTGTGTATCCAAGAGAAGGGATACGCGATTCTTGCCAGACCAAAAGGAGAGAAGTGATACCTGCAGAGTGTAAGTGCAGAAGGTGAAGAGGAGCTTCAGTGGATCTAACACCTGTTGATCTCTAACCACCTCAACAGTTGGAAAATCCCTTAACAGGGTAGCCTTAACCGGCTTGCTGAAAATCCTTTAACAGGGTAATTCAAAGCTACTGAGTTCGAAATCCTTTAGCTATTGAATTCTTGAAATCCTCTAACAAGGTAACCTTTAATAGGGTTTAACCCTTAACTGGGTATTGTAGCCATCCCTTAACTGGGTGATCTCTAATAGGATTGGTTCCTAGCAGAACCTATTGTAATGTCTCTAACATGACAAGGCTTCTAACAGAGCGAACTTCTAAAGAGTTCAAAAACAACTTGTGGGTATTCATCCCCACCGTGGTTTTTCCCAGTTGGATTTCCACATGAAAAATATGTGTGTCATGTGTGATGCTTTTATCTTGTGACGCTTTGCTATTGTCTGTCAAGCATATGATGGTTCTGTGTTTTATGTCTGTCAATAAAACATGTTGAACTAGCTGTTATTATGATCTGATGATAGATTACTTGTTTATGCATAAGGGTGAAATGGTAGTATAGTCTTGAGCTGAGTGGAAAGATAAGTGAGTAACCGGTTAATGCTTGTCTCAAACGTTCTTAGCTTTACCAGTTGCACTCTGTTTCAAACCGGTGTCGCTGTTTGCCAGTCATTTGGAGTCTGCTATCAAACCGGTTTAGGACTATATTTTTTGTCTGTACTGATTCACCCCCTCCGCCTCTCAGTACCGGTTTGGTACTATTCGCTCATCATTGAGTTATCAATTGGTATCAGAGCGTCCTCTAGGTCCTCTGTGTTTTAAGCTTAACCGCTTGAGGTAAAGATCCCAGTCAAATGATGAAGAGGGAAGGCCCAAAGTTTAATAGGGAAAATTTCAGTATATGGAAAGACAGAATGAAGATATTCATTAGAAGCATGGGTGCTCAACACTGGAGCTATGTTGAGACTACCTGTGTTGCTCCTACCGGTACCCTTACCGATGACCAAAAGAGAGAGATGCAGGAGAATGGGCAAGTCATGGAAGCCCTAATTAGTAGTTTATCTGACATTGAGTTTATTGATGTTTAGGATAAGGTAAATCCCAAAGAGGTATGAGATACTCTTGAAAATATCTATGGCGGTGATGAGCATGTAAAACAGGCTAAGGAAGAAAGCCTCAGAGGGAAGTTTGAAGATATGCGGATGGTTGAAGGTGAGACCATTCAACAGTATGGAATAAGAATCAAAACCATTGTTGGAGATATCAAGAGTGTAGGTGGTAAAATAGAAGATTCCATTGTGGTGAGCAAAGTCCTGAGATCCCTATTGCCAGTCTATGCAATAAGGGTTGCTGCTATTCAGGAGCTGAGATCAATAGACAAGACTAAGGTATCCCTGGACTCCATCATAGCAAAGTTGATAGCCTATGAGCTAAATAGTTTTGATGGCAGTATTCAAAAGACTGAATCAGCTTTTAAAGCTTCTGTTGTACCATCCAGAAAAGGAAAAGAAGCTAGCACTAGTGGTGAACCAAGACAGAGCAGAGAAATGGATGACGAGGAGATTTTGATGGCATTTGAAGCTCTCCTTGCCTGGAAGCTTCCTAAAGGAACCGGTAAATACAAAGGCAAGATACCTTTGAAATGCTTTTCTTGTAACCGGATAGGACATATTGTTGTAAACTGTCCTAATGGCTAAAACAAGGACAAACCAGAAAGGTTCAAGAAATTCAAAGGAGGAAACCGGAGAAACTATTTGTGGCAGTTGATGAAGGTGTCACAGATGAAGAATTAGAGGACGAAGAAAATGAAGATATTGTGTTTGTTGTTGTCAAAGAAGATGTGTCAGACAAGAAGGCTCTTGTCTCTCGGTTTGATAATTCCAATGAGTGGATCATTGACAGTGGTTGTTCTCACCATATAACTGGTGACCAGAGCAAGTTTCTATCCTTAGAGGAGTATGATGGTGGTGTGGTTTGCTTTGGCAATGATGCACCATGCATGGTCAAAGGTAGAGGGTCCATCTCTCTGAATGGAAAGAGTAGTGTTGACAATGTGTATTGGGTTGATGGTCTCAGACACAACCTTCTGAGTGTTGCCCAACTGAATGACAGTGGCCTCACTCTGAAATTCAAGAATGGAGTTTGCAGAATCAAAGGAAAGAATGGTGAATTGGTGGCCACCGACATGCAGACCAAAGGTAACCTATTTCATCTAAATGCAAATATAAGTACATGTCTTATGGCTAAATTTGATGATAGCTGGATATGGCATAGGAGACTCTGCTATGTAAACTTTGATAACATTGTGAAGGCTAGTAAGATCAAGGGAGTTAGAGGGTTGTCGGTGCTAAGCAAACTGGATAATACCTTGTGCAGAGAGTGTCAATTGGGGAAAATGTCTTCCTCAACCTTTAAAGGTAAATATTTCACTGTTGACAACTTGCTTGATCTTGTGCATACTGATTTGTGTGGTCCTATGAAAACTAGAAGTGTGCAGGGTGATAGGTACTTTGTGATTCTCACTGATGACTGCTCAAGAATGATGTGGGTCACATTCTTGAAGGACAAGTCTGAATCCTTTGCAAAGTTCAAAGCTTTCAAAGCATTAGTGGAGAAGGAAAGCGGTAAAAGGATCAAGTGCCTGAGAACTGATCAAGGAGGGGAATTCACTTCTGGTGAATTCAACAAGTACTATGAAGAACATGGCATCAAGAGGCAATTGTCTGCCCCCCGAACTCCACAGTAGAATGGCCTAGCAGAGAGGAATAACCAGACTATGGTTGAAGTAGCTAGAACCATGTTGATTCAAGGAAAGGTAGCTCACACCTTTTGGAGAGAAGCGGTGAGCACTGCAGTCTACACAATGAACCGGGTACTCATCAAGAAAGGTAAGGATAAAACTCCTTATGAGTATTGAACCGGTAAGACACCTGTGGTTAGCTACTTTAGAGTGTTTGGTAGCAAATGTTACATCAAGAGGAGTGAACACCAGAGCAAATTTGATGCGAAATGTGATGAGGGAATATTCCTAAGATATTCCAACAAGAGAAAAGCTCTCAAGTGTTTTAACAATAGGACTCAGAGAATTATGGAAAGCATCAATGTAAGAGTTGATGAAACCTCTGAGAAAACTGAGGAAATCGGTAGTGAGCAAGCGGTAAGTGAACCGGTTGTCAGTCAACCGAGTACCAGTAACAGTGTTCCTACACCGGTAGATGTAGATGCTGATACTGATGGAGATGAGGATGAAGAAGAAAAGCAAGAGGAATCTATCAAGACCATTCCTTAGTATGTCAAGCTGAATCATGATCCTAAGCAGATCATAGGAGATAAGGATGCAGGAATCCTTACAAGAAGAAAAGTCAGAGAAAACTCATGTATGATCTTTGAATTCGAGCCTAAAACATTCAAAGAGGCACATAAGGATGAAGACTGGATCAAGGCAATGGAAGAGGAACTTGACCAGATAGAGAAAAATGGTACATGGTCCTTGGTACCCAGACCGGAGCACAAAAATGTTATTGGTACCAAATGGGTCTTCAGAAATAAGCTAAATGAGGATGGCACAATGATTAGAAACAAAGCCAGATTGGTGTGCAAAGGATATGCCCAAGAAGAAGGAGAAGACTATGGAAAAACCTTTGCTCCCATAGCCAGATTGGAAGGAGTTCATATGCTTCTTGCATATGCAGCTTTTAAGGCTTCAAAGTATATCAAATGGATGTAAAATCTACATTCCTAAATGGTGTACTTGAAGAAGAGGTGTATATTGAGCAACCAGATGGGTTTTCCCTATCTGAAGACAGTGACATGGTATGTAGGCTACATAAAGCCTTATATGGGCTAAAGCAGGCACCTAGAGCATGGTATGAGCGCCTGCATTCCCATCTTGTGAAGATTGGATTTGAGAGAACAAGTGAAGATAGCAATATCTACTTGAAGTCTGAAGGAGATCAGATCCTAATCTGTGAGGTATTTGTTGATGAAATTATCTTTGGCAGAGATGACAAGATGAGTCATGAATTTGTAGATGAGATGAAGAAAGAGTTTGAGATGTCACTCATAGGGGAGATTAAGTTCTTCATTGGACTACATATCCAGCAGGTGAAAGATGTAATCTTTATCACTCAGTCCAAGTATGTCAAAGAGGTGTTGAAGACCTTTGGCATGGAAGATAGCAAACCGGTTGGTACACCGATGGTGACCAGTTGTAAACTATCCAAAGAGGATGACTCTGCATTGGTTGACGAGAAGTAATACCGATCAATGATTGGTAAGTTGCATTATGTAGTGCATAGTAGACCGGATATTGCACATGCAGTTGGCATTACTACAAGGTTCCAGAAAAGTCCAAGAGAATCCCACTTGGTTGCAGTCAAGTGGATTCTTAGGTATCTGAAAGGAACTATTGACTATGGGTTATGGTATCCATACAATAATAATTTTAACCTGAAAGTGTTCACAGATGTTGATTGGGCTGGTAATGTAGATGACTAGAAGAGCACAACCAGTGATGCATTCTTCCTTGGTGGTCGACTGGTCTCATGGATGAGTAAAAAACAGAGTTGTATCTCTCAGTCTACAGTGGAAGCAGAGTATGTTGCAGCTTTCATGAACTGTACTCAGACAATTTGGATGAAGCATGTATTGAATGGCTTCAAAGTTCTTGTATCTGAACCAGTAAGTATATTTTGTGATAATACTAGTGCAATTAATATCTCCAAGAATCCGGTTTTACATTCTAGAACCAAGCACTTTAAGCTTAAGTATCATTTCTTGAGGGAAAAGGTTCAGAACAAAGAGATTGCACTGGAGCATGTTTCTAGTAAGGAGCAGTTAGCAAACATATTCACCAAGCCTCTCCCAAAGACTACATTCATATACTTAAGAGGTGAATTAGGGGTACTGCCCCTTCCGGAGGTGAACTAAAGTTATATGCTCCACATCAGTCATGTATTGCATAGTCAAATCTTTCTTCAGGATTGATGTGTGAAGGATGCTACTCCTCAGAGGGAGCAGCATAATGGAACACGGAAACGTGTGCCTCCACTTTGGCATTGTTGTCAAAGGGGGAGAAGATGTGAAGCAGAGAAGCTATCTCCAGACATTGGGGGAGAAGATGTGAAGCGGAGAGATATCTTTGTATATTGCCATCAATGCCAAAGGGGGAGATTGTTGGCATTATGTGAACCGGTATGTGGACATAATGACATTTTATGTTGTCATTGATGTCAATATGTTGAAGAGGTGTGAACCGACATATGTGAGAATCGATATAACACTGTGAACCGGCATTTGTGCCAAAGGGAAGCGGTGTGCTTGTTCATGATGAACCGACATATAGTTATGGGAACCGACATATGGAAGTATTGTATGACTACCAGTTGGTAGTCTCAACTTTAGGGTTTTCGGTTGATGTGCTTCAAGCCTGTGTAGCTCAATCGGTGACATTATGTGATGAGTTAGCATTGTAAAGAAGAACAGACTGTGTTGCCATGTAAGCCTATGTGCGTGAAGGATCTTGCACGAGGGAGATTGTTCCTATCTACCTTGAGAATGTGCGAAGTCTGTAAAATGGTGATAACGTGTGATGGGTTATCAGCCGCCATAAAATCAGTGGAAATGGACGATGGAGAATGTCTTGAGTTTGGATCAAGATCTGCTGCATTTAATGCAGTGTGCTCAACGGTCAGGATTGAACCATTTGAATTCCTTAATCAAATAGGTTTAGGGTTTAGGGTTTATGCTACTGACCTATCTGTTTTCCTATAAGGTCGATGTTGTGTCTCTTTCTGAGGTTGTCAGCAAAATTTGTGTGTGTGTATCCAAGAGAAGGGATACGTGATTCTTGTCAGACCAAAAGGAGAGAAGTGATACCTGCAGAGTGTAAGTGCAGAAGGTGAAGAGGAGCTTAAGTGGATCTGCATTGGTATTGAGTGTTGTTACCAGATCATTGTAATACCAGTTGATCTATAACCACCTCAACAGTTGGAAAATCCCTTAACAGGGTAGCCTTAACTGGCTTGCTGAAAATCCTTTAACAGGGTAATTCAAAGCTATTGAGTTCGGAATCCTTTAGCTATTGAATTCTTGAAATCCTCTAACAAGGTAACCTTTAATAGGGTTTAACCCTTAACCGGGCATTTTAGCCATCCCTTAACCGGGTGTTGTCTAACAAGATCGGTTCCTAGCAGAACCTATTGTAATGTCTCTGACAGGACAAGGCTTCTAACAGAACGGACTTCTAAAGAGTTCAAAAACAACTTGTGGGTATTCATCCTCACCGTGGTTTTTCCCAATTGGGTTTCCATGTGAAAAATATGTGTGTCATGTGTGATGCTTTTATCTTGTGACGCTTTGCTATTGTCTGTCAAGCATATGATGGTTCTGTGTTTTATGCCTGTCAATAAAACATGTTGAACTAGTTGTTATTATGATCTGATGATAGATTACCTATTTATGCATAAGGGTGAAATGGTAGTATAGTCTTGAGTTGAGTGGAAAGCTAAGTGAGTAACCGGTTAATGCTTGTCTTAGACGTTCTTAGCTTTACCAGTTGCACTTTGTTTCAAACCGGTGTCGCTGTTTGCCAGTCATTTGGAGTGTCTGTTGTCAAACTGGTTTAGGACTATATTTTTGTCTGTACTGCTTCACCCCCCCCCTCTCAGTATCGGTTTGGTACTATTCGCTCATCATTGAGTTATCACTAGTATGCCGATATTGCAAATTATTTAGCTCCTAATAAGATGCCAATTCATTTTTCTCCTAAGGAAAGAAGTCCGTTGGTTGAGAAAATCTTTAATTTCTCATGGATTGTTGATTGTTTATTTTATACTGGACCTGAACAAGTCATGAGAAGATGTGTAAGAGAGGATGAAACATATGATATCCTTCATGCATGTCATGATGAACCATGTGGAGGAAATTTTGCTGCTAAAATAACAAGACTTAAAATACTTAGCTCAAGATATTATTGGCCAACATTATATAAGGATGCATCACAATATACTAGAAAAAGTGATAGATGCTAGCGCATGGGTAGACCTACCAGATCTGATGAAATGCCATTATATCCCCAGATATTAGTTGCACCATTTGATAAATGGGGATTAGATTTTGTTGGGCCAATTGATCCTCCTTCAAATGAGAAATCTTATATTCTTGTATGTACTGATTATGTCACCAAATGGGTGGAAGCACGAGCTATGACACATGCAAGAGATAATAAAGTGGATGAATTTCTCTATGAAGAAATATTTACCAGGCATGGAGTTCCAAGAGAGATTGTTTCAGACCAAGGACCACAGTTTACTTCCACATTGATTGCAGCATTGGTCAATGAATACAATATCAGGCACATGAAGTCTATCCCATATCATCCACAAGCAAATGGTGAAGTAGAAGTCACCAACAAGGATTTAAAAGCCATTCTTACTAAGACAGTAGCTCTTCATAAGAAAGATTGGTCATGTAGACTTCCTGAAGCCATTTGGGCATACAAAACAACATGGAAGACACCAATTGGTTTTATACCTTTTGAAATGGTGTATGGAAAACCAGCAATGATGCCCATTGAGTTTGATCACAAAACTCTTAGAACAACTCTCCTTCCTGCAGCAACCCAGTAACTTCAACTATTTGCTACTCTGTGGCAATAAATCTCAATGCCTTGACAGATGCCTCTCCTTCATTGAACACATGCATCAATTCAGAAGCAATTTCTTCATTGTAATCTATTATTTTTCAAAAAATAATCAATCCACCCATGCATACAGAAATAATGCTCACACAGCATATCCTGCAACAACATGCCATGAACTACAGGTTCATGGTGGATAGGATCTCCACTCATGACTATTTCAGATCTCAAAATAATTTCCACAACAGAGAATGGGGAGCTGAAATAACCTGCAGAGCGGAAAATATTTTGCTCGAAAATACCTTACTTACTTCCAATTTCTTTCAATGATTTTGGCGACAAGATGAACTGATCACTCATGGCAAAGAAGGTCTTATTCAAAGATGATGTTAGAAAAATCAAAGTAGATTATTGACAAGGACGAATAATTACTCGACTTGGAAAATCGGACTTGAAGAAGACATTAAGGGCGTAGTTCTTGCAGCTTCTACAGGGAACGTTCTTAGCATTCAATAAATTCTTCAAGCATGCTTTCATAGAAATATTTCCAAGTCTTATGGAAATATTATTCTCCGATAATAATTTATTCCATCCATGTCATCCCATTCCATCTCTCTGTCTATCACTTCATTCATGTCACATCATCTCATTTCATCCCTTTTTATTAGTTAATCATTTCATGCAACATTTATTGGTACGACTGCAGGTATGTACATTGTTTATTTTTTATTAATTATGCATTTAGTATTTTGCTATGATTATTACCTATTTTAAATCTACGTACCCTTCCCTTTGTCTTTTCCGCATGTGTGGACATGTGCCATCATAAGTTGGGGGGGTGTTTTATAGTCCGATTTTCCAAGTCGAGTAATTATCCGTCCTTGTCAGTAATCTGCTTTGATTTTTCTAACATCATTTTTGAATAAGACATTATCTACCATGAGTGACCAGTTCATCCTGCCACCAAAATCATTGAAAGAAACTGGAAGTAAGTAAGGTATTTTCGAGCAAAATATTTTCAGCTCTGCAGGTTATTTTAGTTCCCCATTCTCTGTTGTGGAAATTATTTTGAGAGTCGAAATAGTCATGGGTGGAGATCCTATCCGCCATGAACCTGTAGTTCATGACATGTTGTTGCAGGATGTGCTGTGTGAGCATTATTTCCGCATGCATGGGTGGATTGATTATTTTTTGAAAATAATAGATTACAATGAAGAAATTGCTTTCGAATTCATGCATACATTCAATGAAGGAGAGGCCCCTATCAAGGGATTGAGAGTTATTGTCACAGAGCAGCGAATAGCTGAAGTTACCGGGTTGCTGCAGGAAGGAGAGATGTTTCCTGAATCGAAGGATGGGAGAAGTGCTAGGGCAAAATTTACACACCCAGCAAATGGACCCCTAAGGGTGGACAAACAGGGAACTCGACGGATATCTCTTCCAGCGGAATGGCCCCATGTGGCATTATATGTGATGAAATACATTACCTGCGATGGAAGGTACTCAAACTTGCATTCGGTCCATTTTAAACTGCTTAGTCATTTACGACATGGCCGAAGGGTAAATGTTCCAATTTCTATATCACCTTATTTCCATAAGTGCGAAAGAAACACGAAAGGGAGGAAATCATTCTGTCAGTCATCATGGTCTGATAAAATTATTAGTAGAACGTTCTCTTAGGAATGTTTCTCAAATGGCATGGGGGTATTCGAAGACATACTTCAATTTAGGGAGGAAAATGCTTCTGTTGTAGAAGAATTAACAACCCAAGAAGAGGATATCAAAGAACCCTCATCCCCTAGGGTTTTTACAGAGGATGAACCTCTTGTTGCCAATGAAGCTTTGATTATTGCAGAAGAAATGGTGATGAAAAAAAATATTGAGCAACCCTCCATTCATCAAAGTGGAGCGATATCTTTTAAAGGAAAAGGGAAAGAAGTAGAGACAATTGACACAAAAGGAGAAACCATAATACAACCTCAAGCAACGCAGGTTTCTCCTGCAGCCAAGAAGCGTAGGCTAAAAGAAAGTTCTCCTGCAGCAACACCTCTTGCAAGAACCGTTCTTGCAGCCACTCCAAAAATGTATGCAAGAAGGACTCGACGGAGTAAGCAAAAAGTTTGAACGACAGGGGAAGCAATGGAAATCATTTCAGTAGAAACATCAAAAGAAGGGCATGAGAGTCAAACGGAGATTAAATCATAGGAAGAACATGATGCTGACAAACTTTCAAATCTGGCACAAGTAGTAGAACAATTTAAAGAACCTGTTGAAGAAATCTCACACCCTCAGGTAACAACTAATAGACCTCCTTCATCTCTCACTAGTTTGTCTATTGCACTTACATTTTATAGGCAGTGGGAGATAGAGAGTGCTAGGTTACATGGGATTATTGATAAACAACAGAAAGAAATTGAAAAGAGGGATATCAGATTGAGGAATTAAAAGCTAAAGTTGACACAATTGCCAGTATGGTTCCTGAGTTGATACAATGTAGGGCTCCTCCAAGGGTTTATGCTTTGCATCTAAAAGAGCAGTATTTAAGTTTTAAGCTAAATCGCATTGTTAGAGACCTCAGTCCTTCTTTAGATACCCCAGAAGAATTTTATAGTGTTTATCAAACCTCTCCAACGACTGTTAAGAATTTATTATGTGAATTTTATTTGCATAACTATGTTGTAACTTCTGACAATGAATGGAATCCCTTGTTATACATTGCTGACATTCACATAAAATCATTAATGTCATGGGTGCAAAATGAGATCAACATGGGGACTTAGGCCAAAACATATAGAAATTTGGAATTTGACTGTCCATTACCACTCAGAGCTAAAGCCAAGAATCCATGACTTCTTTATTATGATTGGTAGAAATTGTTAGCAAGATATGATGTAAGGAGCTAGGTATTACCAATAAGAGAGGAAACATACTAGGAATATGAACATTTGATTAAATTTGAAAATGCAACTACAATGGACTGTCTGGTTCATCGTTGGAATAATCTTCCAGAAGACTTGAAATAGGGTGAACCTCATTCATTGCCTAATTTTCATGCATCTATACAAAGAGCCCCTAAATACATCCATTTGGGTAAGGTGAAGAGCAATAACTAGCTACCCTTGATATTTCAACCACCTATCCTTATGTGGCCATTATTGGGATGCAGGGTTGCAGATAAGCCATATGAGGAGGCCACCGAAGAAGCCAGATGGGCCAGACTAGAAAAAATGAAGAGATTTTATTGGAATTTGGCTACAAGAGGGACATGACAGGGAACTATTGGTGATTTGCAAGTAAGTGTCCAAATCAGAAATTTTCTTCTTGCCGGAGGATCAACAAGACTCTAAGTTGGGGGACATGATGAGCTGAGATATTAGCTCTTTTTATTCTTGAAACTTATAAGTTTTTTACCCTGTTTTAATTTGTATAATGGGATAGTAATGATGTATTAGAGTTTGACTATATGCATTGCAGATGTTAACTAAACTCATTAAATCCTGTTTTGTCTTGACCAATTATTCTTGTTGCCATGCAAATTATCATAGGTGATATCATGTGTAAAATGTATAAGTGATTTGATTAATTAAAATAGACATATGTGTATGCTTGTATGTTCTATCTTTTTAATTGCAGGAATAAATAAGATGCTACTTGGGCAGTTTTTTTGTCACGTCAGTAAGGCAGTTGGAGATATTCAAGGGGCGGTTAAAAGTTCAAAACAACAAAGAGAATAATGGGCGTAAGGAGCGGCAAAGGAGTAGCGAGGCATACAAGACTTATTTATGTCTGTCTTCAGTAAACTTAAATCTTATAATACCGCCATGCTATATTCTTGGTTGCAGTTTAGTAGTGATCCACGTTTTCAGTGGCTTAACTCTGCTTGTTCTCTGTCATAAATATTCTCCGCCTTGTTTAATTGGTGTGACCTAGATTGTAGGGAGTTGTTGTAGTTTTCTTTTAAATAAATGTCTATGCCTCCTCTCCGAGGTTAGAGAGGAAGAGAGGGGAAAAAGATACAGTAGATTTAGAAATAAAGTTGCAGAGTATTTTTAGCTTTCTTTCATTCTGTATGTTGTACCGACTTTTGAAGGACAATGAATAAAGTGATGCTATTCTAAGTATTTAGAGTTATCTTTGTAAGCCTGTATACACTCATCCAAGGGGGCCCACTTGGTGAGTTTTCCTGTGCATTTGTTAACTCAGTTTCCCTTTCTGCTGTAGTAGTCGTTCTGGCAATTGACTGTTCCTGCAGCCATTGGAACAGATCTTGTGACTGTTCCTACAGCCAAAGCAAATAAAATAATTCTCAGCTTTAGACTTAGTTAACAAGTTCTTTAATTGGGTTTTATGTTATTGCAGAGTTTTCATGTAGCCATTCAGTTGTTACAATTCTTGCTTACTTATTTCAAATAGGTTTAGTTGCTGCAATAATGCAGAATAGCTATTGCAGAAACTTAGTGCATATATAGTGCAGACCCATTGAACAAGTAATACGTACTTGGGTTGATAAACAAATGAACTTCAGTTATGGAGATAATAACTTCATAGAGTGAATGTCCAAACTTCAGGTTGAGACTTTAGCTATAGTTATTGTTCCTATTGGTGAAGTAAACAAACGTGATGCGTTGCTCGACGACCACTTTGTGTCTTTTGCAAGAAAGTTCTACCAAAGGCAAAAGCAAGGAAGACGATGACTACAGGGCCCTTTTCAAATTCCTCACCAAGGAATGGGCTTGGAAGCTCATCCCCAATAAGAGGCATGGAAAAAAGAAATAGTCTATTTCTATGTCTCGAATGTCCATTTTTTTTTGTTCTGCCCTAGTAGCCTTCGGGCTGATAGTTTTAATTTCTGTTTATATTTGAACTTATCTACATGTTGCCCTGCATGGCAAATGTTTAAAATGTTTATTAAGACTTTTATATATCTGTTGAACTTACGTAGAATGATCACAGTTTTTAATAGAGGAAAGTAAGAGGGTTGTAATTTTGCTGATATTCTACTGACAGTTGGCTTGCCACTATTTCTTTGTTCTATTCCTGGGTCAGCCCCCTTGTTTTGGCTACTTTTAATATCAAAAACATATTTAATTCTGATTTTCTTTTAATATGGAAAATGTATTTAATCCTAATATGATAATTTTAATTATATTATTGTACATATAGGCTTAAATATATTAATAATATTTAATTTAATTATATACTATATAGAAAATATATATTAATATATTTATCAAAGATATATATTTTATATTATTAAATTGCATGAGAAAATATTTAGATACAAATTATAAATAATTTGAAAAGAAAATTAAAACATACTAATTATTATTTTAATGACCTAAAAATAAGATTCAAATTATTTGAGCCAATTAGATTGAAGAAAAACAATTTCTATAATTTGAAAATGTAAAAATCATGCATAAAAAATTGAGTGCAACCCATTGCAATAGTAGTAGCCTAACGACAAGTAGGGAGAGCCAAACCCAACTCATACATTAATAACAATATAATATAATTATTTATAATATATTGTATATATTATATGTTATAACTAAATATTATAATATTAAATTTATAATATATAGTTATAATATTATATATTTTATTATATATATATTTTAATTTTTAATTTATTTTTTTAGGGGTAAATGTTTTTAATCCGGAGCTATGAATCGATGGGGCTTGAACCTTGATGGCAAGAACAACAACACAACAACTTAACCATCACAACATGCCACTATTGACTATTATTAAAATATATTATTATTAAATAATATTTTGATTAATATGTATGCTTATAATTTTTATATTCTTTTAATATTGCTATTATATTTTATTATTATCAATTAATTACTAATATATTAATTTTTTAATTATATTTTTAATATTGGTTATATTTTTTTTTTGATCGGTAATTTTGTGGTATATTGATTCCAAAAAAGAGATACAATCATCTGAGGCCATACCAGATTTAAACATCGACCCAAAAACTAATAGTCCTAACCTACTATGGGGAGCATTCAAAGCTGCAAATAAGGAAATAAGACACCAGTACTGTGCATCTTTGCACTAACATATTACAGTTATCCATAAAATATAGTTTTTAAAAAAACTAGCAGTAGAAGTAAAGCAAAACAAATTTATAGACCCGTTGCCACTCAGTCGGTATCGCTTTGGTTCATCTGCTTTTCCTCCTCATTTGCAATATCTGCCAGTGCTTTTCCTTTTGCTGCTTCGGTCTTCATTTTCGGGATGCAATCCAAACTCCCGAAATCAGGGTCTCCTTCTAGACCTACTAAAAACTGGACTGCCTGCCCTTCCTCAAATCAGTCTCGCAATTCTCTCCCAACCTCCATACGTGCCACCACCTTGAGGGCTTTCAACACTTCATCTATTCTGATTAGTTTGACGTAGAGCTTCATGGCTTCCCAGCCTATGCGAGCTTGCTCACGACATTGCTCCTTTATTCGATTTTTCGGCCCTCGAACAAAAGGTAACATCTCCTCCTCAACATCTCCCTCCTGAATGTGGATTCCTGTCTGAGGGACAACCCACTCCAAAATGGAGTCAAGGTTGATCAGATAGTCCCCGTCAATCAACTTTGTCATCGTGAGCTTTATTTTCTCCACCTCTAGTTCAAATTTGCATGCCCAGGCCATAATCAAGGAGTAAACCTCCATATTCGTCTTGTACCAGAAGTGAATGTGTGACAACTCCTCCCCCAACATTAGACACGCTACACTCCACAGTTTCTCTTCTTTGTATTTGAAGAGTCCTTGCATTCTTTTATCCGACACTGTCCCCAGAAAAGGAACCAATTTCTTCTCGGTTCTCAGAGTAAAATTTGCCTCCATTGAACCTGCACAAAACTGTTATCTCCAAACACTACAATGCAAATGACATAAAAACTCTCATTAATCAGATTATTTGATAATACTTCGCTCACAAACCAAAATAGTAATTCCTCCATCATCGTTTGTGATGGGTCATAAATGCATAAACAATGATATAAAAGGAATGAGATTTCGCAACAGATTTGTTGCCCTCCGCCATCATCTCGAACATATACTCTGCACTCGATAATTGCCTCATTAATTGCAGTGCCTTTGAGAGGGCGTACTTGTCATTATGAGCTGCCTTGCATGCATATTGATTATTTCATGCTTCTAGGACTGCATTAAATCCACTTCCACACTCTGCCATCTCCCTTCCACCACTTGGCCATTTGGCTTGTCATGTCACATCCGATGTTGGAGAGAAGGTTCGCCATTGCATTGGCACCTCACCTGACGTGGGAGACCCAAAACTCCTCGAAGAGGTTGAGTTTTTCTCGAATGATCTCCACCCAATGGGATAATTTCCATGATGGGGTATTGCCCTTAGCTATTGCGTTGATGATCACTTGGGAATCTACTTCCAGGTGCAACTTTGGGATTTTCATGTTTATAGCCAATTCAGTTGCCATAAGTGCCACCTGTACCTCTGCTTCATTATTTGTTCCATCCTGCAGTTGTTGTGCACCCTTGAAAAGGACTCCCACTCCTGAGGTTCCAGGGTTTCCCCTAGATGCCCCATCAAAGTTTATTTTTATCCATTCCTTGCTTGGCGGTTCCCATTTAACCTCCTCTTTTTCTAAAGGGGGATTTACCTGCAGGGACCCATTAACGGGTTAATATTGTTTATATTACTAGTATACTTATGTTTATAAAAAACTTTGTAATCTGATAATAAAAGAGTAAATAGTTATATATTTAAATAAAAATAAATAAAAATTAGTAAGTAATTTTCGAAATAATTGCCATTTTAAATTCTCAATAATATTTTTTTATATTATATTATATTTTTTAATAATAACATAATAAATACAAAAAAATTGCATAAAAATAAATATTATTTTAATTTTTACATTTTAATTATATTTTACTTTTACATGAGATGAAATGATAAAAAAATCATTTTATTTATCTAAGAGTTATTTTGATAGTTATACTAAAAGAGAGTCAATTTATTTACTTAAGAGTTCTTTTGATAGTTATAGTAAAAAAGAGTCAATTTATTTACTTAAAAGATTGCTTTATTTAATTTTGTTCACTTAATAGCTATTTTATGATTTTAGTTTTACTTTTTATTATTTTAAAGTAAATTCTATATTATTCTTAAATATTTTTTTGTTAACACATTCACATTGTCCACGTTATTATTATATTATTATATTATATATATATATATATATATATATTTTGATCGGTAATTTTGATATATTAATTTTTAGAAAATTTCAACAATCTACTAGGGCTAAACGGATATCAACATTAGCCCCAAAAATAGTTCAAACCTACTATGCAGAGTTCCAGCTAAACAGAAAATAAAAAGTATCACAGTATTGTGCATTTATGCACGACATATTACAGTAATCCATAGAAGTTTTTTTTTAAAAAACCAAACGAAGCAGAAAGCAAAAAACCCCCAGAGATTTGCACCATGACCGCTCAATCCGAGTCACTCTGGTTCGGCTTCTTCATCTCCACGTCATCGATGTCCGCCCGACTTCATCTTCGGGATGCAGTCCAGGTTCCCAAAGTCTGGGTCACCTTCCAGGCTGGCTAGGAACTGAACTGCTCTCCCCTCCTCGAAACGGTCCCGGAGCTCTCTTCCCACTTCCATGCGCGCCACCACCTTCAGTGCCTTTAAAACCTCGTCCGTTCTTATCAACTTCACACATAGCTTCATGGCTTCCTAGCCAAGTGGAGCACGTTCCCTGCATTGCTCCTTTAAATGACTCTCAGGTACCCTGACAAACGGTAAAATCTCCTCCTCCACTTCTCCTTCTCGGACATGGATTCCGGTCTGGGGGATCACCCATTCCAGAATGGAGTCCATATTAATTAAGTAATCCCCATCAATAAGCTTTTTCATTGTTAGTTTAACTTTCTCCACTTCAGGTTCGAATTCGCACGCCCATGCCATTATCAAGGAGTAGACTTCCATATTTGTTCTGTACTGGAAATGGATATGCACCAATTCCTCCCCCAGCATTAATCTAGCCACACTCCACAGCTTATCTTCCTTGTATTTGAAGAGACCTTGCAGACGTTTGTCCGAAACCGTTCCTAGGAAAAGAACCAATTTCTTCTCTGTTCGGAGCGTGAAATTTGCCTCCATTGAAAACTGCTTGAAACCTGTTAAAACCAGAGAACTAAACTACAAAGACAAAAAGAAGCTTCATTAATCTGATTTTTGGCAAATACAATGCACAATATTCAAATTGGTTATAAATCTGCCATCGTTTGCGATGGGATATAAATGCATAATCTGTGAAATAAATGGAAAGATATTCCACAGCAGATTTCCTGCCCTCCGCCATTGTCTCAAACCAATATTTTATGCTTTTGAACTGCCACATTAATTACAAAGCCAGTGATATCAAGTACTCGTCCTTGCGAGCCGTCTAGCGTGCTTGCTGGTTTGGCACTTCACTAACTGCATTAATACCACTTCCAAACGCTACCATTACCCTTCCACCATTTGGCCACTTGGTCTGACATATCACATCCAACATTTGAGAGGAGATCCGCCACTACGTTAGCACCTCTCCTGACATGGGAGACCCGAAAAGCTTCAAATGAAGTAAGTTTTTCACGTATTATCTCCACCTAATGAGATAGTTTCCAGGAGGGGGTGCTACCTTTCGCTATTGCATTGATAACAACTTGGGAATCCCCTTCCAAATGTAGTTTTGACACTTTCATGTTAATAGCCAATTCCACTGCCATTAGTGCCGCCTGTGCTTCCGCTTCGTTGTTTGTCCCTTTCTGAAGTCGTCGGGCCCCCTTGAATAGGATAATCCCCTTATCATCTCTTGCAACTACTCCCACTCCAGAGATTCCTGGGTTTCCCCTAGACGCCCCGTCAAAGTTGATTTTAATCCACTCCTTAGCTGGCGGTTCCCATTTAGCCTTGTCTTTTGTTGGTTCGGACAGGGGACTAACCCTCTAGGACCCATTAACGGGTTATTATATTATATATTATTATTAATACTATTATGTTCTTAAATTATTTAGTAATATTGTAAAATAAAAAATAGAATTTTTATAATTTTTAGATTTTTAAAATTTTTAAATTATATAAAAATAATTTGCAAAATTCATTAGAAAATTAGAAAATTTATTTTTGACTACCATAATTACAATCCTCAAAATAATGCAAATATTAAATAATATAGGTTAGTGTTAGTATTAGGGTTCAATTAGGATTATTGTTAGTGGTATTTAAATTTAAATTAATTATTATGATAAAAATATAAAAAATGAAATTTCTTTTATATGTCTTGACATTTTCTTTCTAGATATAATATTCTCCTTGTTTCTTAATAAAATTATTTTATGGTCATTTTTACAATATTTGCTTAATATTTCATATTTTATAAATAATAATTTAGATCATTATCTTTATAATATAAACTTGACAAAATTTGTTTTTAATAAATAAATACTAATGACAACTTTAATTCTATTTATCAAATTTGTCTTTTATACATAATTTGTTGTCACTCTAGAAAACTTTATATTTACACATTGTATTTGCTAATAATATAAAATTAAAAAAAAATTTAAATTTTAAAACATTGAAAATCTTAAAAATTATTGTGCAATACAAAATATTAGAAAATGTATAAAATTATTTTAGTAGAATATGTAAAATATCATCTTTTATGAATTGAATTACCATCCTCAATCTAACATGTAAATTTTTAAAAATATATAACAAAATTAAATAATATCATCTTTTGATCATAGTTAGAGTTAGGGTTAGGGTAAGGGTTAAGGTTGGCTTAAGATTAGGGTTAAGGGTTGGTTAAAATTAATGTTTCCATTCTAAAATAAAACTCAAGTTAGGGTTAGGATTAGTATTAGGGTTCAATTAGGGTTAAAATTAGTCTTGGAATTCAGATGCACAACTACCATTCTAGGATAAAGCTGAGGTTAAGGTTACAATTGAATTAAGATTAGGGTTAAATTTGATTGGATTTAGTGTTCATAAGATTTAAGTTGAGGTTAGAGATAGTGTTATGGTTAGGATTCAATTATTATTAGTTGTAGGGTTAGTATTATGATTAGAGTTATTGTGTGTTTTATTAGGTTTAGAATATAATTAAGGTTATGGTTCTATCTCCATAACCCTAATTCAATTTCTAACCATAAACTTTAACTTAATCCCAACCAAACTTTAATTCTAACCTTAATTTTATTTTTCACATTAACCCTAACCCTAACCCTAACCCTAATTAGTGGATAACCTTAAACTTAATATAGAAGACATATCTATGATCAAATATTAAATCTATTCACTATAAACCCAGTGTAAAAAAAGACGTGAAGAGCACTTACTAGTATACTTATATTAAATAAATATATATGTAAAATATGTTTGAGACATATCTTATAATAGAAAAGAATCATTGAAAAATAAATATCTAAAACATATCTGTCATCTGCATGTCAATTTTTTTCAAAAATAAATTTTTGTTTAAGACTCTTTGATGTGATTGTAGATGCCTCTTGACATAATTATAGAGACCATGATTTTTTTTTTGGACTGTTCCGTTGTCAAATTCTTTAGTTATTAAGAACACAGCAGACCAAATTCACGGAAGAATGCTGTGTGGAGATTGAAACAAGCATGTACGGAAGCAAACAATTCTGAATTTGCAGCTTTCTAAGAGTGTACAAGCCTCAGACCTTTCTGGCGGGAGTTCTTTCCATAAAATAAATACCCTATCAGCTAACTAATTAGATTTCAAATCAAAATTCCCAAAATATATAAAAATAAAAATAAATTCGAATAATTTTTTCTTACACTTACTAAACATAAACATACATTATTACACCGGGACAGAACAATTCAAAATGTGCCCCGAAGGAAAGAAAAGAGGTTAACATGCATACCTGATACCTCGCACATTTCGAAGACAAAGCTACATACACTACAGTTTCCAACTTTTTGTTTTACAGTTCACGGTTTAACGCGGCATAGAATTTGTAATTGACGTTAAGGGAAATGGAAGGAGCAGCAGGATCATCATCATCATCAGTATGTCAACTGGAGGGAATTGCATGCCTGGCTCTACTACCATCGGGTTCCATTTCTGGCCATTTTATCACCCATCCTTGTTCAAAATGTTTTGCTATCTATGGAACTCGTACTTACCTTCTACCCTCTCTCTAACTATGAATATCTTGTTCAATCAATTGATTGGAGCTTATTTATATCGGCACATTGTTTTGTATCAAAGCGCAGGATTTGCATTTACAGTTGATTGTTTAGTTTTCTACTCTTGCACTGTAAATTTATTTTATCAGTTTCTGAATTCTGTGTATCTGACTGAATAGAAGAAACGAAAAAGACTGAAAAACGAATTACAAGTCCGACCTTGTTATATCATATTTAACCCATCTCGATAGCTTTTTCTGTACCTCTCCAAGTTTCTCATGGCTTAGATTCAATAATAGTACATGCAAGAAGGAAGCAATATCGACCTTTGTACCATAAGCCATAAGCAAACCTTAAACCCTAAACTCTCAGCTCTAAACAAAAAACCACTGCCCCTTGTGCATTGAGACGAGTTATAGACAAAGATATGTTGTTTTAGTAACCAATGCCAAGCTATCCGAGTCTTCAGCATAACTTTACTGGTTTTGGGGGAATCAGCTGGGTGAGATCAAGTCCATCTTCATGATCTACTTTTGAGACAATGGCTCAGAAGAATCCATCTCTTATGAGCATGAGTAACATTTTTCAGTAGAAGATTTCATTGGCATTTTTTAAAGTTATCCGGATATTTTAAACAAAGAGTTCAGTTAGAAGCAGTGGTGTTCATGCTGTAATTTAGAGTACCATGAAAGAAAAAATATGCCCTACCTTTGTCTGTATTGCTGATGATTCATGTTTGTTGAAGGGAGGATCTCGTCTCTACAGCCTAGAAGGGTTTGATTACACTGTTGTGGGCTCAGCGCAATAAGGCTATTGTAGGATACTGTTAGTTTTGGCTATGGAGATATAATGAAATGAGAAGATCAATATGACAAGAATAAACTGTATTCCTATCAAGAATTCAAATAGAATTAATCAATAGAATGAGATTACAAAGGAGTCCCCTTGGTTATATAGGCTAAGGTGTAAATAGAATTGCGTAAGATTATGATATGAGACATAAAGTGATAACTTATTATCCACTTAAGGTTGGAAGAGTCCTATGTGTTCCCTAAGTAAATTTAAGTTACATGTGTGATAAGGGCCTAGGTGTCAAATTTGCTAGGTACAATACCCCTTTTACCCCAACAGATACATTTCACAATTCCAACTAGGTTTGGAATCTCTATTTTTAGTTGGCGTGTTTTTAATTGTTTTAATGGTTTTCATGGAATTAGACAGTCCATAATAAGATTTAAGCTTTTGGATATTTATCTTGGTATAAATGTATTTTACATTTACAGCTGCTTAAGTCCAACTTAGGCATTTAGCATTTTTAGGCATCTATATTTAGTTGTCATTTTCCCTTGCATAAATATTTGTAGCTAAGTTGGTCATGGTTGGTTTCTACCTTCCCTACCTATTCTCTCATTCTATTGGGACACGCGTCATTTCCTATACTCTCACCTCTTTTTCTATTGCCTATATAAGTAGGCTATTGTACACATTGTAACATAGATGCACTACTCGCCGAGTTTTTTTGCTTGGCGAGTAAATACGACTCTTACTCGCCATAAAAACTCACTGAGTTTTTGGCGAGTTTTTCACAAAAACTTGGCGAGTTTTTATAAAAAACTCGGCAACATTAAAAAAAGGCCCAAACATGTCAAAAAAAATCTATTTTTGTTTTTTTAGGTCAGTTTCATTCTCTTCATCAGAATATATACATGAAATATAATATTTAAGTATAAGTGACATTTCAATTTCAATATGTCTTGTCTTTTTCCTTTCTTATATTTTAAGTTATATTTCATGTATATATTGGCAGGATGTTTGAGTTTGGTTTCAGATTGCTAGGAGTTATAATGCAAATTCTAGGTTTTAGAAGATCTCTTTTAATTTTTCAAACTTAGTCAAACTTCAGTAATCAGTATGCTCCTATCAACATTCTTTCGCTCTCTCTATCTCACTCACTTTATCTGCCCCGAATTTTAGACCTATCCATCTCCCTATCACTCTTCCACTATCCCCCTCTCTACCACTCTCTATCTCACTCTCTCCTCTCTCCCCCAAGATCTAGACCTATCTCTCTACCCCTCTCTTTGTCACCCTCAGACCTCGGCGAGGGGTGCTACCCTCAACCTAATTTTAATTTGCAGATGCTTGGTGGCAAAGTTGGGGTGGAAATACCCCAAATCTCAAAAAATTTGCCCTCAGAATCTTATGTCAACCTTGTAGTTCATCCAGTTGTGAGCGCAATTGGAGCTTGTTTGAGGCCATTGACACGAAGAAGAGGAGCAAGTTACCTCAAAAACGCCTCAATGACCTTGTCTTTGTGCAATATAATCTTTGGTTGCGCATAAGGTAGAGGAGCCACCAACTGGTCTAATTGATTTGGATGATATAGATCCTTACAATGACTGGATATCACAGGAGCAACCTCCATTGTTTATAGAGGATGACATCAATGATTTGGAGAGGTAGGCTATGGAGGAGGAGGGTGGTGGATTTGGTTTCACACTGGATGACATTGAGGAGGATGAGGAGTCATTGCCAGTGCCAGGTGCAACTAGAGACAGAGCTACATCTGGGATGGAGGATGAGCCACAACTTGAGCTAGTTGTTGATTGTAATTAGGGATGGCAGATTCCATTTGCCTTGGGCAACATTGGAATCCGCCCAAGGGGGCCAACCCCTTCTCCAACGTGTAGGGTTGGGCCCTATACCTCACGACATCACGCTACAACTCCACGCTACAACTCCACGCTATAGCTCACACGCCAACATGATAGGGCCAACCCTATCCCAATGCATTTCGAATTAAATAAATTTAAAGGTCTTTAATTTATAAGGCAAGCTGACATGATTAGGAGTATTGCTCCACATATAAATAAACATAAACTTCACATCATTATTCACTCATTTCATGTTCATGCGAAATACTCATATCTGCCTTATGCGAATTGAAGGAGAAATATTACAGCGAAATATGTCTACTATACCAGCGAATTACATCTGCCATTAAAGTGCGAAATTCATCCATAAGGAGAGTGAACTGAAGTGCTAAAGGCTGCAGACCAGCAAAGTGCAGGTTTCATGTGCAATATAATACAGACCTAGGGTTTGGATCTGACTACTGTTGGAAGTGTTAAAGGGAGCAGATTTGACAACTTGTTGCTTGTGAAAGTGCAGTCTTGTGAAAGACATTATCAACCCTAAGTGCAATCACCTTCAAGTACTTGAGATAAGTGTTGTAATGTTCATATGAATATAATCTATAATCAGATCTAAGGATCTTTTCTGGCTGGGTTTTTCCTCCTAGGAGGTTTTCCCAAGGTAACCGTGTCTAGTTCTTATTTTGCTAATTTCTTGGTTATGCTTAAATCTGGAAAACTATGAATCTTTCATTTAATTAATTTAGTTAGCAATCAAATTCTGATTTTCTGAGTTTACATTAATCTAAAAGTGTTAAAATCAACATGGTATTAGAGCTATAGGTTAGATCAACTTTCAGTTTTCAGAATTTAGTACTCCTTTATTTCCAGATTGTTGTCTCATTCTCAGGTCAAGTGAATGGGGCTGAAAGTTGAAGATAGGCTTGATGGAAATATCAATTTTGCTGCATGGAAGGTTCAAATCATGTTGGCCCTAGAAGAAGAAGATATTCTCCACTTCATAGAAGCGAAAGAGCTAACTGAACCTAAGGATGCTGCTGAGCTAAAACAATTCAAAAAGGATGCTGTCAAGGCTAGAAAGCTTCTCATTGATTCAGTTAAAGACCACCTTGTCACCTCCATTGCCTCATTCACTACTGCAAGGGAAATGTTCAGTCATCTACAAGGTACCTATGAAATTAACAGTCTCAGTAGGGCAATTACTTTAAGACAACAACTACTTAATATCAAAATGTCAAAAGAAGATTCTGTTATTTCCTATTTTATGAGAATTTCAGAACTAAAGAATCAACTAGGTACAATTGGACATAACATAGAAGACAAGGACCTTGTCATGATTGCCCTAAATGGTTTATCACACTCATGGGAGTCATTTATTCAAACCATAAGTGATAGAACTGAGTTACCTACCCTTGATCGCCTTAAGAATAATTGCATCCAAAAATAATCTCGTCTTATCACAAGAGGGAAAACAAAAAGTCCTCATATAGATGACCAACACATGCTTGCAACCCAATGCAAGAAAAGTGGAAATTGGAAGAAGCACTATCCAAAGAGAAATAGAGAATTCAGACCACCTAGTTCTCAGCACTCTTGGAAGAAACCAAGAGATATCTCTCGTGTTTGATGTTTCAGATGTGACAAATTTGGTCACTATGCTAAAGAATGTCAGAATGATCCTACTCAAAGAGAAGTCAACCTAAATGAAGTCTCAGAACAAAATGATGACTTCTCATCTCTGCCCTATCAAGCAGCATACCTACAGACAGTAATACATGGCTGATCGACAGTGGTGCTTCCAGACACATCACAGGCTACCGTGATCATCTTTCAGACTTAGTAGAAAAAAGATACCAGTCTTCACGTGGTAATTGGTGATGATGCTCGATATTCGGAAAGAGGCTCTAGCACTACTTCTTTAAACTTAGAATCTGGTATTTCACTTCACTTTAGTGACATCTTGTTTGTTCCTGGAATTAAAAGAAACTTAATTTCCATTTCTGCTCTAGAAGATAAAGGTTATCAAATTGCATTTTCTGAGGGTAAAGTACTTGCTTGGTCTAAGAAATCTAGTTTTAAATCTGTTCGTGTAATTGGTAATAGATATGATAGTCTTTATAAGCTCTCTACTAACCCTGTTCAAGCCCTCATTAATGAGGCTCCTGAATCCTGTGAGCTATGACATAGAAGACTTGGACACTTACACTATCAAGCACTTCCCTCTCTTGAAAAGTTAGTCAAAGGTATGCCTAAACTCAGTCAAATTCATGATAATACTTGCAAAGGTTGTGCTATAGGTAAAAATGTTAAAAGTCATTTTCATAAAAGTGAAAATAGAGCTAAAGATAAACTAGAACTTGTTCACTTTGATTTATGTGGTCCTATGTCTATAGCATCTCCTAGTGGATTTCTTTATTACGTAATTTTCATAGATGATTTCTCTAGGAAAACTTGGACCTACTTCTTGAAATCTAAAGAATCTGATGAAGTCTTAAGTAAATTTAAAGAGTTTAAGGCATTAACGGAAAACTCCTCTGGTAAAAGAATTAAATGTTTAAGATCTGACAATGGAGGTGAGTACACCTCCGGTAGCTTTTATGATTTTTGTGTTGAGTCAGGAATTAAGAGGGAGTTTTGTGTTCCATACAATCCTCAGCAAAACAGAGTTGTTGAAAGGAAGAATAGGACTATTGTTGAGGCTGCAAAGGCTATAATTTATGATCAAGATTTGCAGACCTTTTTATGGGTTGAGGCATCTAGAACAGCGGTATAAATCCAGAATAGATGTCCTCACGGTGTTCTAAAGAGCATGACCCTTGAAGAAGCCTTCACATGATCCAAACCAGACATCAGTCACCTCAGAATTTTTGGAAGTCCTGTTTATGTTCATGTGCCCAAGGAAAAGCGAACCAAGTTGGAACCCTCCGGGAAGAAAGACATGCTATTCGGATACAGTGAATCCTCCAAGGCCTTCAGAATCTATATCCTTGGTCAAAGGTATGTTGAGGTAAGTAGGGATATTACTTTTGAAGAAGATATTGCTTTTAAGAAATCAAAAGGTTCTTTGGTTATTGATGAAGCTAATGACAATCAAGATATGAATATTGATGCTAACCTTGAGATTCAGAGGGAGCCTGTTGAACCTCCACCTCAAGAAGAACATAATGATCCTCCAGAGCCCATGAATCCTATTGACATTCCTAGTGACATTGTTGTTACCAAAAAGAGGCCACTTTGGGTAAGAAACACCATTCAAGAAGCCGAAAGATTTGCTGCTCCCAGTGGCACCTTCCGTGAAACCAAGAGACCTCAAGTATTCTCCAACTACGTTGCATTGATGTGCAATCTCATTGAATCCAAACCTTGCAATGTTGAAGAAGCCTTGAAGCATCATGCCTGGAAGCTTGCTATGGATGAAGAGTATCAGTCAATCATCAAGAATGATGTTTGGGATATTGTGCCCAGACCCAAAGGTAAATCTGTTGTTTCCTCTAAATGGTTATTTAAAATTAAACATAATGCTGATGGTAGTATTGAGAAATATAAGGCTAGATTTGTAGCTCGTGGTTTTTCTCAAAAGGAAGACATAGACTATGAAGAAACATTTGCTCCTGTTGCTAGATATACTTTTATTAGAACTATAATAGCTATTGCTGCTGCTAGAGGTTGGAAGCTACATCAGATGGATGTTAAGACTGCCTTCCTAAATGGTGTCATTGAGGAAGAGGTCTATATTGAACAACCTGAGGGTTATGAGATTCAGGATAGAATAACTCATGTGTGCAGGTTGAAGAAAGCTATGTATAGCCTCAAACAGGCTCCTCGTGCTTGGTATGAAAGAATTGATAAATACTTGTTAAGTTTAGGTTTTTGTAAAAATGATGCTGACTCTAACATCTACTTTAAGTTATCCAATGATGAAATGCTAATTCTAGTTTTGTATGTGGATGATTTATTTCTTACTGGTAAAGATGAACTTATCATTAGATGTAAGAAAGAACTAGCTTCAGAATTTGAAATGAAAGACTTAGGTCTAATGCATTATTTTCTAGGTTTAGAAGTATGGCAAAGATCTAATGAAATTTTTCTAAGTCAAGGAAAGTATACTATTGATATTTTGAAAAGATTTAGAATGATGGATTGTAAACCTATGTCTACCCCTATGGAATCTAACTTAAAGAAGTTAAGTGTTTCTGCAGCTAACTCTGATTTTGCAGATCCATCAGAGTACAGGCAGTTGATTGGATCATTGATGTATCTAGTTAACACTAGACCAGACATATGTTTTGCAGTGAATGCTCTCAGCCAGTTCATGAGCATGCCCAAACATGTCCATCTTGTTGCAGCCAAGCACATCCTAAGATACTTGCGAGGCACAGTTGGTTATGGGCTGAAGTATCCACTTAACACTTCAATAACCCTGGAAGGTTATTCAGATGCAGATTGGGCTGGAAGCGTCAAAGATAGGAAAAGCACTTCCGACATTTGTTTCAGCTTAGGATCCGCAATGATCTCTTGGGCTTGCAGAAAACAATCCTTAGTGGCATTGAGTACTGCTGAAGTTGAATATATTGCAGCAAGTGTAGCTTCTAGAGAAGCAGTGTGGCTTTGTAAGCTTCTTGCTGGGCTGTTTGGTCAGCCTTGGGATCCTACAGTTATTCATTGTGATAATCAGAGTTGTATCAAAATGTCTATCAATCCAGTGTTTCATGACAGGTCAAAACATGTGGAAACTCATTATCACTTCATTCGAGATATGGTACAAAGAGGCTCCATTTAGCTGAAGTATGTCAGCACTGATGAGCAGGTTGCAGATATTCTTACCAAGCCTATATCCAAAGTGAAGTTTGTGTACTTCAGGGACAGACTCGGTGTTTTGGAAAATGAAACCCTGATTGAGAGGGAGTCTCAACCTCAGTGATACATTGTGTTGTATCAAACCACCCTCTGCGGGCAATGTAAGGTGGTATTGTAATCTTCTCAAGGAGAAGAGTAATTGTTAACCATCCTCTGCGGGCAATGTAAGATGGTAGAAAAGATCCTCTCCACCCTCTGCGGGCAATGTAAGGTGGATCCAGTCTATGCTTGTGTGCGAGCTGGAAGATTATATTATGTAGTTCTTGTTGACGTGTTTTTTATGACGACGTCCAACACAGAATAAAGTTGCCCAACGGTCACTTCACTCTCTCTTGATCAAAGTACGATTGCATGCTGATATAGTAGGAGAATCAGACAACCAACTCCAAGGTTCCTTTTATGTTGCGGATGTGACTCAGTTGGCAGATGTGATTGCTGGTAATCCAAGGGGGCCTTACGTATGTCGAAGAAATTTGTTCAAGCTTAAGAATTTATTGATGCGGATGATTTGCAATGAAGCTCTAAGTTTTAGATTTTTTGGACTTTGAAATGTGGAGAAAGTAAATAGGAATAGGGTAGAGGGAAACTAAACTAAAGGTAATCTAATCCTAAGAACAAGGAGACGGGATAAACTTGTGCAAAATCCAACCGCGCTTCGCTTTGCCAGCAAAGCACAACTTACACGAAGGCGGTGCAATCTTCAGGGGGAGTGCTAAAGATTTTCAAATCGTCAAAAGAAACCATCAGATAGAACAATCTCTTCTAACAATCGAAGTTGAACATACACATATAACGAGGCTCAGACTAACTTTGCATGGTATGCAACAATCAGCTGCACACCAAAAGTATGAGCAAGAATTTGGCAACAAGTGATCTTATCAAATCCAGTTCATCTAATAGCATGAAAATAAATCTAATCTATGAAGAGAACGAGACCATGTGAGTTCCAAAACAACACAAGAACACACCAACAATTGAACAATGTATTAAGTGTTTGCTTCAAAAACTCTTAGCAACAATCTTTGACGATAGTCTCTCCCGATTACAAATGAGGGGGGTCACCCCCTTATATAGGCCTCAAGCCCAGATTACATGCAAAAACCTAATTAGGGCTTGCCCAAAAGATTCTCCACACATGATGCAACAAGGTGGGAATCTGCATTAAATAACCCACTATGCCCACTTACAATAAATTTAAAAGGGCCTAAAATAGCGCCCATGATGATGATCATGCCTGGAATATAACTGACGTTGTCATAAATACTCATCACTCTTCAAGCGACGGCGACATGCAAAAGAATCCGTCATAAAACCATTATGAGGGGGACCACATGCAAGAAGATTCCCTTATCCTGTGGTGGCATGCGTTGACCAGTCCCGCGCCTAGGCAATGTTCTCTTCAGCCATAAATACGCCATCATGGTTCAGTCAAAAGACTTTTGTCCAAAAACGGACGACCATTATCTCGTTCATTAATGGCGTAAGTAACGAACCTACCGATGACGGCTTCCAATTCTCCGATGGAGACACTTGGCACATTCTTGATGTTGAATTTCATCAAGGCAATCTCCTCTTCACTTCTGGAAAAGAAACTTTCCCAATCCGCCATAGCTTCCTGTGTTTTCTTCATCATACCGGAGAATGAAGAAACATTTGCAAAATGTTCCTTGGGAAACGAACCGACGAAGAAGAAATCATGCAATTGGGACTTCAAAGAATTTACTGTTATTCCCTCGTTGCTGAGTTTCCTTGAAAATAAAGCTTCCATGGCACTGAGGATTTCTTCCTGTATCCCTCTGATGGATTCTTTCAAGGTGACGGAATCAATGCTGAATTTATCAAGGGTGTTCTTCCCTGAACAGATGGCATAGAACCATCAGGGAAAGTCGTAGGCTTCATTCTCCTGGATTACTTTCCCGTCTACCAGTGTTTGCCTTGGAGTCCTCATCAGAGCCCTGAGTCGGGAAATGGTTAAGTCTTGGTAGACATCAACATCTTCCCATAGTCCTTCCGCCGTTTCCAACCTACTTAGGAGGGCTACGAACCTCGAATGGAGCTGAGCTAGATCTTCTACAAATTTCCCTGCCTTAGCATAAACATCCTCTACCCATTCTCGGGAATTCTATGCCATTGCCTTTGTAAGTTCTGCATCGTCAATTACTTCCTTAGGAAGGAAGGGAGGGGGAGTGGATGAAGGACCTGCTTCCCTGAGGGGTTTCTTGAAACTCCTGACATACTCGCATAGAAGTTCGTTTTCCTCCTTCAGCCGCTTACATTTTGCTTTTGTTTTCAGCAATTTCTCCTTCATGGCAAAGGAAGAATCGTCAAAATCTCCCATTACTTGACCGGTGGAAGCATGGCCAAGATCCACCTGTTTGATGACGTAATCTTCCTGCCTGATCTCACTCCTATCCCTATCCACAGTAGGTTCAGCAATGTGCAAGGTCTAGGCTCCGGATTCTTCCTTGACTACCTTGGAAAACTTCCGGGGGGCCTTCCTTTCCGGTGGCTGATCCATCCTCTTCAATAATTCTTCTAATTCCTGAGCAGGATTGGGCGCCCCTCTTGTTTCATTTCCCAATCTGCCTACCAACCAATCCAGCGCGGGTATGGAATGGCTGTACTCCCCTGCATGCTCCCGCTCTTGAGATTCCTCTTCCATTTCGCCAAGGATAGTCTCTATGAAATTATCTTGGCGAACTTCTTCCAGGCGCAGGGAAACCTCTTGCCTCTGACTTTTTGGCTGATGACGGCCCTGTGAAGCATTGATGCTGAGTATATCAGGTGCTGGAACGTTTCCTGGAAGTGGGCCTGCGGGATGTGGGAACATTTCTACTTCTTGTACGCTCGCGGAGCTGACTGGTGAATGTTCCCTTCTTGTCCTCGTTCTCTTTTGTGGAGGCTCCTCCTGCTGGGCTTCCTGCTGAACCTCGCGCGGGATTTCTTGTTGAGCATCCTTCGTCTTTGTTATCCTTGGCCTCTTTGGGGCACTTTTTCCTTTGTCTATCTGGGCCTCTTTTCCTGCCTGACCCTGTGAAGAGTCTTCGGTTGCCTTGCTATGAGAATCCAGATTTCCCATCAACTGGTATGTCAGAGGGACATGGTTTTCAACCAACTTTCTTGTCTGCCTGTCAATCCAGTGCTTAGTGAAATTTAGCACTGGCCTAGCCAAAATGTTCAAATCATCTACCTCAGGCTCTGACCAATCTGGCAACAGGATAGGTTGATCTTTTATCCTCTCGAATTCGGGTTGCATCAAATCTGAGTCTTCCTTTACCTGATCTGGCACCTGATGGATCTCACTTATTCTGATGGTATCGAGGGGCAGTCTGGAGTGCATTCTTCTCCGGACCTCAAAGTCATCCTCGACACCGGCCCAGTAATCCTCCAAGTGAAATCTGTGTATGAATTTGACACCAGCAACCTTCTTGATCTGGCAGTAAGGATCATATTGGGCCCTGGAAGTGTAAAATGGTAGTCGGTAGAATGCCAACTCGCCTGCTGCTGCACTTTCAACGGCCTCCAATCTTGGGCATATCTCCATGAAATCTCCTAAGACAACTGGAAATTCAATAGACTGCTTCTTCTTCTTCTTCTGCAGCTGATCGTAGGCAGTCAATTGCCTCATGAGCTCGAGCAGTATAAGCTTATCTGACGGATATCTAGGCAATTTGTAAGATTGGAAGGAGAAACCCTGTGTCCTGATGTAGGTGAACTTGGGGAACTGCAGGAATGCGGCGCCATACTTCTGGACCAAAGCACTTGCTTGCGGAGACAACCTCATGTGCAACTTATTTTGCATAAGTCGTGTCAGGTAGATGGTGAAGGTGTCATTCACCAACTTGTAAGAATTCACGTTGTGGAGATGCAGTTGAGGATAACATTCATGTACCTTTAGCTGAGCTGGCCCGCAACCCATGATTCGTCTTGCTGGCAGCCCATCGAATCCACCCCTTTGTGCCAGCATATAGAATAGGTAGGAACTCATGAAGAAGGACTGAGACCTTTTCTCTTGCAGGTTCTTCAATTGTTCGTGCAAGTAGTGGCTGATCAATCTAGCCCAGTCAATCAATGTATTAGAATTCATGATCTCGCCAATGTAGAACATCCAAGGCTCGAAGTTCACCGTGTGTGAGCATCCCATTACTCTGCTCAGCATTTTTATCATGTCCACATATTCTTGCTTGAACTCGAAGATTGTGAGAGTTTTGGGCATCTTGGAAACGTGTACTCTAGGTTTCAGCAACCATTGCTTGTTGATCAAATCAGCACACCTGGTGGGGCCTGCTTCATAGACTGCTGGGGCTCCACTGCTGGTCCTGTATGTCATGGAGTAATGTGAAGGGATTCTGAAGGCTTCACCAATCGCCTCTGGAGTCAATGTTGCCAGTACCTTGCCGTCTGGCGTTGAGATCGTCTTCCGCTCCAGATTGTAACGTGCTGCACATTCCAAGACTAGATCTGGGCATTGAATGGCGGGAGGAAAGCCAACTGCTGCAACTATTCCACTTCTCACAATCTTGACAGCTGTCGGAGATGGATTGTGTCCTGCAGTTCCGAACATTCTTATCTTGAATGCAGCCCAGTTGAACGTGCCGAAGTTGGTATCATTGATCTCTTCCCATCTTGAATTCAACCGAGAATGGGGGAGAAAACCCTTCGTCTCTGCTTTGATCATTGCTTGCCTGAAGATAGTAGCTATCCTACTAGGTTCCGCCATCCTGGGAATATTTCAAAATGATGAAATAGAGACTAAGTATAAAAAACTTTTTACTTCTTTACTCTTCCTTTCTTGAATCTCGCACGTGAAAAATGAAATGTTTTATCCAACTTCTATAGAATTCTCAAGAGGCATCAAATTAGTAACTGTATTTATGGCGTGTTATATTTTCCTTAGTTACTATGACATGCAAGGCAGTTTCCCATGCATGTGAGTTCGAATTTAGAACCTTCCTTAAATGCTGCCAGTCATGCGTCATGCTTTGGAAGATTCCTCCTGCTGTCTCGTTGATTCCGTACTTTCCAATTTTGGAGGGAGATTGCAGGATCTTTCTCAGGATTTGCTCAATTCCACTCTGACTTGTCATCTCCTGCCGTCGAAGGAACTTTCCCGGCCTTTTCTCCATATCCCTATTTTTTAGGAATCTTCCTAAATTTTAGGAGTCAGGTTCATTGGATGGGGAATTTTGTCCCAATTCGGAATCTATAAAAATTTCCATATTTGGCCGGGATTTGATGTCTAAAAATAGCATAATTGAAAATTCGCCCGAGGGGAATTTCTGCTTTTATTCTTCCTTGACTCCTTGGAATCCGTGCCTTCGGCAAAATTTCAAATTTTCTGTTTGGGTGAAATTTTACCATGCCAAGGATTCATGAATTTTCCACTTGTGAATGCCTTCATGATTTTAGCGCCCCAGACCTGACCTGGGCGCATTTTCACCCTGTCCATGGAGAGGCAGAAAATTGCACTTGTGAATGCCTCCTTGGTTTCAGCGCCCCAGGCCTGACTTGGGTGCATTTTTGCTTTGTCCATGGAGAGGCGGAAAATTGTGCCCGTGAATGACTTCTTGATTTTAGCGCCCTAGGCCTGACCTGGGCGCATTTTTGCTCTGTCCATGGAGAGGCGGAAAATTGTGCCTTTGAATGACTTTTTGATTTTAGCGCCCCACGCCTGACCTGGGCGCATTTTTGCTCTGTCCATGGAGAGGCGGAAAATTGTGCCTATGAATGACTTCTTGATTTTAGCGCCCCAAGCCTGACTTGGGCGCATTTTTGCCATGTCCGTGGAGAGGCGGAATTTCCTGATTGTGAACGACTTCCAGACTTAGAATATTTTGACCTTCCACTTCAAGGATGATTCTTCAGATTTAGCCATTTTAGACCCCTGCCTGTCTGCTTTCAACTTTCCAGATTTAGAAGTGATTGTGCATGTTGACTCTCCGTCGTCTGCTAGCCTAACCCTGCCACAAATAGACTTTCCTGAAATAGAAACTTTCCAAAATGTTAGAGTTAGAGCCCAAGATAGGGTGTAGGATGACTTACTAAAAATAGAAATTTACTAAAAATAGAAATTACTAAAAATAGTAAGTTTGATTTTTGGCAAAATGGCGACATTCTGGGACTCGAAAAAATCCCTAAAAAATAGGGACTTTCTAAAAATAGAAAGTTACTCCGTTTGGGCTCAAATTTTGCTGAGAGGTCCCCTGAAGGGTTCCGACTCCAGTCGTATGCTTAGTTTTTCCAAAACCCTAACAGGAACCCCTAAAATCTAGGACAGAAGGCAAAACCCTAGAAAAGGACAAAACAGGCCCTAGACCTCACAGAATTTGTTTGACAGAGAAGCAGATTAACCCCAACTGACTCCCAAACACCCGTAATGCGGAGAGATTGAAGAGATTGCCACTAACACACACAAAACGAAAGCCAAACGACCAAAAGGGCCTAAAAGCAAAGGGGGGTCCCTATCTGGGATGGGGTGATGTGTGATTAGGTCACAATAGTTCCATTATATGCTTGTGTGCAAGATGGAAGACTACAATATTCTGATTATGTAATCCATTCTTTGCTTGTGAGCAAGATGGAAGATTATGGTTATGTTTCTCTTCCCTAATTAAGAGGGAGTGTTGATTTTAATTAGGGATGGCAGATTCCAATTGCCTTGGGCAACATTGGAATCCGCCCAAGGGGGCCAGCCCCTTCTCCAACGTGTAGGGTTGGGCCCTATACCTCACGACATCTCTTAAAGACTCCATGCTACAACTCCACTCTACAGCTAACACGCCAACATGATAGGGCCAACCCTATCCCAATGCATTTCAAATTAAATAAATTAAAAGGTCTTTAATTTATAAGGCAAGCCAACATGATTAGGAGTATTGCTCCACATATAAATAAACATAAACTTCACATAATTATTCACTCATTTCATGTTCATGCGGAATACTCATGTCTGCCTTATGCGAATTGAAGGAGAAATATTACAGCGAAATACGTCTGCTATACCAGCGAATTACATCTGCCATTAAAGTGCGAAATTCATCCATAAGGAGAGTGAACTGAAGTGCTAAAGGCTGCAGACCAGCAAAGTGCAGGTTTCATGTGCAATATAATACAGACCTAGGGTTTAGATCTGACTACTGTTGGAAGTGTTAAAGGGAGCAGATTTGACAACTTGTTGCTTGTGAAAGTGCAGTCTTGTGAAAGACATTATCAGCCCTAAGTGCAATCACCTTCAAGTACTTGAGATAAGTGTTGTAATCTTCATATGAATATAATCCATAATCAGATCTAAGGATCTTTTCTGGCTGGGTTTTTCCTCCTAGGAGGTTTTCCCAGGGTAACCGTGTCTTGTTCTTATTTTGTTCATTTCTTGGTTATGCTTAAATCTGGAAAACTATAAATCTTTCATTTAATTAATTTAGTTAGCAATCAAATTCTGATTTTCTGAGTTTACATTAATCTGAAAGTGTTAAAATCAACACTAGTCATACCGAGCGAGGAGGCACAATCACGCCCACAACAAACTTCTAGGATCAGACCCTCTAGTTCTACCTCTCCCTTAGTTTTTACTAGAGTTGGGAAGAGGAAGATGTAATTGTATTGATTTATTTACTTTTAGTTCTACAAAAACTATTTACTATTTTGCTTCCAGCCATTAGCATTCCTCATGAGGATGCGATTTTGTACTCACTTTGCATTTAAATATATCTAGACTCAGCTTATTTATTTTGTGTTCTCATTTATTGACTCATGGGATGCATCTTCTCATTGAATTTTGCCAAAAAAATGCATTTCTAATTAAATTCAAGCAATTTTTTAAGTTGCCAAGTTTTTTTGTTGAGTAGTGGCCGAGTTTTTCCTGAGTTTTTTTTCAGGCCTTGGCAAGTTTTTGCTAATGGCAAGTAGTTCAACTATGCATTTTAATATATCTCAATATACATTTTTCATTCTTCTGGTGAAATATTATTTCCTCTCTTGTGAAGGTTTTCCATAGGTTGTGATTATTGGCCTCAATATGGTATTAGAGTAGGAGACTTGCATTTCTTTCCATTTTTGAGAGCCCTCACTAGAATAGTTGAGGTCCTGGGAAGATTGCAGATTGGCGATATATCTCTGTTGCCATTTCATTTTTCAGCTCCCAATCTACTACATATTTTCATTCTTAGTTTATTGGGTTTTATTAACCTCAGCATCATTGTTACTGCGATCTCATCTTGCTTGGGAGTATGCTCAGTGGTCCAAATGATATATATTTGGATCAAACCCTTTCTTGATTGCGATTTGCATGTATTACGGAGCTATACTAGTTAGGGTTTGCAGCGTTCAATTCTTGGTGGCAAGAGGCAGTGATACATTTTCTTTTGATGCTGTAATCCAATTTTGATTTGTGATAGCCGTATTCACCCTAGTGTGCCAACAAGAGTGCTTTGTTTGGTCAGCGATATATTACTCAATGATAGGTGCTTCGATTGGTTGCTCATTACCAGCGTTTAGTTACAAGTTTTTTTGATGCCTCGATGAATGTTTTGGCTTCATGTTGGCTAGCTTTGCACTTGCAGGGCACATCATTATTGTGGATCGGCTTCTGCAAATTTATTGGGTGACATCTCCATTTTGCTAGGCTGTAGTTTGTGTTTGCAAGAAGGGCGATTGCATTTTTTGGCTTCACCAATTTTCATTGGTCCCACATTTTATACAACCTGTGAGTTTATTGTGGGAGGTAAGTGGCTTATTGTTCGATTGCCTTTTTTTTTCATTTGGCACGATAGACTCGAGGCTTCTTGATCAAGATGTTTTTTGAATCATTGATAGTGGCATATCATTTGTGAGGAGTCTCATATTTGGTAGTTGGGCAGATCTTTGCTCTCCTTGCCTTGGCACGAGCTTTGTTTTTGCATACAAGCGACTCTCTTTGTCGATCGACCTTTGTTGTTGATACATCGAGCAGTGATTTGTGGCATTATTTGCCATTTCGTGGCTTCCTTGTCATCGAGCCTAGGCAGACTGTCAACAAATAACTCTCCTATGCATCATTGGATCGACCTCTATATCCTTGGATGGTCTAATTTATTTTGATGTCTCGGCAGTGAAATCAGCCTTCTTTCATGGTGTTTGGCTATTGGTTTTTGGCAGGGCACTTTGTAAGCTCGATATTTGATTGGTGTGATTGCTAATTGGCTAGCATCAAAAGTTTGTTCTTTCTTGTTTGATAGTAGTTTCCAGTGATCGACGCAAAGGCCACGTTGGATTTGGTGAAGGTGGCTATTATCTTCGTTTCCACGATTTGTTTGGTGTGTTGTAGCTTTGCTATTTCTTTGGACGGGCGCATTGCAGTGATTTGAGGGTCGTCTCATTATCTTTGCTATCTCTCTAAGTTTGCATTGATCAAGTATTTGTGTGCAGCCTCTGATTGGCTATTTTTTCATTTATTAAATTGGGCTTTATGAAATTCAAGTCTCGAGCAAATAATTCTTTTGGTGCGGATTAGGGTTTGGTTTCAGCATATGAAATTTGACGGTGGGCCTAGTTCGTAGGTTTGAGGTGGTTATTGGGACAAGCCATTTTGCACTTTATATTGTGTGCCACTCTCTTTATGCATCATGAGCATTGCTCACATATTAAATGGTTGGCCTCTTACGTGTGTAAGCTTGGACATGTGTGGTTTGATTGACTTGTTGAATGTGTGTGGAGATTTGGTGCTGCTGTTGACTTTGGTATATGCGGTTAGCAACTTGGTGATTGGTATTTGGTGGCATGGGTCACTCGCCACTGTTCGCCATCGTGTCCTAATTGGGCCATTTTTTTTTGCTTGGCTTAATCAGATTCAGTTTTTGTATATCAATCGAGGTTTATTGGTGTTTGAAATTTTATGCAAATTTCTATTTCGCCATTTTTGCATATCGTTATTTGGGAGTTTCTAGTATACGTGATGGCACTATCTTTGGTTTTTTGAAGAATTATTCACGGGGTTTTCATTTCATCCTTCTTTAATTATTTTTGAAGAGGGGGAACTACAAAAAATGGCGAGATGACATTATCACTCATCCTAGATGGCTTCACTTGTTGCCATATTTGTATAATTTAGTTCCTCTACCTAGCACACTTAGTAAGAGATTTGCGTGGAATTGCAAAAGGGATCATGTCCTAGGAGTCATTGGTATGCATTTAGATGATGAAATTTTGGAGTCTAATGTTGATTTTGAGTGTTCTCATGCTCTTTGGACTCACATTTGGGAGATATATGGAGATTATGATTCTTAGCCATTCCCAAATGATCCTCTTTCAGAGAAGATACCCTATGATTGCAATACTATTAGGGAATTTGATACCTTGTAGTATTTTGAGACTTAGATGAGGATGAGGTTGCTTTTGAGGTTCCTAATTCTTCTTTCGAGATAGTTGATCCGCCTTCACTTCTATTGACTCCTTATCCAAAGTCATTTGTGACTTCCATTGTTCATAATCAGTTGGAACATCACTGTCTTTCAGACTTGGCTAAAGGACACATTGTCAGTGATTCATTGCACGAGGTATCTATTTGTTTTTCTAACTGGGATTCCTATTTGACAAACATTGATTCATTGTTTGTGGAGTCTTGCATTTCAGATTTGGAGGACATGTTTGAGGGGTTATCTCTCCTCTTTGATAGCAGTCTTTGCATTTTTGTTGTCACATCATATTCGTCTTTGGAGCTTGTTCTATATCAGTTTCCACATAGTTTTAGTTTGTCACCATCTTGTTTGATTGGGCATGTACCTGATTTGATTGTGGCATCATCATCTTTCATGGACAAGGAGACACATGAGTAGTTTTTAGAGATATCATCATACATTTGGATTCCACTTCCTACCAATTCCTATCCAGAATGGGAAGCATACTTGCATCTATACACAATTTTGTTTTTTCCTAAGGGCAGACAAGTTTTTTGTAAGCGTTGGATCTTGTTTTGTCTTCAAACACTTACGATTTTTGAAGCGATTATTCATTATGGGGAGGCTATCCAGTCTCTCTTTTTCCCTCTTATGGGTGGGCTATTGTTGTTTTTTCGTGATGGATGTATTCTTGGGGGGTATTGGTGTTGAGACCTCCATATATCACTTCATTCCTCACTTGTACATGATTTGCATATCTCTTTTTTGGAGAGGAGATTTGTCCCATAGGGTTTTCTACTTTTCTTTGTTTCTGAGAGATTAGTTGCATGATTAGTTGTGCATGGATACCTAACATGGCCTAGTAGTTGGGACCCATATTGCATCATCATTTGCATAATATTTCTTTTCCCTAAGTTGCACTGAAGGGGGGGTGTTGGAGTAAATGTATTTTATATTTAAGGTTGCTTAAGTCCAACTTAGGCATTTAGCATTTTTAGGCATCTATATTTCGTTGTCATTTTCCCTTGCATAAATATTTGTAGCTGAGTTGGCCGTGGTTGGTTTCTACCTACCCTACCTACTCTCGCATGCTATTGGGAAACATGTCCTTTCTTGTTCTCTCACCTCTTTTTCTCTTGCCTATATAAGAAGGCTTTTGTACACATTGTAATATATCTCAATATACATTTTTCATTCTTTTGGTGAAATATTATTTCCCTTTTTGTGAAAGTTTTCCGCAGGTCGTGATCCTTGGCTCCAACAATTATTCTTGTATTTTCTACTTAAATCTTCTTTTTCATTAACACTATAAGTGGCTCCTACCAGCTGCTGTATTCACATCTCTTCTAATAAATAAATGTTTTCAATGATAAAAGAAATTGAACTATTGTTGGTTAAGAGTGGCCTCCTTCCCTAAAAGTCCATGGTTAAGTGGGTTGTAAGTAAAAAAGGCTCTCTTTTCTGAGTAACTTAGGTTCACTTTGTTAGTGTGTGTTTTTATTTTTCTAGTGGATATTTATTTTTCTGTTACTAGGTTTTTTACACTTTTTAATTAAACTCGTTTAGGTTAATAAAGTGAGTGTTACCAAATTTTCGCTACAGCTAAATTTGGCGGCTTGTTACAGGCCTTACACATTGCAATTGAAGAAAGGTACACAATTTTTTTTTACAAGTTTCTTCATTTTGCACATTCTGATTTAAAAGTCAAAGTTGTTTCACATATGCAAATATTCCAAAGAGATAATAGCAAAAGATTGCATAGAGATAGCTTTTATATTACATGAAATGTGTAAGGTGTCCCACACAAGCCATGGGAATAGCTGAACCAGCATATAACATATGAAATGTACTATATTGCTGAATAAAAGAAGAAGAGAATAGATAGGGTAACATAGCCATCATTGCCTGATACTAAGTCTTCAGGGGGTCTTCAAAGTTGTCATCTTCTCTAGATCTTGATCTTCAAATAAACCTGCAAATGATGAGAGAGATGTTAGAGCTCTGGTTATGAGACCTTATTTGTTCTACAAACAGAATATTGTACATCACATATGCCATAGTGATCAAGCAGATACCATGTTTTATCTAACATGTTTGTTTCATGTGTAGAAGCAGAGATTAAATAGTATATTAGTGTTTTATCATTTATGCATGTGGGGTTAAATGAGGCCCCCACAAGGGTTGAGCTCAGCATGCTAACGTGTCAATAAGGCTTCAGAGAACAGAAACTTGTCACCCACAACAGTGAACTCTCGAGGTCACTGTTATAAATGACACTTCAGTGTCCAATGGACCATACTGGCAGGCTAAAAGGGTGGACAACACTAATGAGGTCTCAGAATGATCATGTTGTCTTAGTTTTTGTGCAATAAACAGAGTATCAGAAGCATCTATGTGACTGTCATACAGTCAGTGAATGAGTGGCAGAGCATCATGAGATCAGTCACTAAATATCAAGACAGTCACAATGTCAATCACAGTGATGTGTATCACAGAGAGAAAAGCCTTATTTATGAAAGATAAAAGGTTTGCTTTACAGTTCACAGTAAGATTAAATCTCAAGAGGTGATAATACTCAGTTTCAGGATGCAGCATGTACAAAAGGTTTCAACAGTGGACTGCATAAGCAACCTTAGTGTCAACCATAAAAATAGCAAGAAGGGCTACCAAAGTCAAAGATATAATGATAAAAGACCTCAGATGTCAAAAGATGGACAACAAAGTGCTACCCACTGTCATGAGCATTTGAGAATGAATATCAAAGTTTTAGTGCATTCATTAATATATCAAAGGTATTTATCAAACAGATGCACTCAAACAGTGATTAAAAGAAGGAAAGTCAGTATGAATCAAAGGGGCACATAAAAGTAGTCATCTTCATCAGGACAGTAGATGTAAGAGCACATTATGATCACCATGAAATACCACACAAGGTCATACTAGCATAGAAGATCACAAAGTGGCAAAATAGAATGACAGCATTAGCAGACCTTGTAAGGATTTGACAGTAAGAGTGGTTTCCATCAGCAACATAATGATCAAAAAATCTTCGAAGATTAATGAGCCATATCAAATATCATCCTTATTGTTAAGGAGTGGCCACAAAGTCATGAATGACAATAGTTATCAAACAACATGATAATTAAGTTCAGAGCAGCAATGAAATGGCATCACAATTATGAGATACAGCAAAAACCATCAATCACTGTCAAATACAGTAACAAGAGCAATCACCATAAAGGCACAAAGGTATACAAAGTATCCACTGTCTCAGAACAGTGAGAATTGAGCACTCATCATTCATTAATAGCAGCAAAAGACAGAAAGAGTGATGATCATCCTTGCCCAAGGTTTTCTAGGTTACAGGTACAACACTGTCAAAAGGTGTTGTCCATGACAATTAAAACATCACAGAGCAGCTGACAGTCAAAGAATTTTGAGGCCAACCATCTGCAAAACAGTAAAAAGGGTATATTATATACAGTAAGTTTTATTACTAGGCAATGATACTACCATATTTTGAATAGCCACATCATGGCCAATAACAGTGAACAGTCTTTTATAAAAGTACAGTGAAAGACTTGCACCAAAAGGCCTTATACCAGTATTGAGGAAGCAATGATTCATTTTGTTAGATGCAATCACTAGAAGGCACATGAAAGATAGTCATTTGTGAGTTTGTAACTGTAGAAGATCATACAAACACAGCCATTAAGGTCATCTCAAACCTGTAGAATCATTCAGTCACCACACAAGACAAGGACAGTTACAAAGATTTTTAACAGTCATGCCATAACATCAGTTATTACAACCACAAGATAGCCATGCAATCATCAAAACAGAGAGTTGCAACATAACAGAACAGCCCTTAGCATGATAGCACAGTGAGCCACAATGAGAATACTAACATCAAGACTGTGAGGAAGTAGTCTCAATGATCATACACAACCAACACAAGCAGTCATGATGAAGGGAAAAGCATTGAGATAAATCAATAGTGAACTTGCAAAGATCATTATTGTGAGAAAATCATAGTTTGAACAGTGTATTACAGGTAAAGGGCAGCCATATTCTACTTGGTGAATATGAATACTTGTCAGTCATCCCAAAAATAACATCTTCACAGTGAATTCCAAAGCTTTATGACAGTTATGCCTCTTATAGACACTCAAATCAGCTAGAGCACATCAAACACATAAAGAGTAATGTTCAAGGTTAATGCTTACTACACAAGACTCCTTGCAGAATTTTATAATGTCAAATGGAAAGCATAGAGCTGTTTCCAAGCCATAACAGGACTTGCCACAGTCTAGAAGATTCACCTTCAAATCTTAAGGGACATAATGAGCCGTCCTCAATCCATTAAGGAATGCAAGGAGTATAAAGCAGTCCACATTGAAATGACAGTTCACTGTCATAAATAGCAGCCTTTCAATGATTTTGCTTTGAACAATAGAGAACTCAGAGCATTAGGCTGCAACAATACAAAAGTGGCAGGTCTGAGATCAATGCAACTCCCATAACTAAGCACACAGATTCCAGAAATAAGCAGTCACTTTAACAGCCAACAAGAATATCCATAACAGTCATGCACAGATTTAAGAGTGTAGATGCAATTATGAAAAGCAGTAAATACATAAAGAACAGATCAGAGAAACGACAGTGGTATTTTTGACATAAATAAGAGCAGTCCTTTATCAAGGTTTTACAGTCACAGTAAAAAGGGAATCTTAAACCATTAACACTTGCTAAGCAGTCCCTCATAAATAGTCGAGGCATAACAATGACCACAAAAAGGCCATCTTAGCAGTATCAAGTACAAAGAGCTACCAAAGGAAGTAATGTAATATAACTATCCATAATAGTAAGCAGGGTTAAAAGCAGCTGTCATCACATGAATTAACAGTCACTCATATGGGCCCGACACAGAAAATCCCTACCATCAAAAGAAATCTAAAGGATGATATCACGAATTCAAGGGGTTCTTAAGCAATTTAGAATGAAGTCATGATTGAGAGGCAAATGATAAAGCTACTATTACTGTCATACAGTCCTAGTGTGCAGTCCTTAGATAGCCTCATGAGTCACAGCAGTAACAGTGCAGAAGCCCTAATCACAGTTCAACAAACTATAGCCGTGCACAATGAACAACAGAAAAATACAGCCACGAAGACACTATTAGGGCAGTGACAAAATGACAAAGACATGCATAGACAGTGATATAAAGACAGAGATACCATATGATTAGTCATTTTTGACAGTCATGACTGAATTTTATTATAATGACAACCGTTAATGATGGTCAAATCAGTCTTCAAGTATAATTAGTGCAGCCAAAGCATAGGTTTCAGTCCATGGAACTGTGGATCAAACCCTAGATTCGTGATTAAAGTTCTCCCACAGAGTGTTTCACTGTTACAAACATCAAAGTCAGAGGCTAAAGTTTATTAGTAATACAGGTTAGACAGCCTAAGCTCAGTATGCAGTAGTCTCATCATAAGAACGAAGTCCAAACAGTGCAAGGCAGTCTTGTGACTGTTTATAACAGCAATCAAAAGGACTTGTGCAGAAAATGACCATCATGGCGGTCACATAACACACAAAGATATTTATATTAAAAAAAGTCCTAGTTGTATGCATGACAAAAGGCAAAGATCCTGCGAATGGCAGCATGAAGGAAAAGGCATAAGACTACATACCACGCGGCCAAAGAACATCTTCAAACTGAAAAGTCCAGCTCAAGCCTCAGAGCCTTCAAGTCCAGCTTGAGCAGAATACATGCATAATGGCGGCCCACATCAGGTTTCTCTCCAAAAGAATGAAAAAAGAATGAAGGCTATGATTAGGGTTTTCTCAACCTATTCACGCATTAATCCGAATATTCATGAGGGTTATTTTAAACATTCTTTTAAAATAAATCATTTCTTATTGTTTGCTCCGAGGTATTGACTTTAAGTCAATAAACCTTGTGAGCTGCATGTAACCCTTGTGCTATAAAAGGGTTCAATATATCATAAAGCGTGATGCCTTTATATTTTGCATGTTATAAATAATTTAAAATAATATTATTAAAACAATTTTATTAATTGTTTTTAATAATGTTATTTTAAATTTTTTAAAGAAGGCAATCACTTTGCATGTAATCATATCATATCATTAATAATTTTAATTTAACATTAATTAAAACAATTTTATTAATTGTTCCTAATAATTGTTAAATTAAAATTATTTATAAGTGCACTTGAAAAGATTAAGGCATATATATTGTGCATGCAACATGCAGTAAGGTTTAAAGACTTACTTGATCTTTAAGATCATGCAATTATCAATGCCTAAAAATGGGGTTTTTAGAGCCAAACATAGCAGTTCAACATCAACAGAGTTTCACTTGCATGCCCCTTTTTAAGGAGCTATTTTGGCTCACCAACAGTCATTTTTGGGAAAGTTTTGCATGCTTTTATGCATGCTTTTTGAGCAATTTCGACTAGCAGGGTTCACATGGAGATTATTGAAGATTGATTGTAAAATAAAGCTAAATATAGAGCCAGCTATATTTAGCTCTTTTTTTTTTTTTTTCTTTTCTTTTCTTTCTTAGGACTGTTTTCTATAAAGTCCCTTCTTTTCTTCTATTTTTGGCAGTTCTTTCTCTCCTCGGCATGATTGTAGACTGTTTTAGGCCCTTTCATGCTCAAGGATAACATTGTAGCTCATATTTTGAATTTGTAGCAGCAACAACTCCTTCATTTTTCAATAAAATAGCAGCAAATTTCCTTCTCAATACTTCTTGTCTGGTGTTGAATGAAAGATATTGATGATTTTTCTGTGATTCATTCTTCAAATCCTCTAATGTTGTGTCTTTCAATTAGTATTAATTCAAGAGGATGCATGGTTAATGTAGGTTATAGATTGTGTAATCTGATTTTGATGGGTTTGTAGTTGGGAAGACAATTTATTTTCCTTCAGGCAAGCTTTCTAATTAGGCCCTTTCTAGGAAATATTTATGTATTCGCATGTTCAGTTGAGTTGTGAAGTATTCAGGGTTATTTGTTGAAGGTTTTGTGAGTTAAGCAGTTGCAAATCTTAGAAAAAATATTTGGTGCATCACTTCGTAGGATAGGTTTTTTAATTACATGCATTCATCCTATCCCTTTTCCCATCAAGAGTTATTTGCAGGAGATTCATCATATAGGAAGTCGGCCTATAATCCGGAGATCTACTTTCATGATAGGCATACCCACAGGCCTGAAAGTATTCCCATGTTTCACAAGATTGTTGGGTTTCATACTTAGCATTTCAAGCGCAATCCTTTGTGACAATGATGAGTATTAGTGTGAGTGGTGTGAGGTGTTGACATCTTCTATGGGAGTTATATTTACTTTTTTTGGACACTTTTAGTGTACTCTCCCTATTGGTTGTATTTGCTACATCCCCTCTCTCAATTATCTATATATATTTACTCAGCTTGTATTTGTGTCTTTTAATTTGATATTGTTATTATTTCCTAATGCTACTTTGTTTCTTGAGCATTTGTATTATTCTCTTGGAGCTTAACTCTATAATACTATTTTGATTTTTAAAATCATCTATATTTATAGTTCAATAGTTTCTACTCTTTGCACTAGATCTTGGTTTATCGTCTGGTTTGCAAATTCCAACATGCTATTAGAGCCTTTGGTGCTAGGATAGATCTAGTTTTCATATTTGAAAGATTCAAGGGATGGGGATAATCAATGGGGATAATCAATTTTCTTTTAGGTTTCCTAAACATCTAATGTGCTATTTCGTTGCATCTTTAGATGATTTGGAGAGTTTGATAGAATTTTTAATCTCTATTATTTGCGCTTCTATTTTTTGAAATTTGGGTGATTGCAGCTTTTTAGAAATCCTAATAGCATTTTCAGTTGTTCCATGGTGTTCAAAAGGCTCAACAAAATCAAGACTTTCTTTTGTTTCGTCAAAATTGGAGATTGGGAAGTTTGTTTGCAAATGAGAATTTGAACGGTATATCAATCATGCTTCTTGTTTCTAGGATATTTTGAGTCTAAATAGACCCTACCATTGTGTTCAAAAGGCTCCAAAGTCCTTATTTTCATATAAAATTTGTCTTGTGCAGGGCGTTTATGAGACAATTATCTTTTGGAGGAGGGTGTTCAACTTTTTTTATAGGGAATAGGCTGATAGCTAGTAGTTAGCGTAGTGGTTAGGCCAATTGTTAGCAACTAGTGCTGTTAACTACAAATTGTTGCAGCCAACAACAGTTAGCATTACCAATTGTCAATTGTTGCCATTTGTAAGTAGTCCCACTGTTGCTTCGTTCAATCCTTTGCAGCCCTTGTGATTGTTTCACCTCCTTGACCACCTCCTTGCTAGTTAGCCCTTTAGCCACTAGGTTGCCATTGAATCATTGTTGCTACTAGTGACACCACCTTTTAGCTACTGAAGTGTCGCTCACTAGCCACCAGCTAGCTTTTGCTCCTCTCTATCGTGCTTCTACGATTTTCTTAGCCACATCAAGTCTTTTAGAAATTGAAGCTTTTTTTAGAATCTGCTACGCAATTTCCATTTTGATACTTTCAAGGGCCATAACATGTGCATGTAGATTTATTTTGGGTCCTATTTTTTTAGAGGGTATTTTTCTGTGTACTATGTATTGATGCTCTCAAATTGATCTTATATTGTACTAGAATCTAGTTTTAGTATTTGGACATTTTTGGGCCCTACAAGAGTTCGAAAATTTGATACTCACATTGTAAATCACATTAATCATAAAGCGCCACACATTGATACTTAAGATCAATGACATCAAGGATTGGTTTTTAGCCATTGGTTGGAAGATGGAAGAAGAGGACATGTTGGTTATTGTCGCACCTATATTTTTGCGTCATTTCCAGTGCAAAGTGATCCTCACTTTGGTTGCAAAACCAAGGCTTTATTTCTCCACCTCATTTCTTATCATGTATAACTGATTTGAGAAATCTTCATGGGTTTGTGATGCTTAGAAGGCATCTTTAGTCATTGTACTCATACCCTTCATTTTGTCCTAAGTACCCAAGTTGAAAAGCCAAGAATTTGTCTAATTGTGAGGGTTGCCAAGGTTCCCTTCTTGTAGAATGCTCAATTGGGTATCTCCATTTTAAGTTTGAAGGATATTGGGCTAAAATTGAAAACATTATTGTGTTGCAGAAGTTTTGTGGAGGATATTTAGGTTTTGCGCAACTTCAAGCTTGTTTAGGATATATCCTTCCACCCCTCAAATCTTTGCCTCATCTTTCCACCCTTCAAATCTCTGCTAAGATCTCCTTTTGCGAAACTTGAAGCCTATCAGGGATATGTTTTATAGGTCCATAAACCTCTGCTATATCCTAGTGCCTTCACTTTCTCCATCAAGATCTCCTTTTGTGGAACTTCAAGCCTATCAGAGATATATCCTATAGGTCATAATTTCCGCAAGATCCACTATACCCTAGTATTTTTACAATATCTACTTGTTGTGACCTTTTCACACATTGCCCCATTGCTAACGGGGACCCCCTCTTTTTTGGCTTTTGGCGTTGTTAGGTTAGGGTTTTGGCTGCTTAGTGGGCAATTTTGCGTTTCTTGTGCCCAAGTCTCGGAGTTTTGATCATCCCTAGTGTCGTCTAGGGTTTTGATGTTATAGGATCACGTTGCAAGCGTTGATATTTTAATGATCCTAAGTTTTGTCTAAGTGTTAGCGTTAACGTGTTTTTAAACACGCGCATTAGTGATTTTAAAAGTGCCAAGGTATTGCTAGAACTTTTGGAGTTGTTTTCTCGCTCCTAAGGTATTATTTATATTGATTTTGCACTTTATTCCAATATTTTCCTAGCATTTTGCTCATATTTTTGGAAAATTTGCCTAAGTCCAATCTAAATTTGAAGTTTCTAAGTGATTTTGAGTGGTTAAAATGATAAAATCCTAAGGGAAATCCACATTCCAAGGGTTAGAGGGTCAAATTCCATGCGAGAGGTGCTTTTCCCCTCACATTCCAGACTACCCAACCCATTCCCCCACTCAAAATCCACACTACACATGGGTTTCCCCTGAAATCCATACTGGCTACTATTTTTCCCCACTGTTTATCCATACCTGGATCGATTTTCCCCTGGAAGTGTTAAAATTTGGCTAAGTGTCAGGATTTATCCAAATTGCCATCAATTTTCCACCAGGAGTGCGGACTATAGTGCGGACAAAGTTAAGGATGATTCCATGCTCGGGTTGATTTTCCCCCAGGGTGTTTTGTGACAAGTTACTGTGGAGTTTTGTCCAGATTTTCATCCAGACATAGGTCGATTTTCCATTGGGAGTATTTTGATGAGTTTTGAGTCCGGATTTTCATCCAGACAAAGGTCGATTTTCCACCAGGGAGTATTTACTGCCATCGATTTTCCCCTGGGGAGTTTTTTGTGCATTTTTGATGAAGTTATGCATGGATTTTTATCCAAGCTAGGATCGATTTTCCCTTATGGGGAATTTTTTGACAATTTTAATGTTTTTTAAAGGGATTTTGCAATCCCAACCCAAGTCGATTTTCCCCTGGAGGCTTAATTTGGACTGAAATTGCAATATTTTAATAAGTAAGCCCCTTTTTTAATTGCTTATAAATAATTATTAACGATTATTTAAAATTTTAAAAGCAAAATTTAATAACTTGCAATAATCATTTAATATTTGAACCTTCTAGAAACAAGTTAGGTTTTTACCAAGCAAGTATTTAAGCAAGTGTTTTATCCCACATTGCTTGTGTGGTGAAAGTAAGAGGTAAAAGCAAGTATAAGAGAGGAGCCTTAGCATTATTTTATTATTAAATTTGCCAGGTGTCTCCATGAAAGGCGATTTTTGTCCAAGTTGGGTGAATTTTAGCAAGTGATTGAAGTGAAGTGTTGGGTTGAGGATTCTTTCCTCCTCTATTTTTTCCATCTTGCTGATCTATTCCCCTTTGCTGCCATTACAGACCAGTTCTAGATTTTCGATTTTTGCTAAGTTTCGCAATTTTTCCAAATTTGGCAATTTTTGGTGAAAAGTGGCGAGTTTGTGTTTGGAGACTTGGGCGATATTTTCCTCCATTTTTTGCTTGATGTTCCAAACCTCCATTGTTGCAAATCAAGGCTGCCGTTAATAACATTTTCAGAATTTGACTTTGGCGCCATAGCTGGGAAAATTTTGATTTTGCTTGGAAAGGTGTTTGGTGCCACATTTTGGTGATTTTCATGCATGCTTGGTGGCTGCCATCATTTCTAGCTTGCTGATTCGCTTCAGATCTGAGGTTTGCTTCAGATTTGACCTCCATTAATGGCTGACCATTAATTTTCAGACTTAAGTTTTTATTGCCCAGCCAATTCCAACTTAGGCGATTTGCACTTGGAGGTATTTTGTGGAGTTTTCTGTGCATTTTCAGATCTTCTTATCGCTGTTGCAGTGAGATTATTCTTGTGAGTATTGATGAGAGAGGTCTTGAGTTTCTCCCGCATATGGGTAGATATACAGATGAATAAGTTAGTTGACATGGGTGTTCCCTTCACCTATGAAAGGATGAAGCCAGAAGAGTCTACTTTCGAGGATGATCAGAGGACTATCAACGATGTCAGGATTCATGCAGACGAAGAGAGTCAAGCTCCCAAAAGAAGGAATAACACGTCAAGAGAAGTCAAGGCCAAAGGGAAGAAGATTGAGGAGGTGAAGAAGAAACAAAAGACTATCATTCCTCCACTTATCATTCCTTCACCCCCTTCCAGTGTCTCATCAATCGAAGTGATTGAAGTAACAAAACAAAACAAGGAGACTCAGCAGTGTTCCAACACAGTGATACTACCAGGAAATACTCAGGAATTTCATGCCACAGCGACATCTGCACCTCCTAATGAGAATGATGATTAGCCGGGATCCCCTACTGTCCTTTTGGAAGTTAGTTTGGGAAATGAGGTATATGATTGGACCAGGAATAATCTTGATGATAATGATGATGTTATCTCGGCATTGGGAGGACTTGATCGAGAAATATGTCTCGATGATGGTATGGAGATGGCCGCTATTCCCGAATGGCTGATGAGAAGTATGGAGAAAAGTAAACAAATGATAGAGGTATAGCCTATTAACGACATTGATGACTACCTAGCTAGGAGTGCTAAGGAGAAGGAGCCCAAGAGAGCGGAGATTTTGTCGCACATAGCTAGAGATGAGACAGGAATGCGGATTGTGCATATTGTTGTTCCTATTGCGGGCGTGACAACGGACATTGCTACTCCTATGGATTTCCAGATCACTTCAGTTGCCCTTGGTCGTACATCCAGAAAGCAAGAATTTCAGGAGGTTGGTGAAAACCTCAAAGCAATCGATGCAAGGATAGACAGAGAGATTGCAGAGAAAGAAAGGTACAGAGAAGAGAATATCAGACTTAGAGAGTATATTGCGGGGACAAGGCGTGAAGATCCCACCCTTATTTCCCCTATTGCAGTTGACCATGGAATGCATTCACACTGTGACGTAGCGAGAGGTACACTCTCGAAGGTGGAAAAGTGGATTGAGAGCGCAAGAAAGCAGGCAGATGATTTCCTTACTCAGTTTGTCCATGCATATGATAGGATAAAAGGGCTCGTATTCAGAATCCAGTATTTGGAGGGAGTTTGGGAAGAATTCCAGCCTATCCAAGAGAAGACTATTCCACGCCTCCAAGCTTTGAAAAAGATTCCTAATTCCACCTTGGTCATTGAGAACATTGTGCACAATGGAGACAACTATGATTTCCATGGTTGGCATTGTTCATTAGTTGTGAAGAAGTCAACTTATGAGAACGCCCAGTCGAGTTGTATGGAGATGGAAGGATTAATTCAGGACATTCAAATGAAGATCCTTGCCTCGATTGAGGAATTATTGGGTGTTGATGTTAGTGATGCTAGTGGTTTACACTTAGCCAAATTAAGAGACAAGATGAAATTTATGTATTTTTGCCAGTTGGACTCTTTGAAGAAGAGTCAGATAGATGACTTGGTCTCTTTGTTGATTCATGTTCATAGTTCGCAGAAGCTCATGCCAGAATGGGAGAATACTTTGAATGCTTGGACGTGATTGATTTACAACAGGATACCTTGCAAAGCATTTCCATGGAGGAGTTAGATTCAGTATTGACTAGATTCTTGGAGTATGCTAGGAGAGAGATGTAGGGAGGAATCTTCTAGAAGATTCCCTATTTGATGACTAGGTATCTTTTCATTGGGCCATATGTTGGTGGCACCATTTTTTATGTAAACCCTAATTAGGGCAATTCTAGGGTTTTGTTGGCATGATCTCGACCGTTGATCTTAGATCAATCTTGGCCATCCATTTTGTAAGAGACTCTATATATGCCTCCTTGTCTCTCATTTGTAAGGGAGAGTTTTTGTAGAATTGTTGGTATATGCTGCAGCTATTTGAATCATAATCATTGTTCAATTGTTGGTGATTTCGCTCTTCAAGTGTTGTATTTGCATTCATGGTTCTCAATTCCTCCAAGTTAGATTAGAATTTATTTTCATGTATGTTAGATTGAGTGGAAGATTTGTTGAATTTATTTGTGTGGAATCCTTAATCCATACCACTAGCCTCTTGCCAATGGTAAGTGCGCCTTGTGTGGTCAACTGGAATTTAAGTAAGCTTAACTTCAACTATTACACGTCCCTTGACAAACATCAACTTGGATGGTGTCAACGTTTGATGGTGATAGCTTGAAAATCTTTAAGTATACCTTAGACGATTGCACTAAGCTTGTGTTAATACCTGATTGTGAGACCTTGCCTAGTTTGATTCCACTAGATCCATTCATCATTTCCTACATTCCTAGGCTTAGAATAGATTGTCTAAACCCTATTCCTTTTCCCCGTTTTTTAGTAAGAAGTAAAATTCAGAGCCATATTGATAAATCTTAAGTTGTCAGCACACCTATTCCGCATCATTCATGATAATTCAAACATTTGTGTAAGTCCCCAAGTGAACACAACAATTCACATCGACCATTGAGTTACCCACTCGTCAAGACTTGACATGTAGAAACCTTGGAATCATTTTAGTTGATCTCATTCTTAGCATCTGGGTGATTTTGTTGAAGAGAGGGTAAATTATCTTGGTAATTTATTCTGTATTGTTATGTGCGTAAAATACACATCAACACTACTATATCCCAGAACTTCAACAATATCCACTATACCCCAAAATTTTCACAATATCCACTACCCTAGTTTTTTTTGCCAAGATCTCGATTTGCCATAGGTTCCCACAAAACTTCAAAAACATGTATTTGATCATTGATTGAAGTGGGGAACGTAGCATTTTCACGCCATGAAAGGAAATATTAGTTGCATGAGAAGATGTCACAAATTTCTCTCATTTGATCGCAAAAGTGAATTGCGGCATGCTATTAATGTTGAAGACTCTTAGCTGTCACAAAGAGTTGCACTCAGAGCATTGCTTTTTAAAATTAAGCAAATTCCTTTTTCTCTAGGACCATGTAGTTTCGTTTTTTTCTTTAAAAGGGGAAGTCAAATCATTTGTAAAGGGTCTGAAAAGCGTCCAAAGGGTTGTGAGGCCAGTTTATTTATGACTTGGGAGAAGTTGTAAAGAGGTGGTCATTTATAGGTGTGTTGTAGGTGGAGTTTGTGTCTGTAAGCCATTACATGATAGTATTACCGTATCCCAAATAATGCATATATGGGTATCATACTGCAGTGTAGTTGTCTCCAGCTTGGAATGCAATGCTCTTTGAATTAAATAATTGATTGTTGAATTCTTTAATACACATTTGTTGTGATGAGTTTTTCTCATGGTTTGCTCTTTGTTTAAGGAACAATATAAATGCTTACCAAGGGATAATGGGAGTGTTATAATTTCAATTGGATTGCCAAGAATGATCATATTGTAGGCTTATGGAGATCTCATTATCATAAGGTGATATGTTTTAATAGATCACCCGGACATGTTTGGTGCTGTGATATAAAATGCATGACATGCGACTTTGTAGCCCATGATAGGTAGTGATTAGTCCTTTGCAATTCCCATTTCCAAAATTGTTTTAAAATTGATAAATCTCAAGCCATTTTTACTTTATTTGTAATTATTTGCATACTTATACCAAAATTGTAAGGGTGATAGGGAATGGAGTAATCATGTATGCAACTGTATAACTCCTTGTTATAACTATATGAAGTCTTTCATTTGTTAGGTACTATAATTCGTTCATGTCTGATATTTAAATTCAATGTCATCAAGGGTAAACCCCCTAGGTCTTGCAGAGCCTAAAGTGCAGAGGAAACAAATTGAAAGTGTTTCTATTTTTTTGGCCCAACTTACAACAACTTTGAGCATAAGATTAGGTTAGTCTTTAGGAGTTAATTGAATACAAGCTGGGGAACCAACAATTTTCATGCTAAAAAGCTTACCATGTGCTTATGAGCATTTCATTGAGACACTCAATATCATCGCTATGGATGTTGACTTGAAGTTTGAAGAGGTATGCAATAAGCTCTTACAACAAGATAGATGGAAATAATTCGGCAGCAATAATGAGAGAACAAGTTGTGATTAGGTATTTGCAACCAAAGACAAAGGCACAAGCAAATGGTCACCAAAGACAAAGGCAGTAAAGAATTTGAAAAACATCATGTCATTATTGTGGGAAGTTGGGGGTCATATGAAGAAGCACTACAAAAAAAGGTTGGTTGAACAAAAATCCAACCAGGGAGGGCCTTGTCTGAATCAACAAAAGGCTCATGTCATAGTGCATTCAGAAGAGAAGGCATCAACTTTCTATGCATACATGGCCTGAAGACTAGTAGATCAGTCAGGTCATTTACATGGTACATTGATTTAGGAGCATCATGTTACTTCACCAATAGGCAAGACTGGTTCATAGAGTACACTGCTTGCTCCGATTTAGTGATCTTTGGTGGTGTTGACTGTTGAGAACTGTAAGGTTGTAGGCAAAGGGATTTTACAAATAGCCTTTGGAGGGAAAAGGTTACTTTTTTTCAATGTATGTTATGTATCGGGTATGGAGATTTATCTACTCTCTGTAGGTCAGATCATGCAACATAGTCCTAACCTCGATATTATTTTCAGCAAACACAAATGCACTATCATTGACAAGGACACCATGAAGATTATATCTTTTGGTATAGAAGATCATGGACTATATAAATTGGTTGAATAGGGATTTCAGTGGAGTCCTTTGAATGCCATTACTACACTTTGTTATAGAACACCATTTGATGATGAACAAGCTTGGAGAGCCAAGAGAGTCCTACTACTGGTTCATGCAAATATCTGTGGACCAATGAACATGACATTAGTCACTAGTTGCAAGTATTTTCTTTTGTTTGTTGATGATTTTAGTAAGAAAATGTGGGTATGTTTTCTAAAATTAAAATCCAAGGTGTTCAATGAACTTCAAAAGTTCAAAGCATTAGTAGAAAAGGAGTCAAGTTGTGCCATAACCACTCTTAGGTTTAATTATGGAGGTGAATTTATTATAAAGAATTCAACAACTTTTGTGCTCAATACTATTAGCAACCTTTGTGTTTGGCATTGATGTCAGTGTATTCATGTTGTTTGATGTCAATGTAATTGAACCCTAGCCTGAAAATTTACCAGATACATTTACTTGCAGCATCACAATCTGTAACAATATATTTCTGTATAATCATTGTGTCTTCATGAAGTTTTCTCTGCATTTGATCTGCTAGTATGAAGGATAACTGCAGTATGTTATTGAGATGGCGGTATATCTTTGTTTCAGAATGATATGATAATCAGAAATTATTATTCTAGATCATTCTAATAAAACATGGAAACAGAGTTAATCCAATCTTACCAGACTTTATCCGCATTGTTCCAATCTGTATGATGTATGACAACAGTTATAATGTGGGAAGGATATCAGATCGATTATTGAAGATAATATTCAGACATGTCTGTGCCACGAATTCTGGTTTAACTGTTGTATTTGCTGTCATTTTATGCTTGAGTTCTATTTGTAACTGATTGCCACCTGTCTTGGGAAGTTATATCAGCAAACCGTCGATATTGCAAGTTAAGCATATCATTGTTTTATAGAAATGATAAAAACCATCGATATTATATGTCAAGAATATTATTATTTAATAGAGATCATAAAAGAAATTAATCAGTTGGAATTAGTTAGCAGTTGGAAACAGTTACAACTGAGGAAGACAGTTTGATGCAGTAGGTGGGGTTCCAATCACCAACATGTAGACATATCAATACTAAGTATGCATATTTCACAACAATGGGCTCAAAACTTCCTCATAACCCAATCAAGCAACCATGACAACATTCTTGACACAAGAACATCTCTGAATGAGCAAGGATTCTGATAAGGTTTGTTTCAAACATCCCATCACCATGATACTTCACAACTTCATGCTTCCTCTTCACAAAGACACCTTGCCTTATAGGCTACAAATAGGAAATGAGGGCTTTAGTGTTCACAAGACTCAATCTACTTCAGGAACTCCTTAAATCCTCCCAAACATTACATTTCAACACCTTAGCAACTCCCAAAAAACACAAATTCCTCTAACCGTCACAATTTCCACATAACATGTCCTAGTTTCTAGTAGCCCTGTCCAGAGACAAAACTGATCACAATTCCCATGAACAAATCAATCCCACAAACCAAATAGAGTTTCAGATACCCTTTTGGGAATTACAAAATATATGTAAAACAGAGGTATGGTTGTTTTGGAACATGTGTCTCACATAATGACTGTTAATCTGCTTATGAGGGCTAATTTAGAACAGCAAATTGGGTTTTTTTGGTATAACTTTCACTATAGAATTCATAACAGAAATATAAAACCAGTTTTAGATACCCATTTTGAAGCTATACAACATATCTCAAAATCGCGTAAGGCTTCTTTGGAACATAACCCTAAAAAATGGACTGCCACGCTAGAAAAGCCTAATTTCTGAACTGGGTAACTGGAAAGATTCGACCATTAGACAACTTAAACGACTTTTTCTTTAGGACTGGTAAGAATGAAAAAGTTCTGTAATTCAATTATATTTCCAACCATATAAGATTCAAACCCTCATCATGTCTGTACAGGCCGTATTGAACAAAAGAGCAGCAAATTTCTGAAAAAAAGAAGAAGAGAAAAATGAGGTTACTTATTCATTTCATCTTTCAACCATCCTCACCACCTTCCTCCACGCTTAACCACGTACAAATGATTTACAAGGGCCTATTTATAACTTACTACACATTTTGTAACTTCTCCAACTACCCCTTAATAACTTTGTCTCTTCAACTTCCTATTTTAAACTTTTACAATGACAACTTTTTTTGCATTGTGACAACATTTACAACATTTTACATACTTTGCCAATTTGAAACCAAATGACCCTAACAACATTGTAAATGGTCTTTTAAGACCTTATTACATCACAAAATGATTTTCTTATGCCTAGACCCTATCTACTTGACCCCTTACATCAAAATTTGAACATGTTTTAGGTGCTCCTGCACCACAGTTTGTGAGAAGTTATAACTTCTCCTTAATCGATACTCATATATTTTATGATGAGAGACGTGGTTTTGTTGTTGGTTGATGGCAATTATCTGAAGCATTGAATGGGACGAAAATTTAAATGAACATCAAAAAGTTCGTTGAAGAGGTTCATATGAAATGATTTTGGCAATAACTTTCTACAAAAAACAACAGTTCAAATGAGGGTGATATCAATTGTTAGAAGCCTGACAAGTATCTTTGCAGTTGTGTATCACTCAATGAATTGGTGAGACTATTTTGAATCAAATATCTAAAGTGGATAAGATTTATTCTAAATAATACTTGCTTGCAGATTTAAGATTTTGTGAAGTGTGAATCATAGCAGTGATATATTGAAACCTTATTGATGAGTTTGTTCTGAGTTTGTGTGAACAGGTTTGTTGAAGATTGCAAACACTTTTCAGACTGTAAACACCTTGTTTTTCAGATTACTAAGTTTATCAAGTGTAAAGGTGTTCAAGAATATCTTATGAGATTAATATTCAATTTGTGACAATTTGTTTATCCATATTCAGTGCTGTAAATTGTAATGATTCAGATCGGAAAACATTGATAAGTTGTTTGGTTTGTAACATCCTTATGTTTGATGCTCCAAGGATGCTGAGTTGGTTCTCAGTTTGTTAAGTTGAGATTTTTTAGGGAGTTGGTGCTTTCAGACAAGGAATTTGGTGATTCCTTAGGATTGGTGCCCTAAATAATTTGTACACATTATAAATTTGTGAGGCTGGATTAGGACATTAGATCTTAGCAGCATTTCTGACTGGTTTTTCCTATTCAGGATTTTCCACTTATTTTCTTGTGTATTTACTTTATTGTGTGGTTGCACTTGTTTCAGTTTTAGTTTCAGATTTTACAAACTTCATCAAAATTCTAAATTGTTAAGGATCTAAAATATACTCTACTACTAATTCAACCTGCGCCCCCACCCCCCCCCCTCCCCTGCGCCCCCGCCCCCCCGTGCCTCACCTCTTGGCCCCCCACACCACCTCTCAGTAGTAGAATTGTGTTCTACAAACATGACATCAAAAGATAGGTTGCCATACCCAACACTCCACAGCAGAATGGAGTACTTGAGAGACGAAACCATACTATAATAGAGATGGCTTGATCTATGATGGAGAACAAGAGTGTTCCCAAAAGATTTTGTGTTGAGGCAATATATATTGCAGTTTATTTGCTAAACAAGTCTCCCACATAGGCGATGAAACATAAGACACAAGAGGAAGCACAGTCTAGGAGGAAACTAAAAGGTAGTCATCTTAAGGTCTTTGGTTCCATTGCATATGCCTGGATTTTTGATGAAAAGAGAATCAAGCCAGTTCCTAAGAGTAAGAAATTGATGCTTATAGGGTACAATGACAATCATAAACCCTATAGGTTGATTGATGTTGACACTGACTGCTTGAATTTTAGTAGAGATGTTGTCATTGATGAGGAAGTTGGGCCTTTCCAAACATCTCCAAATTCCAAATTATCGAAGACAAGCTCATTGTGGCTTAGGATAAAAGTATTCAGCTTCAAGAAGCTCCACCCAAAAGAGAGGTTTTAGAGTGCAATAAAATAGACTCAATTTTCATTGATGACAACCTAGATCAACATCTAGATGACTCTAATACAAGAAGCCCAAGTCATGATGACAATGCTGTTTTGAATGTAGAGTCTCCTAAGAGGAGACCAAACTGGTGGGCAAGTACCATTGGAGATATTTGGGCAAGTTGAATGACTGAGGGTAGATCATCGAGAGGCAAAAACAAGACAAACATAGTCAACTTTGCTTTCATGGCCAATTTTTTGGTAGTGTAAGGGCCACAAGTGTTTGCTAAGGCAAAAGAAAATCTTGATGGAAAAAAGGCCCATGGAAACTGAATGTGAGTCTTATGAAGAATGAGACAGGATCTTTGAGATCTTCTACCAGGGAAGAATCCCATTGGTTGCAAATGGGTATACAAGGTCAAATACAGAGCAAATGGTACACTTGACAAATACAAAGCTAGGTTGGTTGTTAGAGGGTTCTCATAGAGAGAGGGCATTGACTATGTGGAGATCTTTGTTCCTACAATAAAGATTAGCACCATTCGATTGTCTCTAGCCATGGCAACTTAGCTTGGTTGGTCAGCTCATCAAATGGACATAAAAATTTCCTTCATCAATGGATATTTGGAGGAAGAAATGTACATGACTTAACCGTAGAGATTTTAGGTTGTAGAGAAAGAGCATTTTGTATACAAATTGAAGAAAACTATATATGTTCTGAGGTAGGCACCCAAGGCACGGTACATCAAAATCGACAAGCATTTGGTTAAATAGGGATTTCAACAAAGTCCTTTGGATGATAATTTGTATGTCAAAATAATGGGTAATGATCTCATCCTTCTTAGCATATATGTGGATGATATCATTATTACAGGTAGTGAGGCAAGGGCTATTGAACAAATTAAATTTTTTATTAGTAAAGTTTTTTGACATGACCGATATAGGCCTCCTACATTACTATCTAGGTGAAGTTTGACAAATAGGTGGCAATATTTTTATTTCTCAGTCCGAATATCCTAGGAGTTTGCTCGACAAATTTAGAATGATAGGTTGCAAAATTTTGTCAATACCTATGGAGAAAGGGCTGAAACTTTCAGCCAAAACTAACTCAAAGGTAGTTAATGAGAACTTATAGGCAACTAGTGGGCATTTTTATATCGTATAATCATTAGACTTGATTTGAGCTATATTGTGAGTTTCATTTCCGAATTTCTGACAGCACCAAATGTACAACATTAAGTTGCAGCAAAGAGGGTATTGAGATATGTGAAAGGGACACTTGACTTTGGCATTTTGTACAATAGATATTTTTAGCCTTGGTACGAGTGCAGTCATATGGACCAGCAAGAAGTAGCAAGCAATAACTCTCTCCTTGATTGAAGCAAAATTTCGAGGAATAGTAAAAATGACATGTGAGGTAGTATGGCTCAAAAAAATGCTTTTGGACATAAAGATGCCTCAAGCAAAGCCTTCATCTTTGTTTTGTGACAATCAAGGGGTGCTCAAACTTGCCAAGAATCCAATCATCCACGAGTGAACCTAACATTTGGAACTACATTGTCATTTCGTCAGACAACTTGTGGAAGATGGATGTGCTATGTTGCAGTTTTGTCCTTTAGAATATCAAACTGCAAACATCCTTACCAAGCCTTTGGGTCTTGACAAATTTATAAAATTTCGACATAAGCTTGGTTAGTAAATTGATCATAAAGAGAGGGTCTTAAAGTAATGCTTTATATTGTAAATGACAATTAGTTTTTAGGAAAGACTTAGGGAATCTTCTTTAATAAAGTCTTGTTGATCTCAAGTTTATTTTTTGTTTTATAGTTGTTAATCTCAACCTTCGAGTTGTTAGTATTATCCTCTTTGGATTAGGTTTTTGCAATCCTCTAAGGATGCTTTTGCACCTTATTTCATAATGGATTATTATGCAATCTTGTAATCTTTTTGTGTGGTGTTTTTGTAATATAAACCAAATGTAGTAATTAAATTCAATTTTATAAATTAAATCTAACCATTTAAAAAAAACTAAAATAAAACATTATAGCATTGAAATTAATAAAACATAAGTTTTGCAACCTGTAAAGGCATTGAATGTTGTAAACTTGAAAAGCCTAAATGGGGGTGGCAAAAACCTACAATTGTAGGTAGGGAAAGAGGAACTTGCTATGTGTAGGGAGGATACGTGCAAGGGCATTGTGAGTGAGATACTTGAAGGGCATTCAAGTAGGAAGGTCAAGAGTTTTAATGACAATTCAAAAAACAGATTTAAGGTTTTTTATAGGATTAGCAAGGAAATTATGAGGTAGATACTTATTGGAGATTCATGCAATGAGTTTGGGAGTTTTAATGACAATTTAAAAAAAGGATTTAAGGTTTTTGTAGCTTAAAAATTTTAATTTTTTCTTTTTGGTTAAAAAAATTGCAAGGTTGTAGGGATGACAGGAAGACTCCACAACATCCCTTGTAGGGGTAATGTCCTTGGGACATCCTCCTTGCGGGTGGTGGTAGGGGGATGGTGGAGGGGGTGTCTTATCCTCATCTTTGTGTTTTAGGGATGTCCTTGTCTTGGAAACATTAGGATTTTAGGGGAATGCCCCTATGTATCATTGACAATATAAACTACCATCATACTTGTTCAAGCCATTATACAATTTTAGAGGATTGAATGTTGTCCAATTCTGAAATTAAGTGCAAAAACAAGAATAAATCAACACTTAAACTTAGAAACACGAGCTTGTAAGGGCAATTGCACACCTACCAAACATTGTTAATAAAAAAAAGAACAATTATAGACAATAGATACAAGTACAACTTATAGTTGCTCCAATTGCTCACTATCAAGTCTCCAATGTCCCCTAAATTAAGTTCTCAATTTGATCATTACAACACTTACACAAGTTTATAATGATGCAACCCAACTCCTCATGCACTTATATAGATGTTGGTATGTCCTTGTGCACTAGAAGGTCCTAGAAGTGGAATGGGATCAAGAACCATCAAATTAGGTACTTCAAATTATGAGTCTAATGTATTGGGTGGAAATTTCCCCATTGTGTAGATTGATTTTCAAAATATTTGAGGCAATTTTGAAATCGTCTCTTTAGGAGAACCAAACAATTTCAAAATCTGAGGCAGTTTTGAAACATCTCCTTAGGGGAACCAAAAATTCCAAAATCACCTCTTGTATGGACCAACATTTTCAAGACAATGTCTTTTACATTGCTAATCATTTTTAGAAAACCTCAATTTGATATGAAATTTCAATTCCAGATTTTCTCTATGGTGTGCCACTTTGCTTGCTTTATAGTTTTCTCCTTGAGTTCAACTCCCTGTTGGTGGTGGTTTTATGCACGTTCAACACAAAATAAAATACCTAGAGATATCCTATTCTCTCTTGATCAAAATCTTCTATGTGATAAACAGTTGAATTGTGTGATCACAAAGATGACTCCAAGGTTCCCAAATGTGTACGGATAGTCTCGGTTGGTTTGTTGTGATTTGCTGGTAATCTCAAGGAGGACTTACGTAATTGTTTGAGGAGTTAATAAATTAAAGGATTCCGCTGATTCCCGACACTTGTAACTTTTTTTTTTTGGAATGACTTCGCAATAAGCTCTTTCCAATCCTACTTCTACTAAGACTTGAAAAAAAAAAAGGAAAAAAGGGTGAGGGTTTAGAAAGAATTCTAATCTTAAGCTAATCCTATGAACTCTAGAGACAAAAACTGCAAAAGTGGAATTTAAACCAATTCTTGTTTTACCAAATTCAACAACTACACAAGAACAGTGCTATCTTCTAAGGTATTCAAAAGATTTTCATATCACTTATATTCACCAACATATTGAGCAATGAATATAGTATTAAAAGTTAAGTTTTCATTTAGTTGTTTAGGCTAACTTTGCAAAATAATTGAAAATCATTCAATTATAAAAAGTATGAACAAATCAAATCCACATTAAGCAATTTTATCAATCCAAGTCATTCAATCTATCAACTTGGAAATTAAATCTATTCTAATGAGAGCCAAGAAACCATGCTAACTTGCAAAAGTGGACAAAGATTTACCAAACTTCAATGAATTATGTCTATTACTTAAGAAGTATCACTACAACAATTTCTCTGAAATCTCTCTTTAATAAATGAAAAGAGGAGGGTTTATATAGACACCCCAATACAAAGCAACGGTCTACATTGATCCATGATCAATGGCCATGATTAAAACATTAAACTCTAATTAAGGCAAGCTACAACAATTATCTAAAACAGACCAATGAGAAATAAACAACTATTAAATCCAACTTTCTTCTAGAAGTGGGCATCCCTTATCCTTTTCTTTGGCAGCAAATTCAATGAACTTGGTCACTATGGGGTCGAGCTCTTTCATTGGGACACTTGGCATAATGTCAGTCTTATATTCCATCAGGTCCATCTCATCTTCACATTTGGCAAAAGTGGTTATCCAATCCATTTATAGTTTTCGAAAACCATCCTCAATGGACAAAAATGAGGATGCCTTGCTAAAATGTTGCTTCTAGATTGGATTTGTAGAAGTGAAGAAGTTGCTCTGAACTTTGGCTTTCAAGTTTTGTACATCCAAGTCCTTGTCTCGAACTATTTCCTGCTCAAGCACATCAGAGACTATGACGAAAACCTTGTCTTGGACAGCTTTGATTGTTTCTTCTATTCTGGCATCATCAATCTTCATCTTCTCCAAGACTCTCCTCTAGCCACTAAGGTGTGATACCATGTGCCAGAGTCATATGATGTCCTAGCATCAATTACATTTCCATTGACTAAGTCTTGTTCAAGGATTCCTATCAGCACCTTCAAACATGGGATTGACTTCTCTTGAATAGAAAATCTTCCCAGAACTCAACTATGCTCTGGATTCTATATATGAATGAAGAGATCCAACCATAGACTTGTGCCAATTCTTCCATGAATTTGATGGCCTTGTTTGCAACTTCTGTAATCCATTCCTTGGCTTCTTTGGCTGCCATCTTCATTCCTTCAAAGCTCTCAATTGATTCTTGTAGAAGAGAAAAAGGTGCAAAAGATTGAGGGTTTAGGGAATCTAACGTAAGTCCCCTTGTGAATCCAACATAATCACATCACACCAACAGAGCTTATCCACACGTAGAGACCCTACATACCAGAACCTTGGAGTTATTTCGATTGATCCTTAGGCAAATCTTCAACTTTCAAATAACTTTGTTCAAGAGAGGATAAGATACCTTGGTATTTTATTCTGTGTTTGCATGTGCATGAAAAACACATCAACAAAATTGGTGCTAGAAGGAGGGCATGATCGTGATGAACGCCTGAACAACTGAAATCCAGATTCTATCAATTCCTGTTTGTGGGAATAATTTTAAAGACTTTTCACCCTCCTCCTGCACTCAACAGCATTAGAAGAAAGGGCCTGATCGCTTTGATTGTTTGAACAGTTGAACTTCAATTCATATTTACAAGGAGCAATCTTAAGGATTCGCATCCTTCTCTTCTCGCTCAACAGGATTGAGGCAAAAGAGGGTGTCAAAGCGATTGCGAACTCTTGAATGCAAGGAATATCAGTGGAGAGCCTTTTTTCAACGCTCAACAAAGGTGGTACAAAGAGAGGAGGTGATCGCTGGGTCGTCAGTTGGACTTGCGAAAGGAAGGAAGCAGGTTGGAACCAGTTGAGCTTTCGAAGCTAAATTTGAGATTTCAAGATCTCTTTTATTCCAAAAAATCCCCAAAAAGTGAAAAATTAGGAAAATCCCCCCAAAAAATCAAAAAATTCAAATAATCAAAAAAGAAAGATTTCTCAATGGAGGAACAACAACAGTTTCATGATGAGCAACAAGTTGATATTCTTCAACTTTGGTGGAAATTGAATATACAACTTTACCCACTGTTAGTGTCCCCTCAATTTTTCATTAAAATTTCAAGCTTGCGGGTTGCCTTATGGTGTCTCTTTTCTTTTCGGTCTTTGTATTTCCTTGCTTTGAACCTATGTCGTTGAACCTTTAAACAGTTCAAAAGGTTCAAGGTTCAAAGCGCGTTTTGCGTAATGTCTTTAGCGGCCTTTATCTTCACTAAAGTAAGCGCGTTGCCATTATGTGTTTTGAACTTTGAACCTGTGAACCTTTTTTGGTTCAAGGTTCAAAAGGTCCTTTTGCGTGAGTCGCGGCTATGTAATGTTATTTAACGAGCAAGGGTAAATGTGTTTAAGTTGGTATCGAACTTGAACTTGAACCTTTTGTATTCTCGGTTCAACGGTTCAAAGTTCGAAGTCCTTTCACTTGTTAGTTATCGTTATTGCTCGTTCCCGATATTGTTTTGAGTCGCTAGTTCACTATTGTTCTCACTAAATGAACTTGAACCATTGAACTCCTTGTGAGATGGTTCAAGGTTCAAAAAGTTCACTCTAAGCTGATTCTAAGGATTTTGATAACACTAGAGGTAGTGCGGTAAGAAAGAATATTCCTGACATCTAACAGTTTAAAATTGTAAATTTGGAAAGTAATCATGAGGACATTAACTATTTGTGCGGAGGTGATGGGCAATTAAGAAAGTGTTAGGTTTTCAGTCATATCACTGTTACTTCACACGTTTGAATGAATGATTATGAAGCGTGTGTAGATTTCTCTCGATTTTCCTTCCCGTTTGCTTAAAAAGACATGTAAATTCATAGGCAAACTTGTAAAGGCTGTAGCTGTTATAATCGAACGAACTGGAGACGCCGAAGGTAAATTCAGCTCTACTGAGAGGGTTTCACAGATTCATGGTGGTAAGAGGTGAGTTCAGACAATTTCCCTATACTGTATTTCTTTAGTTCAGAAGATTTGTCAGTGTAAGAAGAAAATCTTTGGTTTTTTGGAGTAGAATTCCATCCTGCTTTAGAATTGCTTGGTAAAAGTATAAGTAAGCATTACGAGGCCGATACTGCCGAAACTGGGTTGGACATCATGTTTGGTGAGCATTTTGCCAGAATTAGATGATACTTCTTTAGCTCATGCCGACCTAGGGGATTTCTTAGAAAGAGCCAAAAACCCTGAAGCTGGTTCAATGATGGAGAAAATTGTAAGAAGCGGTCTCGTTGAAGCCGCCGCATTTTCGCTTGCTGCCCCATGCCCAGATTTGGTAATAGCCTGCATGAATAGGTATGATGCTGCAAATAGATGTATAAGAACCAGTAGTGGCAAGCTGTTAGTTGATATTAACTGGGAAACAGTAATGGCAACGATGGGAATCCCGCAGAAGGAGTCATATGAGGACTGGTCAATTGGGACCTCATACGCTTTCTTCTCTGAGAAGAAAAGTAAATATAGAAGCGTAATTGCAAGAAACTGGCTCCTCAAAGTTCAAAAGGGAGGGTCATGGCTGCCGAAGCCCCTTACCAGGGAGCACTTCATCACAGAAGTGCGAGACATTGTTATACTCTTGAATAGGCTAAAAGGGAATTCACACTCCTTTTATTGGGAGGGATGTATTTTTTATATTCAAGTGCTTCTATCAGGTGACAGATATCTTGACTGGGCGCAAGTAATTGCAGAGAGACTCCATGAAGGTTTAAGTAATTTTGTGAGCATGTCTAGCTTTTATATGTCTTCTTATCTATTCTACATATTAGCCTATACTAGAGATTGTCACGGCTTGCTCAATGAACCATGGGTGGATGGTATGAAAGTCTATGATTACTATCCTTTATTGCAGCAACAAAAATATGTGAAACATATTGTCAGATGGAATGGTGTCTTTGTAGGAAGACTTGCTTTTGAGCTACAGGGTGATGTAAATAAAAGAATGTCAGTTGAAGCTATGGAATTGATAAGTATATATGGCAGCTTCTTCATTCAATTTCCTAGGTTTACCTATCTTCGGGTAGGTGGTTTTGAAGGTGAACCGTTTAAGCTACCTAGGTACACCTTTGATAGCCTTGTACTCATTGAAGTGAGCAGACAACTAGCTCATGTTGATAAAAGGTTAGGGGCAAAAGGTGAATCTGGAGTTGCCTTTCCCATTGAACTTGGATACTACAACTGTAAGTCCGTGTTTGATGCTTTGAATTTGGAGTTGGAATTTAAGAAGATGAATTTGCAGCCCTATGTTGCTAGACGAAAGTTTGATAGCAGGGGCTATGTTGTTGAAAACCTAAATGTAGATGAACACTTCTGTCATGAACCCCAGTTGGAAGATTACTAGGAAAATTGTAGTGATGAGTATGAAGTAAGAAAGAGGCTATGGTCAAGATTTACTCTACAGCAAGTAATAACCATGAGACTTCTCATCAATGTGTCAGGGGTACAGGAGGAAACAGGGGAGGATGTTCTAGATCTTGAATTTAATAAGGAAGTTCAAGGGCAGCCAATCCCTGAGATTGACTGGGATAAAAAGGAAGACGAAAACATTTAGGCCAGGACTTTCAATGTTATAAGGAGAATTGGGAAATGGTTAAGGGATCAGAAATTTAGAAAAAGATCATGTTGACGTGTTTTTTATGACCGCGTCTAACACAGAATAAAGTCACCAATGGTCACCTTATCCTCTCTTGATCAAGATTAGTCCGTATGCTAGGATTACTTAAAGTTCAAACGGCTAATTCCCAAGGTTCCTTCAGTGCGTGGATGTGACTCAGTTGTTTGATGGGTTTGCTGATAACCCAAGGGGCCTTACGTATGTTGAAGAAACTTATGCAAGCTCAAAGATTTTTTATACGGATGATTTGCAATAAAAGCTCTAGTTTTGGATCTTTTGGATTTTGAATTATGTGGAAAGTAAATAGGAATAGGGTAGAGAAAAACTAGACTAAAAGTAATCTAATCCTATGAACAAGGAGACGGGATATCTTGCGCAAAATCCAACCACGCTTCGCTTTGCTAGCAATGCACAACTTATACGAAGGCAGTGCAATCTTCAGAGGGTGTGTTAAAGATTTTCAAATCATCAAGAGAAACCATCAAGTCGAACAATCTCTCCTGATAATCGAAGTTAAACATAAACATATAACAGAGGCTCAGGCTAACTTTGCACGGTATGCAACAATCAGCTGCACACCAAAAGTATGAGCACGAATTTCACAACAAGCGATCCTATCAAATTCAGTTCGTCTTACAACATGAAAGCAAATCTAATCTATGAAGAGAATAAGACCATGCGAGCTCCAAAACAACACAAGAACACACCAACAATTGAACAATGTATAAAGTGTTTGCTTCAAAAAAACTCTTAGCAACAATCTCTGACGATAGTCTCTCCTGATTACAAATGAGGGGGTCACCCTCTTATATAGGCCTTTGTAATATCCCACTAATTTTTTTTTGTTTTTTCAGGCCAATAGCAATTCATCCACAACAATTACCCGTTAAGGTTAGAGTAATAAGCAAAACAACTAAAGGGAACCCTTACACCTTTTGTTCACCGAGAGCCCAGACTGGGAGGGTGAGAGCATACGGTGTTTCGAGGATCGTCAGCATCAATAAACAAACTGAACATTACAACTGCATGGGCGGCAAGCCATCCCCTTCTGCTTATCCAGCAGGATAGAAACTAAACTTCTTGGCGGTAAACCGACCAAGGGAACTATTACAAGAAATAGAAGTTCAATCACTCTACCGCGTATTTCAGCGGGAGGACATTACATTAACAATCACTCTACCGCATATTTCAGCGGGAGGACCAAAACATTGAACTTTATCACTCGACCACTTATTCAGCGGGAGGACATTACATTAAAACATCACTCTACCGCATATTTCAGCGGGAGGACTATTTATCAAAGAAAACTGAATTACAAAACTGAGAAGGCGGCAAGCCAGCCTCTTCCACTTATGCAGTGGGAAGTACAAAATAAGTAGATAGAATGGGATGCTCAGTACTACTGAAACAATCCTTACAATAAGGAGAGGAGATGAGAAGATTAACTGCAGATTTCTACACAATACTGTAATTTTCTGTTACACTGCTCTGCAGGCTGAAAGTACAGTTCCAGCAGCCCATGAAAACATGAAAATACTCATAACTCACTCAATTCTTACCCGAATTGACTCAAATCAAGCCCAATCCCACCATACATCCAATACAATGACAACCAATCACAGCCACACCCCAAACAACCCTCTTTTTATTTTGCACGCATCCCAATGCAACCCAAAAAACCCACGCCTAGACTAGGAATTTCGATTTTGCATAATTAAATCAATACTCAAACAAATGGGCTAAAAACTTACAAACTTATTTGCCAGTGCTGGGAAGGAAGATAGGAATAATACCCATAACTATCAGACGCTCCAACAGAGAGATGTGAGCAAAAATGTGTTTCAGCCACAGGCAAAACCAGCAAGTCCAGAATCGTTGCAACACCAAGATGTCTATGGCAAAGCTCTGAAAGCGATAGGAGAATACAAGGCACAGCTAGGTACTGTATTTCAAGTACGAAACCGGGTAGCACTAGGGAGACGCACTCCGAAGCCTCAAGTTCTGTCGCCAATCCGGCAGCATAACATTACAGATTTTCAAGATGGTGCAAATGGGAACCCAAGCCTCATATTTATAACTTCATTCTTCAAATCCAAATGACATCCCTCCAAATTCCACGCTTGCATTTGAATTTCATTCCACTTTCATGTGGACCCAAGAGTAGCGCCCAACTCCCTAAGTCAAAAGTCACGCCCAAGAGAGGGGAGGACCCACGTTGGACACTTAGGCACAAAAATGGCGATGTAATAGTGAAATAATATCCCTTTTTAAAAAAACATTTCACATCCCATAAAATAATTGAATTTCGCCCAACTTAGGATTAAACAGGCATTAATCCCGAATTTAATAAACCAGCATCCAATAAATAGATTAATTAAATATTAACCTTAGGAAAGGAAATAATATTTAATTATGTTGCAAATATCTCCCGCACTGATTATTATCACCTCCAAGATGAAACTGAACCCAGACGACCACAAACTGCTGCAGAATTCAAACCCCTGACTACTGCCAAAAATAGAAATGTGCCACCCAGCCACTTACTAAAAATAGTAAGTCAAGAATTAATGCTCAGAAAAATATGATCATCGCGTCCAGAGGCAAAGCAAGGAGTGTTCGGTCGGACAATGGCACCAGAATGGTCATCCCCTGACTTACTAAAAATAGTAAGTCTTCGTTTCATCGATGCTAGACCCTGATTACTCATTCCACCTAGCCTACGGGTCTCAGGAATAGGCTAATGGACCTCTGAAAGAACATCAGTGAGAAGGGGACATTACAGCCTTAAGCCATGATTACATGCAAAACCCTAATTAGAGTTTGCCCCAAAGATTCCCCACTCAAGGTGCAACAAGGTGGGAATCTGTAATTAATAACCCATTATGCCCATGCACAATAAATTAAAAGAGCCCAAAATAGCACCCACTCAGCACATTAAATGCCTCATGACGTTGACCATGCCCGGAATATAACCGACACCATCATAAATGCCCATCATTCTCCAAGTGACGGCGGTCATGCACGAAGAATCTGTCAAAAAACCATAATGAGAAGGCGACATGCAAGAAGATTCCCTATCCGGTGGTGACATGCATTGACCGGTCCCACGCCTAGTCAATATTCCTTCAACAATAAATACGCCATCACTATTCAATCAAAAGACTTTCGTCCAAAAATGGACGACCATTATCTTGTTCATTAATGGCGTATGCAATGAATCTACCGACGACGGCTTCTATTTCTCCGATGGAGACACTTGGCACGTTCTCAATGTTGAATTCCATCAAGGCAATTTCTTCTTCGCTTCTGGAAAAGAAGCTCTCCCACTCTGCCATGACTTCCTGCGTTTTCTTCATCATACCGAAGAATGAAGAAACATTTGCAAAATGTTCCTTAGGGAATGAACCGACGAAGAAGAAATCGTGCAACTGGGATTTCAGGGAGTTCACCGTTATTCCTCCGTCATTGAGTTTCCTTGAAAATAAAGCTTCCATGGCACTAAGGATTTCTTCCTGTATCCCTGTAATAGACTCCTTCAAAGTGACAGAGTCAATGCTGAATTTGTCAAGGGTGTTCTTTCCTAAATAGATGCCGTAGAACCATCGGGGGAAGTCGTAGGCTTCATTCTCTTGGATCACTTTCCCGTCCACCAGAGTTTGCCTTGGAGTCTTCGTCAGAGCCCTGAGTCGGGAAATGGTTAAGTCTTGGTAAACATCTACATCCTCCCATAGTCCTTCTGCTGTCTCTAATTTGCTTAGGAGGGCCACGAACTTCGAATGAAGCTGAGCTAGATCTTCAACGAATTTTCCTGCCTCAGCGTAGACATCCTCTACCCATTCCCAGGAATTTTGTGCCATTGCTCTAATAAGTTCTACATCATCAACTACTTCCTTGGGAAGGAAGGGAGGAGGAGTGGATGAAGGACCTGCTTCCTTGAGGGGTCTTTTGAAACTCCTGACGTATTCGCATAGAAATCTATTTTCCTCCCTCAACCGCTTACATTTTGCCTTTGATTTCAGCAACTTCTCCTTCATGGCTAAGGAGGAATCTTCAAAATCTCCCACAATTTGACCGATGGAAGCATGGCCAAGATCAACCTGTCTGATGACGTAATCCTCCTGTCTAATCTCACTCCTATCTTTATCCACTGCAGGTTCAACGATGTCCAAAGTCCGGGATACAGATTCTTCCTTGACCACCTTGGAAAACTTTCGGGGGGCCTTTCTTTTCGGTGGTCGATCCATCCTCTTCAATAATTCTTCTAACTCCTGAGCAGGATTGGTTCCTCCTTCTGCTTCATTCTCCAATCTACCTATCAACCAATCTGGCGCAGGGATGGAATGGCCATGATCCTCTGCATGCTCCTGTTCCTAAGATTCTTCCTCCATTTCACTGAGGATAGTCTCCACGAAGCTATCCTAGCGAACTTCTTCTTGGTGCCGGGGACTTTCTTGCCTCTGACCTCTCGGTTGATGGTGGCCTTGTGAAGCATTGATGCTGAGTATATCAGTGCTGGAACGTTCCCTGGAAGTGGGCCTGTGGGATGTGGAAACATCTCCACTTCCCGTACGCTTGAGGAGCTAACTGGTGAGTGCTCCCTTCTTGTCCTTGCTCTCTTTTGTGGAGGTTCCTCTTGCTGAGTTTCCTGTTGGATATCCTTCATCTTTGTTGCCCTTGGCCTCTTTGGGGCATTTTTTCCTTTGTCCATCCGAGCTTCTCTTCTTGCCTGAACCTGTGAAGAGCTTTCGGTTGCCTCGCTATGGGAGTCCAGATTTCCCATTAGTTGGTATGTCAGATGGACCTTGTCTTCCACCAACTTTCTTGTCTGCCTGTCAATCCAGTGCTTACTGAATTTTAGCACTGGTCTAGCTAAGATGTTCAAATCATCTACCTCAGGCTCTGACCAATCTGGCAATTGGATAGGTTGATCCTTCACTTTCTCGAATTCGAGTTGCATCAAATCTGAATTTTCCTTCACCTGATCCGGTACTTGATGAATTTCACTTATTCTGATGGTGTCTAGGGGGAGTCTGGAATGCATTCTTCTCTTGACCTCAAAGTCATCCTCGACACTTGCCCAGTAATCCTCTAAGTGAAATCTGTGTATGAATTTGACACCGGCAATCTTCCTAATCTAGCTGTAAGGATCATATTGGGCCTTGGATGTGTAAAATGGTAGGCGATAGAATGCCAATTCCCCTGCTGCACTTTTAGCGGCCTCCAAACCTGGGCATATCTCCATGAAATCCCCCAAGACAATTGGAAATTCAATAGATTGCTTCTTCTTCTTCTTCTGCAGCTAATCATAGGCAGTTAACTGCTTCATGAGCTCGAGCAATATAAGCTTGTCTGACGGATAGCTAGGCAATTTGTAAGAGTGGAAGGAGAACCCTTGCGTCTTGATGTAGGTGAATTTGGGGAATTGCAGGAACGCAGTGCCATACCTCTGGACCAAGGCACTTGCTTGTGGAGACAACCTCATGTGTAACTTATTTTGCATAAGTCATGTCAGGTACATGGTGAAGGTGTCATTCGCCAACCTGTAAGAGCTAACATTGGAGAGGTGTAGCTGAGGATAACATTCAGGCACTTTTAACTGAGCTGGTCCGTAGCCCATGATTCCTCTTGTTGGCAGCCCATCGAATCCTCCCCTTCGTGCAAGCATATAGAACAGGTAGGAGCTCATGAAAAAGGACTGAGACCTTTTCTCTTTTAGGTTCTTCAATTGTTCATGCAAGTAGTGACTGATCAATCTAGCCCAGTCGATCAATGTATTTGAATTCATGATCTCGCCTATGTAGAAGAACATCCAGGGCTCGAAGTTTACCGAATGTGAGCATCCCATTACTTTGCTCAGCATCTTTATCAGGTCCACACACTCTTGCTTGAACTCGAAAATTGTGAGAGTTTTGGGCATCTTGGAAGCGTGCACTCTAGGCTTTAGCAACCATTGCATGTTGATCAGATCAACACACCTGGCAGGGCTTGCTTCATATACTGCCTGAGCTCCGTTGCTGGTCCTGTACATCATGGAATAATGTGAAGGGATTCCGAAAGCTTGACCAATCGACTCTGGAGTCAATGTTGCCAGTAACTTGCCATCTGGCGTTGAGATTGTTTTCCGCTCTAGATTGTAATGTGCTGCACATTCCAAGACCAGATCTGGGCATTTAATAGCGGGAGGAAAGCCAGCTGCTGCAACTATTCCACTTTTCACAATTCTGACAGCTGTCGGGGATGGATTATGCCCTGCTGTTCCGAACATTCTGATCTTGAATGCGGCCAAGTTGAACGTGCCAAGGTTAGTATCACTGATTTCTTCCCATCTTGAATTCAATCGAGAATGAGGAAGAAAACGCTTCATCTCCGCTTTGATCAATGCCTGCCTAGAGATAGTAGCTGCCTTGCTAGGTTCCGCCATTTTGGGAGCACTTCGAAATGATGAAAATAGAGACTAAGTATGAATAATCTTCAGTTCTCTACTCCTTTCCTGAATCTTGCATGTGAAAAATGAAATGCCTTTCCCAACTTATATAGAATTCTCAAGAGGCATTAATTTAGTAATTGCATGATGTGTCATACTTTCCTTAATTACTACGCCATGCAAAGGCAGTTTCCCATGCGTATGAGTTCAAATTTAGAATTTTCCTTAAATGCTCCAAGTCATGCGTCATACTTGGAAGATTCCTTCTGCCAACTCGTTGATTTCATCCTTTCCAATCTTGGAGGGAAATCGAAGGATTTTCTCAGGATTTGCTCTATTCTACTCCAACTTGTCATCTCTTGCTTTTGAAGGGACTTTCATGACTTTTTCGACATCCCTACTTTTTAGGGATCTTCCTAAAATTTAGGAGTCAGGCTCATTGGATGGAGAATTTCATCCCGATTCCGAATCTATAAAATTTTCCACATTTGGTCGGGATTTGGTGTCTAAAAGTAGCATATTCGAAAATTCGCCTGAGGGGAATTTTGCTTTTTTATTCCTCCTTGACTCCTTGGATTCCATGCCTTAGGCAAAATTCCAATTTTTAGCTGAGGTGAAATTTTCACTACGTCCATGGGTTCATGGATTTTTTCATTTGTGAATGCATTCTTGAATTTAGCACCCCAGCCCAGTCTTGGGCGCATTTTAGCCCTGTCCATGGACTGGTGGAATTTTCCTCTTGTGAATGCCTTCTTGGTTTCAACGCCCCAACCCAGTCTTGGGCGCATTTTAGCTCTATCCATGGATACATGGAATTTTCCTCCTGTGAATGCCTTCTTGGTTTCAGCGCCCCAATCCAGTCTTGGGCGCATTTTAGCCTTGTCCATGGACTGGTGGAATTTTCCTCCTGTGAAGTTTCAGCGCCCCCGCCTAGTCTTGGGCGCATTTTAGCCTTGTCTATGGACTGGTGGAATTTTCCTCCTGTGAATGCCTTCTTGGTTTCAGCGCCCCCGCCCAGTCTTGGGCACATTTTTGCCATGTCCATGGACTGGTGGATTTTTCCACTTGTGAATGCCTTCTTGAATTCAGCGCCCTAGCCCAGTCTTGAGCGCATTTTTGCCATGTCCATGGGCTGGTGGATTTTTCCACTTGTGAATGCCTTCTTGGATTCAACGCCCCAGCCCAGTCTTGGGCGCATTTTGGCCATGTCCATGGACTGGTGGATTTTTCCACTTGTGAATGCCTTCCAGACTTAGAATATTTTGACCTCCTGTGCTTTTGAAGTGTTTTCCTGAGCTTTCCATTTTAGGCATGGATTTCCAGCACTTGACCCATTTTTGGCTATCTTTATCTACTGTCTGACTTTCCGGAATTAGAAATGTCTGTGAATGCCTGATCCTTGTCGCCTTGTTTGACTGACCCTGCTAGTACTGACTTTCCAAAAATAGAAACTTTCCAGGTGTCAGCATTAGATCCCCAAACAGGGTGCAATAATGACTTACTATAAATAGAAACTTACTAAAAATAGTAAGTTTGATTTTTGGCAAAATGGCGACATTCCGGGACTCGAAAAAATCCCTAAAAAATAGGGACTTTCTAAAAATAGAAAGTTGCTCCGTTTGGGCTCAAATTTCACTGGGAGGTCCCTTGAAGTGTCCTGATTCCAGTCGTATGCTTAGTTTTCCCGAAACCCTAACAGGAACCCCTAAAATCTAGGACAAAGGGCAAAACCCTAGAAAAAGGACAAAACAGGCCCTAGACTTCATAGAATTCATTCGACAGAGAAGCAGACTAACTCTAATTGACCTCCGATCACCCACAAAGCGGCAAAGCAGAGAGATTGAAGAGATTGCTACCAACACACACAAAAACCAAGGCCAAACGACCCAACGGGCCTAAAAGCTAGGGGTGTCCCTATTTGGGATGGGGTGATGTGTGATTAGGTCACAACAGATCACTCATGTCTTCCCATGAACTAAGAGTTGGTTCACATGCAGCAACTCAACTTCCTATTTCATCTGCTAACGAGATTGTTGATGTTGCAGGTGGTACAAAGCCAGTTGTTGAAGAAATTCAACCCAGAAGATCAGAAAGGTCCCTGCTGAGTTCCTCACCAGTCCAAGTGACTCGGGCAAGAAGCAAGAAGAAGAAGAGTAAAGAGCCAACATTGAGCCAAATCGTTGTAGACCTGGATCCAAGTGAGGAAGTTGAAATAATAATGGAGCAACAGGAATTGAATGAACCACCGGCACAAGATATGGACACAGGTAAAGAACCAAAGGGTGAGCTGAATCCAATGAGCACCCTAAGTATTGTCAATTCACCGAGTACTCAGTCAACCCCTCCGTCCAAAGAACCTTCAAGCACTCCGCGATGGTTAGAGGCTTCCATTGGGAAGAAACGCAGTGTGGTCCCAATTACAATTCCTATGGAAGATATGGTTAGTAAGTGTCTTGGAAAAGTGTCCAAGCCAAAGAAACTTAAAACATAGACAATGCTTGAGGTAGATGAGGCAACAGGTCATTGGACAACCGAGATAGCTAAACCTATCCCAGGCAGAGACTCGGACAAAGCCATTGAAGATGACTTCACTGTGGAGAAAGTTGATTTGGGTGTTGCTTCATGAGCGGTTGATGTCAAACACTTGGAGTCCTCCACAAAGAGGATGATTTCTAGATCATGGAAGGATGAAAAAGATAAAAAGGAGTTGAAGCAAATCATCACCCAAATGGCTGAATACATTAAGGCCATACACCATCCAAGTCCCCAACCCTTGTCACAAGTGGCAGTATCCTTCGACCCCAAGTCTCCAGCGAACCAAAAGATGTTAGATCAGGTTCAGAGGAACAGAATGGTGGCGGAGATGTTCAATAAATGGCTTGATCTCATAATACAGCAAGGCTCAGACTATATTGTTAGTTTGGTAAAAGTATACGAAGATGCTGTGACTGTAAGCAAAGAATTGGAATTAGAAGTTGTTGCCTGGGAGAAGGAAAGGACTAAGTGGGTGGCAGTACTTGTGCAAATGAACGATGTCCAAAAATTTGGTGTGATGAAGTTCTTGGCTGAGAAACCTGTGGAGAGTTTGGATGGCAATGTACTATATGTGTCAAAGAAGAATGTAGAGTGGTGAAATTCAATCATCAAACAGGGCCACAAGGAATCTACAAGATTGCTGAAAGGATTGACAAATCTAATTGACACAATGCAAAAAGATCTTAAGTGCATTGACATCCAACTTATGAAAGAAGATGCTCAGACAATCGAAGCTGCTACAGATATGGCAAAAATCTTCCAGGAAAGGATACAATTCATCAGAGAAACAAAATCTTTGACTACAGATGATTTCTCGAAGGTGGCTAGAATAGAATCAATGCTCACAGTTTGTTCTGATCATCTGGAGGTGCACAAGGCAAAGGTGTTGCAGGTAAACATGGATAAGGAGGTCTGGAAGCAATGTATTGTGCATATTGGACTCCCCTACTTTCAAGTCATCTTGAACTTCTCAACTGCACATTTGGAGTGGTGGGGCATGTGCAGTTCCGCAACAAAGCGGGATAAATCAGCGGCTTCCTCTGCCACGACAGAGTCCTAATCAACCAAGGGATGAGCTGTCAGCTGATCTATGGCTGTTGTCTCAGTTTATTTTGTTTTTAAGCAAATGGTTTCTTTAACCTGTGGTTAAAGTTAAAGTTTGAGTTATGATGTAACAAACTATTAGCCTGGAGGCTATTTATGTTAGAAGTTAGTTTTATGTAAGGGTCCGAAAAACTGTGATTTGGAGGAACAGTTTTGATTTCCTTGAATTTCTCTAAGCAAATATCTCTGGTATTTGAATGAAAAATGATATTTTGGATGCAATCTTTTAAATCTGTGTATTTGATGGATTAGTGATCTCTGTTGGGATATATGTTGATGCATGAAATATATCATTTCATTTACCAGTTCTCTTTGTGTTCTTGATTCATTGATTTCATTATTTGCAAGTAAATTCATTGTGGATTAAGTGGTACTGGACCCCCTTGTCCTGTGAGGCATGAGAGAGAATCGATCAGTGTTCATACTGCTATGTGTTTGCTTTGTTTTGAGTTTATGAAATGAACATGTGTGGAAGTAGGATTCTGTGAGCTCTTCATTTGAAATAGATCTTCAAGATATTCTTTCAGTTTTGGTTTTGTAAGCATTCTTTTGTGTTGATGAATGCATGCGAAAACTTTTCGCGCTTTCTGGTTAAAAGTGTATTCATTTCAAAGTTTTCTGCATAAAAATTCATTGTAAATCTCACGAGGAGTTGCCCTCTAATGCAGAGGATGAGCTTATAATCGGATCACCCAATTGTTGGTTTATTTGTTTTCCTTTCATAAAGGGGTGTGCATGAGTCATATTGTAATTCAAAATATAATTTAAAGAAAGGGGCAAATCTGTTAACCAACACCCACGCAGATTGTCCGAGTTTGCAAGGCCAAGGCAGTGTCGAATCCATGAGACAGATGAACATGATGAAATGCATTGCTTGAAATACCTATCAAGAATAGAATTGACAACGCAAGGAAAGATCTTCTTTTGGGATGTTCCTATGCCAGAAGCAGAAGAAGGCAGTTTCAGTGTCCCAGAGAGAAAGGATCTGTTGACGTGTTTTTTATGACAGCGTCGAACACAGAATAAAGTTGCCTAATGATCACTTCACTCTCTCTTGATCAAAGTAGGATTGCATGCTAATATTGCAAGAAGTTCCAACAATCGACTCCAAGGTTCCTTCAATGCGTGGACGTGACTCAGTTGGCTGATGTGATTGCTGGTAATCCAAGGGGCCTTAGTTTGCATCGTTCTTTCACTTCTTTGCTGTGGCTGGAACTCCATCATCGGATATGGCAATTCTGCGATGCTGTTTCTTCGAACGAACTAAAATGAACTGAAAGTAAAAGGGAAAGGGTTCAAAAGGATCTAAATCTACTCCTAAGAGTAGTGATAACGATGAATAGTGCTCTGGTGGACAAATTTCAAATAAACCAAGCTCTACTTCGCCAAGATCAACCATAACTCTGCAAGAACTAGTGCAACCTTCTGGGGATGCTAGAGGATTTTCAAATCAAGAAAGTACATTTGAATACCCAAAAAACGACGCAATCCAAACGACCATCCACAATCGAACTTAGCGCAAATTCAAGGGGTTCAGGCTAACTTTACACTGCAACTTACAATCAGCAAGATGCAAAAAGTATGAACCATGAAAATTCATCAAACACCATTACATTCTCCATTGAAATCAAAGCACTATACTACTACTCTTAAGTGAGGAAGGTGAAACCATGCAAGCTTTGAAAAAATAATTTAAGTGGACACCATCAGAGAACAACGTTTCACTGTTATTATCTCAAAACTTATCGCAACAATTTCAGACAAAGCTCCCTCCCTTACAAATGAGGGGGGTCACCCCTTATATAGGCCTCAGGCCATGCAAACCCTAATTAGGGTTTTCCCTAAAAGATTCTCCACTCAAGATGCAACAAGGTGGGAATCTCTAATTAATAACCCATCATGCTGCCACTTGGCGAGAAAACCTTGGAGAGAGAAAAACTTCAAGAGGGAGAATCTCTGACTCTAGAAGTATTTTCTTGAAGTTTTTGAACTTGCCTTGCTCTGGAAAAGATTTTCAATGATTTTTCAACATCTATTTTTTAGGAATTTTGCACAAATTAGGGTTTCAAGTCCAAGAGGAAGAGAATTCTCCTACGAATCCAAATCTGTAAAACTTTCTAATTTTGGAGGTCATTTGAGCCCTGAAAATGAATTTTTCAAATTCTTCCCCGGGGGGGGAAATTTCTTGTTCAGTTCATCCTTGATTCCTTCCTTGCCTTAGAAATTTTATCTTCAATTCATCCTTGGATGTGATTTCTTGTTGTGGAGGAATTCTCCTTTGGAAAGAAATTTGTTCCTTACCCTGAGGAAGGAAATTCTTCATGCCTTAGCCAATTTTCATGATTTCCAAGAACTATGTCCTGAAGGAAGAAATTTCAAACCCTTAGCCAATTTTTTCACTTTCTTGGAATTTCTTCTTCTTGGGCGCAATTTTGACTTGGTGGAGGATTCAGTGAATTTTGTGAATCCTCCATGCCTCCTTGGTTTTGGCGCTTGTCCTTCATCTTGGGCGGAATTTTGACTTGGTGGAGGATTCAATGAAATTTGTGAATCCTCCATGCCTCCTTCATTTTGGCGCCCGTCCTTCATCTTGGACAAAATTTTGACTTGGTGGAGGATTCAGTGAATTTGTGAATCCTCCATGCCTCCTTGGTTTTGGCGCTTGTCCTTCATCTTGGGCGGAATTTTGACATGGGCCAGGGATTCATGAAATTTTCCATTTGTCCTTGCCTTCCTCATTTTGGTGCCCAACTGCATACTTGGGCAGAATTTTCACACTGCCATGGATTCATGGAATTTTCCCCGCTTTGCAGTTTTGGAATGACTTCCTGAACCTTGGTGAATTTTTGAGCTTTCCATTTTAGGCATAGGCTTCCAGCACTTGATCAATTTATGGCTTTCTCTGTCTGCTGTCTACTGTCTGACTTTCTGGAATTAGAAATGTCTGCGAACGTCTGATCCTAGTCGCTTTGTTTGACTGACCTTGCCAGTACTTACTTTTCAAAAATAGAAACCTTCAAAGTGTCAGCGTTAGACCCCTAGACAGGGTGCAGGAATGAGTTACTATAAATAGAAACTTTCTAAAAATAGTAAGTTTGATTTTTGGCAAAATAACGACATTCCGAGACCTGAAAAAATCCCTAAAAAACAGGGACTTTCTAAAAATAGAAAGTTGCTCCCTTTGGGCTCAAATTTTACTGGGAGGTTCCTTGAAGGGTCTTGATTCCAGTTGTATGTTCAGTTTTTCCAAAACCCTAACAGAAACCCCTAAAATCTAGGACAGAAGGCAAAAACCCTAAAATTCACAAAACAAGTCCTAGACTTAGCCAAATTTGCTCAAACGAAAGGCAAACTTGACCAATATGACCCCCAAACACTTGCAAAGCGGAGAAACTGACAAGACTGTTGCGAAAAGACCCCAAAAACAAAGCCAAAAGACCGGAAGGGCCTAAAAAGTAGGGGGTCTCCATTTGCAATGGGGCGATTTGTGAAAACATCACAACAGGATCCTCTTTCGAGCTTTTTGAGGATGATTGAAAGTTAGCTTGTTTTGAATGGTGAAATGTATTTAGAAAACATATTGCTACCGTTGTGGTGTAGGATTCACAATGCACTTCACTCTGAATTTACTTGCTTAGTGTGTGTGATGGCCATCAACCAAGTCAGATATCAGTTTGGAACGCCAGTCTTATCCTAAGAAGAGTGCATCGTGAACAGATCGTGAGTGCTTAACTTGCAGCTGAATTCAAAAGAACATATGAACAAGATATTACTACACCATCTGAAAGTGAAAGAAGGCAGTTGCAAGTTGATGATACAAGTTCACCTAATGATCAATGTATTTCAGTGGATAGCTCACCATGCCTTGCACCTGAAGAAGAAGACAATGGAATGAAAGTTGAAGGAACAATTGAGAATGCTCAAGTAGTGGCAAGCGATGATCAAAGTGTTGAACAAGCAATCAAGGACGAAGACTCATTCCTTGACGAATTTTCATTCATGCTACAAAAGGAGATTATTGAGAGTGAATTGCAAGAAGTTTCAAATAGCACGCTTGAAGAAGACAATCAAGTTGACATGTTGAACGAAGAGCTGCAAATTATCATAAGTGAGCCTAAGTATGAAGAACAATTCGAGGGGGTGCTCAAAGACGTCATTACCATCTTACTATTTGAGGGGGCACTGAAAGATCTCATGGAAGAAATACAAATGGAATCACTGTCAAAAATTTTTCAAGACAAACAAGTTATTGTGGGAGATTTAGTTCATCATCAACTTCGGCCTCCTGAGACAATGCTTGAAGAGATCATATTTGATCAACTAGAGGAAATGTTTGAAGCTCAATCTATGAAGGAGTCCCTAATTTTTTAAGATATGCTCGCGGAATTTCATGAGGATGCATGGTTTATGGAAGATGTCACTATGAAAGAAAAGAAGGCCGAGCTATTCGAAGGGGCGCTAAGCTTGTTTCAAGAGGAGCTTCCAAATCGAGGTCATTATGTTGTGAATGCTCGTGGAATGGTACATCACCAGTGGCGGCCTGCTGAAGCAGTTGATGATCTCGTTTCCAACAATGCACCTCCATCCGAGGCCGAAATATGCTAGGTTGCCTCTTTCCTTAATCCTAGCTTTGAAAGTTATTATGATTTTGATTACAGGGGTTTTGGGAAAACAACTTGCATTTGGATAGATCACGGTCCCGATGAACTACCCCAATTGATCATTTTGAGTGGGGATTCGCTTGAATATGAGAGATGTATGGTGAGAGCTTGCTATTTTGTGTTCAAGGATGAATTTGCCCGATTGAGAACCATCACCTTTGCCATGCTCATGTTGCACATATTGAGAAATCATGTGAAGTCATGTGTATATTTTACTTCTGTGAGTTGTGTCAAGTCTAGAAGTCTTGTATATAGCTTTAGAGTAGGTTTTCCTTTCATGTGTTTTAGTTAGAGGTCTTTTTGAGCCTTGTTCTTAATTTGACTTGAGTCATTTGACTCATGATCTTGAATGTCTCAAGTAGTTAAGTTGTTTGCTTTCTTTCGTTTGCTTTTGGTTTGCCTTAGTTGGGTTTGTTTTGTTGTGTGTGCTTTAGCTTAGTTTGCTTTGGGTCAGTTTGCTTTGGGTTTTGTTTACTTTCGAGTCAGTCGTTTGCTTAGTGTAGGTGTCCTGAGTGGGAGCCTTCATTAGTGAGAAAGGCGTTCATGTTGTTTATAATGACTCATGATCTTGAATGTCTCAAGTAGTTAAGTTGTTTGCTTTCTTTCGTTTGCTTTTGGTTTGCCTTAGTTGGGTTTGTTTTGTTGTGTGTGCTTTAGCTTAGTTTGCTTTGGGTCAGTCTGCTTTGGGTTTTGTTTACTTTCGAGTCGGTCGTTTGCTTAGTGTAGGTGTCCTGAGTGGGAGCCTTCATTAGTGAGAAAGGCGTTCATGTTGTTTATAATGACTCATGATCTTGAATGTCTCAAGTAGTTAAGTTGTTTGCTTTCTTTCGTTTGCTTTTGGTTTGCCTTAGTTAGGTTTGTTTTGTTGTGTGTGCTTTAGCTTAGTTTGCTTTGGGTCAATCTGCTTTGGGTTTTGTTTACTTTCGAGTCGGTCGTTTGCTTAGTGTAGGTGTCCTGAGTGGGAGCCTTCATTAGTGAGAAAGGCGTTCATGTTGTTTATCCACACACAAGTAACACTTTGGATCCTATGTTCAGTCCATTTCTTAGATATTTATTCATGAAGTGCTTTGAATCGGAGGTTATTCCTCTCTGACTTTATCATTTGGTTAGGACTTGTACTTGACCTGGAGGAGAAATCACCTTCTATATCTTGATACCGACATCTTTGATTACTATATTTTACACACTAATAAACTTCAAATCATTATGGTTTTCAGGCGAAGTTGTGATTAGTGAAAAATCTAAAATTTGGCTTCAGCGCCACCGCAATCCTCAAACCCTAGTAAGCTTCATTGCTTACGAGCCAAAGGAATTGACGGAATGAAAAAGCAATATCAAAAGAGAAAAAAATGAGAAAATGAAGGAGAAAAAAATCAAAAGAAAAAGAAAATGAGTGAAAAGAGATATCAAAAAATTGGCTAATGGGAACATGCGAGTAACTCCATCGGGGCTATAGACGCCTGGCCGGCAATGGAGCAATATTCGTGAGATTGCGGCGATAACCTCATCGGGGCTATAGACGTCCGACTGGCAACGAGGCTCTATCCAAGATGCTTATGAAGTTTAGACAAACTACGTAGCTAATCACGATGGAACTTCGAAGTCATAATGTTCTTGTTGAGGGGAATGAATACACTTGCACACATGTAGGTAATCAAAGACTAAGTGTCTTGATTTGGGATTGAGATTCTCCTTCCACTTTGAGTACATTTTCTAGTCTCTTGATAAGTTGGGTTGAATTTTCCGGAGGTTCTAAGTGTCAATTGAGTCTTTATCTCTGAAATGTTAAGGAACATTTATTCGAGGTGACGTTAGATGTTGTGACGTATTCACACATTGACCCATTGGAAATGGGGACCCCTACTTTTTGTTTTCTAGGTTGGTTTTCTTGCCTTGCTCGTTTGTGTCTTGGCTGTTGATCTTTGCATTAGAATTGCCAAAGAGCTTATTTGAATAGGATGCTCTCGTTAGGTTGAGATGAACCAATGGGTGGCCCAGGTCAAGGTCTCTTTAAAAGCCCTCTTTAGGTCTGGCCTTGGTCTAGTTTTGGGGTGAAGTCTTGATTAGGATGATGAATGAAGTAAAGATCAAGTGCAATCATGAAGGAGAGAATGGAGGGAGTTAAAGATTTCTTCACTTAGTTTGATGAAGTCCTTTTACTTCTAGGTTTTGATTGGCATGGAACTGGCCTATTTGCCCTTAGAAAATGCCTAATGATCAAGTCTAGACTTGAAAGTTTGACAAGATGAAGAGAAATTTGTGCTAAAAGGCCAAATTCGCTCTTGACCCTTCCAAGGGTGTAGGAGCGAATTTCTTGAGAAAGAGATTACTACCTTAGATTCTTGCACTTCAAGGTCTTGTTTGATGCAAATATACTTGTCTATCCATTAGGAGGAGAATGATGTTGGAACTTGAACATGAAAACTTGAGCAAAGGTGGAGAATTTGAGCTAGAAGGCCAAATTTGCTCCTGACCCTTCCAAAGGTACAGGAGTGGATTCCTCCTAAACTCCCTTTGCCATCCTAATTTGGATGAAATCCCACTCTAGAATGATTAATTGAGAGAGATTAGCATGAATTCACCCTTGGGGATGCCTTTGGGACTTGGTAATTTGGAGAGAAAGTCAAGAATTTGAGCATTATTGCAAAGTTTGCTCTTGACCCTTCCAAAGGGACAGGAGCGAATTTCCTTAGACTCTTCTCTTGCCCCCAGTTTGGATCATGAACCTTCTTCCCATGGTTTGAGTGAGAGAGAAAATGATCTATCCATGCCTTTAAAGGTGAGTTGATAGGAAGTTGAGCGAGGAAATGTGAAGAATTTGAGCTCTAAAGCCAAATTCACTAAGGACCCTTCCAAAGGGTCAGGAGCGAATTCTCTTGAAGCCTCCTTTTGTTCCTAATTTGCATCAAGCTTAGGCTCCAAAGCCTTGATTGAGGTCGATTGAACTTAAAGGTACCCTTAGACAAGCATTGGATTGAATTGTGGTTGTAAAATATTGACAATTTGGGTAAAAACAATAAATTCGCTCCTGACCCTTCCAAGGGTACAGGAGAGAAATTATTCAAAGACCCCCTTTTCACCCAAAGCATTGAAAGGATTTTGTTCTAAACAAAGTAGAAGAGCAAGGACACGAGGCTTGAACATGAAGACTTAAGGTATATTCGAGAATTTGAGCTAAAGAGCTAAATTCGCTCCTGACCCTTCCAAAGGGACAAGAGCGAATTTCCTTAGATCTCCTCCCTTGGTCTTAGCTTAGACCATTACCCTTGCTTCTCAACCCTAATCGAAGGAGTGACCTATCTATGCCTTGTGAAAGAATTCAAACAAGATTGGATGATGAAAATTGAGCCATGAAGCCAAATTCGCTCCTGACCCTTCCAAAGGTACAAGAGCGAATTTCCTTAGATTTCCCTTCTTGCACCTAGTTTGAACCATAAAACCTTGCTCCCATGGGGATTGGAAAAAGATTAATGACTTAAAGTGAATTGAGACCTAGTTGAATGCCCTTGGACCTTGAAAGAGTTAGGAATTTGACCAAGATTGCCAAATTCGCTCCTGACCCTTCCAAAGGAACAGGAGCGAATTTCCTTAGATCTCCCTTCTTGCTGCTAATTTACATCATAAACCTTGTTCCCATGGCTTGATTCGAAGAAGGTTAATCCATCCACGTCCTGGAAGTGAATTGCAAAGAGTTAAGTGATAAAAAGGAAAGAATTTTTGCAAACTTGAGAAATTCACTCTTGTCCCTCTCTAAGGTACAGGAGCGAAATTCTTAGAGGGTCATGTACCTTCCAAAGGTATTGTTGACGTGTTTTTTATGACCGCGTCTAACACAGAATAAAGTCACCAATGGTCACCTTATCCCCTCTTGATCAACTTGATCAAGATTAGTCCGTATGCTAGGATTACTTAAAGTTCAAATGGCTAATTTCCAAGGTTCCTTCAGTGCGTGGACGTGACTCAATTGTTTGATGGGTTTGCTGATAATCCAAGGGGCCTTACGTATGTTGAAGAAACTTATGCAAGCTCAAGGATTTTTTATACGGATGATTTGCAATAAAAGCTCTAGTTTTGGATCTTTTGGATTTTGAATTATGCGGAAAGTAAATAGGAATAGGGCAGAGAAAAAACTAGACTAAAAGTAATCTAATCCTATGAACAAGGAGACGGGGTAACCTGTGCAAAATCCAACCATGCTTTGCTCTGCCAGCAACGGACAACTACACGAAGGCGGTGCAATCTTCAGGGGGTGTGTTAAAGATTTTCAAATCATCAAGAGAAACCATCAAATCGAACAATCTCTTCTGATAACCAAAGTTAAACATACACGTATAACAGAGGCTCAGGCTAACTTTGCACCGTATGCAACAATCAGCTGCACACCAAAAGTATGAGCACGAATTTTGCACCAAGTGATCCTATCAAATCCAGTTCGTCTAACAGCATGAAAGCAAATCTAATCTATGAAGAGAATGAGACCATGCGAGCTCCAAAACAACACAAGAACACACCAACAATTGAACAATGTATTAAGTGTTTGCTTCAAAAACTCTTAGCAACAATCTCTAACGGTAGTCTCTCCTGATTACAAATGAGGTGGTCACCCCCTTATATAGGCCTCAAGCCATGATTACATGCAAAACCCTAATTAGGGTTTGCCCCAAAGATTCCCCACTCAAGGTGCAACAAGGTGGGAATCTGTAATTAATAACCCATTATGCCCATGCACAATAAATTAAAAGAGCCCAAAATAGCACCCACTCAACACATTAAATGCCTCATGATGTTGACCATGCCCGGAATATAACCGACACCATCATAAATGCCCATCATTCTCCAAGTGACGGCGGTCATGCACGAAGAATCTGTCATAAAACCATAATGAGAAGGTGACATGCAAGAAGATTCCCTATCCGGTGGTGTCATGCATTGACTGGTCCCACACCTAGTCAATATTCCTTCGGCAATAAATACGCCATCACTATTCAGTCAAAAGACTTTCGTCCAAAAATGGACGACCATTATCTCGTTCATTAATGGCGTATGCAATGTATCTACCGACGACGGCTTCTAGTTCTCCGATGGAGACACTTGGCACGTTCTCAATGTGGAATTCCATCAACACAATTTCTTCTTCGCTTCTGGAAAAGAAGCTCTCCCACTCTGCCATGACTTCCTGCATTTTCTTTATCATACTGGAGAATGAAGAAACATTTGCAAAATGTTCCTTAGGGAACGAACCGACGAAGAAGAAATCGTGCAACTGGGATTTCAGGGAGTTCACCGTTATTCCTCCGTCATTGAGTTTCCTTGAAAATAAAGCTTCCATGGCACTAAGGATTTCTTCCTGTATCCTTGTAATAGACTCCTTCAAAGTGACAGAGTCAATGCTGAATTTGTCAAGGGTGTTCTTTCCTGAACAGATGGCGTAGAACCATCGGGGGAAGTCGTAGGCTTCATTCTCTTGGATCACTTTCCCGTCCACCAGAGTTTGCCTTGGAGTCTTCGTCAGAGCCCTGAGTCGGGAAATGGTTAAGTCTTGGTAAACATCTACATCCTCCCAGAGTCCTTCTGTTGTCTCTAACCTGCTTAGGAGGGCCACGAACTTCGAATGAAGCTGAGTTAGATCCTCAACGAATTTTCCTGCCTCAACATAGACATCCTCTACCCATTCCCGGGAATTTTGTGCCATTGCTCTAATAAGTTCTGCATCATCAACTACTTCCTTGGGAAGGAAGGGAGGAGGAGTGGATGAAGGACCTGCTTCCCTGAGGGATCTTTTGAAACTCTTGACGTATTCGCATAAGAATCTATTTTCCTCCCTCAGTCGCTTACATTTTGCCTTTTATTTCAGCAAAATCTCCTTCATGGCTAATGAGGAATCTTCAAAATCTCCCACAAGTTGACTGGTGGAAGCATGGCCAAGATCAACTTGTCTGATGACGTAATCCTCTTGTCTAATCCCACTCCTATCCTTATCCACTGCAGGTTTAGCAATGTGCAAGGTTCGGGATCCAGATTCTTCCTTGACCACCTTGGAAAACTTCCGAGGGGCCTTTCTTTCTTGTGGCTGATCCATCCTCTTCAATAATTCTTCTAACTCCTGAGCAGGATTGGTTCCTCCTTCTGCTTCATTCCCCAATCTACCTATCAACCAATTTGGCGCGGGGATGGAATGGCTATGATCGTCTGCATGCTCCTGTTCTTGAGATTCCTCCTCCATTTCACCAAGGATAGTCTCCACGAAGCTATCCTGGTGAACCTCTTCCTGGTGCGGGGAACTTTCTTGCCTCTGACTTCTCGGTTGATGGTGGCCTTGCGAAGCATTGATGCTGAGTATATCGGGTGCTGGAACGTTCCCTGGAAGTGGGCTTGTGGGATGTGGAAACATCTCCACTTCCTGTACGCTCGAGGAACTAACTGGTGAATGCAACCTTTCCGTCCTTGCTCTCTTTTGTGGAGGTTCCTCCTGCTGAGCTTCCTGTTGAATATCCTTCTTCTTTGTTGCCCTTGGCCTCTTTGGGGCATTTTTTGCTTTATCCATCCGGGCTTCCTTTCCTGTGTGAACCTGTGAAGAGCTTTCAGTTGCCTCACTGTTGGAATCTTGATTTCCCATTGGCTGGTATGTTAGATGAATATTTTCTTCCAGCAACTTTCTTGTCTGCCTGTCAATCCAGTGCTTAGGGAATTTTAGCACTGGTCTAGCTAAGATGTTCAAATCATCTACCTTAGGCTCTGACCAATCTGGCAACTGGATAGGTTGATCCTTTACTTTCTCGAATTCGGGTTGCGTCAAATCTGAATCTTCCTTCACCCGATCCAGTACCTGATGAATTTCACTTATTCTGATGGTGTCGAGGGGCAGTCTGGAATGCATTCTTCTCCTGACCTCAAGGTCATCCTTGGCACTTGCCCAATAATCCTTTAAGTGAAATCTGTGTATGAATTTGACACTGACAACCTTCCTAATATGGCTGTAAGGATCATATTGGGCCCTAGATGTGTAAAATGGTAGGTGATAGAATGCCAATTCCCCTGCTACACTTTCAGCAGCCTCCAAACCTGGGCATATCTCCATGAAATCCCCCAAGACAATTGGAAATTCAATAGATTGCTTCTTCTTCTTCTGCAGGTGATCATAGGCAGTTAACTGCCTCATGAGCTTGAGCAATATAAGCTTGTCTGACGGATATCTGGGCAATTTGTAAGACTGGAAGGAGAACCCTTGCATCCTGATGTAGGTGAATTTGGGGAATTGCAGGAACGCAACGCCATACCTCTGGACCAAGGCACTTGCTTGTGGAGACAACCTCATGTGTAACTTATTTTGCATAAGTCATGTCAGGTACATGGTGAAAGTGTCATTCGCCAACCTGTAAGAGCTAACATTGGAGAGATGTAGCCGAGGATAACACTCATGCACTTTTAACTGAGCTGGTCCGCAATCCATGATTCCTCTTGCTAGCAGCCCATCGAATCCTCACCTTCGTGCAAGCATATAGAACAGGTAGGATTTCATGAAAAAGGACACAGACCTTTTCTCTTCCAGGTTCTTCAATTGTTCATGCAAGTAGTGACTAATCAATCTAGCCCAGTCGATCAGTGTATTTGAATTCATGATCTCGCCTATGTAGAAGAACATCTAGGCCTCAAAGTTCACCGAATGTGGGCATCCCATTACTTTGCTCAGCATCTTTATCAGGTCCACATACTCCTGCTTGAACTCGAAGATTGTGAGAGTTTTGGGCATCTTGGAAGCGTGCACTCTAGACTTCAGTAACCACTGCTTATTGATCAAATCAGCACACCTGGTAGGGCCTGTTTCATATACTGCCTGAGCTCTGTTGCTGGTCCTGTACGTCATGGAATAATGTGAAGGGATTCCGAAAGCTTCACCAATTGACTCTGGAGTCAATGTCGCCAGTAACTTGCCTTCTGGCGTTGAGATTGTTTTCCGCTCCAGATTGTAATGTGCTGCACATTCCAAGACCAGATTTGGGCATTGAATAGCGGGAGGAAAGCCAACTGCTGCAACTATTCCACTTCTCACAATCTTGACAGCTGTCGGGGATGGATTATGCCTTGCTGTTCCGAACATTCGGATCTTGAATGCAGCCAAGTTGAACTTGCCAAGGTCAGTATTGCTGATTTCATCCCATCTTGAATTCAACCGAGAATGAGGAAGAAAACCCCTCATCTCCGCTTTGATCAATGCCTGCCTGGAGATAGTAGCTGCCTTGCTTGGTTCTGCCATCTTGGAAGCACCTCAAAATGATGAAAATAGAGACTAAGTATGAATATTCTTCACTTCTCCACTTCTTCTTTCCTAAATCTTGCACGTGAGAAATGAAATGCCTTTCCAAACTTATATAGAATTCTCAAGAGGCATTAATTAGTAATTGCATTCATGATGCGTCATACTTTTCTCAATTACTACGGCATGCAAAGGCAGCTTCCCATGTGTATGAGTTCAAATTTGGAATTTTCCTTAAATGCTCCAAGTCATGCATCATACTTGGAAGATTCCTTCTGCCAACTCGTTGATTTCATTCTTTCCAATTTTGGAGGGAGATTGAAGGATTTTCTCAGGATTTGCTCGATTTCCTTCTAACTTGTCATCTCCCGCTTTTGAAGGAATTTTCATGCCTCTTTTCCACATCCCTATTTTTTAGGAATCTTCCTAAAATTTAGGAGTTAGGTTCATTGGATGGGGAATTTCATCCCGATTCCGAATCTATAAAATTTTCCACACTTGGTCGAGATTTGGTGTCTAAAAATAGCATATTCGAAAATTCGCCCGAGGGGAATTTTGCTTTTTATTCCTCCTCGACTCCTTGGATTCGATGCCTTAGGTAAAATTTCAATTTTTTAGCTTGGGTGAAATTTTCACCATGCCAAGGATTCATGGATTTTCCTTCTCTCCTTGGGAATCCCATTTCAGTGCCTAACTCCAAACTTGGGCGCATTTTTGCTTTGTCTGTGGACTCTTGGATTTTTTCTCCTGTGAATGGCTTCTCCATTTTGGCGCCCCAGTCCAGTCTTGGGCGCATTTTCACCATGTCCATGGATTCATGGATTTTTCCTCTTGTGAATGGCTTTTCCATTTTGGCGCCCCAGTCCAGTTTTGGGCACATTTTGGCCATGTCCATGGATTCATGGATTTTTCCTCCTGTGAATGGCTTCTCCATTTTGGCGCCTCAGTCCAGTCTTGGGTGCATTTTGGCTCTGTCTGTGGATTCACAGATTTTTCCTCTTGTGAATGCCTTTTCCATTTTGGCGCCCCAATCCAATTTTGGGCGCATTTTGGCCATGTCCATGGATTTTTCCTCCTGTGAATCGCTTCTCCATTTTGGCGCCCCAGTCCAGTCTTGGGCGCATTTTGGCCATGTCCATGGATTCATGGATTTTTCCACCATTTAATCTCCCAGACTTAGAATATTTTGACCTCCTGTGATTTTGAAGTGTTTTCCTGAGCTTTCCATTTTAGGCATGGATTTCCAGCGCTGGATTTCCAGCGCTTGACCCATTTCTGGCTATCTTTGTCTGCTGTCTGACTTTTCGGAATTAGAAATGTCTGCGAACGCCTGATCCTTGTCGCCTTGTCTGACTGACCCTGCCAGCATTGACTTTCCAAAAATAGAAACTTTCTAGGTGTCAACGTTAGATCTCTAGACAGGGTGCAGTAATGACTTACTATAAATAGAAACTTACTAAAAATAGTAAGTTTGATTTTTGGCAGAATGGCGACATTCTGGGACTTGGAAAAATCCCTAAAAAATAGGGACTTTCTAAAAATAGAAAGTTGCTCCGTTTGAGCTCAAATTTTATTGGGAGGTCCCTTGAAGGGTTCTGATTCCATTCGTATGCTTAGTTTTCCCGAAACCCTAACAGGAACCCCTAAAATCTAGGACAAAAGGCAAAACCCTAGAAAAAGGACAAAACAGGCCCTAGACTTCATAGAATTTGCTTGACAGAGAAGCAGATTAACTCTAACTGACCTTCAAACATCCGTAACGCGGAGAGATTGAAGAGAGTGCTACGAACACACACAAAAAGCCAAGACTGAACGACCAAAAGGGCCTAAAAGCTAGGGGGGGCCCTATCTGGGATGGGGTGATGTGTGATTAGGTCACAACAGGTACCAAGGCGGAATTCTTGAGAAAGCCTTAATTGCTCACTCAAACAATTAAAGGGATCCTATCATGAGCTAGGTTGAGGGCAAATGGACTTGATCTAGGTGGAAGAAGGACCCAAAAGCCAAGTGTTGACGTGTTTTTTATGACAGTGTCGAACATAGAATAAAGTTGCCTAACGGTCACTTCACTCTCTTGATCAAAGTGCGATTGCATGCTAAGATTGCAAGAAGTTCAAACAATCGACTCCAAGGTTCCTTTATGCTACGAATGTGACTCAGTTGGCTGATGTGATTACTGGTAATCCAAGGGGCCTTACGTTTGCATCATTCTTTCACTTCTTTGACGTGGCGTGGAACTTCATCATCAGATATAGCAATTTGGTGATGCTTCTGCTTTGAACAAACTGAAATGAACTGAAAATAAAGGGGAAATGGGTTTAGAAGGATCTAAATCTACTCCTAAGGGTAATGATATCAACAGTTAATGCTTCGGTGGACAAATTCCAAATAAACCAAGCTCTGCTTCGCCAAGTTAAACTACAACTCAACAAGAACCGGTGCAATCTTCTGAGGATGTTGAAGAATTTTCATATTGAGAAAGTGCATTTGAATACCCAACACGACGCAATCCAAACGACCTTTCACAATCGAACTTAGCACAAATTTGGGGGTTCAGGCTAACTTTACACTGCAACTGACAATCAACAAGATGCAAAAAGTATGAACCATGGAAATTCATTAAACACTATTATATTCTCTATTGAAATCAAAGCACTTTACTACTTCTACTCTAAGTGAGGAAGGTGAAACCATGCAAGTTTTGAAAAATAACTTAAGTGGACACCATCAGAGAACAATTTTTCACTGCTATTATTTCAAAAGCTTATCACAACAATTTCATAAGTCTCCCTCTTCATCCAAATGAGGGGGGTCACCCCTTTATATAGGCTTCAAGCCCTGGCTACATGCAAAACCCTAATTAGGGTTTGCCCAAGAAGATTCCCCACTCAAGATGCAACAAGGTGGGAATCAGCAATAAATACCCCATAAAGCCCATATACAATTAATTACAATTCTGCCGAAAATGGCACCCATAAAGCATTAATTAACCATTACATTTAAAAAGTGCCCACTATGCAATGAATGTACCCTCATGCAAAAAATCACCCATGATGCCATAAATGCACTATCATCTCCTGAATGTGACGGTTGCATGCAAAAGGAATCTGCCATAAATTCAACATGCAATGACTGGGTCGCCATTTGGTCAAATATTCCAGTAATGAATGCGCCACTATACTGCCACGTGTTCAATAGATCCTCGCCATGCAAGTGGACCCCGCCGTCGCATATTTGCTCCTGCATATCTAGAATTGTTGGAGAGGGAAAATTCGATTCAAGAAGAATTTTCTTGAAGTCTCCTCAACTTTCCTTGCTTGAAGAAGATTTTCCATCAATTTTCACCATCTCCTATTTTTTAGGAACTTTCCTAAAATTTAGGACTCGGGTCTAGGAGAGAGAGAGAGAGAATTCTCTCACGACTCCAAATCTACCATCATTTTCAAATTCGGATGATTCTTGATGCCCGAGAATGGATTTTTCAAATTTTTCCCGAGGGGAAATTTCTTATTCAGTATCAGTTCATCCTTGTTTCCTTCCTTGCCTTAGAAATTGTTTTTTCCACCTTCAATTCATCTCGGCGTGGAATTCATGTTGTGAAGGAATTCATTATTTCCATGCCTTAGAAAATTTTCGACTTCCTAACTGGGTATGGGATTTTGACTTTGATAGAGGAAATTCATCATTTCCATGCTCTTCCTTGATACCTTGACTTGGGCACCTGCCTTTGAACTTGGGCAATGATTCTGCATTGGTAAGGAATTTTGTGATTTTGAAGCTTTCCATGACCATCAAGTTTTGGCATCCTAGTACCTTCCTTACACACAAATCTCACTTGGTGATGGAATTTTGAACCTTCTTGGATTTTCCATGCCTGGGCCAATTTGACGCCCTCCTGAGGAGTAGGGTACAATTCCTCTCAAGGCGTGGAATTCACTTTGCCATGGAATTTCTTCCTTCCTTTGATTTTCTTTTCCTGACTTAGCCATTTCAACATCCTTTCCTTGGCCAAAGCGTTGATCCCTCCATTCCCTGGAATCTTGAATTTTCTCCATCTTCCAAGCCTTGTGTGTTTTGACACCTTAATGAACCCTTGGGCGCAAATTCTCCATGGAGGAGGAATTCTTGAGTTTGAGCATTCTTCCAAGCCTTCATGGATTTGGCGCCCCATCTTGTGCTTGGGCGCTAATTTTCTTGGGTCGTGGATTTTCATTTTTCTTTCATTTTCCTTCATCTCTCTTGTTTGGCACATTGATCATGGCTTGGGCGCTATTTCACCTGAGTAAGGAATTCACAACTTTTCCTTCCCTCCTTGACCTCTTTACTTCAATGCCCTACCTAAGTGTTGGGCGGAATTTTGCACTAGAGGAGGAATTTTGTCAATTTGTGAATCCTCCATGAGACATCCATTTTGGCGCCTATCCTTGGCCTAGAGCGGAATTTTGTTGTGGAGGAGGAATTCATGATTTTCAAAGTTTTCCATGAGTCATCCATTTTAGCACCCTCCCTCATGTCTAGGCACTATTTCTCTCTGTGGAAGGAATTCCATTCCTTGTTCATCTTCCTTGAGCATTCCATTTTAGCGCCTTCCTTGGTGAAAGGGCAGAATTTTGACTATGTGGAGGAATTCACAACTTTTTTGTGAATCCTTGAGACCTTTTTAGCACCCAAGTCCACAGTTGGGCTGAATTTCACCACCGTGTAGGATTCATGAATTTCCAAACATTTCTTGACCTGCCTCATCTAGCGCCCAATCATTTCCTTGGGCGGAATTCTTCATGCATGGAGGATTTTGATGCTTTTCACAAGTTCTAGGCTCTTCGTCAGGATATACTGGACTCCTTAACTCCCTCCCTGAAGACGAGGACCCGGTGGGAGAGAAGGTGGATCCAGCAAGACAAAACTATTGCTGCTCCCGTCCTTAATGCAGAGAGACCTCATATATAAAGTATAAGTGGCATCTTCAATATGTCTTTTTCCTTTCTTATACTTTAAGTTATATTTCATATATATTGTCAGGATGTTTGAGAGTGGTTTTAGGTCCATAGGAATCATAATGCAAATTTTGGATTTTGGAAGATCTTTCAAGTTTTCAGACAGTCAAATTTCAGGCCATTTTCGGATCAGGATGACATTGGTGGATTGATGTGAATTTCTGGACTTGGATGATTTTGTATGCTTTCCTCTTCTAGAATAGGAGTTCCAAACTTAACCATTTTTTGATCCAACTTGTTTGCCTTCTGACTCTTCCGGATTTAGAAATGGTCTTCAGGAACGTTCAATCTTCAGCGTCTTTAGAGATATTCAGCTTTCAGTGTTTTCCTGTGAAGGTCCTGCCAAAAATAGATTTTCCCAAATAGTAAGTGTTTCAAAATGTCAAGGTTTGGGCAAAATAGGTCAGAAAAGCACTTACTAAAAATAGAAACTTACAAAAAATAGTAAGTTTGATTTTTGGCAAAATTAGACCAATCAGGGACTCAGTAAAATCCCTAAAAAATAGGAACTTTCTAAAAATAGAAAGTTGCTCCGTTTTGGCTCAAATTTTATTGGGAGGTTCTTTGAAGGGTCCTAATTCCAGTCGTATGTTCAGTTTCTTCAAAACCCTAACAGAAACCCCTAAAATCTAGGACAAAAGGCATAAACCCCAAAAAAGACAAAACAGGCCCTAGACTTTACCAAACTCGCTCAAACGAAAAGCAGATTTAATCAATATGACCCCCAAACACTTGCAAAGCAAAGAAACTGACGAGATTGCTGCGAAAAGACCCCAAAAACAAAGCCAAAAGATGGGAAGGGCCTAAAAAGTAGGCGGTCTCCATTTGCAATGGGGCGATGTGTGAAAATGTCACAACACTAAGTTTAAGAGCAAAGTTGAAGGAATATGAAGTGTTTGAATCAAAAAGAAGAATTTTGCTCCTAACCCTTCCAAAGGTATAGGAACAAAATCCTTGAAGGGACCTCTTATTTCGCCAAGGTGCTAAAAGGATCTTGTTTTGGTTAAGGTTAAAGTGCAAATTGACTTGAGTGCGATGAGGAGTGAAGTGAAAAATCAAGTCTAAGGCAAAGTTAAGTGAAATAAAGTATGGATTGAGCCTAGAGGATGAAATTCGCTCCTGACCCTCTCTAAGGTACATGAGCGAAATTCTTAAGAGGCCTTGAATCTTGCCTTAGTGAGTGAGCGAACCCCATTCCTAAGCAATTTTGGGAGCAAACGACTTGTCTATGCCTAGAGGAAACACAATTATGAAGTCTAAAGCCTTGAAGAGTGAGTGACCATGAGAAATTGAGTGGAAATTGAGCAAAATGCCAAATTCGCTCCTGACCCTTCCAAAGGGTCCAGAGCGAATTTTCTTAGAGGGTCATGTACCTTCCAAAGGTACCCAAGCAAAATAAGTAGATTGAACAAGGACAAAAAGTGTGCCCTTTCCTCCCAACTCCAAGCAAAATTGGTTTAAATGATCTCGTTGATGGTTTGAAGTGAGAAATGCCATGTTAGAATGAATATATCATGTGTACTTAACACCATCTTTGTTTGTTTTGCAGATCAACAAAATCAAGTTGGAGGAAGATCAGGTCAGGACAAGGAGGACCTCTTCAAGTTTCATCATCATCAAGGACACTTCAAATGCGTGGAAGAGGACTTAAAGTGCTTCTAAGTTGAAGGACTTCAAGTGTTCAAGGAGTTGCAAGCAATAGAGCAAGCTATCCTCAGGGTCGTCATTCTACCACATTAAGATATCACAAAATGTCTGAGGAGAGAACATACAAAAACCCCAAGCCAAGATGAGCTACCAGAGAAGGAGTGATTTGATCACGACTTCCTATCACCATTAGGCAAAATCAAGAAGAAGTCTCGTCAAACACAAGGAAGCCAAGGAAAGGTATATCGTTCCTCAAAGCACATCAAGGACGATAGAGGATCAACCAAAGCAAGTACTAGACAAGGTGGCATCCCAGTCACTATTCCTCCAATCGGGAAGGTCCACATCAGCATGTCCAGATTTAGTGAATCACGCTTATGCATGAAGGCACAAACTCCGATGTACCTACCCCGGTTTCCTATTGGTTCACAAACATTGAATGCAATTTTCTCATTGGCTAAAGAGAGTTTGTTGTAACAAACCCTAATTAGGGTTTTCATCTTGAAATCCTAGCCATTGATTGTAAATCAATGAGCCATTGAAATGTAAAGAGCTCTCTATATAAAGCTTTGGCTCTTCATTTGTAAAAGGTTAATAGTTGGTTAATAGTTAATAGTGAATAGATAATAGCAGTAGTTAATAGTCAATAGATAGTCTAAAGAGAATAGAATAGAAGTTAGAGCAGAGTAGGAGGAGAAGGCAAGAGATTGTTGCCCAAAATAGTAAATAAACCTCATTTTTCATTGAAGTTAACGTGAAATATGTTGTTTCTTGCAATATGCATGGTTTCTCGTTGGATCTTCAAGTTCGATGGTAGATAATTAGATTGAATGGAGAAAATTGTTGAATGTACTATTGTGGAATCCGCCTAGTCCATACCACTAGCCTCTTATTGATTGTAAGTGTGCCTTGTGTGGTCAATTGGCATTGAATGAGCTTAATCTCGAATTGTTATACTTACATTGTTCATGCATTAACTTGAATGGTGATAAGTGTCTAATGGTGTAACGATTTGAACATATTCGAAGTGTCCCTTAGAAGATTGCATCGAGTTGGTGTCAAATTGTTCAGTTTGATGGTGAGACCTAGCCCAGTAGGACTCCACCTAGTCGTTCATCCATCTTCTTACATTCTAGGTCGTAGAGTAGATTCCCTAAACCCTCAATCTTTTGCTCTTTTTTATCTCCCGATGAGTAGATAGGATATAAGTTCCAGCATATCAAAGCGTTCAGGCAATCAAACGTAAGTCCCCTTGTGAATCCAACATAATCACATCACACCAACAGAGCTTATCCACACGTAGAGACCCTACATACCAGAACCTTGGAGTTATTTCGATTGATCCTTGGGCAAATCTTCAGCATTCAAATAACTTTGTTCAAGAGAGAATAAGATACCTTGGTATTTTATTCTGTGTTCGCATGTGCATGAAAAACACATCAACACATCCTTGTTTCCCACAATGCCTTTGCAAATCAATCCCTTATATCTGTAACATCTTGCCAGCATGTAAATGATGTAGGAACTCATGTAAAAAGACTGTGTGCTCCTTGTTTCTCAGTTGTCCATCTATGCTACTACTGATTATTTTTGCCCAATTTATCATCTTGACACCGAAAGTGACCTCATTGATGAAGTAGAACATCCAAGGCTCGAATGGGGAGGCTTGAGGTCTTCTCGTGACTCTGTTTAGCAATAGGATGAGGTCTTTATACTCTTCTTTGAAATTTGTCTTGAAAAGTTTCTTAGGCATTTTAGTATAATGAGCCCTTGGCTTTTGTAATCATTGCTTGTTGATTACTTCAAAATAGGATTCAAATTTCGCTTCAAAAATTCTTAAGGTCTCCTCTTTGGTCTTGTATATGGTGGAATGGTAATTTGGAATGTCGAATGCTTCTTTGATGGCCATTTCTCCAAGGTAAGCTAGCACTCTGCCATCAAGTGCCACAACTTGTCTCTCTTGGATGTTGTAATGCCTGGCACATTCTACTATCAACTCATTGCATTGTATAGCTAGAGGAAATCCAACTGCTTGGACAATTCCATTTCTCATCATTCTGCATGCTAATGGTGAAGGAAAGCATTCGTCAAGCCCGTATATTATTTTCTTGAAGTCTTCGAGGTCCACATGGCCAAGGTTGGTATCTCCAACCTTCTTCCATTTTGTCACAATCTTGAACTCCAGTTGTAGTCCTTTGTTATTGAACTTCATCTGCACCTTTATGGAAATCCCTCCTTGAGTCGACATCCACCACCTAAAAAACATGAAAAAAAATCTAAGTTAAAAAAAAAATAGGGGGTTTGTTTGTTTCCAGCTTGGAGTGCAAAGTTTGATGGAATTTCAAAGGATAATTTTGATTTAACTTATGGAATTCTAGAAATTGTAACTAAAATTAGACTTAGTGAAATTTTGGAAATTGAAATTAAGTCTGATTATGAAATTTTTGCCTCCAAATCTGCATAAAGCATAAAAAAACAAGATGATCTTGAGTAAAATTTGAAGAATCTGTCTGAAATGAAAGTTCTCTTGCAAGCCTGGAAAATTTAGAAATTCAGACTGAAAGTTGTTTTGAAGTCTGAAAGAATTTGGAATTCTGAAAAAAATCTGCCTTCAATCCTTAATAAACTTGAAAATTTTGATGAAATCCCTTAAATTGCTTTAAGGAATCGCTTTCAACTTTGTCTCCAAGTGTAGAAATTGACCTGAAATTCTCCTAGAAGTTGCCTTGTATCTGCAATTTACTTCGAAATTTGCTTTGAAGTTTAGAAAAAATTGTTTCCTAGGCTTCAACTTTTAGCCTTGTGAAGTGATTTGTGAGTGAATGAAATGCCAATGCTCATTTTTTGTGTTTAGTTGGAAACAAATCTAGTCTTGTTTTGAACACCAAGTCGAACCTTCTCTTTGTTTCTTGCTTTCATAATCTCAATGGCAATCTCTTGTGCTTTCTTCTAGAACCTTCTCCTTATGGCAAACTTCATCTTGATTCGAATTTTTCACATTCATTAACACTTAGTTAATTTTTTATCCACCTTGGGTGGACTTCACACTTGTTTGAGGAACTTTCTTATGCATAGAGGGTGGACTTCATGTCAATTTGTGGATTCTTCACCAAGGGGGCAGACTTTGCTTGAGATCGTGGAATTTCTTCATGTCTAGGCGGACTTTGCCTGTAACCATGGAATTTCCTCATGTCTAGGCATACTTCACACTTGCTCAAGGAATCCATGCTAAGGAAGGGTGGACTTCAGGGTTGAACAAGGAATTTTATCAAGCATAGGGCAGACTTGGTACATGGACAAGGAATTTTCCCTAGGTTGGAGTGGACTTCATGGTTAGTCAAGGAATTTCATCATTCCTAGGGCAGACTTTCCATGGAACTAAGGATTCTTGGCCCAAACTTCATACTTAGCCATTTTCTTGTGATCTTTCATTAGCATTCCTGATGTTATCCTCTGGATTCGAAGGTGGTTCCATACCTGCTTTGCTTTAGATGAATTTCCTAGACTTGACACTTCTTCTGACTCGCTAATTACTTGAAGATCCCGGGAAAAGCAAAAAGAAACTTTCTACTTTTAGAAAAAAGCAGAACAAAAGAGCAAGTTCTAGGTTTGGCCCCAAAATGTCAAAAATGAAAAAGCAAAAAGTAGAAAAAAGCAACTTTCCTAAAAAATAGGAAGTCAGAATTGATCCCAAAAAATTGTGTTTTTACTTTTTCAACCTGTCTAAGCACATCCGTAGCATCAAAACGTTCTTTATTCTTTCTCCTTATTGATTTGATGAATCCTCCGAATATGAAGAACTTGACTCATTTGCTAAGGTGAGAGACCGGAGACAAAACCCAAGATGCCAAAACACAACCCTGAAAAGCAAAAACAAGGGGGTCCCCATTTGCAATGGGGCGATGTGTGATTACGTCACAACACTCCCCAAGAGTCTTGAGTTACATTTTGTATCTTCCTTTGCTTCCACTATAGAATCAAATCCCTTAGAAATATTGATTGGTTGTCAAACACCAAGTCTTTTGATGAAGGTAGCACTTGCTCTTCGTCCCCATCCAACATGGATGGCTCATAGAGGTGTAGGTATTAAAAAATCACCACCAAATTTGTCATCATGAATGGGAGTAGATCAAGTCTGGAAGCATTATCTCCAACTGCTTTTAAGATAGAATATGGCCCATATCTTAAAGTTTTTTTATTCTAAGCTTGCCCTTTTAACCTTTCCTTGGCTAGGAATGTTGGTATTAAGTGTCATCCACTTCGCTATTTTCTAATGTTCATATTTGTAATTTTTATAAATTATGTGCCCACTTGGAATAGGTGTCCCAGTTGGTAATTTGTGCTTGACAAGTAAACAACACTTAGTTTCATGGTTAAATGTGACTTTGACACTTGTAAGGTGTGAAAAGATGTTACTTTGGGTAAAGAGATTTAAGTGTGGACTAGAATCCCAAGAAGGCTCTTTGGCTGACACATGAGATCATCTTGAAAAGAGATGAATTTGTCCAAGATATTGTGCTGATTTGAGCGGCAAATTTACACATGGTTTTAGTGCACGTTATTGGAAACTTTCTTTGGTTTTTGTTTCTGGTCTTGCCAATATATTTGATGCATGCATTGGTGGTTTGAGAACAACTTAAATCTTTGCTTTTTGCCACAAACGTACTCTTGTTGGTCGTGCTTGTGCATTTGCAATATGGTCATGGATGTTTGGTTGAGATGTTAGTTTGTTAACATGGTGGAGAGCAACTATTAGAGCTTCGGTTGTGGGTGGATTGATCCAATAAAGCTAGTGGTTTGAGATCTCCTTTGTTGTACTCTTGAAAAAGCATTGTAACTTTCTGAATGTATTGTAACACTTTATTTATTGAATAATAAATTGAATGTGCTTTGGAGGCTAGCTTTTTCTTTAAAGGGTTTCCCATGATACATCATGTGCCATGTGTTCTCTTTGCTAGTTAGCTTTAGATATGTAACTTATTTGCATTCTATCTTTTGTGGGATTAATGAATTCTTGACACTAGTGATGATATAGAAATAGTTCCTATCATTTGGTATTAGAGCCATAGTTTTGGCTGCAAGAGGGTTGTTCCCTTTGTGAGATCAATCCCTATTTGAGCAAAAGCATTGTATGCGTGATCTTGGTTTTTAGGCACAAAGAATGGAAACACAACAAAATTGAGATCAAGATTGTGGTTTGGAGAATTCGATTGCATGTTGGTGTGTGTTGTGATGATAGTATTTTGGTGGCTTTAATGCTCCTGTAATAGTATTGTCTATCATTAGGAAATTGAGTTTGGTACATTTGGTTTTTTGGTTCATTTCAAATGTGTCAATAGATTCAAGTTTGTATGATTGGGTTTTGCATTTTTTCTACCTAAAAATATATGTTATAGATTTGTGGAAGACTTTTTTAGACCTTTTTGGATGAAGATAGTTTCAAATCTATTGTGATTTCTTGCTAGGTTCTTGAATGAGTGAAAGTTCCAAGTTGTGAATTTTTTGGCATATTGGATTTGAGGGTTTTCAAATCTAACGTTTGTGCCATGTGAAAAATTCGCATGTTGCTTAAGGGATGCTTCAAGCTATTGTTGTTATGATATCTTTGAGGGTATGAACTTTGGAATTTTCTCTTGGAAAGAAAGGATATTGGAAGTAGCCATGGGAAGGATTCATGCTATCGCCCCTATGACACTTTGGGCAAAGGGGGATTTTTTTTTCACTTGGAGGTTGTCTCGAGCCATTGATCCCGTAGAGTGTGGAGAGTCAAAGTTGGTGCCAAAGTTTTCCCTCAAGCTATACCTAGTGTGACACTTTTAGGGCAAGTATTCTTAGTGATATGAACAAAATAGAGGAGATATCACTATGGAGAGACCTCTTTTTTGGATTGGAGATTTGGTTTTGTCTTGGAAAAATATGCAATTTTAAAAAAAAAGGGATGCAATTTTGAATTTGTATAAGAAATTTATGGCTCTTGGAAGTTTCAATATGGGATGCTTGTGTCTTCTATCACCTAAGCAACTCTCTTAGGGATAGGGAGATCCCTAGATGTGCATGTTTGGGAAGATCCCAAATCATCTTTGTGGTGATATCTCATGGTTTTGGGAAGGTGAGATAGGGAGTTGTCACTCTAGTGACATTTGAAGTGACTTGGAGGGGTATTTTTCAAGATTTTGTCACAAAATTTTCCTCAAGTTGTTGGGAAGAAAAATTCCAAGTTTTTGCCATCATAAGGCCTCAATGAATGTCCCACAAGGGATAGGGGACATGAATCATTCTACAATAAAGAGATTTGGATTACCATTTTGTTGAAGTTTTGATAGTGAGAATAGTTGAGTTACAAGAAATTTTGAGCTATTGCTACATGTTGATGTGTTTTTCATGCACATGCGAACACAAAATAAAATACCAAGGTATCTTATCCTCTCTTGAACAAAGTTATTCGAATGCTAAAGATTTGCCTAAGGATCAATCGAAATAACTCCAAGGTTCTTGTATGTAGGGTCTCTACGTGTGGATAAGCCCAATTTGGTCTGATGTGATTATGCTGGAATCACAAGGGGACTTACGTTTGTACGCCTGATTGCTTGATTTGCTGGAACTTGAGTTCTATCTACTCACTAGGGAGAATAAAGAAATAGCAAAAGATGTAGGGTTTAGAGAGTCTAATCTAAGATCTCGAATGCAAGAAGATGGATGAATGATTAGTTGGAGTCGCACTGGGCTAGGTCTCACCATCAAATTGAACAATTCGGTACCAACTTAGTGCAATCTTCTAAGGGAATTTTGAAGATGTTCAAATCGTTACACCATTAGACACTGATCACCATTCAAGTTAATGCATGAACAATAGGCACATAACAATTCGAAATTAAGCTCATTCAATGTCAGTTGACCACGCGGGGCGCACTTACAATCAGTAAGAGGCTAGTGGTTTGGACTAGGCGGACTCCACGCGAGTGCATTTAGTAACTTCTTTCATTCAATCTAATCGTTTACCATCTAAAATGAAGATTCAACAAGAAACCATGCATATTGCAAAGAAACAACACACTTCACCGTAACTTCAATAAAAATGGAGTTCATTTACAATCAAGGCAACAATTTCTTGCCTTCTCCTACTCTATTCTAATTGCTACTTTATTCACTATTCTTCTGCTATTGACTATTCTACTGACTATTAACTATCAACTAACTATTCAGTATTAACCTTAACAAATGAAGAGCCAGAGCTTTATATAGAGAGCTCCCTACAATTCAATGGATTTGATTGATTTACAATCAATGGCTAGGATTACAAGATGAAAACCCTAATTAGGGTTTGTTATAACAAACTCCTTTAGCCAATGATAAAATTACATTCAATGCTCGTGAACCAATAGGATCGAAGTTTGTGCCTTCATGCATAAGCGTGGTTCACTGAATCTGGACATGCTGATGTGGAGCCTTTTGATTGGAGGAATAGTGACTAGGATGCCACCTTGTCTAGTACTTGCTCGTATCTCTTTTGATACTCAATTGAGAAGTTAACTTTGATTAACTCTTCTAAAACTATCTGCTTCTTCAATGTACCCTTGCACTGACTTTGGTTGATCCTGCTTCGTCCTTGATGTACCTGATGAATAGCGTATCTCTCCTTGACTCTCTTGTGTTTGATGAGGCCTCTTCATGGTCAAGTCACTCCTCCTCTGGTAGTTCACCTCGTCTTGAAGTGTTTATAAGATCCTTCTTTTTGACATCCTGTGGTTTCTTCATGTGGTAGAATGAGGTCCTTGATGATGGTTAATTGTACTACTTGCAATTCCTTGAACACTTGAAGTCCTTCAACTTAGTAGCACCTTGAGTCCTCTCTCACGCATTTGAAGCGTCCTTGATGATAATGAAACTTGAAGAGGTCGCCCTTGTCCTGGCCCGATCTTCCTCCATCTTGATTTTGTTGATCTGCAAAACAAACAAAAATGGTGTCAAGCACTTATGATATATTCATCCTAACATGGTATTTCTCACTTCAAACCATGAACAAGAAGGCATTAAGATCAATTTCACTTTAGACCCTCTGGAAGGACAGGCCCTATAATGAAATTTTCGCTCTGGACCCTCTCCAGGGACAGGACCTATAATGAGATTTTCGCTCTAGACCCTCTCCAAGGACAGGACCTATAATGAGATTTTCGCTCTAGACCCTCTCCAAGGACAGGACCTATAATGAGATTTTCGCTTTGGACCCTCTCCAAGGACAGGACCTATAATGAAATTCGCTCTAGACCCTTTGCAAGGACATGACATAATGAAATTCGCTCTAGACCCTCTGGAAGGGTCAGGAGTGAAAATTGACAAAGTTGCTCAATTTACCTCACATAGACTTCATTTTCAACCTTACCTTACCAAGATCAAATCATTCGCCTCCAAAATTGTTTAGGCATAGGTTTTGCTCAAGGGCTTAGGCAAAACATTAGACCTCCTAGGAATTTCGCTCTGGACCCTCTGGAAGGGTCAGGAGCAAAATTGACATTTTGCTTGATTTTCCTTCATAAACCTTCATTTCTCATCCTTTTCTCATCAAAAACAAGTCTTTTGCCCTTGAAAATGCTTAGGAATAGGTTAGCTTAAAGGCTTAGGCAAGGTACAAGACTTCCTAAAGAAATTCGTTCTGGACCCTTTGGAAGGGTCAGGAGCTTAGGTGAATTTCGCTCTAGACCCTTTGGAAGGGTCAGGAGCGAAATTTGTCTTTTGACACCATTCATCTTCCATTCATCACCACTTTGTCTTGAACTTAACTTATCAAACCTGCTCCTACCATGATCAAGTCAATTCGCCATCAATTTAGCTTAAAACAAGGTTCTTTTAGTGCATTAGGCAAAATAGAGTCTTTCTAGGAATTTCGCTCTGGACCCTTTGGAAGGGTCAGGAGCTAAGATGAATTTCACTCTGGACCCTTTGGAAGGGTAAGGAGCGAAATTGCTCCTTTAAACTCTATTCACACTCAACTTGCCTAGGACTTGTCTTTTCCACCCTTTTCTTGTCTTGCATGACCACCATTCAATGCTTCTAGTGAGGAATTAGGTCATTTGGAGAATTTCGCTCTTGACCCTTTGGAAGGGTAAGGAGCGAAATTGATACTTATGCTCAAATTCCTAACTCTTTCAAGATCCAAGGGCATTCTTCTAGGTCCCAAATCACTTTAAGTCATTAATCTTGCCTTAATCACACCACAGGAACAAAGGGTTCGACCCTAACAAGGAGCAAATAGGTGTTTTAAGAAAATTTGCTCCTGTCCCTTTGGAAGGGTCAAGAGCGAATTTGGTGTTTTTGCCCAAATTCTCCATTTCTTCAAAGACGCCATGGGAGCAATGTTTGTGATGCAAATTAGGACCAAGAAGGGAGATATAAGGAAATTCGCTCTGGACGCTTTGGTAGGGTCAGGATCGAATTTGCGGAATTAGTCTTAGATATCATCCAAACACTCAAACTTCACCCTCATTCACATTGTTCTCACCTTAGGACATGCTAACAAATCACCTTAAGGAAGTGTATAGTTCAAAATGTTGAATCAAAAGTGCATCTTAACAATTTCGCTTAGGTACCTTTGGAAGGACAGGACCTAAAGAGGAATTTCGCTCTGGACCCTTTGGAAGGGTCAGGAGCGAAATTCATGTTTTAGGCTCAATTTCCTCATCCCATCTCGTTCCAACTTGCTCACAAGGCATAGATAGGTCATCCTTCATCTAGTCAAGGCCTGTAAGCAAGGATTATTGTAATGTCCCCTTCTCCGCAGTGATTAGTTCTGTTGGTCGTTAGCCTAGTTCGGAGGCCCGTAGGCTAGTTGGGGGCAGAAATTAGGGTTTCCTATTTTCTAGGAGGATTCTTTGGTGATTTCAAGGGCTATATGTGGGAGTTTGACAGTTTGGATTATGGATTCCTTCTAGGTTTTCAGAGAGCTTCGGGATGGTTTGACATGCATCTGCATCAGGTGACTTTTTCCAAGCTTACTATTTTTAGTAAGTACGACGATTGCTCAGTGTGTGGTTAAAATCACTTTGGAAACACTTACTATTGTTAGCAGTATGCTATTTTTATAAGTACTATTTTTAGCAGGATGTCAACAGGCTTGTTCAGATAGCTATTTCTGACAGGTTAGTTTAAGCAATTGGTCTTCCCTCATTTTTTGGTGCTATTCTTGGCAAGGGTTCCTCAGCTCAGTTCAGTGACTATTTTTGGTAGGGCAATTCTCTCAGCTTGTTTCCCCATATCCTTGGAGCTTGTTTTGGCAGGTTCAGTATTTGATGAAAAATGGTGTTTTAAATTAAATTATAACTTAAGGCAAAGGTTGGACGATTTATTTAAAAGGGGTTGCTTAAGTTATATTGATATATAAGTCATTTCCTTAATTATATATTGGGTGATTTATTGTTGAGGAAAAATACTTTATAAAGTGAAATATTAATACGGCAAGATGGATGCCTTATGGAGAAATAAGTTAATTTTATAATATATTTCACTTATCTACCTTGGATGCCACATTATGATTTTATTGTCATTTTTATAAAAATATTTGCTCCTATGAGAAGGTCGATTTGGAGAAAGGAGAAATGAAATGTAATTTCAAAATAATGTGAAGTGAATGTGCATTTGGATTTGGCGTTCATTTGGAGGGATTGTGAATTTGAATTTGAGCCCTCAAAATCTATAAATGAGAGTGTTGGACTTCTCATTTGGTATGAAATGAATTTGCATCGTTATGCTGCCAAATTGGCGATTGAAAAATCTGAGCTTCGAAGTGTGGCTTCCTAGCTAAGTCTCAATTTCGTACTTGCAAGATAGTACCTAGCTGTGTTCATGTATTCCCAGTGCTGTTGGTGAGTGAGTTGCAGATTGTGGAGTGTTTTGATTGAGATTGGAGTGTTTTCTGGTTGCTGGTCGCGGGACTGCTGAAAGTGTATTTTGCTTGCACCTCTTGGCCAGGCGATTCCATCATTCGGGGTATCGGCTCATCCTTCCTTCCTACCACTGGTGATGCATATTGTAAGTTTTTAGCATTTTATTTTGAGTGTGGATTTTTATATTGAAAATCGAACTTCCCACGTTAGGCGTGGGGTTTAGTTAATGCATTGGGAAGTGTGCAAAATAAATATGGGTGTTTTGATGGCTTTCCTTGGGTTTGTTCTCATTGTGGCGGGTATAGCAATTGTTTAGAACAGATTTTGGGTGAATTGGGTGAGTAATGAGAGAGTTGTGAGCGTTTTAGTGAATCCACAAGCTGTTGGTTTTGCAATTCCAACTTGCAGATTTTTGATGTTAGCAGAAATTTCATGTTCTTAATTGGATGTTCAGCATTACTCTCTTCTCACATTATCTTGATTATTGTAAGGTTAAGTAGTAGTACTACTAACCAATTCTGCCTTGTAAATCTCACCCCGCTGAAAAGTGGAAGAGGCTGGCTTGTCGCCTATTTTCAAGTAAATTGTAATTCAGTCCTCCCACTGCATAAGTGGTCGAGTGATGTCTGATTGTAATGGTCCTCTCGCTACATAAGCGGTTGAGTTGAGTTTGTTTTGTAATTTCAGTCCTCTCGCTGAAATATTGCAGTCGAGTGATTTGTGCCTTGTGTGTTTCTCTTGGTTGGTTCACCGCCAAGTTTCTTGCATTCCCGCTGGATAAGCGGAAGGGGCTGGCTTGCCGCCCAGTATTGTATTTCATTTCATCTTTCAGCAGTTTGAGATCTAACAATCCCCTATTCACCGTATGCTCTCACCTTCCCACATTGGGCACTTGGTGATCAGAAAGTGGAGGGGTTGCAATCTTCAGCAAGTTTTCAGTTTATGCTTTCTAACCTTAACGGGTTATTTGTTGTGGATGATTGTTATTGGCCTTATGATCTTGGAATCTATAGAGGTAGGGATCGATTCGATCCATTTCAAAGAATTGTAAAGATTAAGGGAGGGAAGTTTATACACAAGATTGACATCGAATACTATTGGGCCAATCTCATGGATGAGTTCGCAGTTAGAAGGAAGATGTGGTGGCGGATGTTAGTGGACTTCATGAGGAAGTGTAACTTCTTCTCTATTCCAGATTAGGTGCAAGATGATGAGGATCGCATCCATTCGTAGCATAGTTTTAAAACTCGTGGACTTGCGAGTCTTTTGCAAGGACTCGCGCGACCCAGAAAAAAACGTCATGCAAGCTTTAAAATGAGTTTTTTATTTTATTTTTTTGCCTTCATTTGGTGTAACTGAGGGAGTGAAATATCTCATGAAGGGTTGTTTTTCACAGTGTTCCACGGGGACGCGTGCCCCCCTTTTTGAATTTTTTGGGGGTTAAGGGGTAACCCTAATTGGACATGGGCCAATAGAAAAATAACGCCCAACGCCTTTATAAAATAATAAAAGTATTTTTGGCCTTGCGAGGTGCTGCCCCCAAACCCCCGTCAAAAAATATAGGGGGAAACTGCGCTGATGGAAGTAGGGAAAATTTAACCTCCGAGTCTGATTAGGCTCCATATAACAACATAATTAGCATTGAAGAAATCTTGGTATTATACATTTTAGAGTTGAAAGTTTGAAACTATGAGTATGAATGATGAAATTTCAAATATTGCGCGTTTGTAGATCATATGACATGTGTAATGTTTCAATTATGGCTCTTATGTTCTCTAAATGCATTAATTTCTTTATGTTTTTTTGTAAAACTATGTTGTTTTTTTTGTCGAGTCTATCGCGAGTCTTTCACGAGTTCGAGTCCGAGTCCAAATTTTTGGTTTGTCGAGTCGGTGGCAAGTCTGAGTTTTAAAACTTTGATCCGCAGTATGCAAAGGAGAAAGACAAGCCTATCACGTTACTGAAAAATAATTGAATGAATGATTCAATAATCGGATGAATTAATTGAACGATATACAAAAGTATATATAGAGGTTACAAGACGATGTTCTATAAAAAGAACTAATCGTTAAAGTGAACTACTAAAAAGCTAAACGCTAAATTAAGCTTAAAAGCTAATTACTAAAAAAAGTAAATGACCATTAAACAAAGAACTAAAAATAGGTGACTAAAATAGAATTAAATATTCTAATACCCTCCCTTAATGGTCTTTCTATCTATCACACCAAGTTGCCCTCTAAATTTGAGAAACTTTGCTGGGCTCAAAGACTTGGTGAGGATATCTGCAGTCTAATCTTCTGTAGGAATGTACTGCAGTATCACTGATCCATCTTCAACATGCTAGCGAATGAAATGACAATGAAGCTCCACATGCTTTGTCCGCTCATGGAAGACTGGATTTTTGGCTAATTTCAAAATCCCTTGATTATCACAAAACAAGGGAGTAGGTCTTGGTTGAGACATTTGCATGTCTACAAACATCCTACGTAGCCAAATCGCCTCACATGCTGCCTTAATAGTTCCTCGATACTCTGCTTCAGTCGAGGAAAGAGCTATTGCCTGTTGTTTCTTGCTGGTCTATGTGATTGCACCTGTACCCAAGCTGAAAACATACCCAGAGGTTGACTTTCTGTCATCAACACAACCTGCCCAATCTGAGTCTGTGAAACCAACCAGCCTAGGATCTTTGCTTCTACTGTATAGAATGCCAAAATCAGGAGTGCCCTTCACATATCTAAGCACACACTTTGCTGCAACCCAATGTTCAACTTTTGGGGCTGACATGAAGCGAGAAATATAGCTCACAACATAACTGATGTCAGTTCTAGTGGCGGTGAGATAGATGAGGCTGCCCACTAGTTGCCTGAATGAAGATTCGTCCACTACAGGTGAATCTGATTTGGCTGATAATTTCAGCCCAATCTCCATAGGTGTAGATTCAAGTTTGCAATCTTGCATTCGAAACTTATCCAATAGGCTCTTGGCATACTTTGACTAAGAAATGAATATGTGGCTATCAGTTTGCCAAACCTCTACATCGAGACAATAATGGAGAAGTCCCAAATCTGTCATATCAAAATGCTTACACAAATTCTGTTTGACCTGCATGATCAAATGTGCTACACTGCCAGTAATGATGAGATCATCAACATAGACTACTAGAAATAGAATATCATCACTAGTATGTTTGACATACAAATTGGGACCTGAAGGACTCCTCAGAAAGCCTTGATCAATCAAGTACTTATCAATTTTTATGTACCATGCACGAGGAGCCTGTTTGAGGCCATAGAGTGCTTTGACTAGTCTACATACCTGGTGTTCCTTACCGGCAACCTTGAAACCTGGAGGCTGCGTCATGTAGACTTCTTCCTGCAAATCACCATTGAGAAAGGCACTCTTGACGTCCATTTGATGGACTTTCCATCCAAACTGAGCTGAGAGAGCGAGGACAAGCCGAATGGTACTCATCTTGGTTGTGGGAGCAAATGTCACCTCATAGTTGATGCCCTCCTTCTGTGAAAACCCTTTTTCTACTAACCGAGTCTTGTACTTATCAAGGGTTCCATCAGCTTTATACTTGATTCTAAACACCCATTTGCAGCCAATGGGCTTCTTCCCTGGAGGAAGATCTGACAATACCCAAGTGTTGTTTTTCAGAAGACTATGTTGCTCAGCTGCCATAGCCTTTTCCCACTCAGGTACACCTTTAGCCTCTATATATGTCTGAGGCTCATAAATACTGTGAATGTTGGCCATAAGAGCAAAATTAACTATGTTTTGCTTACTCTTGCCTCTAGCTGATCTACCCTCAATGAACTCATCATCATGAAGATCATCAATGGTCTTGGCCCACCACTTAGGCCGGAGAGTAGAAGTACCAACATTTGCTGTAGGATGAAGAAGATTACTTGGAATATCTGGAGCAAACTCCTCTGCATGTGAATCCAGAAGGTCTTGAGGAAAGTCAGGTGGTGCAATGTCATGCCTGGGAGACCCCACAACTGTAGAGTCAATTGAATCCCTCCCATCAGGTGGAGCTAAGGGAAGGCGAACACCCATACTTGCAGCCTTTGGAGGTTGATCCTTAGTGCCCAAATCAAGAGAGGAAGGATGAAAAGGCCCTCTTTCTTCATCAAATACTACATCTCAACTGAATATGAGGCGATTGGTGTCTATATCAATCAGCCAATATGCCTTATGGTTGTCACTGTAGCGGATGAACATCAATTTTTGACTCTTTGGATCAAGTTTGGTGCGCTTGGCATCTGGAAGCCAAACATAAGCTGTAGAGCAAAAAACTTTTAAATGATTGATTTTGGGCTTCCTGCCAGACCAAGCTTCCTTTGGAGTCATCTTCTTAACGACCTTTGTGGGAGATCGTTTCAGAAGGTAGACTGTAGTGAAGACCGCTTCCGCCCAAAAGTGTTTTGGAACATTTCTATGCTCCAACATAGATTGAGCCATCTCAGTGATTGTACAGTTCCTGCGCTCAACAACACCGTTCTGTTGAGGGGTGTAAGGTGTGGTAAGTTGATGCTTAATGCCATGTGATGCACAGAAGTTTGTGAACTCTGTAGAACAAAATTCCCCTCCATTGTCGAACCGAAGAGTGACTATCTGACAGCCAAACTCTTTTTCCACTAAGACCTAAAACTTTTTAAACATGGTGAACACCTCTATTTCTACTTAAGAAAATAAACCCACCCGCGTCTACTGAAATCATCAACAAATAATAGAAAATACTTGCATCCAGTTGTTGGTGTTGGAAATAAGCCACACCCAGACCGACGATGGACTGGTCCAAGAGGGGCCAGTAGCTCAGTGGTAGAGCACTCCAGCAGCGTATGGAAGGTCCTAGGTTCGAGTCCTAGCTAGTCCATGTCTCAACATGGTATTAGAGCCAAGTCCAGGCTAGGAGCCCCAAGCACACGAGAGGTGTGGCTTAAGGGGGGGTGTTGGTGTTGGAAATAAGCCACACCCGGACCGACGATGGACTGGTCCAAGAGGGGCCAGTAGCTCAGTGGTAGAGCACTCCAACAGCGTATGGAAGGTCCTAGGTTTGAGTCCTAGCTGGTCCATGTCTCAACACTAATGACTGATGGAGTGTTCATGGGACAACAAATATCCGCATGAACGAGTTGCAAGACCTTGGATGCTCTCCAAGCGTCTCCATCTGAAAACGGAGTCTTATGATACTTTCCAGCTTGACACGCTCCGCAAACTCCATGATTCTGAGTTTGAATCTCAGGTAATCCTACGACTAGATCCTCTTGAACCAACTGAGAGAGATAGTGGACATTCAGGTGTCCATATTGCTGATGGAAGTACTCCTAGCTGCCATGGCGAGCTCCTGAGAACTAGTACAATCAACAAGTCTATAAAGACCTTGATCCTCAATGCCAACTGCAACTGTAGTGCGAGTTTCCTTGTCAACAATGTTGCACTTGTGTAACCCAAAGACCACATCCAGCTGTGGTGAATGCTGCATAATCTGACTGATTGACAGTAGATTGGGCTTCATACTAGGTACAAAGTATACATTGAGGAATATCAAATCCCTCCCACTAGATGAAATCTTAACATTGCCCTTACCGACAACAGTATGCTCTTCGCCTTCACCAAAGATCATTGAATCAATGAAAGGCATGTACTCTGTAAACCAATCTCGACAATGTGTGAAATGCCGAGAGGCTCCAAAGTCAATGTACCAGGCTGATGATTGAACATCATCAAATGAGGTTTGGGCCATGAACGCATAGAAGTTAGATTCCTTCTGATCAGGATGCGTGGCAGAATTGGCTTCTGCTTGGACCCTCCCTGTTTGGATTGTTGGGATGCTATCAATTTCCTACAATCTTTCACCAAATGGCCATATATATGGAAGTTGGAACACTGTAAGCTCTTCTTCTTTGAAGACTGTTGAGGTTGACCTTGACCTTGTCCTTTCTGCTAGAAGGACGAAGCTTTACCCTTGTACTTATGTGAAGCTGAGGTTGTGAAATCCTGTTCAGTGGATGAACTAGCTCTACTTCCAAACTGCTGCTTCCATCGATCCTGCTATAGAAGCTTGTTGCAGAGATCAGGAATCTTCAAATCAACACTATTAGAGGAGATATTGAGCGTATCAATGAAGTGCTCGTAGGAACTGGGAAGGCTTTTCAGCTTGATCACTACCATATCCTCTTCCACCATGGTTCGCCCTATAGCTTCCAACTGGTCACGAATGTCCTTGATCGTCGTAAGATGTGCCTGGATAGATGACTTCTCATCCATCATGATAGAAAATGGCATTTTCAGAAAGAAAGCTCGGCTCTTGTCGGACGTTTCATGAAGATCCTTCAAGATATCCCAGATCTCTTTAGCTGTTTTACTTGAAGGCACCTGAGGGAGTTGATCATCTGTGACTGAGAGTTTGATAAGCACGACAACCTCTCGATTCTTCGCATCATGTTTATCTTGATCATCACCTGTTGTTGTAGGACGAGATTCCTTGCCCAAAACAATCTGATCAAGGCAACGATACTCAAAAATGGTCAACATGCGCTGTTTCCAGGTGTTGTAATTGCGGTCGTTGAACTTCTGACCGTGTTCCAACATGATGTTGGTCAAAGATGCCATCACATAAATCAAGGGTGAACGAGGTCAACCGAGTGAAAGCAAGAGACAAAAGATACTGATTTAAAAAATCAGAATAGAGGCAACAACAAAAAATTGAAACCCTGGAAGGGAATACTTGGCACGAATCCCAATGCATGAATTTCAAGGTTTGGAAGAAACCCAAAAATTAAAATTTTCTACAGATTTAAAACATGAGAATTTTTTGAAAAAAAAACTCGGAAAATAATAATCTGCAAAAAATAGTATTGATTTTAAAAAAAAAATCAATCAAAAAAAACTAGCATAGATCCCGAGGTAACTATCTGCAGAAAAAAAAAAAGAACAATTTAAAAAAAAACGTAAAAAAAAAAGGGTCAAAACCCCAACAAAATTCCTAAAACCCAAAAAATTCGCGAAACACAGAAAAATCGCGAAATCGATGCAGGTGTGAAGAAAACCCTAGCCATAAAATCGCGTCAAAACGCGAGAATCGTGAAATAGGTTGTTGTAGGTTGGGAAAATTGAGAAAAAAACCCTAGTTGGCATAGGTGGCACATTGGAAAACGTGAAAAAATCGCGATAAAAAACCCTGCAAAAATCGCATGGCAAAAAAAAGAAACCCGCGTCACTAAAAACACGGCCCTGCAAATGTGTTGCGAAAATCGCAAGAATGGGGGCTTTGAAAAACGCAGGGCTCTGAAAAATATTCTCCACCTTCCTAAAACCTAGCCAGAACCTGCAATAAATTTCGCCTAGAATAAAAACGCCTTGCACATACTCCAAATCATGCCCTAGCAACCCTACCAAAAAAAAAATCGCCCAAGAAAGAATTTTTTTTTAAAAAAAAATTTAAAAATTTTACAAAATTTTTCAATAAAGAAATCTTTCGAAAATTTTAATTTTCATGCTCTGATACCATGAAAAATAATTGAATGAATGATTCAATAATCGGATGAATTAATTGAACGATATACAAACGTATATATAGAGGTTACAAGATGATGTTCTATAAAAAGAACTAATCGTTAAAGTGAACTACTAAAAGGCTAATTACATAAAAGAGGTAAATGACCATTAAACAAGGAACTAAAAATAGGTGACTAAAATAGAATTAAATATTCTAATAGTTACCTAGTTGGTCATAGCCTGAGTTGGTAGATTTGACTATTTTGATGAGAGATGTAAATGATTACTCCAGAGAATGGGTAGACAAGTACATTAATGAGTCGAGAAAACTAGAGGTCACCCTAACCTATGATAAGATGAGAAATGAGGAGTCCTCTCTTAATGATGATGAAAGGACAATAAACAATGTTAGAACACACAATGATGAGGAGAGTCGGGCTCCCAAAAGAAGGAAAGGTATGCTTGGAGGATCACAAGCAAAAGGCAAGGAGATGGTTAGCCAAGAGTCAAGGCACAAGAAACATAAGTCTAACACTCCTCAGTCTACCATGAGTTCCTCATCCGTGAAGGAGAGTGATATGATAGAGAAGGACAATGAGTAATAATGGGTTTCCGACATGGAAATCCTACTGGAGAATGATCTAGATTTATATGCTACAGCATAATCGACACCACATGAAGAAGATGAAGAGCAGCCAGGATCTCCCACAATTCATCTTGAGGTCAATTTGGGCAATAACGTGGTGGATTTGACTAAGGATAAAGATGATGATGATGTTATTTCAGACCCGAGAGGACTTAATCAGGATTTATACCTTAAAGATGGGATGGAATTTTCTACAATTCCCGATTGGTTGCTAAGCAACATGGAGAAGAAGAAAGTGATAGAGGCCCAACACACAAAAGATATTGATGACTTCCTAGCCAGGGTTGGCAAGGAAAAGGAAAAGAAGAAGGCGAAGATGTTCTCTAGGATTACTAGAGACAATATAGGAACACATATTGCACAAGTGGCTGCCTCGACAAGTGATAAGACTAGAGATGTGATCACTCCTATGGACTATCAAGTTACCACAATTGACCTTGGACCTACTACGAAGAAACAAGAGTTTCAGGAGCTAGATGATACTGTCAAGGCAATTGAGGCACGATTAGAAAAGACTATTGAGAAGAAAGAGATGCTTGAGAGTGAGAACAAGAGACTCAAGGAGTTTATTGAAGGGATGAATTCCCTAAGGCGTGAGGATCCTTACCTTTGTCTCGCCCATTGCTATTGCTCATGGATCCTCCTTTGATCATGAGGCGATGAGGAATACCTATCAAGAGGTTGGAAAATGGATAGAAGATGTTTCAAAGCAAGTGGTTGATTTCCTAGCTCAGTTTGTCCAAGCACTTGATAAGACAACGATGCTCATATTCAGGATGTAGTACTTGGAGGGAGTTTGGGAAGATTTCCAACCAGTGCAGGAAAAGACTATTCCTTGCCTCAAGGTGTTGAAGCAAATTCCTATGTCCACATTGATCCAGGAGAGAGTTGTTTAGGAAGGCAATGTTTATGATTTTCATGGTTGGTATTGCTCTTTGGCCATGAGGAAGTCGGTGTATGATCATGCAAAGCAGGAGTGTATGGAGATCGAAGGATCCATTCAAGAGATACAATCCAAGATCCTTACATCTATTGAAGAGTTACTGGGATAGGATGTCCACGCCTCCAGTAGTTTGAACTTGGAAGAGTTGAAAGAGAAGATGAAGTTTATTTACTTCAAACAATTGGATTCTATAAGGAAGAATCAGCTAGATGACTTGGTTTCTCTCATGATTCACATCAATAACTTGCAGAAGCTTATGCCAGATTGGGAAAGCATTTTTGATGCTTTCTCAGATGCCTTGGATGTGATCAATTTGTAGCAGGAAGGTTTACCCAGTGTTACGATGGAGGAACTCAACTCGGTCTTAGCTTGATTCGTTGAGTATGCAGCTAGAGAGAGGGATGCAGGCCGAAATCTTTTAGAAGATTCCCTACTTGATGACTAGGCGTCATCCGATTGGACCTCCTTTTTTATTCCACTTTTTGATGTAAACCCTAATTAGGGCAATGTTGGCATGATCTCGGCCCTTGACTCTAAATTAATCGCGGTCATTCATTTCATTTGAGACTCTATATAAACCCATTTGCCTTTCATTTGTAAGAGAGATTTTTGAGAATTGTCGCCTATATGCTGCAAGTTTGAATTTAATCATTGAAGTTTGGTGATTTTATGATATATTGAAGCATTGTGTGGTTCTCATGCCTCCAAAATTTAGATTAGAATTTGTTTTCAAGTATTTTAATTGAATTAAAGAAATTGTTGAATGTATTTGGATGAAATTCATTTATCCATACCACTAGCTTCTTGTTGATTGTGAGTTTGCCTTGTGTGGTCAACTGAAATATAAATCAAATTTAACTTCAATTTGTGCTTGCTCCTTGATATGCATCCAATTGATGATGTTGATGTTACTTAGTATGAATTTGAAAATCTATAAAGTTACCTTTAATGATTGCACTAAGCTTTTGTAAAGTTGTTCTTTGATGGCAATACCTAGCCTAGTCGAATTTCATGGAATCATTCACTATCTCTTGCATTCTAGGATTAGATTAGAGCTTCTAAACCCTCATCCTCTTGTATTTTATTTGAAAATCTTTGTTAGAATAGATCAAGAGCTCAAATTGCAAAATCCTAAGTCGTTTGAAATCATTGGCAAGCCTACTCCATTCATGATAAGTTTGAGATCTTCAAGAACAATTGTGCAAGTCCCCAAGTGAAAACAACAATTCACATCAAACCATTGAGTTACCCACATGTCAAGAACTGACCGTAGAAACCTTGGAATCGTCTTAGTTAATTAGATATTTAGCATCTGAGGTGGTCTTGTTCAAGAGAGCGTAAAATGCTTTGGTATTTTATTTTGTGTTCGAAGTGCCTAAAAACACATCAATAGGAAGCAATTTTCCTTTGGAGTTATTTGATTGTATTAAGGCCATGAGTCATCTTTAGACTTTGGGAGACATCGATCATGGTGCCATGATTAGCGTTGTAGTACTTTAAGTGGGAGCTTTGGTAATGATGTGGTATTGTGCCATGGGAAGCTTTGGAACACTTCTAGTGTGAATTTTGGCATGATATGGGTGTTTTTGAGCAAATTTGTCAAGTGGAAACAAACAATCTTCCCTTGTGAAGATGTAAATCATGACATTAGGAGAAGATCTTGGATTTTGCAGTGATCATGCAATAAGAGTTTTGGTGGTGATCAGAGCTGGGTGAGGCTAGTGATCTCCTAACGTTTGGAAATTGGTTGTCGGAACAGAGAGATTTGATGAGGTTTCCACAAAAAGATCAAGGATCCTAACACTTAGAGTTGGATGAGAGTTCAACATGCTTGGTGGAGAATGATTTGATTTGTTTTGCCCACTTGTTCTTCAAATGCATTCTGATTTTGTTATGTCTTCCCATTTGACTGAGTCTTGAACTATGGTGTTAGCTTTGAGGATGGTTTTGTCTTGAGCCACGGTGTTGTGTTTTTTATGACACCTCAAACATAGAATAAAATACTAAGTATTCTATCCTCTCTTGAACAATGACCTCTTGAATGCTAAGCTATGTGATCGTATGAAATGACTCCAAGGTTTATACTATCAGGTCTTGACGTGTGGATAGACTCAATTGTTGATGTGATTGCTGGTAATCCAAGGGGACTTACATTTATGAACTATGCTGGAACATGGAATCTAACTTGCTTGAAAAAATAAAGATAAAAGGGATAAAGAGTGTAGAGATCTAATCTACTCCTAAGAACAATAAGAATAACATATGATGCTTTGATAGACAGATATCATAATCAAGCTTTGTTTTGCCATGCAAGAACAACTACACAGAATTGATGCAATCTCCAAAGGAATAATGAAGGGTTTTCATATTATGAAAATTCATCAAATACCCAAGACTAGTGCAATTCAAATGAACATTCACAATCAAACTTGTGCTTAATGAGGTTCAAACTAACCATACATTGCAACTTACAATCAACAAATTACAAATGGTATGAACAGGAATTCCATCAAGATATCATAACATTTCTCGACTACAATCAATGAACTTTATCTAAACTTGAGAAGTGACAAGAAACCATGCAACTTGTAGAAATTACACATAGAATTCCATCATGCTTCAACGAAGATCATGTATTAAATTCAACAAGTCTTGGCAACAATTTCTTCTTTCTTCCTCTTACTCTACTGCTACTTCTACCAACTATTAACTATTTCCTATTTAGCCACTATTAATCTTTACAAATGAGAGCATTGAGCCTTATATAGAGGACTCATCACATTTTGAAGGCTCGGATTGATTGTCAAATCAATGGCCAAGAGGGCCAAATCTCCGCTCTTGGGCTTAGATAGGACAATCGAGGAACCTCCATTATGATCTCCTCCCCAACTCTATATTGATGGCTATTAATCTTAGGATATGAAGCATGGATAGGGAAAGCAGGTACAAGCACCCCACTAGGTAGGACACCTTGAGTGGATGTCCATGTTGCCTGCCATTGGGGCCAAGAGGACCAAAGTTCTGGTCTTGGGTCTAGTATGGGATGGCTTCAGGCAGACCTATCATGCTTTTTCTCTCACACCCTAATGTGTTTGAAACGATGTTATATATATTATATGAATATCATGTGTTATGGACTAACCCTAATAATGGATACATATTATATATGTGTATATGTTTCTTATGTTATGATTGCAGGATTCAATTCCAGGATCACATTATTTAAAGAGATCTTTTACTTGGCAAATATGTAACCCTAACCCTAATTTGTTGCAATGGTGATTCTAGGGAAAACTCTAGGGCAATTAGGAAGGGGACATTACAATAGACAAAACCTAGACAAGTTCATTTTAATAGACATTCAAGAGCAATATTTGTTGTTTCAAATCAGATCCTTAGCTCCACATGTTTTCAAATTTATGATCTAAAATCAGAAATAAAAATTGGAGACCAAAGTGAAATACATACAGATTTATGAACCTAAAACTAGACACTGATACATAAGGAGAACTCCTAATTTCATAGATAGCCTTGAAACATGTTTACATCAAATTTCAGGGAGAATTTTGATAATCTCCCCATACAAAATTTGGATTCAGAGACAAGAAGAAACCGACAAACTCTGAAAATAAAGGATTGAACAAATAACATGACAATGGGATATCACACATCGATACCCACTATCCTACATCTATATTATCTGAACCAAATTCCAACCTTGAGCTCCCAGCCTACAAACAAACTCTACAAAGGTCTTCTCTCACCTTCAACCTGCAAGTAAACCTTAGGGAAGCTAACCAAACTCAACTTTTTTCTTCTTCTTTTACAACTTTTCTCTGTATGGCACTGATTAGAAGATTCTAGTCAACCAGTGAATAATGGAACTCCCAAATGCAGCTCTCCAGATGTGGCGCCATGCTTCCAAGGAGGTCAAGGTTTGAAGTTGAGGAGTCAAAATTTGTGACTCCCTCCAAATGTGGCATCATTCATCAAGGATTAATGCAAAGTCAAGAAGTCAACTGTATCCTCCATGTAGTCAACATGAAGAAGACTATGCATGCAAGATTCTCCTTCCAAAGTAGCTCCCCTTCACACAAGCTTCCTAATAAGTGAAATGGCATGCAAATGGGAGTTACACATGCAAGTTGAATGGTCAATATGTAAGTGGACCACCAACCCAACTGCCTTGTGAGAAATTGGGAACCTTTGTTTTCCAACAGGGGTCACAAACTTTCAAACAAGTGTTAGTTGGGGTCCACCGTGGTTTCCTTCTAAGAGGAATGGTGAAATTGGGAGGGAAAACATTTGAATTTTAATTTGAAGCATCAAGATTGCTTCATGCACCTAAAAACACAAGGCTAAACTACAAAATTCCAAAATTACTACAAAATATCTTTTTGGTTGATGATGATGGCATAACCCCTGAGAGGCTTCTGCATCGGTATCTACCCTTTACATTTGCTGAGAATTATGTCATGGATTGCATGAATTAAGACAACAGCAACATGGCTTGACCATTTTGTCAAAATCTTACACGTTGAACATCAAACTGTAAATTAGTAATTGCATGTTTAAAATCAACCTACACAAAATCTTGAACATGGTAACTATGTGAGTATGGTCCCAGGAACATTTCATTTTTATTGATTAGTATGAGATGAGATAAAGCCTTCTAGAAAGTTTTATAACACCTCCTGTTTGATAAAATGACTGTCCTTCGCAGCTGTGTTCTGAATTGCTGTCTTGTTTTTTACAATTCCAAGTGTTGTAAGTACATCTCACTTATTAACAACATTCAAGATTTTCTTCTTTTTTATATTGATAAATTCCCCTTGTAATGTGTCCTCCATCTTAGTGCCACAACCAAGGGGTATCTCCTCTATCAAATTCACCCAGGACTTGCAACTGGCTTCCATTGGAGTATGCCAAAACCAGAATTGGATGTGGGAGTTTACCTAACCCAACATTCAGCGTTTGTACATTTAAGCATGGTAAAAGTCTACTGGGAATTTTAACACGGGTCTCCACTACAAAACCTTGATTTACCACTTGAGCTCATCTCATTTGACCAGAACATTCAAGAGTTACTAAAGTAGAAAATACAGGTAGTACCAGGAAAGTGATTTGTCTTTCTTCTACATGATTCTATACATGTTACATTGTTTATACCGAGGTCCTGTCTTTTGGGTACCTGAAGAAATATTTCTTGCCAAAATTAAAATTATGTTGAATTGACTGTTAAAGTAAGAAGGGAAAACATTTTTACAATGTATGTATGGAATTTGTTTGGAAATTTTGACTATAATAGTATCTTCGCAAGTGACCATTTTCTATGAAGAGGTAGTTTATTATAACTTCACGTCATAAATACTGTATTATTTAGTATAGACCTGTTTTCATATGAAGCATTTCTCTATTGTGTTTGATTTGCTTAGCGGGGATCTAGAAGAAGATGAGGAATTGTCTATTTTTTACTAATAATTTTTGGGGCTTGTGTTGCTTGAGATATTGAGATCTTAAACTTTCAAATCTTGAAATGGTTCTTGATCTTTTGGCTAATAGGTTGGATAATTTTATTTTTAAATTTTCAGAAATAGCATGTCAAAGGGAGTGCAGCAGAGGTGAAGATTACCGGTTGATTAAACTAACGATTTTTGATTATTCTGTGAGTTGCTTTGTTGCCTACGCTGTGGGTCTTTTCTTTTGATTTTGCGGTAATGTACTTCTTTGATAACAATTATTAGACTGAAGCGATCAAGCCTTGAATCAGTATATTCACAGACATGATTTTTTTTTGTTATTGCAGGACTCCATCAAATTCTTGTCTTGTAACTTTTGAACATTGTGCTTTGCATTTTGTTGACATCTTAGCAAGTATTTATATGTTAACTGTAAATATTAAAAAAGTGGCAGTCATTCTGAAAACAATATTTGAGCTTACCTGTGCTACTAAGTGAAACTTTACCTTTAACTAGGGCTCCTGTTATCATCTTTCAGTTAACAATTTGTAAAATCTTTTCCAGTGCCTAGAAGGTATTTCTACTTATAGTACAAGATGGTAGTGGAAATGATTTTTCTTATAGATCACTCCTTTTCTCTATGCTTGGAAATTTTCTTAGGTTTTTTCTTCTGGTTTTGTTATGTACTAATATTGAATACCCATGGGAGGGCAGAGCAAGAAGGAAATTGATGTCATGGTGGAGTGTAAAGGTCAAGATGCTGCTCGGTTCCAGAATGTAGATCATGTCCATGGGTATCGTTTAAATATTGGATTTTGTTCAATGCTTCCTTATTATCATGATTGCTTTCTCTGATTCTCATTACTAGTATTAAAATCATACCCTTTTTATAATGCTCAAAATTGTCACAACTCATTTCCTTTGGTATGCCCTACAAAATACAGTGTCTGTTAGCAATTTTTTTATAATTTGTAGTTTGACTCTGGATCATTTGAGAACTAGTGATGCTAATTTTTTCTACAGATGGGAGGAAGATGTTGTCTCCATGGTTGCAAAGAACAAAGAGAAGAACAATGAACTTTTCATTTCCTTTGAATGTGAGACTTTGAAAGCAGAAAAGGATGCAGAAGACCATATTAATCGTTATTTGCCTCATTTGATCGGACAGGAAGCTGTAGGTATGGTTCCATTTAAATTATAGAGTATGAGTGTAGATGCTGCATGCCAATCTGAGATTGTTGTTTCCATATTTTAATCCCAGTTCAAAATTGACAAAGGCAGACTGACTTATTTTGCTGTTTGACACTTTATATGCAGTGAATATTGGTACCATGAAAATTCAAGGACTAAACTTCAATTCAGATGATAATCAAGCAGATATGTTAGAGGACAAAGAGCTGGATACGGGGCTTCCTGTCACAGGAAGTGTTATAACTTTCAAACTGGAAAAGGATTACAAATATGAGCAACCTGATTGTTCTGTCGGAAGCAACATGGCAAATGATTATGATTTATCAAATCTGTTGGGAGTTTGTAAGCAAAAATCAACCAATCCAGAGGAAGATATGATTAGACAAATACTGGCAGAGGAGCTTCAGGCAGAGGGTGTTACTGGAAACATCCCAGAAAATAAATGGGAGGATAGCTCGCTAGGCTGGAAAATCAAGAAACAAGTCTTACCATGAATTGAAGAATGATGGCATGGTTGTTTACTTGAAGGTGACAACTATGTTTTTTAATTCTTTGCCTGCCTGTTGATCAAAAACTTTTCGAGTTGTGTGAGGCTGTTTTCCAGTCATAATGACAATTTCCATGCAGATAAAAACTTGCAGAATATGTAAATGGTATAGAATCTATAATTGGGATGTGAGGTCATCTCAATGATGGTCTACAGTGTACTACATCCAAAGGAAGTGACCATTTTTTGTGTTCCAAAAGTCATTTCTATTTGGTGAAAACCTTGTCTGCCCATTTTCGAGTCTTCTGCTCAAATAAGTTTAGTTTTCCTTTGTATATTTCAGGCATTAGGTTGTCTCCTCACTTTCTGCATTATACTTATAGGGGTCATATTTCACACAAATTGACATTTTATGTTAATGAAATGATCTCAAAACTGCCAAGTTTTAACCATAAAATAAATTATAGAAGATATTTGGAAGTGTTATGCAGTTGCACTCATAAGCTAATTAACATATTTCTGCACAAAGTTGTCATGTTATCTGGGATTTAAATGGAAAAGAGTTGGAATGAACATACCCCAGGGCCGAGAAGGTGCAAGTTCATTGCTGCAAATTACCACCATGATGGACAGTGTAGAATGGCATTAGATGCCTGCTCCCAATTTATGTTGTACATTCAAGGTAAGGATGCAAACTGAGCATCTCGTTGCTTTTTGACAGTTAGCAAATGAAGTGTTGCATTAGCTTTTTAAGTCTCCATTTCTTTCCAAAACAACATTGAGGATTGTACCATTACATGAGAATACATTTGTATTGCCATGCCACTGATTATATTCATGAGTTAATAAATTTTTTCTCTCACATGAGAAATCTCCATATGCTACCTCATCACAAGTGCAGGGAGCATCTTGTCTTGCTAGCCAATAGTGATCAAGGTCTTTAATAGCAAACCTCATCAATTATCATATGCTACAAGTTTTAGACCAAAATTGAATGAAAATACATAAAATAATAAGCAGTTAACCTACAGTCCACTAATATATATATTGAGTTGTTTTCCAGAACAAATTTTATTTTAACCAGGAAAAATAGTGTGATGATGACATATGAAGTCCAGATGTTAGCGATGCGCGTTCAAAAGGATACCTTGGTACTTAGCTAAATATGCAGAGGACTAATGGATGTTACACATGATAATAAATGAATTTTTATTTAAAGAACGTTATGCAAACATATTAAACACGTTAAGGATAATCGGTTACATATCAGCCCTCTGCTCTTCACATAGAAGTTGATCAATCCAAGACATTTAAACAAGTCTACAGTTAATATAGCTGCAGAATTAAGCATATTACATCTCGTCAAGACATTCAAAGAAAGCTGCTAATATATCTGCTTAATAAAACATATTACATCTCTTCAAAGGAATCCAAACAAAAAGGCATCATGTTTATATCATTCCATATCAATTTTGTGAATGCAATGCCATTTTATTTCCAGTCCAGATCTCTACACGCTAGGCGGTTAATTGAGGTTTGAATGTTGTTGACATATTGGAAATTGGCTTGGTTGATGCGTCCTTGTGTATGAAGACTTAATAGTGGACGACACAAGACCAATTTAACATTCAACTGGTGGTTGTAATGAATGAAGATTGAATTGATTATGAAGAGCACTTTGCATTCTAACCAATGAAAATAAAGAAAAAACTGTTTAGATGTCAAGGTTAATGTCTCCTAACTTAATATGCAGGCTTATCCTTATAAAACTTTCAAATTCCTTGGACCAAAGGAATTTGGAGAGGTATTTATCTTGCTATGATGCATTTAAAATGCCCGGAAACATGTAGTGTGCACAACTATTTATCACTATAATAAATTCAAATGTGTTGGATAATATATGTATAGTATGTACAAGTATTTAAAATCTTTATGAAGTGCTCATATGCTTTGGGTAATATGCAATACGAAGAAGCATTAAACTCCACTTAAAAATCAATAGCAAGCTTGCTTTTAGTTAGTATAATTAGGAATTATTATAATTTGTTAGTACTTGTGTAGTTGGCTTGTAATGTTAGTTCATTGTTGGCAAGAACTAATTACCATCGACATATAGATGGTCAAACCAAGATTGTGAACAAATGGGTAGAAGGTTACTTTAAAAATTATGTTGTTGATTAACAAAATACCTAGATCACGTGACACTACTTACGGGAGCATTGTTAAGGCTCCTTGTAACTCCCTAACCAACCTCATTGTGAAAACATCTTTTACCCTTCTAAACTTGTGGTAGCTTTTCTCTAGTTGTAGGTTAGGTAAATAGGTGTAAATTTGAATTTGATCATAAAAAACTTCCCCAAGACAAAGTCTTGCCCATAGTCTTGTCCATGCTAGAGCATAAAACATATATGAAGGCATGGAAAAACCTATTGAGAAAATTTTGAAATCATATAATAAAGTTTGTCATTGACTAAGGTGGCCCAATTTAAATACTACTATCCAACACAAATAATATGCACAAAGAAAAGCATCCATTCTTCAAATTCATGGGCATTCATGTTGCCTTTCAATATATATAACAATATGACGATGTCTACAATTTCACCCTTGAAACAAGATTTATGTAGGCCTTTGGGTGGTTAAGACTTGCCCCTTTTGAGCATTGCATACTATTGGTGTACGTTTTATCATCTACCAAATATTAGAATAAGATACCCAAAGGTATTCTATCCTCTCTCGAAAAATCATTGTTGATTCAAAGGTCTATATGTGCGAACAAGCAACTTTAATGGGATAGCTACTTGGGTAGTGTATGCTGAAAATCTCAAGGGGGACTTACGTTAACGAATTTCTTTCAAGCTTTTGGATTTAGATAGATTTATCAATTTCAGGCTCTCTTTTTTTGGATTTTTTGGGATTTAGACTTTTAAAAAAGGGGAAAAGGGTATAGGGTTTAAGAAAGCTGATCTAAACCTAGGAATTCTAGAAACGGTATTAACTGGGTGTTCTCGGGAAACCGCACTTTGCTTCGCCACACTAAGGACAACTACACAAAGCGGCTGCAATCTTCAATGGGTTGTGCTTATGATCGAAGTTTTGGCATACACAGGGGATAGCCTCAGACTAACTTTGCACAGTGAAATGAAAATCATCCATTCACCAAAAGTATGAGCGGAGATACACTGTTAATTAATACTTATTTAATCCTTCATTCAACTCTAACAACTTTGAAAGCAAATCTAAATTGACTTCTAATTAATGTGTTGAGGAAATTGAAACTATGTTAATCACTCAAATAACAGAGATTACAAAGTCTTAAGAGAAAGCGCACATGCAATGTATTATTTGAAAAAATGACCTTCACGCAACAATATATCAAAAACCTCACTCTCTAAATGAGAGGAGGTAGCCTTATATAGTTTTCCAGAAAACAATGAACGATTGAGATCAAACAGTGATCAAGGGCCCAGATTGAAAGCTACAAACCCTAATTAGGGTTTCTCAAAACTCTATCAGTTCAAACAAACAAAAGAGTGACATGTGGCACAACTGCTATTATCATTGAAGTGAGTGTCTAGTTTCCCTTTTTGCAGATTTAATGTATCTGGACAGAATGAAGCGAACCTCTTCCATAGTGACACTTGGCAAGTTACTAATCTGGAAGTCGACGACATCCACATCATCAGTACACGTGGTGAGGATGCACTCCCACTCAATTCCTTGGGCAAGAAAGTTTTCGTCAATGAGGAGAAAACTCGCAATTCTTGAGAGATCCCTTTTATCAATCATCTCTAAGACTTTGAAAAAGCTCGACTGAATTCTAGCTCTCAGGTTCTCTGCCTGCAGGTGTTTTTCTCGCATGCCCTCTCTTTGCCAAATTTCTAATGCCACATGAAACACTTTTCTTAAAATTTCTCTAACATTCTTCTCAATCTCAAAACACTTAAGTCTCAAATTTCTTCAGGACCTCAATCTTAGTGACCAAAGCACAATACCAAGTGTTAAAATCATACTTATCCTCAGCTTGGATGACACTTGCATCTATCAAGTCTTGCTTTGACAAACCTCAGATAATCCTCAATTGTAGAAGTATTTCATTTTGGATTTATTCAATATCCTCCCAATTTGTAGCCAAGTCCTAAATTCTGCTGACTAATAAAGAAGCCGACTCATGTGCTGATACCAAATTTTCCACAAGTATGTCAGCCTGTGCTGAAGCATCTGAGGTCCATTCCTTAACTTGCCCGAATGTGCCCTTCATGTCCTCATAATCTTTCATCGACTCCTGCGGCAAAGGCTGCGGAGGGGTAACTGGCATCTCATGATTAAGTGGCTTAGTTAGAAGGAGAACATATTTTCTCCATTGTTGATTCTCTTCCTCAACCTTAATTATTTTCTCCTTTTCCTTGGCTAGTCTTGCCATGAGGGCGTTGCAAGAATCATCAAAATATTGGATCTCTTGAGCCTGAGTAGGCTTACCCAAGCCTACTGTAGTAATCTTATAATCTTCTCGAGCAACATCACTCTGGGTCTTTCCTTCCTTCGGTACAACTATTTGAACCATTCTGAACCTTGCACTATCCCTCTGAATCAAAGAGAATTTTCTAGCTGGCTTAGGTGGTTTAATCACAACTGGTTCTTTCACCTTCGCCAAAAATGTTGCAGTACTCTCTTCTGAGTGGGTCTCATTAGGAACCCTAGCCCTTATCCTTTCTCTCAACCAATCAGGAATAGTTGATTGCTCCTCAGTGTTTTTTATCAAATCCACCATCTATTTCTCCAAAGCCAGTAACTATACCATCAAATAAAACCGCTGGAGGCTCAACTTGTTCCTTGGCTGGATTTTGGAGAGCCTCTCTCATTATTGGTGCAGGAGCACCTGAGCACCTGAGTGCTCAAAACCCATCAGGTATAAAATTTTGTTGCATATTAAGCATGTGTGTTTGTTTTATGCTTCTAGTAGGTTTAATAGGTTTGTCTAGTGGTTTAATAAGGTTTGGAACTCATTTTGTTGAAGAGTTTCCAAGATTTTTGATTTTTGCTCACTAGGCCAAAAATTGTCAAATCTGGGTCAAAATGAGCATTTTTGCATTTTTGTTGTTTTAAAGCCTAGAAAGGCATTGGAGCATGTTTATTTAGTGTTTCCAAATGATTTTGAGTCATTAGATTGAGTGCCAAGTCATCGGGAGTCAAAATGCAACTTTTGAGCAACAAAAGTTGTCAAAAAGTTGTCAAAAGTTGTCAAAATGTGATTTTTGGTGGTTTTGGTAGTTCCAGCCTGTACCTGTCCGTACAAGGGCTTTAATGAGATGGCACATGTATAAAAACCATGTTCCCATCATTGTATGGGTTGGTCTTATTGGAAAAAGTGAAAAAAAAAACACTCTTTTGCTCTTGTTTTTGTGAGTTTTCAACTAGTTTTCTGCACTTTGTGAAGTACAGTCCGTACCATGCCATAAACAGGCTGTACTGATACTGTTTCTCTTTGTGTATGAACATCATTTAATGCTTAAGTAGTTGTATTTGAGTTTTATTGGTATTTGAATACTTTTTGCTTGGAGTGGTTGTGTTAAGGCATTGGTTTGAGTTCTCAATGGAGGTTCCTCTATGGTCCAATCAGTTTCCTTGAAGTTTGTTCATCCATGGCTTTGAGGGAACTTGTTGGATCACCTGTACATACTGTACCATACTCCTATTTTCTTTTTCTAGCAATGCATAAGAGTTGGTAAGCCCATGGCAAGTGTGTGAAGGCAACAACTTGGCTTGGGTTCTCTTTAAAAGTTTTGTATTGTACCTTGCTCTCATAGCATTGTACATTGATATATTGAAAAGTGTTTAAGTTGAAAATGACAAAGTGAACTTACCATTCTTGTCCTTTCATGACCTGGGTGGATGTGAAGATCCATATGAAAATCTGATTCAAAACAGTGAGTCACTGTTTTCCTGCTAACTGTTTGTAGAAATTCCATTGCCAACACTCATTTGGAACAAATGGAATGATTGGAAATTTATTTTGTAATCTGGAGAAGTGTTTTGAAAGTATTTGATTCTCAAGTAACTAATGTTCTATGGTTATTGTTGTAATGGACCTAAATAAGGATCCACAAGGAGAAACTCACAATATTTCAACTTGTAATGCAGTCATAATTTTATGAAGATCTTGTATGATCAAGCTTGTAAGACCTTTCAAGAAGGTTGAATACTTTGTATCAGTTTGTCATTGACATCCACGTGCAGGCCAAATACATATTCATTGCAGGTCTAAAGGCAAAATATATGCAAACAGTCAAAAGACTGTCAAAAACAGTGAAGGCGGGTTCACTGGTGACAGTCATACAAAGAAACAGAGTTCTTATTTGCTTTGAAAATGGTTCTAACTCATGCATAATCAATAATGCTTCTTCATTTGATGTTCTCCATGCATATTTGGACTTTATATTGTTGAAAAAAATAAATGCAAAACTAGGAAATGCTGCTGTTACAGTCATTTGGACTGTTATTTCAGTGTGAGGGCAGCAGTATGACAAGTGTTTGACCAAAAGAAAGTTGTAATAAGGCAAATTTGGAACTTTGATAGCATTTGTGGTATGTCAAAGCATAGTTTGAAACATTTGGTTGGGACTAGTAACCTGAAGAAGACCTTTGTATTGTAAACCCTCACTAAAACCATTCAAAACCCTTGAAAAGTGACTTAAATGGTGGAAAATCTTCAAACAGGCCGTACAACACTTGGATTAGAAAAAATCTTTGAGGTTGCATCATAATTAGACCATTCCTAAAAGGGTTTGTCATGAAATTGAGCAGATTTAACAGGGTGAGCAAATTTCACTAGCAACTAGGGCTAATTCTAGTAGCCTTTTTAAGGTTGATTTGGCAAATTGGTGAAATCGGGAAGGAGGGAAGAGTTGTAGTTTGTTTCAAACCATCAAAGTTGACAAGTGATGACCAGAGACAACCTTCTATGAGCTCATCAGCAATACATTTCAACATTTGATCAAAATTGACTTTTAGAACCTAGTAATGCTTTGAGTAACTCAACACTCTTGTATCCAAAATTGGGTAGTTTCACTCCTGCAAGTGAAGGACAGTCAATCAGACTTTGCCAACCTGTTTAGTAGACCATCAAACACATCAACATGCCTGAAACATTGATAGAGGCAAGCAAAGATTCATAAATCATGGTTCTTCAACAGTTGCCCATTCCTGGAAGAGAGGAGATCCAGCCAGTTGGACAACCAAACTTGTTTGTTTTTAGTGACACACAAGAGGACCTCATTTCAGACTTGAATGCTCTAGCTTGGAAGGTAAGGAGGAGTGATGTGCAGTATAATAGGGTGCAAGCTGTGTTGAACAAAGAGGAGGAGACAGGAGAAAGGTTTAGGAGAATGCCATTTGCTCCTAGAGATTGAATGGAAAGATAATTGAAACAAAGCCCACTAAAACTTGAAAAGACTAAGTCCTACCTTACCTCCTCATCATAGTGGTATCAGAGCCAATTCAGATTTGGGTTGAGAGATTAGCATATGTCTGGTAGTGAGTCAGTGGGAGACAACACCGACAACATGGTGACCAATGCAGAGTTAGCAAAAAGGATGGAGGATCAGGGTGAAGAAAATAGACTCCTTAGGGAAAGATTACAACAACTTGAAAGAAAGTTGAACCAAGTAGAAGTCAAGACCGAAGAAGTCAGTGAGAGAGTAGAAAATGCTGAAGATAAGAAGGAAACCTTAGAGGAAGAAATCCCAGAACCAGATCCAATCTTGGATAAAGAACAAGAAACCTTTTTACAAGCTTTGAAAGCTTTGACTGGAAAGGCCCTAGATGGAGTGTCCCTTTTTAGTGGCAAGATGGAACCAGAAGCACTGATGGAGTGGATAGAGGGTCTAGAGAATCACTTTGAATGTGATGGCATCACTAAAGCACAGAAAGTGAAGGTAGCCAAATCCAGAATGAGAGGGGCAGCCTTGACCTGGTGGAAATTCATCCAAGAGGAAAGGGTGAAAGAGGGAAAGAAACCCATAACCACCTGGAAGACAATGGTGACTAAGATCAAAGACACCTACATGCCTGAAGATTATGAAATCCAGTTGCATAGGAAGAGACATAACTTGAGACAGAAAGACCTAGATGTCAGTAGTTACACTGAAGAATTCCAAAAACTAAGCCTTAGATCTAAGGTACAAGAAGATGAAAATGTCAGAGTAGCTAGATATCTCAATGGGTTAAGATGGAATATTCAGGAAGAGTTAAGCCTATGGTGTCCCAACACATTACAGAAGTGTTATCAATTAGCATTGAAGGTAGAAGAGAGAAACAAGAAGAAACAAGAACATAATGGTAGAGGCAGAGGCAGAGGAAACAGAGGCAGTCATAGAGGCAGTTTTGGGGGAAGATACACAGATCATAGGTCCCAAGGAGAGTCTAAGCTTATTGAGCAAAGCGGGGATTCTCAGAGCAGACCCAACTATAGGGGTAGGGGATCAGGCAACCCAGGAAGGGGTAGATCTAATGGACCTGGAAGAGGTTCATACTTCTCCACAATGAAGTGTTACAACTGTCAGAAACTAGGCCATCCAGCATATAGATGCCCATAAAAGCCAAGCTCATCTCAAGGAGGTGATAAGAGAGTCCATTTTGTGCAAGAGGAAACCACACCAAATCAAAGGTGTCTACCATCAGAAGAAGGGGAAAACCTCATGATCAGGAGGATCCTCATGAAAGAACCACCTCAGAAAGATATGTCTCAAAGGAAGGCTCTTTTTAGGATCAAATGTAAGATCCAAGGAAAGGTGTGTAAAGTTATCATTGACTCAGGATCAACTGATAACATTATATCAGAAGAAGCTGCTACAAAACTCAAACTACCTAGAATACAACACAATGAGCCCTACAAGGTCACATGGTTGGAAAAAGGGCAGCATGTATTAGTGAGTGAACAAACATGGGTAGAGTTTAACATAGGGGAGTACCAAGATAAGATTTTGTGTGATATACTACCTATGGATGCTTGTCATTTGCTTTTAGGAAGACCTTGGCAATTTGACAGGAAAGCACAATATGATGGAGAAAAGAACTCATACTCATTTTTCAAGAATGGTATCAACTATAAAATTCAGTCCCTTAATGAAGACAGTGAGGGCAGCAAACCACAAGTTCCCAAAACCTTGTTAGTTGGTGAAAAGGAGTTCATTCATACCTTAGAAGAAGGTGATGGCATAGGTTTCGCATTGGTGAGTAAACCAGTTGATGAAAAGAAAGAAAAGAAGGTAGAAATCCCATATGAGGTGCAGCAACTTCTAGATCAGTTTAAGTCCATTGTTAGTGATGGTCAACCAACCTCTCTACCTCCTCAGAGAGCCATTAGCCACCAGATTGACTTCATCCCAGGTGCATCCTTGCCAAACAAAGCTGCTTACAAAATGACACCTGAACAAAATCAGGAAGTGGCAAGACAAATTCAAGAGCTCTTAGACCAAGGATTGATTAGAAAAAGTATTAGTCCTTGTGCAGTACCCACAGTGTTAGCACCTAAGAAAGGTGGGGCTTGGAGACTTTGTACAGATTCAAGAGCAATAAACAGGATCACAATCAGGTATAGATTCCCCATTCCTAGAATAGAAGATCTTATGGATTGTTTAGGGGGAGCAAAATACTTCAGCAAGATAGATCTAAAAAGTGGATATCATCAAATCCGCATCAAAGAGGGGGATGAGTGGAAAACAGCTTTCAAGACAAATGAGGGGTTATATGAATGGCTAGTCATGCCATTTGGGTTAACAAATGCACCCAGTACATTTATGAGATTGATGAATGAGGTGTTACATGACTTTATAGGCAGATTTGTAGTTGTGTACCTATTGACGTGTATTTTATACACCATCATACACAGAATAAAATACCTAAAGGCATCTTATCCTCTCTTGAGAAAAAGCCTCTAACTGCTGAAGATTCGCATAAAGGATCAGTTAGGATGACTCCAAGGTTCTGGTTAGTAGGGTCTCTACGTGTGGACAAGCTTCCAGCGGTATGATGTGATTTGCTGTTTCCTCCAAGGGGTCTTACGCATTCCGAAAGTTCAAGATTTTACTAAACTAAAGAAACTATTCAAAAATAACAAAAGAGTAGGGTTTGAAAGAGGTCTAATCTAATCTAACCCTAAGAATGACTTCGTGTAGACAAGACTTGGCAAGATTCAACCAATTTCAATTTCGCCATAAGATAACAACTCTATTGAAATTGATGCGATCTTCTAAGGTAACAAAATGATATTCAATGCATCAAAGATCAAAGACACTACCACGAAGGTACATATCCAAGATACAATAATGATTGAAGATTAAGGGACTCAAAGTATTCTCCAGTTGACCACGCAAGGCGTTCCTACAATCAACAAGAAGCTAGTGGTTTGGATTACGAATCCTACCAAAATCAAGTCTCACACTATATCCTTCAAATTAACACACTACTTTGATTGAGCATGATTCGAGTAGATTAAACAACCATGAAGATAACCAAGAAAGTTGCAACAAAACACCATAACTTCAATATTTTATTGATTTCCAAATCATCATGTACAACAATTGCTTGAATTCCTCTCTTCAAAACTCAATCTTGCTACAAAATAAAATTGCTTCTAACTCTAATCTCTCTAATACAATAAACTCTCTGATGTCTAACTATTGACTATTACCAAATGAAATGAAAAATGGGGGTATAAATAGCATCCCCAATTACAATGAAAGGTCCAGATCGAAAGTAGATCAACGGTCAAGATCATGACACCTAAACCCTAATTAGGGTTTGTTACAAATGGCCTCCTTTTTACTGAACAATATTAAATACATAGCCAAATATTAAATTTGGCACAAAAATCTAGGAGACATAAACCAATGACAAATAAGATGCCATGTCATCTATAACAACCTTTCATCTAGAATCTTATTCCCTTTCCAATGTTCTTTTTTGGCATATGCAATGAATCTTGTCACGATTCCTTCGATTTCTGCAATTGGAATTTCGGGAAGATTCTTCATACTCTCTTCCAAGTGGATGACCTGATCGAATGCATCTAGAAGAGCTGCGTCCCAAGTAGATTCAAGTTCCTTTGTTCTTTCAATTAGGAGCATGGTGGCAAACATTTGATCATATTGCTCATCTGTAACATTTGCGTCCTTGCAAAAGATGACCTTGATTCTATCCTCTAATTCCTGCATATCCACATCTGTCTCGACTTCGATCCTTCTGCCAAGGATGGTACGAAGTACCTCAAATACTCTGTCCTGGATCGGATTGATCACCTCCTCAACTTGGCCACATCTAACACTGATGTCCTCGAAGAAAACACTCTTCATATGGAGTAAGGTTGACCACTAAAACAAACTGTGAGATTCTCCATCCAAGATCTTCTCTTGCGCTAAAACTTTCCTTGATGTGTGTCTAATTACCTTCAAGACGGGAATGATGACATCTTTGGTATGGGCAAATGCAGCTACTGTTATCATCAAATTGTGGATTATCTCAAGAACTTGGATAGCTTGATGAATAATCTTCATCATCCTTGTTACAAATTCTATGGCCACTGTATGAGATTTATCCATCCAAGTACTTGTACGTTGGACCATGTTCCTGAATCTTTCTGCCTCATTGATTGATTGAAGTGGAAGTGCTTGCACTGGTGATCTAGTTGGATCCTGACGTCCCAAAGGTTCATTGATGTGACTGAAATATGTCCTCCATGCACCGACCTCCCTCTCAAGCTTTCTATTCTTCTCCATTTCTTCTTTAAGCTTGTCTTTCAATGCTTCAAATGAATCGGTGGCATCATCTAAAGTCTGCTCTGCTGTAGATGGTCCTAGCTCAAATGTCTGTATATCATATTCCTCTGCTAGGATTTCACCCTCATATTTGTCTACTGTCGGTGTAGCTATCTGCAGTTTTCTAGATCCAGTCTCACCTCGAATCATCTTGGACATCTTGGTAGCCTTTCTCTTCTCTGTCACTTCCTGGGAATGTCCAACAAGGCTCTCTAAATCAATTGCATTGTCCTCGTCTTCTACTACGATCACCCTGGTTAATCTTTCCTTCAACCAATCTGGGATAGCTGACCTTGTCTCTTGAACTTGAATTTCCTTATGTACTATTTCTTCTTGTCTGGGAGGAGATGATATTTCATTGTCCTCTTTATCTTCATCCAACTCATAATCTTGGAGAGATCCATCTGGTGACCCTTGCTGTGCCTGTCCTTCTTCCTGCCTGTCGTTCTGTACCATCGACTCCATGGATTCTTCCACTTGAATTGTTCTCTTCTCAGGTCTAGAAGAAGTACCGGATGATTGATCTTTGTTAGCCTCTTGTTTCTTCTTGGAAGATTCTCTCTTTCCAGGTCTCTCTTTCCTCTTCGAACCTCTTGGATGGAGATTGCCCTCACTGGCACATCGAAGGTTACCTTCACCTGAATTTCTAGGATTAGGATTGCCTTCACTCACACTAGCTCCACCTTCGGCTGGTTTCTCCTCCAAAGTGAAAGTCATAGCTATGCCTTGTTCTCTCAACTTCTGATGTTGTATGTCAACCCATCTGCGAGTACAAGACAAGACTGGTGCCATCAAAGTATCTAAATCCACGACCTCGGGCTCATTCCAATCTAACCTTATTGTTTTGCTTTCTCGATCATAGGAAGACTGGATATGTCTGCCACTGTCCTGAGTTTGGTCGGCCAATCTATAAATCCTGCATTTCCTGATGAAATCCAAAGGCAATCTAGAATGCATTTTCCGTTTCACTTCAAGATCATCTAAGAGATTCATCATAAAATCTTCTATTTGGTATTCATGCCTAAACTTCCTACCGACTGTCTCCTCTAAACGTCCATGTGGATCAAAGCTTTCTCTCAAAGCAAAAGATGAAAAAGAATACAAGGCTAACTCCTTCTCTGCGTCATCCCTGGCTAAAGCATTAGGACATACCTCAACTGAGTTACCCAAAATGATAGGTACTGGAATTCCATTCTGATGTCTGTGTCTGAATGCCCTTGCATATGCTGCCAACTGTCTTGTTACTTCAAGTAACACAATTCTGTCTGTGGGATATCTCGGCAACATGTATGGAGGTAAAGGACATCCATGCACCCTGATATAAGTGAACTTGGGAAACTGAATGAACCAAGCACCGTACCTCTTTATGAATTCCTATGCATCCTGAGATAATCTGTTGTGAATTCCACCTTGCAACGTCCTTGTGATGTTCATCGTGAAGGTATCATTAACTAACTTGTAGTTGCTCCCTGGCGGATGATGCAAGTAGGCATAGGAATCACAAGCTCTGACCTCGCCGGGTCCTCTTCCAATCACTCCTCTGTGAGGTAGTCCTGCGTACTCAACACTCCTAATCAAGGCATAGATGAAATATGAACTCATGTGGAAGGACTTAGTAGCCTTGAGTCTCCTCAACTGTACGTCTAAGCAATGGCTAATCATCCTAGCCCAATGTATGGTACCTTTTCCCTGAACAATCACCTGGATGAAGTAAAACATCCACTTCTCAAAATAGAAGGCATGAGGGGCTCCTGTAACTCGGTTGAGCATGGTAATCAAATCTCTGTACTCCTCCTGGAAATCAATCCTGTGCGGTGTGTTCGGGACCTTGCTTAGACGGGGACGACTCTTAAGTAACCAGTTCTTATTGATTATGCTTAGACAAGCATTTGGATCATCTTCGTACATTGACCTGGCTCCTTCTAAGCTCTTATATATCATGTCCCTGTGCTCTGGAAGATGGAAAGCTTCACTTATAGCTTCCTCTGAAAGGTACGCCAAAGTGTTTCCCTCATTGGACACGATCGTTCTGGACTGTGGATCATAGTGACGAGCACACTCGATCATCAACTCATGGCACTGAACAGCTGGAGGAAAGTCGGCCGCCTTAATGATGCCTCTCTCGATTATTCTCTGGGCGACAGGTGATGGCTTGCCAATGTAAGGGACCTCTCGAAACTTCTTCGTGCTGAAGTTACCCAAGTTGGTATCTCCAATGTTGCTCCACTTCGACACGATCTTGGTCTCCACTTCTTCGGTCTTTTGATCTTCTTTCATGAGAGCTGAACGACTGGTGGATGCTCCCGCCTTTGGGGTTGCCATACCTACACAACATTTCACAATAAGAAGCTAGATATTGCAATGCATAACATAGATTAGAGAGTAAATTTTAGGAAACTTCATGATAAGTCTTTGAGTTATCATTTCCTAAAATAAAACGATTGAGCTAGGAATTCAAAATCCAAAATTTAAGCTATGACGATCTAAAATTAAAACAATAAAACCAATATCGCCATACCTCAATAGAGAGCTAACTCTAGAATGCAAAATGAATAAAAAAATCGCCTAGGCAAAATTGACGTTTCAACGTGATCTTCAAATAAATGTCCTTCTTATCAATATCGCCACCCTTCAAGTCTTTGACGTGATCTCTAATGCATTTGACAAATTCGCCACCTTTGGTATGTCCTTGACGTGATCTCCTCTAAATGATCGATCCTTTGTCAATTCGCCCAAGTGAAAACTAGGTTCGCACTCCTCAAACACAATTCGCACTTTCTCCTTCAAGATCGCATGCAAGAGATGATAAATGATGATGTGAAAATGACGATCTTCATCTCCCCTTTATAGGCGCTTCTCACCATAATTACCTTAGGCCGACTTGTGTAAAAATAAGGCAATTTAAATGATTTTTAAATAAATAATAAAGGCCGACCTCTAAAATACCAAGCGCTCCTTTTGATTTTTTTATTAATTTAATAATTAATTATTAAATGCCTTCATTATTATTTAATAAATTCGATTTTTCTCACAAGGCAAAAAAAAAACAATTAATTAATTAATACCATGCGCTATTTTAAATGCTTTTAATTGAATTTTTTAATTTATTGATTTTCCTAGCATTTAAAATAAATTCAAAGAAATGTGTTTGAGCGCTAAAATTTAAAAATGCAAACCTTATCGCCCTGGTCCCTTGGAGAGGGACAGGAGCGATCCATCAACTTGTCTTGATTCTTGCAATTTTTTACGTCCAAAGCCTTCATCTCTACGTTGCATTTGGCATTTACGTTGGGTCCTTCGAGTTTGATTGACTTGTTTGTGCGAAGGAATGTCTTTAAATGTGATATCGCCCTGGTCCCTTGGAGAGGGACAGGAGCGATCCTTGTCTTCTAGCTTGAAATTTATCGTTTTTGATTCTAACTCTTCGTTCATTGCCTTCCAAATGGCGTTTTAGACCCTTTGCAACTTATTTTGTTATGATCTTCGAAGGATAATAGGTGTTTTGGCAAATATCGCCCTGGTCCCTTGGAGAGGGACAGGAGCGAACTTAGGTGTTTTGGTCTCGTCCTTGCCTTCTTCGACTTGCTATCGCCTTCATTGCATAAAATGAAGTCCCTTGATCCTTTCTTGGTCGCTTGATATATGATAAACTTTCAAAATTTATGCCTTTATGGAACTTTCGCTCTGGTCCCTTCCTGAGGGACAGGAGCGAAGTAGGGTATTTTAGTGCAAATTCTTCAATTTGGTGATCTTCGTAACTTTGTGCTTGGTTGAGATGCTTCGAAACGCCCTTGCCACCTTGTTCTTCGCCTTGGAGTGTCTTGAATTTGAAGAGGAGGCAATGTAATCATTATATCGCCCTGGTCCCTTGGAGAGGGACAGGAGTGATCCTGCTCTTGTGGGCTTTATTTCACTTTATCACCTTCGAAAACTATCTTCAACGGATTCGTAATGTTCCATTCCATTCACCCATGCCTTGGGGTCCATTCAAATTGAGCAAGAAAATCATCTAAAGTAAAAATCGCTCTAGTCCCTCCCTGAGGGACAGGAGCGAACTTAGGTATTTAGGTCCCTTGTTGACGTTTCATAATCTTCAATTTATCTTCAATGGAAAGATCACGCCTTTCTTCACCACTTGCAATTCGAAATTCATCTTGACTCTGCAGGGACAGTAAGATATTTGAAAACGAGCTCCGGTCCTTCACTGAGGGACAGGAGCGATTTTGCTCCTACAGGCCAAAATAACATGATTTCACAAGTTTAATCACTTCACAAGGCGAAAACAAATCATTCCCAATGCCTAGGATCAAAAATCAAAAAAGTCAAAATTTGGTCAAAATTATTCAATTGGACAAAAATTCACACTTCATCTTCAACACTTAGACAAATTTAAGCTCTGCACTCAAAATTCCAATTGAAAATAGACCATTTTGGCGAAATCATTGCATTCAAAATTTGCATTCTTACAAAAGAAGCTCAAAAGCTCTCAAAACTGATTGGATTTTGGCCTGAAAAGACGGCAATTAAAACCCTAAGGCTTGACCCTAAATCCAGACAATTGACTGACTAACAAAACCCTAAAAGTGAAGCGAAAAGCGAGCGAAAAACGAGCAAAAAAGAGGGGGTCCCCATTTCAAATGGGGCGATGTGTGAAATGGTCACAACAGTACCTTGATGACATCTTGATTTTCAGTAAAACTAAGGAAGAACACCTCAAACATTTGCAGATTGTCTTACAAAGACTACAAGATGAGCAACTTACTATCAATCTAGAAAAATGTGATTTCCTTAAGCAAGAGCTGGTCTATTTGGGTTTTGTTGTTTCAGGGGGTAATTTGAAGATGGATCCAAGTAAGGTAGAAGCCATAGTTAATTGGCCAACCCCTAAGAGTGCTAGTGATGTCAGGAGTTTTCATGGACTTGCTCAATTTTATAGGAAATTTATTAGAGGTTTCAGTGACATATGTGCACCTATGTTGGAAACCATTAAGGGTGGTGTGAAAGTGAAATTTCAGTGGACAGAAGCAACCAATAAGGGATTTGAGTTACTGAAAGTCAGAGTTGCTACTCAACCAGTGTTGATTCTACCTAGCTTTGATAAATTGTTTACTTTAGAGTGTGATGCAAGTAACATTGTTGTTGGTGCTGTTTTGAGTCAGGATAATAGGCCTGTTGCATTTTATAGTGAAAAGCTTAATGATGCTAAAAAGAAATATTCTTCATATGATCTTGAAATGTATGCTTTGGTTCAGGCACTCAGGAAATGGAGGCATTATCTCCTTCCTAAAGAATTTGTGGTCTATACTGACAACCAGGCACTTAGTTTTCTGAATTCACAAGATAAGCTTAGTCACAGACATGTAAAATGGGTAGAATATTTGCAAGCATATACCTTTACTTTGAAACATAAGAAGGGACAGTGTAACAAAGTAGCTGATGCATTGAGTAGGAGGTTGCTTACTGTTCAGGAAATTCAGATTAAGAGTATTGGTATAGAATGTTTTAAGGATTTATATCCCCATGATTCTGATTTTGCTGATATTTACAAAGTTTGTCAAGATTTTCATAATACTTTTCATAGTGAATATGCTGACTATACTTTGAAGAATGGATTGTTATTCAGGGGTGGACAGCTGTGTGTGCCAAAAGGTTCAATGAGGGAGAACCTGATACAGGAAAAGCACAATGGTTGCTTGAGTGGTCACTTTGGTCTTAATAAGACTTTGGAATTGGTTCAGAGGCACTATTTTTGGCCTAAGATGCAGGCAGATGTCAGGAAATATGTTGAGCAATGCATAGTATGTCAGAAAGCCAAGGGAACTAGCACTAATGCTGGTTTGTATCAGCCTCTTCCCATACCTTCTAGGCCTTGGGATTGCATCAGTATGGATTTTGTGGTAGGATTGCCCAGAACTAAAGCAGGGTGTGATAGTATTTTTGTGGTTGTTGACAGATTCAGTAAAATGGCACATTTCATACCTTGCAAAACTACTAATGATGCTAGTCATATTGCTTTTCTTTTCTTTAAAGAAGTTGTAAGAATTCATGGCTTGCCATCCAGTATTGTATCAGATAGAGATGCTAAGTTTTTGGGTCATTTTTGGAAAACTTTGTGGAAGAAATTGGGTACTAACTTGTCTTTTGGCTCAGCTTATCATCCCCAGACAGATGGCCAAACAGAAGTGGTGAACAGAACATTGGGTAATCTACTCAGATGTCTTACCAAAGAATATGGGCAAAGTTGGGATCAACTCATCCATCAGGCAGAGTTTGCATACAATGACAGTGTAAACAGATCTATTGGTAAGAGCCCATTTCAGATTGTTTATGGCATGCATCCTAGAGGTGTTTTTGAGTTAAATGATGTGACTAATTTGCAGCATGTGAGTGGTACAGCAGAAGATATGGCATAGTCTATGAAAGAAATTCATGAACAGGTACAGAAGACTTTACAGGAGACTACTCAAAAGGTGAAGGAGAGAGTTGATGCTTCAAAAAGAGATGTTCAATTTTCAGTGGGTGATTATGTGATGGTCCATCTCAATAAGTCAAGGTTACAGAAAGGAGTGCCTACCAAGTTGCAAATGAGAAGAGTCGGACCATGCAAAATCTTGGCTAAGTATGGCCATAATGCTTACAAAGTTGATTTGCCTAATGAAGTTTCTATATCTCCTATTTTCAATGTTGCAGATTTGGTGCCATTCAAAGGGGAGCTACCATCAAAATCACAAAGAGTTTCAGATATTTCTCATTCCCTTTCTGATCTTTCTCTCCCCTCTTCTTCTACTCCCATTCCTCAGCAGGTACTTGATTCAAGAATCTTCAAAAAGACAAGAAACCACACCTACATGGAGCATCTCATGAAGTGGAAGGATAAACTAGTTTCTGAAGCCACATGGATACCTGAAAGTGATTTTCTCAAAGCAGGAATTCCTCTTTCTTTACTGCCCAAAGGAGTCACATGACTTCTTTGTCCTTAGGGGAGTATGGTGCAGGAGCACCTGAGCACCTGAGTGCTCAAAACCCATCAGGTATAAAATTTTGTTGCATATTAAGCATGTGTGTTTATTTTATTCTTCTAGTAGGTTTAATAGGTTTGTCTAGTGGTTTAATAAGGTTTGGAACTCATTTTGTTGAAGAGTTTCCAAGATTTTTGATTTTTGCTCACTAGGCCAAAAATTGTCAAATCTGGGTCAAAATGAGCATTTTTGCATTTTTGTTGTTTTAAAGCCTTGAAAGGAATTGGAGCATGTTTATTTAGTGTTTCCAAATTATTTTGAGTCATTAGATTGAGTTCCAAGTCATCGGGAGTCAAAATGCAACTTTTGAGCAACAAAAGTTGTCAAAAAGTTGTCAAAAGTTGTCAAAATGTGATTTTTGGTGGTTTTGGTAGTTCCAGCCTGTACCTGTCCATACAAGGGCTTTAATGAGATGGCACATGTAAAAAAACCATGTTCCCATCATTGTATGGGTTGGTCTTATTGGAAAAAGTGAAAAAAAAAACACTCTTTTGCTCTTGTTTTTGTGAGTTTTCAACTAGTTTTCTGCACTTTGTGAAGTACAGTCCGTACCATGCCATAAACAGGTTGTACCGATACTGTTTCTCTTTGTGTATGAACATCATTTAATGCTTAAGTAGTTGTATTTGAGTTTTATTGGTATTTGAATACTTTTTGCTTGGAGTGGTTGTGTTAAGGCATTGGTTTGAGTTCTCAATGGAGGTTCCTCTATGGTCCAATCAGTTTCCTTGAAGTTTGTTCATCCATGGCTTTGAGGGAACTTGTTGGATCACCTGTACATACTGTACCATACTCCTATTTTCTTTTTCTAGCAATGCATAAGAGTTGGTAAGCCCATGGCAAGTGTGTGAAGGCAACAACTTGGCTTGGGTTCTCTTTAAAAGTTTTGTATTGTACCTTGCTCTCATAGCATTGTACATTGATATATTGAAAAGTGTTTAAGTTGAAAATGACAAAGTGAACTTACCATTCTTGTCCTTTCATGACTTGGGTGGATGTGAAGATCCATATGAAAATCTGATTCAAAACAGTGAGTCACTGTTTTCCTGCTAACTGTTTGTAGAAATTCCATTGCCAACACTCATTTGGAACAAATGGAATGATTGGAAATTTATTTTGTAATCTGGAGAAGTTTTTTGAAAGTATTTGATTCTCAAGTAACTAATGTTCTATGGTTATTGTTGTAATGGACCTAAATAAGGATCCACAAGGAGAAACTCACAATATTTCAACTTGTAATGCAGTCATAATTTTATGAAGATCTAGTATGATCAAGCTTGTAAGACCTTTCAAGAAGGTTGAATACTTTGTATCAGTTTGTCATTGACATCCACGTGCAGGCCAAATACATATTCATTGCTGGTCTAAAGGCAAAATATATGCAAACAGTCAAAAGACTGTCAAAAACAGTGAAGGCGGGTTCACTGGTGACAGTCATAAAAAGAAACAGAGTTCTTATTTTCTTTGAAAATGGTTCTAACTCATGCATAATCAATAATGCTTCTTCATTTGATGTTCTCCATGCATATTTGGACTTTATATTGTTGAAAAAAATAAATGCAAAACTAGGAAATGTTGTTGTTACAGTCATTTGGACTGTTATTTCAGTGTGAGGGCAGCAGTATGACAAGTGTTTGACCAAAAGAAAGTTGTAATAAGGCAAATTTGGAACTTTGATAGCATTTGTGGTATGTCAAAGCATAGTTTGAAACATTTGGTTGGGACTAGTAACCTGAAGAAGACCTTTGTATTGTAAACCCTCACTAAAACCATTCAAAACCCTTGAAAAGTGACTTAAATGGTGGAAAATCTTCAAACAGGCCGTACAACACTTGGATTAGCAAAAATCTTTGAGGTTGCATCATAATTAGACCATTCCTAAAAGGGTTTGTCATGAAATTGAGCAGATTTAACAGGGTGAGCAAATTTCACTAGCAACTAGGGCTAATTCTAGTAGCCTTTTTAAGGTTGATTTGGCAAATTGGTGAAATCGGGAAGGAGGGAAGAGTTGTAATTTGTTTCAAACCATCAAAGTTGACAAGTGATGACCAGAGACAACCTTCTATGAGCTCATCAGCAATACATTTCAACATTTGATCAAAATTGACTTTTAGAACCTAGTAATGCTTTGAGTAACTCAACACTCTTGTATCCAAAATTGGGTAGTTTCACTCCTACAAGTGAAGGACAGTCAATCAGACTTTGCCAACCTGTTTAGTAGACCATCAAACACATCAACATGCCTGAAACATTGATAGAGGCAAGCAAAGATTCATAAATCATGGTTCTTCAACAGTTGCCCATTCCTGGAAGAGAGGAGATCCAGCCAGTTGGACAACCAAACTTGTTTGTTTTTAGTGACACACAAGAGGACCTCATTTCAGACTTGAATGCTCTAGCTTGGAAGGTAAGGAGGAGTGATGTGCAGTATAATAGGGTGCAAGCTGTGTTGAACAAAGAGGAGGAGACAGGAGAAAGGTTTAGGAGAATGCCATTTGCTCCTAGAGATTGAATGGAAAGATAATTGAAACAAAGCCCACTAAAACTTGAAAAGACTAAGTCCTACCTTACCTCCTCATCAATTATCTCTTCAACCAAAGGAGAAGGCACTCTTACTTCATTATCCTCCATATCTATGTCCATCTCATGTTCTTCAATTGTATTCTGGTTAGGCACAACAGATGCGGCACTCAAGGTCGAATGACCTTCATTTGATTCGTGTCTTTCCCCCATAATTTTCTTTCCCTTGGCCTTTCTAGAATTTCCAAGAGGCTCTTTTCTCTTCGGGGACCCAACATTTTCTGGATTCCAAGCATTGCCTGAAGAGATACCATGGTTGGAAGGCATAGAATCATCCATTCCCATCAAATCATAAGTCAAGGCAACACCTTTGGACTTTAGCTTCTTTGTCTTCTCAGATGTCCACCACTTAGAGTATTCAACCACTGTCTTCATAAGGTCTGCCAAATCCAATCTTTCCCCTTCTACCACTCAATCGAGGCAAGTGGCCCATTTCTTATTTTCTCGAAACCCGGTTGTTCAAGTTCAGGACTATCTTATTTTCTCGAAACCCTGAATACTTTTGTTGCTCTTGCCATGCCTAGCGGAATTCTTGACCAAAATCTTCTTCTGATTTTGAAACTATTGGTTGCATTAGCCCAATAATCCTCTAAATCAGTTATGTGTTCAAATACAATTCCTTCTACTCTTTTCATCTTATGGAACGGATCAAAGTTCCTTTTTGCCTTGTATTGGTAGAAGGGGTACCATGCCAGCTCTTTTTCAGCATTGGCAGTAGCTTGTCCTGATGGACATGTCTCCAATCCATTTCCAATAGTGAGAGAAGATGTTCCTGCCTTTTACTGCTTCTCTCTCTGAACCGTCATGAAGCTCTCCAGTTGCCTCACAACTTCTAGCAGCACAACTCGGTTGGTGGGATAAATTGGGAGCTTGTAGGGAGATCCATAAAATCCCTGAATTCTGATATAGGTGAATTTGGGTATTGGATATATCAATACCTGAATCTGCTTATGAGGTCTTTTGACTCTTGAGAGAGTCTTTGATGTAATCCACCTTGCAGTGTTTGCGTGATATGCATCAGAAATGCATCATTCACCTTCTTGAAATGTAATTTTTCTTCCATATGCAGCTGGGGGTAACAATCTTAAACATGAACTAATTCTCCTTGTTTCCCACCTCTCCTTTGCAGGTGAGGCCTCTGTATCTATAAGTTCTAGGAAGGGAATAGAACAAATATGAACTCGTGTAGAAGATTTTATCTCCCTCCAAATTTTTCAGCTGGATGTCCAAGTTGTTGCTTATTATCTAAGCCCAGTCAATCATCTTGACTCCATTCATTATCTCATTAATGAAATAATACATCCAAGGCTCAAATGGAGCACCTTGGGGATTACCCATTATTCGGTTTAAAAGGACAATCATGTCTCCAATATATTCTTTAAAATATGCCCTCACCAAGTTCTTCTTTGATAGCTTAGAGAACCCCTTTCTTGGTTTGTCCAGCCATGAATGATCGATGGTGGCCTCATACTCCTCCATGTGGTCTTGATACATTTGATTGGCCTCATCCTTGGTCACATATACAACATTATGATATTTTGGGATTCTAAATGCTTCCCTTATGGCTACATCACTGATATTAGCCAACGCTCTTCTGTTTGGTGCTATAACATCTTTACTATCAGGGTTATAGTGCCTAGCACACTCGACTACCAACTTTGTGCACTGCATAGTAGGGAGAAAGCAAACAACATGTACGATGTCACTCTTCATCATCTTACGCGCGGTCACAGTAGGCACAAGGTTGTCCAAGCCGAACATTGTTTTATTAAACTCCCTTAGATTGATATGTTCGAGGTTGGTATCACTGACATTCTTCCATTTCAGGTTCATCCTTGATTCAGGAGGAGCATCCTTGTCTACTTGAAACTTCATCACGACTGAAATCTATGAAAACACATGAAGCCTAAGTTAGAAATCAGAATTTCAATTTAAAACTTGAGGTTTTGAATGACTAAGTGGTTGAAGTTGTTTACTTCATTTTTCATACTTAGCCATTGAAATAGAGTTTTCACATGTATGAACTTGGAAAATGATAATAAAACTCCGTACTCTAAATTCTGATTTTAATCCAAAAACTAGGTCTGCAATAACATCAAACTTAGCCAAACTTGCTTTGAAAGGTGGGAAATAAGAAAGAAGATATGAATATTCAGTCCAACTTGATCTTTCCTATTGAAATTTTGGACAAATCTCTTAAAATCACCTCCAACGAACTCAGAAAATCTAATAAATCTGCCTTCAAAACCAACTTCACCTTTGATATAATGAGAAGAAAAATACAAGAAGATAGAAGGAACTCGATGAAAACTCAAAAACCGTGATGAATCTGCCTCCTATCAGTTGGTTTAACTCCCAAAACCTGAGAATGCTATGGTTTGAAATGATAGTAAAACTCAGAACCTGCAAAAACTTCTTTGAATCTCCCTCAACTTGTAAGAATACCTCTTAAAAATGCTCTCAGCACCTTGGAATTTGAACTCTTGTGTGTAAAAATGAAGGAAAGGATGTCTTATTTGTATTGAAGTTGGGTTTCATAATTAGAAACATGCAGATCCTCTTCCAATTCATGTTTCCAATTCGATTTCAGTCTAGGATACTCATGGAGAAAGTTTCTAATTTAATTTTGGGATGTAATGTCATCCTCATCTAGTTTGAATCTCTCACAAATGTAAGTTTCTAATTTCATTTCTAGTCTCAAAATCGACTCAATCTACAAGATTCATCCCACAAGAAAATTTCTATTTTCAATTCTATGTTCGAATTCTCCAAGATCTTGCTGACATAACTCAGAATATTCTATTTTTTTTTAACTTAGTAAGCAACCTTTGACTTATTTTGACCTCCATTATGAGTAGGGGGGACTTTGTTGAGTTTGTCTCATCATTAATGACTTAAGGCGGACTTTACTTGCCTTGTGCACTTTGCAACCATTCCCTAGGGCAGACTTTATTATCTTGTGCACCTCACCTAGGGCAAACTTTGCTCACATTATGCATAATAGGGCGGACTTTGAAGGGGTTGATTACATCTATACCTCACCTTGGGCGGACTTTGTGGAACTTGAAAAATCTTAACCTTTCATTGCAAGGCGGACTTTGTTGATGCATGATCTTAAGAGGGCGGACTTTTTGCTCCCTCCAAACACTTAGAAATTTCCTTCAACTCTGTCAAGACAAACTTTTTCATACTTAGGCATCCTTTCTCATCACCTTGGGCAAACTTTCTTGCCTCCTTGGACCTCCTTCATGGGTGGAGTTGCTTGGGCGGACTTTGAGAAGGTCTTGGAAACCTTGGAGGGTGGACTTTTTTTAAGTTCATACACCACTTTGCATCTCCTTAGGTGGACTTTGTTGAGTTATCAAAGATAGGCAGACTTTTTGAGTCTCCTTCAATGCAAGGTAAGGGTGGACTTCCTTGGGCAAACTTTGAGAAGGACATGACCATGCTCCTTTCACCCTTAGGCGAACTTTCTTTCAATGCACTTCATATGTGTTCCTCCTAGGGCGGATTTTTTGAGTCCCCTTTTCATCATGGGTAAACTTTAAGATTTATGCACTTTCTACTTCACCTTGGGCGGACTTTGGAGGGCAGACTTCTTGGCTCATTCTCCAAGGCTATCATGAGTAGGGTAGACTTTTTGTGAGTCTCCATCATGGGCGAACCTTTTAGGAACCATGGATGGTGGACTTTGTTGGCCTCCTTGCACCATCTCTATCATCCATAGGGCGGAATTTTGTCTCTCCTCCATGGCAGACTTTGGAAGATTTGAGAAACCATGGAGGGTGGACTTTTGAGACTTCCTTACACATTCTCCATCATGGAGCGGACTTTTAGGATTTCCTGTCATTTATTCACCACCAAACATGATTAGCCAGACTTAGAGAAATACTCAAAATTTAATAACTTCTTCAATTTTAACCAGATTAACATGATGTTTGAAATCCATACTCAGGTAACCCATCCGAAGCATCATGACCCCTAAAATGTAGGAACTTAGCTTTTTGGGTAAAAACTTGAAAGTTTTCAATCATGATAAATGCCGGTCAGTGGTGTTGGTGCAAACCCTAGGTCCCCACTCTGAAAAAGAAAAAGAAGACATCCCTAAAAAATAGGGAAAACTTTCTAAAAATATCCATCTTGGGGATTGAGCTAAAAATGCCAAAAACAAAACTTTCTAAAAAATAGGAAAAAGCAAAAAAATAAACATTTTTTTACAAAAATAGAAAGTTGTCTGAATTTGCTCAAATCAATTGTGTTCTTCGTCCTTCGGCGTTTCTGGGCACTTTGACGGTGTCTAGACTCTTTTATCACTTGGTTTGCAAAAACTGGCTTTCAATCCTTAAGATACAAACCGTTCAAAACTTGACAAAACTGAGCAAAACTAAAGTGGAAGGCCATGGGACACTAACAAAAACCCTACAAAGCAAGAAAGGAGAGTCTCCTCATTCTCAATGGGGTGATGTGTGGAAAAGGTCACAATATCTGGCGACTCCACGAGGGGAATGTTCCTGAACATTCCTAAGATAAAATCCATTTCAAACTCAGAACTAGAAATTAATTGTGGCTAAGTTACCCGCTGGCTAAGAAAGGCACTCAAAAAGGAAGAGGAATCCTAAATTGTATCAAGATCTATCACCCTTCAATTACAAGTGTGTGCAAATGCATTCATTCCTGGCTCATAAGACCATTATGACTCTTTGGTTCCATCATGGCAAGTCACGTAGTTTAAGTGTTCTTTTGTCTTAACTCCAAAAGAATCCTTGGATAGAGCCTCGCTGCCAACGAACGTGCATAGCCTCAGCGAGGTTATCTCTATAATCTCATGGAGATTGCTCTACTTCCAGCGATTTATGTTTTGTTTTAAGGGTACACCTATAGAGATTTCCGCACACCCAAAAGCCAAATATTTGATTTTCTTCTTTTTCTTTTGTTCTTTCTTGATATTCATTTCTTTTCACATATTTCCACACTTTGGCTCGTAAGCAATGAAGCTCAAAATGGGCTTGAGCATTATAGTGGCACTGAAGTAAGACTTTTGATGATTTCTTTATGTTTTCTCTTGCCATAACTTCACTTCGAGAGACCAAAATGACTCAGAGAATTCTTTAAGTGTATAAGATATAATGACTGAAAGACTTAGTGTCAAGATACAATCGATGATTCCCTTTCTAGTCAAATACTAATCCCAACTTTAAGATACTTTAGAAACAATTAATCTAAAATTCACAAGCTCTCCACAAATATTTACCAAAGGAATACCCCGAACATAAACTGGCAAGGTCAAACCAGTGTGTGTGTGTTAAGCGGCATCACCCTTTCGCTAATGCGAATCCTCTCTTACTACTAAACTAAAGCACGTGAAGGCAAGCGAAAGCAAAAACAACTAAGCTAATGAAAGCAAACTAAACTAAGGAACAAAAACGAAAGCAAACTACTCTAAGAAAACAAAGACAACTAAACTAAACACACAACCAAAGCAAAACTACTCTAATTATGTACAAACTAGTTCCACCACGGAACTCAGGGCATGAAATAATGTTTTAGAAATTGCCCGTTAACGTTAACGGGTAGAGGAATGTCATCACCTGTCAAGGTCTTCAATTTGAAAGCATTCTCTCCTGGTATCTTGGCAATTTGGTATGGTCCTTTCCATAAACAATCAAACTTATCGTGATCTCCTTTTCGCTCATGGGCTTTATCCCAATAAAGGACCAAATCTGAGATTCTGAATGCCTTTATGGTAGCTCGTCTATCAAACCATTGTTTGGTTGTCCCTTGATATTTGGCAAATTTCTCCAGGGATTGATCTCTTTGTTCTTCTAGTAATAACAGTTGAGAGAGGAGAATTTGAACTCTCTCTTCTGGATTCAAAAATTCCTGCATAAATTTCAGAGTTGGAATTCTCAGTTGGATCAAGAAAACTGGATCCTGTCCATAGACTAAATGATACGGGGAAGTGCCCAAGGATTTCTTGGCTCTTGTTATGTCTGCCCATAGAGAAAACCTTAATTGAGTGTGTGCCAATCTTTCGGATTTTTCTCTAGCAACTTTTTTATTACACTGAGCAAACTCTTGTTGGTTGATTATGCCAGTCCATTACCCCGGGGGTAATAATTTGATGAAAACTTTAAAGTGATGCCATAGTTGAATGCCCAGTTAGAAAATCTTAGAGAAGTGAAAGCGGAACCATTATCACATACTAAAGCATGAGGGCATCTGAATCTCGTGATAATGTGCTCTTCAAGGAACTTAATTACTGCATCTGTTGTACAATTCTTTAATGCCTGAGCTTCAAACCATCTGGTGCAATAATCAGGTGTTGTCAAGATGTACTTGTGTTGTGCTGATGATAGTGGGTTTATTGCTCCAATAAAATCAAGTCCCCACATAGCAAATGGTTTCACTTCTGTGATTGGTTGCAGTGGCATCACAGGGTTCTTTTCTCTAATTGTAGAAACCTGACAAATGCGGCATGTCTTTACATGTTCATAGGCATCCTTAAAAACATTAGACCAATAATATCCCACCCTTAGGATCTAGAAAGCAATTGCTTGGCTTCCTCCGTGACTTGTTCCTAATTTGGAATGGAAATGTTCTATGATTCTTTTAGCTTCATTCTTTCCTACACATTGAAGGTATATACCTTCATGATTCTTTCTATAGAGTACTGATCCTTGAAGCATGTAGCATTGACACTTGAGTCTGAAGGCTCATTTCTATGTTGAGTTCATGGAAGCGGGGTATCTTTGATCTACCAAATATGACATTATATCATAGTACCATTCCTCTTGGTAAACATTAGTCAAAATATACGCTTGTTGCACTAATCTAGGTCCTTCAGCTTCCATAGTTTGTGTTAGGGCTTGTCCTCAGACTAGTTTCATTGGTTTTTGTATGCGAGAAAAGTGGGCTGATAGAACTCAATATGTGAAAAACGGAGCTCTACGGAGCCTTGCTCACACACCCACAGGACTTCTTGGTGCAAGCTACGGAGTCATGAAGTATGGCTCAACTTCCCAAGGATGGTTCCATGGTTCTCTATCTTGCACGGTCCCTCAAACCAATGTTTTTGCTCTCAGATCACTGAGCAAAATGGTTTAGGGATGACAAATGCAAGAACGAGGGATGCTTTTGTTGATTTTAATATGAGATGCATCCTAAGCTATGCATGATCCTAGAAATGCAATAAACTAGCTATAAGATGACAAGGTTAGTAAACTAGACTATCCTAGCATACTATATTAGTTCATGATTTAAGCTAAATGATAAGGAACATACTCTAAATTAGCATATTTAGATTAATTCTTGTTTAAAAGAGAAGCTAAATGATTGAGCATAAAATAAGATATGAAAGCTTGAATGGATTTAAGTATAAGTGTGATGCTAAAGACTTGGATATCTGAAAATGGAGGAATGAGAGCTCTATTTATAGCAAAAATAGGGCAATGGATGGTCAGGATTGAAAGAGTTAATCAAGGGCCAAGTTTGAAAGTTGGGAATCCATGTTTGCAATTGGCACCAATGAAATGGTGACAATTGTCAACATAAGGTTGGTTGAGAGGAGATGTAAGAAGCATTAAATGCTTGAGAAGACCTCATTGTTACCCTAGGGGTTAAGGGTTAAGGTTAAGTCAGGGTTATCCATTGGATAAAGCTTTTACCCAAAGGATAAACTCTTGTGCAAAGGTTTAAGGATAACCATGGTCAAAGCAATAAATGCTTGATGAGACCCTTGGGTTAGATGGAGGTTGAGTTTATGGAATTTCTTTAACCATGTAAGAGGGTTGAGTTAATCATTAATGGTTATGAAGACTTTGGGGATAAATTTGTAAGAGTCCTTCCAAATTTGGGGGCATTCAACAAGTTAGCTTGTTGAATGGATAAAGGCTTTAATGCAATTTGAAGACTTTGCTCCAATTTTGAGAAGTGACCACCTCAAATTTATCGAAAAGGGATAATGGATGGGTTTGGGTTAATTAATTAGGTTTAGAAGAATCTAGAAGAGGTTAGAAAGAGGGTTAGGATGGAAGTGGGAGGTGTAGGATTTTGCAAGTGGGTGAGGGAAAATAGGTTTTAATTGAATTTAATTCAATTTGGTTGTAATTAAATAAATTAGATTTATTTAATTTAGGATAACTATTTTAATTAAATTTGAATTTAATTAAAAAGTGTACAGGGGCTTTAATTGAATAAAATGAATTTATCCTATTAAATGGTATAGTGAATTTAATTGAGTAATTTACTTAATTAAATAGAGGAATGTGGGTTATTTAATTAAATTAGATTTAATTAAATAGAGAAATGAACATAAAATATTCATTTAGGAATATGGTCATTTTTATATGTCTACAGTTTCAACTCAATATCATATTCCTGGATAGTGACGACCCACTTTCCTCATCTTTCTCCTAGCTCATTCTACATCAAGAGTGTCTTAATAGCAACATTGGGAATGATGGCAAAAATTTTGCTTCTTAAAATATAGTGCCTAAACTTCTTAATGGCCTTTACTAATGCATAAGCCTTCTTTTCAACACTAGGATACCTTAGTTGTGCATCCTTGAGGGGTGAGCTCATGAAAGCTATAGGATGCTCTTCTTTTTCTTTCGTCCCTTGTGTGAGTATTGCGGCACATGAATTCTCGGATGCAAAGGAATACAAGTAAAATGGTTTGGTGTAGTCCAGACTAACCAAAACAGGAGCATCAATTATAGCTTGCTTAATTTCCTCAAACTCTCTCCTTGACTATGGTGTCCATTCCATCTTAGCACCCTTTTTCAACATTTCATTTAAGGGTTTCACTATCTCAACAAAACCGATGATAAACTTTCTAACAAAATTAATCTTTCCGAAGAAAGATCTCAACTCCTTTTGACTAGACAACAGATTGATTCTTGAAATAGCCTCAATATGCTCATGATCAATTAATATAACCTTCTCTGTGATTAGGTGTCCTAACAACTTGCCTTCGGTGACCCCAAATATGCACTTCTTTCGATTTAAGGAAATTCCATACCTTTGACACCTTCGGAATATCTTTCTCAGGTCTTTGACATGAATCTCCCTTTCTTTTGAGAACACAGTAAGATCATCCATGTAGATGATTATACACCTCCCAATCAGCTCTCTGAAGGCAATATCCATGACCCTCTGAAATGTGGCTCCTGTGTTGATTAACCCAAAGGGCATCCTTTTGTAGGCAAATGTTCCCCATTTTGTTGTGAATGCAGTCTTCAGTCTGTCTTCATATTCAACAAGTACCTGATTATAGCCTGAGTATCTGTCCAAAAAGGACATCATCTGTGACCCATTCACAATTTGTAAAACTTCACCAAGAGATGGCAGGGGGTAATTGTCTTTTTCTGAGGCTTTGTTCAAATTTCGGAAATCAACACACAATCTGATTTCTCTGTTCTTCTTTCTGACTGGGACCAAGTGGGCGACCCACGTTGAATGGCGCACTGGGAATATGATCCCTATTGCTACTATTTTTTTTACTTCTTGGTATATGAGAGGTTCCAATAGTGGGTTAACTGGCCTTTGGCGTTGCTTGAAAGGTTTATTGTCTTGTTTGAGGGGAATCATGTGTGTGATGATAGAAGTATCATAAGTTCTCAAGTCTTCATAGCTCCATGCTATGACATCAACATACTCCTCTAAAGCCTGAATTATTCCAGCCTTTTCTTCTGGTGTACAAACTTTGCCTATGTACAAATTTCTAATATCGTCTTTGGTTCCCATATTGACTTTCTCGTACTGGTCACCATCAATCTTTTGACTCTTTATTTCATTGATTTGGTCATGATCAAACATTCTCTCTAATTGTATCATTCCTCTAAGGATAAAGTTTGTTTTCAGATTTAAGATCCCATCATTATCCAATTCTACTTCTTCCTCTGTCTCTTTGTCATCAATCATCTGGGTTGCAAATACATCTAAACTTGTCAAAAACTCATGAATTTGATCATCATCCTCAAATACCTGGAAATTCATGATATTATCTGGGATTGAGGGGTTTAGTGACAGTTCTATGGAAAGTTGATCCATGCTCTCTATGGCAAGAGGCTCAAGTGAACTTGTTGCTTGAGCTAAGGTATTGGCAATTTGATTATCTGCCCGCCCTACTAACTGAATTTTGAAAGCATCAAAACTCTTGAGGAGATCCTAGATTCTGTTACAGTAATGAGATAATCTCTTGTCATGGCAGACATACTACTTTCTTACTTGCTTTACTATTATGTCTGAATCTCCAAAGGTATGTACAATTTTAGCTTCTTTACTTATGGCGAACAACAACTCGTGAACTAGTGATTCATCCTCGGCTACATTATTTGTGCAGGGAAACTGAAGTCTGCGAGCTATAAGAAACGTCTCCCCATCAGGACTAGTCAATTTGAATCTGGCTCCTGCTCCTTTCTTTGAATAGGATCCATCAAACCTTAGGATCCAAGCTTGCCCTTCTGGTTGAGACCACACTGAAATTTGTTCTTCCTTTTCTCGTCCAGGTGACGGAGCTTGGACCTCCATGATAATTCGATCAAGTTCTTCTAACACTTGGTTTATTTCACCTTCAATTTCTTGTTTGATCATTCGGGAGGACGATGAATCTTGTATTTAAATGGTGCACTTACGACGATCTTGCAATTGATCTTCCTCTGTATATTCAATTGTGTTTTCTTGAGGCTCATGCTTTTGATGATCTTGTTTACTTTCTGTAGCATGTTTAGGATCTACAAATTGTTGGAGCATCTAACGAGCTTCCTTGATCGCTTTGTGGCATATTTTGTAAGTGAACTCTGAATGAGATGTGTCGTGGACTCGACACCAATTAGTTAGCAATAATTCATGAATTTTACTCCTCATTTCTACTCTCTGGCATATACTTGTCCAGATAAACTCTTTGAAACTCTTGAATAGTTTCTCTTCTTTGTCTGGATCATCAAGTAATGTGAGCTCTAATCCTTCTTCAATAGTTTCCTCAATGGAGGAGGCATGTAATATCAAGACTTCATTTACTCTAGGTGTATAGGAACCTAGATCTGTCTCAAGAAACAATATTTCATTATTCTCTCCATATTCTGTAATCATCAGCTTAAGTCTTGGGGTGCTATCGATTTTGATTTGATTTGGAACTCCCCTCCATAGCAGCCACATGTGAGAAAAGTCCGTGGAAATGTATGCATTCACTCTTCTGGACCAATCCCTGCTTAACAACATGCCATATCCATCTGGGATACCGGATATCTGCGATGGAAATGTCGATACAACTTTGTACTCTTGGATCTGTTGCTAATTGCATGTGGATATTATTTAGCTCTCCCATCATGGGTACCTCTGTCTTGTCTAGCTGTGTAACTTTCTTATTAGTCCTTGTCGGAAGAAGTCCTAACCTTTGACAAACGGCTAGTGGCATTACATTGTTGAAGGCACCGAAATCAACTAGGTAATTGTGTAACATCTTGCCAAATATTCTTACTGACAACAAAAATGGAGCAGGTTCATCTTTACCTTGGTAGAAAACTATCGGGTTTTTCTCTTGTTTTTTTTCCTGCGTCTCGGAATGAAAACCTTCCTTTTGTGAGGTCTGCGACAATGCATTTGCTAAAATTTCTTCTCGAGATATGTCTATGTCCATTAGGACCTCTTTTGGTGCCATATTTTTCTGGTTTTCAACTGATGTATGTATTACTCCTACAAAATCAAGAGGTTGTTGTGGAGCATTGAACGATACAACAATGGTATTAGCAGGAGCATTGAGCACTCCCCTGTTTACTATATTTTGCGGGGGAGTTCTTGGTGCAATAGCTTCAGTTACACTACCTAAAACTATTTCTCTAATCTCATGAACTTTCATTAGCTCAATCAAAGGAAGACTAACTTTTATCTTCTTGAATTCCTCTAACACAAATGAGCTCAATCTCTTTAACTCATCTTTGGGACCATCTTTTGCTTGAGTTTGAGTTGGCTCTTGTTGGGAGATTGTTGGGCACCTTTGCTCTACTTGAGGAGGGTTGACTGGTCTCGTTCCGTTGGATTGGATATTCAGTTGGCAATATTCAGGAGAATCTTTGGGAGGAACTGGTGCATTGGTAGCATTGGGATTTGGTGGGGTTTGGAAGTTATTGGGAGGAATAGATGTGGTTAGAGGCTCATTATACCAAGTATTCCTCTGGTATACCCTAGGTTGGTTTCCAAATGTTTGTTGGAATGTTTGCACTTCTCTTGTCCCTTCTACCAAGACACTATCATATAATGGTGGATTACTATAGCCATTAATTGTGGTTGGCTGGTCTGATGCAACTTGGACTTCAGGGTTAACTTGACCTTGTGGCGCCTCCACGGGGCTATTAGCAGATGCGGGTGGAAATCTTTGACTGGGCTGGTATAATGAGTCATTCTAGGATGGGGTTCTGACGTTCTCTATGACTAAAGCTTGGTCATACCTTGTTATGAGAACAATCTCATATCCGATCATTGGAGAATCTTTTGTTTCTGAATTTCTTTTCTCACTCCAGAAAATATCTATTGCTACTTGAAACTCATGGCATTGCAACTCAGAATGTTGATCAGTATTGTGCAACCTGCACCACCCTGATAATGCGGCTTCAACTAGGAATACTTTGTCTGCATGACGATTGTCTGCAGCAAGCTGGATATCCAAGGGAGATGGCACGGTACCATTGTTAGGTCCAGTGTTCCATGTCTTTTTCTGGGGAACTTGATTATTATTCCACAAACTTTGGTTATTTCCTTGGTAATTTTGGTTCTCTTTGGAAATTTTGATCATCTCGTTGATATCCCGAAGGACCTTGCCCTTGGTAATTCCCTTTATAACTTCTTTGCATATTATGTATTTGATTGTTTTGACCTTTCAAATAGGTCACTTCTGCTGACAGTTTCTTTACTTGATTAATTAATTCCCTCATTTCATCTTTCTCCTCCTAGGTTCGACTCAAAGTTGTCACATTCTAGAGGTATATCGGTTGTAGTGGAGGTACTTGTGAGACAGGTGTTCCTGGATGGAGAACCAACTGATTACTGGCCTTGGGAATCAGGTTCATCACCCATGTATTCTGAGACAGAGCTCTATTGATATTCTGAATCTGACCTTGCGCGACAGGATTTCCTAGATAGTTCAAGGGTCCTGTAGCAGTACCTACTTCCAGATCATTGCTAACTGAAATAGATGAAGCATATGCTTCCTTCAAATTAGTTGGGGGTGTGCCTTTTGACTTCACAAACATGGAAGTGAGGCAATCTAATGCTACATAGTAGACAGGCAATGTTGCAGCATTATTCAAATTGTAAGGATCTCTCAGCCTTGTGTAAGTTTTATGAAATCTATTGTTGAAAGTGCTAATAGGCTCATGCTCTTGCCTTCTTATTTCCATGAATTGTCGATATAACTCAGATGGAGAAATTGGTGATTTGAACTTCTCTAAGAAAGTGTCTTTCATCTCTTGCCAATTATGGATAGAGTCAACTGGCAAGTGGATATACCAATGAGAGGCTTCTTCATCAAAAGTATAAGGAAACAATCTGCAGGCCACATCCTCATGCTGGATATCTCTATTGTGAAGGAGATCTTCAAAAATATTTATATGCTCATCAGCTGAGCGGCTCAGGTCACCACTATGAAACTTGGAACAAAATTGCTTAGGATTCTTTGGCATTGCATTATAGGTTGTAAAAATCATAGGAGATGCATTAGCTGGGTACCACACCATTAAGACGTTTGTTTAGGAAACTCTTGGTTGAACTTGTTGAATAGTTGGTGGTAAAGATACTGGAGGTGAAGACCTTTGAATCAGAGTGCTTGGAACTTGAGAGGCGGGAGTTTGGAATAAATTGAAAATATCTTCTTCTTCAAGCTTGTCCTCTTTTGATTGATGTTCTCCTCTCCTTGGTGAAACTACCTTTTTCTATTTGGATCTTGTGGGTCATTCTAACTCTACAAACTCCTTGGATGAGCTCAGAGTTGATCTTAAGATTCTTCCGAATTTATCAGGAGAGAAAGAATTGATACGATCCAGTGTAGCATCTACTCTTGTTGAGGCAGTGCGGGAGCAGGTACAAGAGCTAGATCAACTTCTTGAGGTGGCAATAAGCGTTGCTCTCTTCGTGTTTGTGTGTCAATGCAATCAGCAATTTCTTCTTCTTCTTCAAGAATGAAGTACATTCGACGCTAGTCAGGATAATTTATTTTCACAGTCCAATCCAAGCTATATAAATCGGTAATTATGTTTTCTTGTTCGTCGTTGAAATTCAAGTCTGGTTGTAGTATTAGTTTAGGATCTCTTCCTGGTTCAAGAGGAATGATTGGTAGACCCATCTCTTACCATATTGATAGACTGAAAGGAGAATTGTCAAATTTCTTTAAGAACTTGTTTGCGAATGGCCAAAATCCTTTGTTTCTCTAGATCTTTCTTGATCACAACCCCTATTCGCTAACCCTCTTCTTCCTCCTCCGTAATAAAGTGACTCACTTGTCTAAACTGAGAATAATTTACTTTCGATTTCCAAGCAAGTGATCGTAACTGATCTACAATGTATGACTGATTTAATCCTTGTTCAGGGTGTTCAAGAGGCAAATCAAATGGAAATTCATGCGGCAACATCGTGCTCTATCATATCTACTATCCAGAATTGATAACTTCAGTTGTTTAGACACTCATTGCTTTCAAAGCCCTCCTTCTAGGGCCATTTTATGTTGGTGTATGTTTTACCGTCTACCAAACATTAGAATAAGATACCCAAAGGTATTCTATCCTCTCCTGAAAAATCATTGTTGATTCCAAGGTCTATATGTGCGAACAAGCAACTTTAGTGGGATAGCTACTTGGGTAGTGTATGCTGAAAATCTCAAGGGGGACTTACGTCTACGAATATCTTTCAAGCTTATGGACTTGATAGATTTATCAATTTCAGGCTCTCTCTTTTTTTGGATTTTTTGAGATTTAGACTTTCAAAAGGGGAAAATGGGATAGGGTTTAAGAAAGTTGATCTAAACTTACAAATTATGGAGATGGTATTAACTGGGTATTCTCTAATGCACTTTGCTTCACCACACTAAGGACAACTACACAAAGTGGGTGCAAACAATGGGTTGTGCTTATGATCGAAGTTTTGGCATACACAGGGGATAGGCTTAGACTAACTTTGCACAGTGAAATAGAAATCATCCATTCACCAAAAGTATGAGCGGAGAAACACCATTAATTAATACTTATCAAATCCTTCATTCAACTCTAATAACTTTAAAAGCAAATCTAAATTGACTTCCAATTAATTGTTGAGGAAATTGAAACCATTCTAATCACTCAAATAACAGAGATTACAAAGCCTTAAGAGAAAGCGCACATGTAATGTATTATTTAAAAAAATGACCTTCATGCAACAATATATCAAAAACCTCACACTCTCCAAATGAGAGGAGGTAGCCTTATATAGCTTTCCAAAAAACAATGAACGACCGAGATCAAACAGTGATCAAGGGCCCAAATTGAAAGCTACAAACCCTAATTAGGGTTTCTCAAAACTCTATCAGTTCAGACAAACAAAAGAGTGACATGTGGCACAACTGCTATTATCACTGAGGTGAGTGTCCAATTTCTCTTTTTGTAGATTCAATGTATCTGGACACAATGAGTCGAACCTCTTCCATAGTGACACTTGGCAAGTTACTAATCTGGAAGTCAATGACGTCCACATCATCAGTACACATGGCAAGGATGCACTCCCACTCAACTGCCTGGACAAGAAACTTTTCGTCAAAGGAGAAAACTCACAATTCTTGAGAGATCCCCTTTATCAATCATCCCCGAGACTTTGAAAAAGCTCGACTAAATTCTGGCTCTCAGGTTCTCTACTTGCAGGTGTTTTTCTAGCATGGCCTCTCTTTGCCAAATTTATGATGCCACATGAAACACTTTACCTAGAATTTCTCTAACATTCTTCTCAATCTCAAAACACTTAAGTCTCAGATTTGTTCAGGACCTCAATCCTGGTGACCAAAGTACAATACCAAGTGTTAAAATCATACTTATCCCCAGCCTAGCTAACACCTAAATCTATCAAGTCTTTCTTTGACAAACCTCAGATAATCCTCAATTGTGGAAGTATTTCATCTTGGATTTCTTCAATATCCTCCCAATTTGCAGCCAAGTCCTGAATTCTGTTGACTAATGAAGAAGCCGACTCATGTGCTGATACCAAATTTTCCACAAGTATGTCAATCCGTGCCGAAGCATCTGAGGTCAATTGCTTACCTTTCCCGAATGTGCCCTTCATGTCCTCATAATCTTTCATCCACCATCTATTTCTCGAGGGCCAATAACTATACCATCAAGAAAAACTATTGGAGGATCAACTTGTTCCTTGGCTAGATTTTGGACAACATCTCTCATTATCTCTTCAACCGAAGGAGAAGGCACTCTTACTTCATTATCCTCCACATCTGTGTCCATTTCCTATTCTTCAATTTTATTCTAGTCAGGCACAACATATGCAACACTCAAGGTCAAATGACCTTCATTTGATTCGCGTTTTTCCCCAATAATTTTCTTTCCCTTGGCCTTTCCAGAATTTCCAGGAGGTTCTTTTCTCTTGCGAGACCCAACACTTTTTGGATTTCGAGCATTGTCTGAAGAGATACCATGGTTGGAAGACATAGAATCATCCATTCCCATCAAATGTTAAGTCAAGGCAACACCTTTAGACTTTAGCTGCTTTTTCTTCTCAAATGTCCACCACTTAGATTATTCGACCATTGTCTTCATAAGGTCTGCCAAACTCAATCTTTCCCCGTCTACCCAATCAATCAAGTCAAGTGGCTCATTTCTTATTTTCTCGAAACCCGATTATTCAAGTTCAAGACTTTCTTCCACTTGATCAACGACCCTGAATACTTTTGTTGCTCTTACCATGCCTAGGGGAATTCTTGACCAAAATCTTCTTCCGATTTTGAAACTACAGGCTGCATTAGCCCAATAATCCTCTAAATCAGTTATGTGTTCAAATACAGTTCCTTCTACCCCAGATCAAAGTTATTTCTTGCCTTGTATTGGTAGAAGGGGTACCATTCCAGCTATTTTTCAATAGTGGTAACAACTTGTGTTGATGGACACATCTCCAATCCATTTCCAATAGTGAGAGAAGATGTTCCTACCTTCTTCTACTTCTCTCTCTGAACCGTCATGAAGCTCTCCAATTGCCTCACAACTTCTAGCAATGCAACTCCATTGGTGGGATAAATTGGGAGCTTGTAAGGAGATCCAAAAAATCCCTGAATTTTTATATAGGTGAATTTTGGGTATTGGATATACCAATACCCGAATCTTCTTACGAAGTCTTTTGACTCTTGAGAGAGTCTCTGATGTAATCCACCTTGCAATGTTCATGTGATATGCATCAGAATTGCATCATTCACCTTCTTGAAATGTAATTTTTCTTCCATATGCAGCTAGGGGTAACAATCGTAAACAGGAAACTGATTCTCCTTGTTTCCCACCTCTCCTCTGCAGGTGAGGCCTCTATATCTATAAGTTCTCGCAAGGGAATAGAACAAATATGAACTCATGTAGAAGATTTTATCTCCCTCCAAATTTTCCAGCTGGTTGTCCAAGTTGTTACTTATTATCTGAGCCTAGTCAATCATCTTGATTCCATTCATTATCTCATTAATGTGGTAATACATCCAAGGCTCAAATGGAGCACCTTAGGGATTACCTATTATTTGGTTTAAAAGGACAATCATGTCTCCAATATATTCTTTAAAATATGCCCTCACCAAGTTCTTCTTTGATAGCTTAGAGGTCGCCTTTCTTGGTTTTTCCAGCCATGAATGATTGATGGTGGCCTCATTCTCCTCCATGTGGTCTTGATACATTTGATTGGCCTCATCCTTGGTCAATTATACAACATTATGATATTATGGGATTCTAAATGCTTCCCTTATGGCTACATCACTGATATTAGCCAACACTCTTCCGTTTAGTTCTATAACATCTTTATTGTCAGGGTTATAGTGCCTAGCACACTCAACTACCAACTTTGTGCACTGCATAGTAGGGAGAAAACCAACAGCATGTACGATGCCACTCTCCATCATCTTATGCACGGTCACAGTAGGCACAAGGTTGTCCAAGTCGAACATCCTTTTCTTAAACTCCCTCAGATTGATATTTCTGAGGTTGGTATCACTAATATTCTTCCATTTCGAGTTCATCGTTGATTTAGGAGGAGCATCCTTGTCTACTTGAAACATCACCGCAACTGAAATCTGCGAAAACACATGAAGCCTAAGATAGAAATCAGAATTTTAATTTAAAATTTCAGGTTTTGAATGACTAAGTGTTGTTTACTTCATTTTTCATACTTAGTCATTACAATGGAGTTTTCACATGTAGGAACTTCGAAAATGATAATAAAACTTCATACTCTAAATTCCGATTTTAATCCAAAAACTAGGTCTGCAATAACATCAATCTCATCCAAACTTGCTTTGAAAGGCGGGAAATAAGAAAGAAGGTATGAATATTCAGTCCAACTTGATCTTTCCTATTGAAATTTTGGACAAATCTCTTAAAATCACCTCCAACGAACTCAGAAAATCTAATAAATTTGCCTTCAAAATCAATTTCACCTTTGATATAATGAGAAGAAAAAGACAAGAAGATAGAAGGAACTTGATGAAAACTCAAAAAACGTGATGAATCTACCTCCTATCGGCTCATTTAACTCCCAAAACCTAAGAATGCTATGGTTTGAAATGATAGTAAAACTCATAACCTGCAAAAACTTCTTTGAATCTCCCTCCACCTAAAAGAATACCTCTTAAAAATGCTCTCAGCACCTTGGAATTCAAACTCTTTTGTGTAAGAATGAAGGAAAGGATGTTTTTTTTGTATTGAAGTTGGGTTTCATAATTAGAAACATGCAAATCCTCTTCTAATTCATGTTTCCAATTCAATTTCAATCTTAGATACTCATGGAGAAAGTTTCTAATTTAATTTTGAGTTGAAATGTCATCCTCATCTAGTTCGAATCTCTCACAAATGTAAGTTTATAATTTGATTTCTAGTCTCAAAATCGATTCAATCTGCAAGATTCATCCCACAAGAAACTTTCTATTTTCAATTCTATGTTCGAATTCTCCAAGATCTTGCTGACATCACTCAGAATATTCTATTTTTTTTAACTTAGTCAGCAACCTTTGACTTATTTTGACCTCCATTATGAGCAGGGCAAACTTTGTTGAGTTTGTCTCATCATTAATGACTTAAGGTGGACTTTACTTGCCTTGTGCACTTTGCAACCATTCCCTAGGGCGAACTTTATCATCTTGTGCACCTCACCTAGGGCAAACTTTGCTCAGTTTATGCATAATAGAGCGGACTTTGAAGGGGTTCATTACATCTATACCTCACCTTGGGCGGACTTTGTGGAACTTGAAAAATCTTAACCTTTCGTTGCAAGGCAGACTTTGTTGATGCATGATCTTAGGAGGGCAGACTTTTTTCTCCCTCCAAAGACTTAGAAACTTCCTTCAACTCTGTCAAGGCGGACTTTTTCATACTTAGGCATCCTTTCTCATCACCTTGGGCGAACTTTCTTGCCTCCTTGGACCTCCTTCATGGGCGGAGTTGCTTGGGAAAACTTTGAGAAGGTCTTGGAAACCTTGGAGGGTGGACTTTTTTGATGTTCACACACCACTTTGCATCTCCTTAGGTAGACTTTGTTGAGTTATCAAAGATAGGCAGACTTTTTGAGTCTTCTTCAATGCAATGTAAGGGCGGACTTCCTTGGGCGGACTTTGAGAAGGACGTGGCCATGCTCCTTTCACCCTTAGGCGAACTTTCTTTCAACACTCTTCATATGACTTCTTCCTAGGGCAGACTTTTTGAGTCTCCTTTTCAGCATGGGCGGACTTTAAGACTTATGCACTTTCTACTTCACCTTGGGCAGAATTTGGAGGGCGAACTTCTTGGCTCATGCTCCGAGGCTATCAAGAGTAGGGAAGACTTTTTGTGAGTCTCCATCATGGGTGGGCCTTTTAGGAACCATGGATGGCAGACTTTGTTTGCCTCCTTGCACCATCTCCATCATCCATAGGGTGGACTTTTGTCTCTCCTTCATGGTGGACTTTGGAAGCTTTGAAAAACCATGGAGGGCCAACTTTTGAGACTTCCTTGCACCTTCTCCATCATGGAGAAAACTTTTTGGATTTCCTATCATTTATTCACCACCAAACATGATTAGCCAGACTTAGAGAAATACTCAAAATTTAATAACTTCTTCAATTTTAGCCAGATTAACATGATTTTTGAAATCAATACTTAGGTAACCCATCCAAAGCATCATGACCCCTAAAAAAGTAGGAACTTAGCTTTTTGGTCAAAACTTGAAAGTTTTTGATCGCGATCGATGCAGGTCAGTGGTGTTGGTGCAAACTCTAGGTCCCCACTCTGAAAAAGCAAAAAAAAGACATCCCTAAAAAATAGGGAAAATTTTCTAAAAATAGTCATCCCGAGGATTGAGCTAAAAATGCCAAAAATGAAACTTCCTAAAAAATAGGAAAAAGCAAAAAAAGAAAACTTTCCAAAAATAGAAAGTTGTCTGAATTTGCTCAAATCAATAGCGTTCTTCATCCTTCGGCGTTTCTGGGCACTTTGACAGTGTCTAGACTCTTTTATCACTTGGTTTGCAAAAACTGCCTTTCAATCCTTAAGACTCAAACCGTTCAAAACTTGACAAAACTGAGCAAAACTGAAGCGGAAGGCTACGAGACACTAACAAAAACCATAGAAAGTAGGAAAGGAGAGGGTCCCCATTCTCAATGGGGTGATGTGTGAAAAAGGTCACAACACATACCACTCCCTACAAATTATATTCTTATAGTGACCCTTATTTTCACTAAACTAACCTTGTGAGGTGGTGAAGTCAAAATCAACATAGACTTCCCTCTCAGGCAATTCAAAGCATTCACTGATGGTGGCTCTGTCCAGGGTGATGAGAAAATTGTTATCCTTTGTTCAAATTTCCCAGGTGTCGGTGTTATAGTGGTTTATACATTCAAGCACTAAATTTATGCATTACACAACAATGGGAAAAGCAGTTGCCTCAAGCAAACCACTCTATGCTAGTCTTTGAGTAATCGGATGTTTGTTTGGGTTGTTCACCTTCTCCTAGAATTCTCCTAAACTAATATGCCCTAGTCTAGTGTCGCAAATCTCCAACAATGTGTTATCTAGACCAAACAAATGTTCACACCCCAACTATTTATACTTCATTTTCATTGACTTTTAGCTTAAAATCTTATATTGTGATCCTGGAAATTTTGCGATAGAGTAACGATTAGGTTACTCAATTTTAGCTCTATAATTTTTTTTTAAATTTCTTGAAACAAGCAATAAGAGAAATTAGCAGAGCATTGGGAGTGTGCAATTAGTAAATTTATTGTTTTTGAGAACAACATTGAGAAAAAAATCTAATTTTTGTTGCTATCAAGCTCTTTGCTCCAATTTTGCTCTTTGCACTCTCAAAACCCTTAGCTCTTTGTTGCAAGTTTTTTTTAATATGTCTACCTCGACTTTGATAGCACTCAATGTAGGGTAGATAGCCTCCACTAGTGCCAACTATCAAATTTGCCTTTTGGAGCAAAGAGTTGGAACTTTAGTTGGTTCTCAAAACCTTGTCAAAGTCCAATAGTATGGGGCCATCCTAAAATTTATTTGCTATATAGTCCTTAAACCGTACAAATTTGCTAAGTTTGAGCATGCATGTCTAAAATCCTAAACCTTAGGCCTTTCTCAAAGCATGCATTATAATTTCATGTTGACTTGCAATAGTCAATTGCCACTTACAACCTTCATGTCTTAAGTCTTGTCTGAGATCAGCCCCTTAGTCTTAGTGATTGCTTGATCTCATTATAGCTATCTCTAGGTCTGTTAGATCTATCTCAACCGCATTGATGCACTAGCACATAGTGGGACCAAGTATAATGAGTGGGTAAAGCTTTGTGCTTGCTTGCTTCTCATTGGAGTGCAAGGGTGCAGTATTAAAAAGATACAAACGAATATTCCTTGTGACAGTGTGTTGTGATGGTATGAGGAAAGAATAAGTATCTGGTCAACTACTAAGAGGGGGGGGTGAATCAGTAGATAGGAAAACTGATACAAACTTCACCAATCTCAAAAATCAATCTCTCAAAATAAACTTAGAACTATCAATGTAATACCATTGTCAAGATAAAAACTCATAAGATAAACCGATTGACTATTACAACAAATTAACAGTAAACAACTTCAAACTCATAAACATCCAAATGCTTTTTCATATGTCAACATTCTTCATTTCTCAATGCTTTTGGTTATCATAACTTATCAAAGTAGTTAAGTAGTTAAGTAAATCAACCATAAGAACATAACCACAAAAACATTCACCACTTGACACATATTTTTGACGTGGAAACCCAAATGGGAAAAACCATGGTGAGATGAGACCCACAAGATAACTATCTGAACTCTTTTGAAGTTCGCCCTGTTAGGAGCCTAGCCTGTTAAAACTTTACAAAAGTCTTGTTAAGAACTGATCCTATTAGGAACCACTCAGTTAAGGGATTGACTACAATGCCTTGTTAGAAGCAATACCCTGTAAGGAGTAACCTCGGTAGAGGATTTGAAAATCCAAGCTAATGGATCACCTTGTTAGAGGATTTGAATAGTACCAAGCTTGTTAGAGCTTACCCGGTTAGGGGATTTCAATTCTGCTTTAATTGTTAGAAAACAAAAGGAGTTTGTTGATCTATTTGAATAGCACTACACTTGCTTGATCAGATCCTTTTCATGCTCCTATTTGCCTTTACTCAAACTGTAGACACATCATCCGGTTCGACAACCACACACTCAACTGATCTTTACCAACTCTTAAACTAAACAAATTCATCGACCTTATAAACAAATCAATTAGGTACGTAACACAACAAAAACTTAATTCTCATAGAGATTACAAACAAGTCGGTTCAAGTATGACCGTTGGATTACATAGCAATCTTTGCACATCAATCAAGAAAACCTTGACCGCTCCTTGATCACCGCTTCATCGAACTTAGTAACTCATCATGTGCTTTGCATTTTATTGAATATACTTGCTCATTCCCTAGACAAAAACCGTTACATCAACTTGCCAAAACCACTTGAAATTGTCTTCATACAATAATCATACATGTCATAATCATTGACGCTCATCATCAGATCATAAACCAATATAACCAATTCACCAAACAATCGGTTAGGGTTTATCAAAAACAACAGGTAGGGTTTATTGGTTACCAGTTCAACTCTCCAATATATAGCACTACCGGTTCACTCCACAAATTCTTCCTACCGGTTACAGAACAATATTACAACAATATCAATAATATCATTACAGGTTAATTGACATCAATGACAACATAACATATCATTAATGCAATCTTCATGCAAATGCCAACAATCTCCCCCTTTGTCATTGATGGCAATACAAATATCAATACCATTGATTGTTGTTGTGATTGTGAATAGGAATCCTAGTTTAAATTACCAAGTATTCACCATGCTCTCCATGTCTTCATCTTGTCACTAGTTCTTCTCCCATAATCACATAATTCTTCTCCCCCTTTGATAGCAATGCCAAATTGAAAGTAAAACATGTAATGTCAAATTTCACTATGCAGCATCAACAATCTGCAACTTGATGCTCGCCCTATGGAATAACTCCACTTCTACACCAATCCTTCTATAAAATTCTGCAAGTAGCTTCGGGATTAATGTAATCTACATCATGCTTAACTGACCTCGTGAAGGGGTACGACCCCTAGTTGACTTCTAAGATACTCAAAAGTAGTCTTAAGCAGAAGTTTAGTAAAGATATCTTCAAGATGCTCCTTGGTAGAAACATGCTCCAAGATCACATCTTTACTCTGCACTTTTTCCCTCAAGTAATGATACTTCAATTCAATATGCTTGGTTCGTGCGTGCAAAATAGGGTTCTTGGAAATATTTATGGCACTTGTATTATCACATAAAATATTTATAGGTTCTGAAATCTTCATCTTAAAACCTTCCAAAATGTGCCTCATCCAGATAGCCTGAGTACAATTCATGTAAGCTGAAACATACTCAGCTTCAGTAGTAGATTGTGTTGTACAACTCTACTTCTTACTACTCCATGAAAAAATTCTTCCTCCAAGAAAAAATGCTCCACCGGTTGTGCTTTTCCAGTCATCAACATTTCCTGCCCATTCTGCATTTGTGTACACCTTCAAGTCAAAGTTTCCTCCATATGGATACCATAATCCATAGTCAATAGTACCTTTCAAATATCTAAAAATCCTCTTGGTTGCTATTAGATGTGTTTCCTTAGGATTCTTCTGGAATCTACCAACTATGCCAACTGCATGAGCTATATCTAGTTTGTTGTGAACAACATAGTGCAATTTTCCAATCATTGACCTGTATTCCTTCTCATCAACAACTATGGATTCATCTTTCTTAGACAACTTACAACCTGTAACCATTGGTGTCCCAACTGGTTTACAGTCACTCATGCCAAATATCTTCAAGACCTCTTTCACATACTTAGATTGTGTGATGAAAATACCATTCTTCATTTGTTGTATTTGCAAGCCTATGAAATTTTTTATTTCTCCCACTAAAGACATTTCAAACTCATTTTTCATTTTATCTGCAAAACTATTGCTCATGTCATCATTACCTCCAAATATGATATCATCTACAAATACTTCGCTGACCAGTATTTTATCTCCTTCAGGTTTTAGATATATGTTACTATCATCACTGGTTATCAGAAAGCATGTCTTCATCAGATGTGTATGAAGCCTTTCATACTATGCTCTCGGTGCCTGCTTTAATCCATATAAAGCTTTATGTAATTTGCATACCATGTCTTTCTCATCAGTCAAAGCATAACCATCTGGTTACTCAATGTATACTTCTTCTTCCAATATCCCATTCAAAAATGTTGACTTAACATCTATCTGGTATACCTTGAATTTCTTATGTGTTGCAAATGCAAGTAAAGTTCTGACACCTTCCAGTCTTGCCAATGGTGCAAAAGTCTCACCATAATCTTCTCCTTCCTCTTGTGCATAACCTTTGCAAACCAACCTAGCTTTGTTGCGAACTACAACACCATCTTCATTCAACTTGTTCTTGAATACCCACTTAGTACCTATCACATTTTTATTTACCGGTCGAGGTACTAGGGTCCATGTGTTGTTCTTCTCAATTTGATCTAATTCCTCCTCCATAGCTTGAATCCAATGATCATCACCAAATGCTTCCTTAGTAGTTCTTGGTTCAATAGTGGAGATCATGCAAGAATTCTCTCTAATTCTTCTTCTGGTTAGTACTCCAACATCCTTATCCCCAATAATATGTTCAGGATTGCGATTCAGTCTCACATATCTCGGAATAACCTGATCATTATCTTCAGGTTTAACTTCTTCATTATCATCATCTTCTTCTGAATTTATCTGTTCTGGATGAACTAGTACATCAGTATTTGCTTTGTCGGTCTCAGATTTCACAATCTTTGGTTCCAAAAACAAAATGCAAGGATCTTCATCCTTTTTCTCCAAACTGGTTTCCTCTAAGACTTTAGGATATTCATCCACTTGAACATCAACGCTCTCAATAATTCTTTGTGTCCGGTTGTTAAAACACTTGTAGGCCTTACTCTTGGTGGAATAGCCAAGAAGTATACCTTCATCACTTTCAGCTTCAAATTTGCTAATATAATGACCTCTCTTAATAAAACATTTGCTTCCAATATCTTGAAATAACTAACATCAGGTGATCTTCCATACCAATATTCATAAGGAGTCTTGTCCTTACCTCTTTTTACCATAATCTGGTTCATAGTGTAGATAGTTGTGTTGACAACTTCTCTCCATAAAGTTTTCGCTACACGTCCTTGTATCAACATCGTCCTAGCAGCTTCAACAACTGATCAATTGTTTCTCTCTGCGATACCATTATGTTGTGGTGTCCTCGGTGCAGAAAGTTGTCATTTGATACCATTTTCTTCACAATATCTAGTGAATTCCTCATAAGTAAATTCACCACCTTGGTCTTTCCTCAGACACTTTATCTTCTTATCGCTCTCCTTCTTAACTAAGTCCCTGAATGCCTTGAACTTGTCAAAAGCTTCAGTCTTATCCTTCAAGAATGTGACCCACATCATCCTTGAGCAATCATTAGTGAAGATCATAAAATATCTGTCACCTTGAATACTTTTTTGTCCTTATTGGTTCACAAAGATCTGTATAAACCAAATCTAACAAATGTTCTGCTGAAAAAGATTTGCTCTTTAAAGTTGAGGATGTCATCTTTCCCAACTGACACTCCTTATATAGAGCATTAATTGGTTTGTCCAATTGAGGCAAACCTCTCACTGTCTTGGACTTACTCACTTTAACAATGTTATCAAAGTTTATATGACAAAATCTCCTATGCCAAAGTCAACTATCATCTATCTTTGCAATTAAACAGTTGCTGACTTTAGGATTAAGGTGAAACAAGTTATCTTTAGTTTGCTTCCCGGTTGCAATCAGTTCACCTTTGCTGCCATAGATTTTGCACATACCATTCTTAAACTCCAATGGGTGTCCTCTGTCATTGAGTTGTGCCACACTCAAAAGATTGTGCTTTAAACCTTCAACCCAGTAGACATCATCTGCATTGCTCTTTCCATTAAGAGAAATAGTTCCCTTACCTTTAACCATGCAAGGTGATTCATTACCAAATCTTACGACTCTACCATCAAATTCCTTCAAAGAAAGAAATTTGCTCCGATCACCGATCATGTGATGTGAACAACCACTATCAATGATCCAATCATCAGAGTTATCCATCCTGGATACTAATGCCTTCTGATATGATATCTCTTCTTTAATGGCTACACACACAATGTCTTCATTAGCATCACCATCAGATTCTTTATCAGTGATACCACCATCAACAACAATAAGACAATCTCTTTTGCCTTTACCCTTATACTTCTTGAATTTCTCTTGTTTGTACTCATTATCACCATTAGGACAGTTAGCAACTATGTGTCCAATCTTGTTGCATGCAAAACATTTCAAAGGTAATTTACCTCTATATTTACCTGTACCTCTAGGTAACCGCTTGGCCAACAATGCTTCAAGCTCAACTAAACTGTCTTCATCATCAGCTTCTCTACTGGATTTGGATTCATAACTGTGACTGGCATCTCTACTTTTCCTCACAGATGGGTTAGAAACAAAAGCTCTAAATGTAGACTCGGATTTCTGTACACTACCATCATAGCCATTTAATTCAAAAGCAATAAGCTTGCCAATGATGGAGTCAAGAGTTACCTTAGTTTTGTCAATGGACTTTAGCTCCTGAATGGCTGCAACTCGGATAGCATAGACTAGTAGTAGAGTTCTCAGTACCTTAGTGATCACTATGGCATCTTCCACTTTACCTCCTATACTCTTAATTTCATCGACTATCTCTTTTATTCTTTGACCATACTGTTGGATATTCTCACCTTTAGCCATCCGCATGTCATCAAACTTTCCTCTTAGACTCTCTTCTTTAGCAATCTTAACATGTTTATCGCCGCTATAAATCGCTTCAAGTTTTTTCCATACCTCATATGCAGTCTCTAGATCATGAACATCTACATACTCTGCATCAGACAAAGAACTGATAATGGCCTCTAATGCTTGATGATTTTCTTGTTGCTCTTTCTTCTGATCACTAGTCAACATCACAGTAGGTGCAACATATTTAGTATCAACATGTTCCCAATATTGGCTTCCCAAACTCTTGATATAAATTTTCATTATGTCACTCCATATCCTATAGTTCTCTCTATTAAACTTCAGACCTTCCTTCTTCATCATGATCTGCAAGATCTTTACCTCAAGATGTTAGGCTTAGACCTTAGAGGATTTGATATGCTCTGATACCAATTGATGGTATGATGAAAGAATAAGTATCCAGTCAACTACTGAGAGGGGGGTTGAATCAGTAGATAGGAAAATTGATACAAACTTCACCAATCTCAAAGATCAATCTCTCAAAGTAAACTTAGAACTATCAATGTAATACCATTGTCAAGATAAAAACTCATTAAGATAAACCAGTTGATTATTACAACAAATTAACAGTAAACAACTTCAAACTCATAAACATCCAAATGTTTTTTCATATGTCAACAGACTTCATTTCTCAATGCTTCTGGTTATCTTAATTTATCAAAGTAGTTAAGTAGTTAAGTAAATAAACCATAAGAACATAACCACAAAAACATTCAACACTTGACACAAATAGTTTTGATGTGGAAACCCAAATAGGAAAAACCACGGTGAGATGAGACACACAAGATAACTATATGAACTCTTATGAAGTTTGCTCTGTTAGGAGCCTATCATGTTAAAGCTTTACAAAAGTCCTGTTAAGAACTGATCCTGTTAGGAACCACCCAGTTAAGGGATTGACTACAATGCCTTTTTAGAAGCGATACCCTATAAGGAGTAACCTCGGTAGAGGATTTGAAAATCTAAGCTAATGGATCACCTTGTTAAAGGATTTGAATAGTACCAAGCTTGTTAGAGCTTACCCAGTTAGGGGATTTCAATTCTGCTGTAATTGTTATAAAAAAACAAGAGTTTGTTGATCTGTTTGAATAGCACTACACTTGCTTGATCAGATCCTTTTCATGCTCCTATTTGCCTTTACTCAAACTACAGATACATCATCTGGTTCGGCAACCACACACTTAACTGATCTTTGCCAACTCTTAAACTAAACAACTTCATCGACCTTATAAACAAACAATTAGGTCGGTAACACAACAAAAACTTAATTCTCATAGAGATTATAAACAAGTCGGTTCAAGTATGACCGTTGGATTACATAGCAATCTTTGCACATCAATCAAGAAAACCTTGATCGCTCCTTGATCACCGCTTCATCGAACTTAGTAACTCATCACGCGCTTTGCATTATATGCAATATACTTGCTCATTCCCTAGACAAAAATCGTTACATCAACTTACCAAAATCACTTGAAATTATCTTCATGCAATAATCATACGTGTCATAATCGTTGTCGCTCATCATCAGATCATAAACCAATATAACCAATTCACCAAACTTAATCGGTTAGGGTTTATCAAAAACAACAGGTAGGGTTTACCGGTTACCAGTTCAACTCTCCAATATATAGCAATACCGGTTCACTCCACAAATTCTTCCTACCGGTTACTGAACAATATTACAACAATATCAACAATATCATTACTGGTTAATTGACATCAATGACAACATAACATATCATTAATGCAATCTTCATGCAAATGCCAACATGTTGTTCTAACATGTGGAGGTGGGCCCACTGCTTACAAAGGTTAATCCAAGACTTAGTGCATGAGCACATGGTTGGTCAGGTGGGTCTCTTTTTGGTGTGCGTTATTGCGATATGGTGACACCTAGCTCTCGATTGGAAAGTGCACTCTTAGTTGGCAAAATGTTATTGGTCAGAATCACATTGAAGCATGTAAGCTTCTTTTTAAATCTGATTATTTAAATATTAGTTGTAGATCTTTTTGTGATTCGTTTTCATCAATGGTTGACATTCAAACCTAGAAACGACTAGTTCCTAGTTCATCGGTTGAGCTACTGAACAATAATGGTGATTTTATCAAAATTAGATTAGATTTTTTGTTGTTAATATGTAATAAATACATGAATAGGACCATTTTGCTAAGCATAATCTATTGTAGTCAAATTTTCTAAGGAAATTGAGCTTTGTAAAAAGAAAAGTGAAGAATTAGGGTTTTCTACAATGAAGTGTTTGTAAATGCAAAAATAATCAATTCTTTGATCAATTTGCTTTCGATTGGTATCAACCATTTTGAAATTTTTTGTAGAACTAGAATTGATATAGAATTTGAGGTGAATTGATAATCCTTTGTGATTTATAAGAAACCATAACTTGTAGCAAAACTTTGAACACATAAAATGTCTAGAACATCTGAAACCAACTCTAGGGATTTTGAGAAAGATTTTTTTTAGTGTTCCACGAGGATGTGTTCCCCCAAAAAAGCTCGCATCCCCTGAAGGGAGATGTCTGAGACTTGGGGACTTAGGGGAAACGTCCCCCAATAGAACCACCACTTCCACCACCTCTGCAAGGGATGTCGCTAGGTTGTTTTCTATATCTTTCATGTCATTCATACTTATTGCATCATTTAACTTTATGAAAACTAGTTGGCCTTTCATGGGGCAATCACATAGATGTTATATTGTAGATTTTGCCTTGAAGATTTCAATTCACCTCTATTTTTATATCAGCACCACCCCACCACTACCGCTCCACCGTCATCCCCTAATTTAGGCCCTTGGTCCCCTGGTCTCCAGAACCTATCCTTGCATCCCCCAACCCCCAATCAAGAAACTCTGTGGAACACTAATTTTTTTCTTTCAATGTTTGGGATCAACAAAGAAAAGTGTGAGCCTATTTGAGAAGAATAAGAGTGACAAAAAATTTGCAGATTCACTTGGAGGGGTTAGAGATGCATTTGCTCCAACTCCCAAATATTCTTTGTTTGAACATTAGTACAAGAAGAGAATGTCCAAATTCCCTTTGAGAAATGGATGGTTCTTAGACATGGGGAAAGTTGTGGTACCGAATGTGTTTATGGATGCTGACTTTGTCGGAGTAGTGGTCAAGAGATATGATGTTCAATCAAAGAGAGTTTTAGTAGAAAATGTAACCCCAATTATTACTTTCACAAAATCCTATATTATTAAGGTGTTTGACCTTAGCAAAGTTGCAAATGTTATCAACTTTAATGCTTTCAAGACGAAATATGAAATTCATAGGATTATTTATAGGTTAGTGCAAATTCAAAAGCATGGATTTAAGGCTCTAGATGGGAAATGAGTAAGATTTTTTAAAAATGAGCCCTTCAATATTGAGACCTTTGAGGATTATTTCATGAAGACATATTATTCATTGTGCCAAATAGTGGGTGAAGATGCATGACAATGGATGCCAATTCACTTAATGTATATGGCCATGGCTATTTAGGATGACACGATGAATGTGGAGTTTGATTTTTCTTCCTTCTTGGCAAACAAGATGCATAAACAAATGGTACCCTTAAAGGCTAACACTATAAAATTTGAGTTCAAATGCTACTCTTTGATGTGCCATATGTTTTTATGCGCTACTAGATAGGTTTGAGATTAAACTTTGAGGGTAGGAAGATTTGATGATAATATGAATCATCTCCTAGTGAATTGTTGTACCTAGTTATGGAATAATGATTGTGAGAACTTAGACTTCATTATTTTTGAAGGATCCTTTATCAAAAAATTGATGACATATCTTGGAAAGCATGTGGAGAGAATTCTTAAGGAGATAATGGATTTCATCAGGCCACATGAAAGGACTCCAGATTTGGGAGTGAGGCACAATTGGGGAGATTGGTACTTGAACCAACACTCCACATATTTAAATATCTATGGGTTTCCTATGAGACCTCATCTATAATATGTCTATGTGTCTAGAAGGATTACTTACTTGGAGATCATTTAGAAATTGAATGAAGTAGACAAGATTCATTTGAGGGGTTCGAAGAAAGGTTCTTTCTTCCCCACTACTCAAAAATGGTGTGATTTCCAAGTGGCCAACAAAGAGGGCCCTAATCATATTTATTCTTCATTGAATAAATATAGAATGTCCTATGTTGCTCTTAGCATCAATTTTGATCTTAGGCACTTTATTAATAAGTCGGGCTTAGTATGAAGAAATCCCTCTTTGTTCATGAGATGCATTTTGACGAGGATGTGACAAGGAATTGCTTATCATTTGAAAAATTGAAAGATAAGAGAAGTGGCTTATAATTTTAAAAGTCAAGAAAGAGAAGATAATGAAATATCCAACATTCCAAGGCTTCTTTGCAAAAGAAAATAATAGGGTTGTTAGGATTAGGAAGATGTTTGAGAATGTAGATCAAATAATGGCTTTTGAGGAATAATCATGTACAATTCAAAGAGAACCTGGTATATTGGTGAAGCCTTATGTCAAGCCTAGAAGTGAAGAGCTAGAAGAAATAACCCAAGATGTTACAGAGGTTGAGAGGCAAAAAAACTCAAAGGGCAGAGGCAAGGCTCAAATAGAAATAATTAATGTTCAATATGTTTAGGAAAAAATAGATGCTGCTCAAGTTGAGTCTGAGTCAACTGGGATGATAGTGCCTTCAATTCCATTTAATAGGAGCATTAATTTTTTGAAAGTTGCAAATAATGAAACATGGGACATGAGAGACCTAGCTTGTCAAAAAAAATTGTCTGATGACGAATCTGTAAAAACTCAAGAGTTCAAGGATTTTGTGGTAAGAAGGAAACAAGCTGCCTACCAAAATAAGCTTGAAGAGGAGAGAAATAAGGTTGATCCTTCACAATGACATGAAGTAGCAAAGAGAGTTTTGTCTAGGTTTGATTTTAAGGATGACAACCTTACTCCTGATGAAGGGAGGAAAATGGGGATCGAGAGTGGCATGCTAGTGTTGCCTAATTGTGACTTGGCAAGTGCCATTGCATTCAAAACCATTAGAAGAAAAAATAAAGAGGTATCCTCCACTAAAGAACAAGTTGAAAAAGTGTTTGGGTATAGATTTATCCCAACAATTGTGACATTAGTGATTTGGACCTTAGCATCAAGTACACATAAGCCAAATGTAGTGGAAAGAGTTGATCGATTAAGGGGCAATATTGTTTTGCAAAGAATATTAGATACTCCCTCCTTATGCAACATCTTTGGTAGTAGATACATCTATGTTTAGGCAAGCAACTATAAAGAAATTGTTGCAATATCATAATGAGTTGCAACAAAAGTACATGGAGTTACTGATAAAACTGAGAGCTTTGGAGAATAAAGAAGCAATATCTTCTAGTACCCTCATGCCTATAATCATGAGTCCTCTGATGAAGATTTCCCATCAAATAGAGTTGCCTTGCTTGTAGATATTACAGAGCTAAAAGACCAAGTGGGAGCACTGAAGGGAGATAGAATGCAAGCATACACTAAGATAGTCTTAGATTTAGTTAGCCATTCGTTAGCTAAAATCAATGGAAGGGTGGACAATGCATATAAGGGAATTACAAACCATAACCAGGCCTTAGTAAAACATGAGCATGATTTGACTAGTCTATAAGAGATCATACAATAATACCAAGGGATGCCACAATCAAGTCAAATCAATTAGGCATGATCCAAATAAACCACTTGGGCTACAAGGAGTGTCAAAAATAATGAGAGCCTTGCACAATGTTGTCTCATACATGATGAAGCTAGATAAACAATTGAGAGAAAAGGTGAATGAAATTAATCAGACTTAGGTAAAAATAGCACCAAGCTTCAAAGATGAGAAGGGTCAAACCAAAGCTCTAGATAAGTGGAAGACAAAATTCATTATTATTGGCCCTAAGGTGATATCATTGGCGTGTGTTGATGGTGAATTGAATATAGGGTTACTCAATTTAATTTTGAATGAGTTAATTACATCGAAGAAGCTATGTGAGAATATTGGTAAAAAATCAAGAGCAATTCTGGATGCCCAATATGTCAGTCATAATGAGAAGGTTTCTTAAATTATGGAATTTTAGTGGCCTGATGATAGGATGTATGGAGCTTGAGAAGATAAATATTTGCATTTCAATTGGTCATTAGATTTTAGTAGAGCCAGATCTTGTAAACATGACCTAGGATTTGGAAACTTTAAAGCGATGCAACATTTTTGGCCTTTGCAAATGGATGAAGCATCGAGATCAAAGCTTTACATTGGTAATCATGTGATAAGATACATATTTTAAATGACAAAATCGAATATTCTAGTGGTCACACTCCCAAGTCAATCTTGTAATGTAAAAGTCAAAATATTGTAAAAAAATTGTTATTAGGTACTAGGTTGACGTGTTTTGCACTTTTTCTATAACATGAGGAACTTGTACCATTATAAAGGATCTAAACCATTTTGAATATCTAAGGCATATAGTAACCAGACTGGATATAGTGTAAAATCTTGTGTTCATAAAGAATATTCAATAAGAGAAGTGAAGTCCAGTGTTGCAGGTTATATTTTGCATGTGATTTATTTGCATTTTGAACGACTATTTTCTATTAAGATTTAAGCTTATATGAGAAACACTTGATGTTTGTATTGTTTGTGATTGTCTCCTTGAATGTGAGTATTTTCTTTTTAAGTGAAGATACTAAGGATTTATGAACTTATCAATATACATATTCTATATGGGATATATGATTTACTACTTCTATTCAAGTAATGTATTAAATATGCTTTAAATGAGATATGATAGAAATTGTGTTATGCTAAGGGATCATTAAAAAGAGTTATAAATGACAACCTATCTTGGACATATTGTTGTAATCCAGTAGTATTATTATTATCGACCCTCTGTGTATAAATTTTTTGTTGTCATATGAAGGTTGTTGCATGTAGGGTTTGACATTTTTGCCCTAGATAAGCACCAATCTAGGGATGTTATTTAAATTTAAAACCTAGATTATGAAACCCTAAAATAAGAGAACAAACATTTTAACTTTTTTAGTTTTGTGTTCAAGTTGTTCCATGTTCTCAAGGTGTTGAACAAGATAAATATTAAGGGTTTAACTAATATGAGGTAGGATCCATTTAGACCTTTATATAAGTATGAGAACATTTTGCTCCAATTAGTATCTCAATGTTTAGAGATAATTATTTCAGATATTGAAGAAAGGGATATCCCTGTAGCATCCTAAATTGTACTCCTTTACAATTATGACTGTATTTGGGTCCTCACCTTAGCGTTTGTGTCCCTAGGCCTAATTAGGACTTGATTTTTCTCATATCATGCAAATTTGACTTCATATTTACCTCATGCATCATTTAAATCCTTTGTCCTGGCCCCAAAATTGGGCAGGACCAAGGCGTGGTGCCTTGGTCCCTAATAGGATTAGAGTGTGGTGCCTTGGTCCTCCTAATAAAGACCGAACTTTGGGCCCCTCGATCATTTCAAAAATTGAGCAGGAAATCTTACCCCGTGTCGGCTCATGTTGAAAAATTAATGTTTTTCGACTAGCAAGTATAAAAGGAGGATTTCCCCTCTCATTTGATCATCCACACACATGAAATTCAATTTGACATCAATCAATCAAGCATTCAAATTCAAGTGAGAAAGAAATCAATCTTCCTTCAAGCATTGGAACAATAAGGTCAAGATTCAAGCATTGGAGTTGACATTCATGTTCCATGTTGTTAAAGACTTCATAAAACCCTAACTTTGTGTGGAGAGAAACAAAACTTCAAAAGGAGGTATATCATTTGTGTTTTCAGTATTATTCAACATCTCCCTCAAAAGGAGAACATTTCCATTACTGCAATTCTACTATATTTCATTTCTATTTCATGTTTAATTCCAAAACCAGGGTTTGACTTAGGCAAACCCTTTTTCCCAACCTATTTCCCCTTCTTTATGTGTGCAGGAAACAAGTATGGAGTTGTGATCTTCAAAATAAGCATTATTTACAGTGACAAATTGATCCCCCATTAGAGTGCAAAAAGTTCAAAGGACCAGGGTGGCCACCACCACGGTCCCGACATTTTAGTAGCTCTTTTGGGGAGCAGGTCCGAATCTGCTTACTTTTCTTAGATCCAGGTTCGTGGCTCAATCCGACGACTGTAGCTTATCATTTATGAATTTCTACTCCAATTTCCAACACTTTTACCCTAATTTCAATAATTCAACTTACAAAAGATGATTTATTAATTCACATCATCAAAACACCCAATCCAAATAGAATTCTCAGTCCCAATCCTTGATGGTTTGTGACTAGATCTATTGGATTGGAACCCTCTTTTGATTGTAATGAACCCCAAGTCACAAAATTAGCGGTTTTCATACATCTAATGGTGGAATCTCTAATTTTGTTCACTGCTACATTTTGGTGAACCCGACTCCTTAGACCTATAATTTTGGTTTTTGTTTTCAGATCTAAGTGTTTATGCAATTTCAAATTCAAATTTACATTTGCGAGTCAAAATTTTCATTGAATTTTTAAAATTTATAGGTTATATTCACAAAAACCCTAATTTTTAATTCTAAAATTGAGCTTGCGGGTTGTCTAATTTGGATTTATCATTTCAGATTTTGATTATTCATTTAATTCAAAATTTAAATTTTCCCTCCTAGATCTCATTTTCAAATTGAATTACATAAATTTAGTGGTTTCAAATTTATAAAAACCCTAATTTATAATTCTAATATTTATCATGTTGGTTGCATAAATTTTCAATGTTATACTATGATCTAGATGCATTTCTCTTTCAAAATCACAAATCAAATTGCTTAATTAATTGGTTAATCAATCATTTTCACAAAACTTTGGTATTCTGAGTTCTACTACTATTAGTCCTGCCTATAATATTCCCATGAGAAGAACTTGTAGAATTAAGGCTTCCCAAGGTTTAATTTCTAAGGATATGGAGCCTAATTTGGATAACTTGTTTCATTAGAATGTGGGTGGTTCTTCTATTCCAACAAATGATATCATTTATCCCCGTTATTTGCATAATTCTCATGATGAAGATGAATCACTAACTAGGGTGTTTGTTGACCAAATAGAGAAGATTGACAATGAATTTAAAAATCCTCAACAATGGATGAGTCAACAATACCCAGAAAGTGAGGCTATCCTATTGATTGAAGGATTAAAATGAATGGTTCAAAGTGATAAAATTGGTGTTGATTTGTTACGTGGCCTCACTCATATTGTTGACACTAATATCATGTCTTTGAAGAGTTGTGTTGAATCCCTTGGTTACACTCAACCTCCTAGTGACGTTAATCATTATATTCCTATGACTACTTATATACCTAGTGTGCCTACTTTCACATCCAACATCATGGATTCTTCCACACAAAATGTTATTCCTACACATTTTAGTCAAGGGAGCAACATTAATAATCAAAACTCTTTCATCCCTCCTTCCATGAATCTTCCATTTGTTACCCAATCACCTCTCATACCTACCTATCATGGTGTCCCACCTGCTTACTCTCAACCCCCTCCTTCATTTAACAATGTTACTCCTCCATCCCAATCAAACATGTCCAATTTGAACCCATCTACTAAAGCAACCATTACTAGCCTAGCTCAAACTGTGACATCCTTGCAACAACAAATAGCTTCCATGAACCAATCAAAGTATAATGTGCCCACATTTGAAGTAGCATGCCAATTATCTACTGATATAGTTCACTTTGTCTCCCCTAAACATGTAGAAGTCCCTCAATTGGAGATTTATAATTGAAAAGGTGATCCTATGACTCATGTGAAAACATTTAAAACTTTGTGGGTGATTTTTCCTATGATCAAAGACTTCTAGCTAAATTGTTTACTAGAACATTTAGAGATAAAGCTTTGCAATGGTATTGTTCTTTACCTCCTTATTCTATTACATCATTTCAACAATTAGCTAATGCTTTCATTCAAAAATTTCACAATAATATTGGTCCTAAGATCACTTTGACTAATTTAATGCATTGTAAGCAAGGTGTTAAAGAAAAAGTGATTGATTTTATTAGTAGATATAAGCATTTGTATTCTCAAATTTCTTATCCTATGCCTGATCAAGATGTTCAAAGAATTTTTATTTCTAATTTGCAAAAAGACATTAGGGATAAGCTTCTATTTTTTTAGTTGACTTCCTTTATGCAGTTGCACGCAGTACTTCATAATTATCAGCTTCAAGTGAGTCAATTTGAATCATCTCCATCGATGGCTCTGATTGATAAGAATGAAAGTGCTCAACAACCTTTTGCAAAGTTTAAATTGAATTAAGGGTCCATCAAGTTCAATGACAACAACAATACCTAGGTAGCAGCCGCAAAAACAAGTGTGCCTCCTTTATCCAAGTATTTTAGAAAATAATTTACTTTTAAAGAATCTTTGCATAACATTATGACACAATTGTTGAGCAAAAATGCATTAAAACTTCCTCCCATTAAGCCAATTGACACAACCAAAACTTTTCCAATATCATCGTCAACTTGGTTATGACACTGAAAAGTGTTATTCCCTAAAAGTAAGATCCAATACCTTATTGATAACAATACAATATATGTAGCTGGTGTAAATGACAAAGGAAATAAATTTGTAAATCCTAATCAAAATCTCCAAATCTTTACCAATCCTTTGCCTTCTCATTCTACTAATGTGATTGAGTTTGAACATATTGTCGTTTCTCCTAATGGTCTTGGCCTTGAGTCTAATAATTTGGTGAATCTATTAAAGCACCTGATGGCCCATTATACGTCACTGCGAGGATCAAAAACATGCTCTCACGAGGTGTGCTCATTGATCCCATGTGCATGGTGAATGTGATAACTAAAGAATATATTTGTACCTTGCAATTGCATCAAGTGACATATGATAAATCTGATGTGATAATTAAGATCTTTGATGGTTTCTCTTGTCCCGCTATTGGCTCTACTAGCCTTCCCGTTGAGGTTGGTACTAAATCTTTAGACGTTAATCTTGTTATTATTCCTACATCGGAAATATTTCGTGTGAAGTTGGGACACCCTTGGCTCTCTTCCATGAAAGCGATCCCTTCTACTATTCATAAGTGCTTGAAATTCCCTCTTGATGACAAAATCATAACAATAAATCATAGCATGTACCAACCCACGATTAGGCAAGGGGATGTTAATCTTGATTAATTTTGGTCTACACAATTTGAACCTCTTAAGCCTTGAAGTGGTGCTCTTTTTCAATCTTAACAAAGGTGGAAGAATGAGATGATCCTATCCTTGAGAAAGCCTAGAGATCCTAATCCCATTCCTCTTCTTCATAATAGACCTATTCCTCCTCCTCATGGTGGACCTAGTATTCTTCCTACACCTTCTACTCCTCCTTTATATGTTGTGGTTTTGCCTCCTACATCATATAAAGGAAAGCACCCGACATCTCCCATCTTTCAACCTAAAAAACCTTCTCCTTTGCATCCTTCTTTTAAGGAAGAGAAGAAAGCCTATGCCTTTTGATCCCAAACTTCAAAACCTTCAACTAAAACTACAAGAAATTGTTCTGTGAGAGAATGCCTACGGAGACATTGTGCTAGAGCTTGTGAACTTGCTTCTCAAGTTGTTTCCTCCTCGAAGACTCCAAATGTTGACATGATCCCATTTGTCCAGCCTTCGCCTAACCCTAGGGAGGAAGTGCAACCTAAATCTCTAAGACATAAAATGCTTAAGAAAAATGATGGTTCATGTTCTATTCCAATTAAAGCTCCTAATTTTATTAATCTTGATGAAGAGATGAATGAAAATGAAGTTCATGTTAATAATGTTGATTCAAGTGACGAATATGAATATGTTGATTTTGACAATTAATTATCTAAACAATTTTCACAAGCATTAATCCTAGATCCTAGTAACAGACAAAGTGATCCATCATTAGAGCATGGTCCTTGCTTGGAACTTGTGATAGCTCCATCTACTGTGCTCAAAGTTGCTCCTCTTGCATATTGTCCACCTTCCCAAAACAATGTTCAGCGAGATGGGGAGATGGATAACATGCTTGATTAGCTTCATTTGTGTCGTAGATCCTCTCTCTCTCTCTTGCTTGTTCGTAACCTTCTATTTGTTTCTCAATTCTTCTATTTGTTGTCCCTAGTTTTGTCTGCTTGAGGACAATCCAAATCGTCGAGATATCTTTTTGTCTCTCTCATGTTGTCTCAAAAAGACACATGTGCCCTTCTTCCATATTGGTTCTACTTTCTTTGGGGGATGAGTGTTGGCAATATAGAATTATAATAGACAATGAAAGATTGTTGGCATTTCATAAGGATATTGAGAAGGTTGTTGATGATTATGGATATAACTGATTAAGGATGTTTACTGTCTTGATATTATTATTTTGTCATTGATGTCAAGAAATTGATTTTCTAATTCAGTATGATGTTGCCATATCTTGAGAAGTATGGTTTGAAGATTATAAAGATGCCGGTAAAAGACACAGGAAAGAATATGATGAATAAGGGGATGAATAAGGTATTCAATGGGCAACTAGTACCGAGTCAAACAATGATGAGATCATGATGTTTTAGATTGTTTTAACATCATACATATGTTGTAAATTGTAAAGGTTAATACTATACTATGTTATCAAGCAAAGAACCTAGTCGATAAACCCTAAGGAACCTAGTCGGTTAAACCCTAAGGTTATCACTATCGGTTAATGAAGGCAGAATGTCTACCGAGTGAAGTTTAGTATTCACCGAGTTGTTACCGAGTTGTAACCGAGCTATAACAAAATGCATTAAATGTTTACATGCGATATTTAATGAAGGAAGTCGATGAGTTGGAATTGATTAAATGATTGGTGAGTCGTGCATGAAGTTTGTTAATGAATCTAAGGCAATGAAAAGTCGGCATGAAGATCTACAGCTCAGATTGAACCGCAATACCCTGGCACAAGTTCCAAGACATATATGCAAGTTCCAAGGCAGGGTAAAACATTTTCAGATCGAAAGATGCATTGAACCTGGACAAGATCGAAGATCTGATGGCTATGATTGATCATGGGAAATATGATCAAGGAGATTATGTGGTTACCTAATTGTTTATAAATAGGAAATTGTTGATAAACAATGTATGCGGGCAAGTGTATGCACAGGGATGCTACATAGTGATTACCAAGCACAGAAGCTTGAAGACCTGTTTGAATAACAGAGTATAGAAGCCCAGCAGATAGACAAGATTAGTTCTATGTCTAGATTGTATTGAACAAATAGGAATCTGCTTTAGCATTTTAGATGTGAAGTTGCAAATAGATTTTATTACTGTTATTTTGTGAAAGTGACAGAAAATCTCTTAACCGAGTGGACTTAATAGTCTTATTTGTAAAACCCTCTAACAAGGTGACATTCTGATTGAGTGTTTGAAATCCTTTAACAAGGTCACTTCTAACAAGGTGAAGATCCTAACAGATCTGAGGGAAATCCATTAACTGGGTCACATCTAGCAATGTGTTTGTAATCTTTAATAGGATTTGCTTTTAACCGAGCATACTCTAGAAGAGTATATTTCTTAGTGGGTCCGAAATCCCACAGTGGTTTTTCACTATTTGGGTTTCCATGTTAAATCTAGTGTTATGAGGTTTATGATGTTTATATGCTTTTGAGTTTGCATGTTTAACAGTTTTGGTTTTATTATTGAAATATATGTTACCAAGGTTGAATCTAATGTTTTTATGGATGATTAAGTTTGTATGATTCACCTTCCCCCCCCCTCTCTCATCTTGTGGGCTATTGGATCTATACTTATATTAAGTATCAGAACTATCAATTGGTATCAAAGCTTTGGACTCCAGAAGGAAAGTTCAAAGGCACTTGAGTTAAAGATCCAAAGATGTATAAGAGGGATGCACCGAAGTTGAACAAGTCAAGTTTCTCTACATGGCAGAAAAGGATGAAGCTACATCTATCAGGAGTTCGAGAATATGTTGTATACTATCTGGAGAATGATTTTGTCACACCGAGCACATATCCATTGACTATGGAAGAGATGAAGGTGAAGCAAGAACATATTCAAGCAATGATTGAAATAACATCTGCATTGACCGACTCAGAGTTTAATGATCTAGAAGGTTGCAATGATGCAAAGGCAATGTGGGATAAGCTCGTATCAGTATATGGAGGAGATGAACATGTTCAAAGAGCAAAAGTAGATAGTCTAAGAGGACAACTTGAATCTATGAGGATGAATGAAGGTGAGAACATAACTCAGTACAGTACAAGACTAAAGGAGATTGTCAATCAAATCAAAGGCGCAGGTGGAACTATTGAAGAAAAGGATATAACAAGTAAGTTGTTAAGAACCCTTCTACCAGCTTATGCAATCCGAGTCTCTGCAATCAATGAATTGAGGTCTGTACCTAATATGCCAGTTTCTTTAGATGCTACTATTGGTAAGCTACGTGCATTTGAATTGAGTAACTTTGATAACAGTGGATCTTTGGTAAATAAAGTTGAATCTGCATTTAGTTCTTTTCATCTTGATGAATCCAATGATTTCAATGAAAGAAAGTATAAATACTCTGAAGGAGATCACAGTGGAGCAAGTGAAAGATTTCGTAAGAACATGGAGGCGGTACACAAACTGTATGAGGAAATCAGAAAGCAAGAAGAGTTTGAAGCACTATTAGCCAAAAGGTTACCGAGAGGCAAAGGTAAGTATAAAGGAAAGCTACCTTTGAAATGTTTCAATTGTGATAAGATAGGACATATGGCTTCTAACTGTCCTGACAAAGATTCTACTGAAAAGAGAGATTACCGAGATGACAGACAGAAAGACAATCATTACAGAGGACACTAAGACTTCAGAAGAAGAGATAGAAAGACATGCTTAATAGCTGATGAGGATGTAGCGTCCTAAAATTGTGACACTTGCAATTTCGACCGCATTTGGGTCTTCACGATGGCGACGCAACACTAAACCTGAATGGAGACCCCGAAACTTGCTCATGACACCAAAAACTGCATTTTTCCAGCACCCTGGCCTGATCCTCCTTGCACCCTGCTGTCCCGGGAGGTGGGACCAGAGCGCCCAGTGCCCTGGTCCCTGGCCCTATTTTGGGCCCGGTCTCCTATGGGACTTCGGGCCTTTTTGTTTGCAAATTGGAAAATAACATTTCCTGGTTGGCCTAAGGTCGGGAAAATCAGTCTTTTAACCCTAATTGGCAAGTATATAAACTACTTTTCCTCTCTCATTTGAGGAGGAGGAAAAAAGGTGAAAACGATATTAAAACATTCAAGCATTCAAGCATTCAAGCATTCAAGCATTCCTTCAAGCAATTGATCATTCTAAGTCTCCATTCAAGGCTAAGTGTTGCATTCAAGACAAGGATTCAACCATTGAAGAGGAGATCACTTACAACACATTACATGCTACAACATACAACATACAACAAACAACAACATCTATACCTTCGCATATAAGGATACAAACATCCTTACAACAAGGTATTAGTACTTGTTTTACATTACATTTACAGCATTTCTCATTTCTTGGTTAATTCCAAAACCGGGGTTTGACCTAAGGGAAAACCCCTAATCCCTAACCCCCCAATCGTCTTCGCTTTTCTATGTGTAGGTTGCAGGTACGCGGCTGTAATTGAAGATCTGGAATCCTTGTGCAGAGACGAACAGATCCCCCTTCGTTTCGCAGATTTTTTGGAGGATCGTGTGCACGTCGGGCGCCATCGTCCCGTCAACTTTTGCTCAAATTTGTAGGACAGCGTCGTCTCAACATTTTACTGCTAATTCCAGGTCCGCAGCTTCATCCTATATCCCTAACTCAGTTTATAAGCGAATCTTTCTCACTTTCTATGCATTCCTAGTTCAATCTTTCCATCTACATTCTTTACAAAAGAGGGTATCCTTGCTATCACAACCCTTGAAACTCATATAGAATCCAATCTTGCATTGCGTGGGATTAGATCTTGTGGGTTTCAACCCCTCTTTTGAATGTAAAGTCCATCCTAAGTGAAAACCATCAACCCTAGTGACTCTCCCTTCTCCCTCCTCGGAGTTGGGGAGGGGAGAACGACTAGGGTTCGATTTTTCCGCTTTACATTTTGGTGAACCCGACATGAACATCCTTTCTGATTATTCATAGTTAGATCTGAAAATTGGATTCCTTGATTACATTTCCATGTTTGATCTTTGGCAAAATTTTAGAGGTTAATTGCATAAAAACCCTAAATTTTCTTTTTAAGTAATTAAACTTGTGAAATGTTTAATTGTTGATGCTTGTTTCAGATCTGCCCTTCTATTGCAAATTATCAATTCATATTTGTGCATTAATTTTGAAAATTAAGTGGTTAAGTGTCAAAACCCTAATTTTTGAAACCCTCTTGATTCAACCTTTGACTGATAATTTCACTAATCAAAACACCTCCAAATCGACTGTAACTTTGGATTCCGCAATAAAATCACAATATCTTTCATCCCTGGAAATTTGGAAAAAAGTTGCGAGGATCGTGTGCACTCTGAGCGCCATCGTCCCCGACAATTTTTTCAAAATTTCGGGAGCGAGATCTTACTGTATTTTCCTGCTAAAATCCAGAATTTTGGCTGATTTTATCAATTTTAACACCTTCAAAATTATAGTCAAAGTTGGTCTAGTGATTGCTTGGATTGAGGCTTCTAATCATTCAAAAATTGTTGAAATTGAAATTTGTGTCAAAATTGTGTTTCTTACAGTCCTAAATCTGAAAAGTGTGTTAGCATTCATTCGAAATTTCAGTGATTTATTCAAATTTTTGCAATTTGTGACTTTTGAAATTAAGTGCTTAATTACAACAACTTTGATTTCCGCTTTCAAAATTGAATTTTGCGTGAAATTGAGTCAACTTTCAAATTTCAAAACTTACATTGCTTTTGGTATTCCCTCTAAAATCATAAAATTCAAAATTTCAGTTTCCCTCTCTTTTTCAAAATTCAAATTTTGCATTTTTCGACAATCTTGGTAGGGTTCAATTTTGAGATTGCAACTTTAATTTGGCCTATCTACGGATCGTAAAATCACTCAATTTTTTCAGGTTAGCTGCAAAATCATCATAACTTTCATCCCTGCAAATTTTGAAAAAAGTTGCGAGGACCGTGTGCACCCCAAGCGCCACGGTCCCGGACATTTTTTCCGAAATTTCGGGAGATTGTCCTAATTGTATTTAACAGCTTAAATCTAGAAGATTGGCTGGTTTTACTGAAATTTGCTACCTCTAAAAATTCAAAATCTTCTCTCTCTCTTTAGTGCATGAGTTTTACAACAATAAGTCCTACTTACACTATTCCCGTTAGACGAAGCCTTAGAATTAAGTCCTTCCAAGGTTTAATTACTGAGCAGATGGAACCTAATTTGAATGGTCTTTTTAACGAGGACATGGGTAATTCCTCTAATCCTCTTAATGATGAAGAACCTCTCCATGAGGTTTCTGTAGAACAACTTTCAAAATTGGATAACCAATTTGACGATTTTCGACAATGGATGTCTCAAGAATACCCTGATAGTCAAGCTCTTCCTTTAATTGAGGGTCTAAAACGTATGCTTCAAAGTGATAAGAATGGAATTGATATTTTGCGTGGTATTGCACACATTGTGGATTCAAATGCGATGCCTATGAAAAGTTGTGCCGAAACCTTAGGTTATACACAACCTCCTACTCAAGACAATCATTCTATTCCTTTGACGACTCCTATTGCTAGTATACCTACTTTTACATCAAACATAATGACTACTTCAACACAAGACATTCCTCCTATGATCACCAGTCATGGGGGCAATCCCTCTTCTTCAATTAACCCTCTTCCTTCATTCAATCCAACTTCTTCATTCATTCCTTCAATGAGTGTTCCTATTATATCACCACAAATGAACATGACGCAAGGGGGCAACTCGTTTAATCATTCCATTCCTCCTTGTAGTGTTCCTCCTGTCCAATCATCTCCTATGACTAACTATCATAGTGTCCCACCACCTTACTCTCTACCTTCTTTCAATAACATAACACCTCCATCACAATCTAACACGTCTAATATGAACTCTTCGACTGAAGCGACCATTAACAATCTTGCACAAACTGTCTCTTCTTTACAGCAACAAATTGCCTCTATGAATCAATCTAAGTTTAGTGTGCCCACATTTGATGTTGCGAGTCCACTTTCTCTTGACATTTTTCGAGCTATTCCCCCTAAACATGTTGAAATTCCGCATTTGGAGCTTTATAATGGTAAGGGTGATCCTCTAACACATGTTAAGACCTTTCAAACAATATGTACTGATTTTGCTTATGACCAAAGGTTGCTTGCAAAATTGATTACTAGAACATTAAGAGACAAAGCCCTACAATGGTATTGCTCGTTGCCTTCCTATTCTATTACTTCTTTCGAACAACTTGCGAATGCTTTCATTCAACAATTTCAAAACAATATAAGTCCTAAAGTTACTTTGATTGATTTAATGCATTGTAAACAAGGTGTTAAAGAAAAAGTGACTGATTTCATTGGTAGATATAAGCATTTGTATGCTCAAATTTCCTTTCCAGTGCCTGACAATGATATTCAAAGAATCTTTATTTCTAATTTACAAAAAGACATTAGAGAAAAACTCTTGTTTTCTGAGTTTACTTCTTTCCAACAGTTGTACACAACTCTTCACAATTATCAACTGACTGTGAGTCAAATGGAACAATCACATCCTATGACTCCGAGTGATAAGGGTGATAGTAGTCAACAACCATTTGGGAAGTTTAAACCGAACAGAGAGTCCATTAAATTCAATGAAAACATCATCAACAACAATGTGAATGCAGCATCAGGTGTGTCTCCTATTTCTAAGTTTTTCAAGAGAGAAAGAAAGTTTACTCCTTTGAATGAATCATTGCATAGTATTATGAATAAGTTATTGGAACAAAATGTGCTTACTCTTCCTCCTATAAGGCAAATTGATCCTGCAAAGATTACTTCACCTTATTTTGATAACAAATCTTTTTGTCAATTTCATTGTCAACCTGGACATGATACTGAAAAATGTTTTGCTTTAAAGGGGAAGATTCAAGATTTGATTGATAATAATACTATCTTTGTTTCTGGTGTGAATGATAAAGGCAATACATCTGTAGCTCCTCCTAACCAAAATCTTCATATTTTCACTGATCCATTACCTTCTCATACCTCTAATGCGATTGATACTACTGATTCCTCTGTCTCACCTGATGATCTTGTGTCCATGACTCCGAATGTGATTAACTTTGTAGAGCAGCAGAAAATCCCTAAAGAACCTTCCATCACATTTGATTCCAGTGAAACTATCAGGGCACCTGATGGTCCTTTATATATAGTTGCAAAAGTCAAGAACACACCTTGCCGTGGAGTGCTTATTGATCCTTCTTGTATGGTTAATGTCATTACTGAAGAATTTGTTTTTACTTTGCAATTGAATCAAGTTATCTATGACAAAACAGATGTGGTTGTGAAACTATTTGATGCATTTTCTTCTCCTACAATTGGTTCTATTACATTACCTATTGAGGTCCGTAACAAATCCGTTGATGTGAACTTTGCTATTATTCCATCTTCCGAACAATTTCGTGTGAAGCTTGGCTATCCTTGGCTATCTTCCATGAAAGCTATTGCTTCTCCTATTCACAAGTGTTTGAAATTTCCCCATAATGGTGAAGTTGTTACTGTCAATCATAGTCTCTTTAAACCAGCTGAAAGAATTTCTAGCGTTCCTATTGATTACTTTTGGCCTAAACAATTCCAATCTCTTCCTCTGTGAAGTGATCATCTTTTCAAATCTTATCAAAAGTGGAAAATAGATATGATCCTATCTCTAAGTGAACCTAGAACACCCAAACTTGACATTCCTATCATTCTTGAGAAGGAAGTTCTTCCTTTGAAAGATAAAACTAATGTCTTTCCTCAAGAAGATTCCCAACCCATCCCTATGGATGTGACTATGCCTATGATTAATAAACTTCCTAAAAGTAGACCTATCCCTCCTCGTCATGATGGACTTGGTCTCCTTCCAAAACCAAATATTCCTCCTTTATATGGAGCAGTTCCTCCTCCTTCCTCTTATGGAGAGAAGAGACCTTCCTCTTCTCCTATTGTTCAGCCTAAGAGACCACAACCTAAACACCCAAGTGATAAGGATGAGAACATTCCTCCTCCTCAATCTTCTCAACTTCCTACTAAGACTAGACGAAATCGTTCTGCACGTGAATGCCGGCGAAAGCGTCGTCTTAGAGCTCAAACTTTGCAATCCCCAAAAACAACTTCAACAAGCATTATTCCATTTTCTCCTTAGCCGACGATTGAGCCGAAATCTCCTAAACATAAGATGCATGATGGTCTTGATCCTGTGCGAGTTAAAGATCCTATTTTTATAAATCTTGATGATGATATAGATGAAAATGTTATTCATGATGAAAATGCTACTTCTCCTGTTCATTCTGATAGTGAATATGAACTTGTTGATATTGATAACCATTTATCTAACGAATTTTCTAAAGCAATTATCCTAGCTCCTAGACAAGAACACCGCGGCTTGGGATATGAACATAGCCCTTGTTTGGATCTTGTGATAGCTCCATCTGCTGTGTTGGATGTTCCTCCTCTAGCGTGTTCCCTGCCTTCCCGAAACATTGATCAGCAAGATCGGGGGGTAGAAGACGTGCTAGACTAGTTTCATTAGCATAGCAGATTCTCTCCTCCTCTCTTTCGTTACTTCTTCTATGTGTTATTCTCATTCTTCTATTTGTTGTCCTTAGTGTTGTCTACTTGAGGACGATGCAAAGCATTGAGATCTCTCGATCTCTCTCATGTTGACTCAAAAGACACATGTGTTCCCTTCTTCTAGGTGACCTTCCTTGATTGGGGAATGAAGAACAATTATGCATACATACATATGATATACATGAATTATCATACATCATACTGACCCTGAGGAAAGCAAAGTCACCTCGTGCTTTGTGTTTTGTGTCTATTATCCTTGGGCTTATCTCACACTTGGGGGCTAAATCCTTGTGATAACGTGCTCCTTTCCCTTTTTTATTTTCTTATATGTATCACTACCTTAAAGAAATCACCCCCGGTGAGGCGTGTGCAATCGCTTTAACGTAGGGGGGCATACATCCCGTTCATATCTTTTCAAGATACTTGAAAATTTCTTGACAAATTTAGCTTTGCCTTGAAAATTTTTTATATCTTTCTTGCATGACTCATAGTGAGGGAACCTTGCTACTAACAGTCATGGTTCTCCCTCATGATCTTCCCTTTTACCTTGTCAATCGAAGTCGTAAGATCCTTAGTCCAATGGGGGCTTGGTGTATCTTGCCTCCTTGACGTGGTGAAAGTTTTTCAATGTTGTTTCCTTGTACTTTACCAGAAGTATGAACGTACACTTATACTCCCGCTAAAGTGGGGGCTAAATGTAGCATCCTAAAATTGCGACACTTGCAATTTCGACCGCATTTGGGTGTTCACGATGGCGACGCAACACTAAACCTAAATGGAGACCCCGAAACTTGCTCATGACACCAAAAACTGCATTTTTCCAGCACCCTGGCCTGATCCTCCTTGCACCCTACTGTCCTGGGAGGTGGGACCAGAGCGCCCAGCGCCCTGGTCCCTGCCCCTATTTTGGGCCCGGTCTCCTATGGGACTTCGGGCCTTTTTGTTTGCAAATTGGAAAATAACATTTCCTGGTCGGCCTAAGGTCGGGAAAATCAGTCTTTTAACCCTAATTGGCAAGTATATAAACTACTTTTCCTCTCTCATTTGAGGAGGAGGAAAAAAGGTGAAAACGATATTAAAACATTCAAGCATTCAAGCATTCAAGCATTCCTTCAAGCAATTGATCATTCTAAGTCTCCATTCAAGGCTAAGTGTTGCATTCAAGACAAGGATTCAACCATTGAAGAGGAGATCACTTACAACACATTACATGCTACAACATACAACATACAACAAACAACAACATCTATACCTTTGCATATAAGGATACAAACATCCTTACAACAAGGTATTAGTACTTGTTTTACATTACATTTACAGCATTTCTCATTTCTTGGTTAATTCCAAAACTGGGGTTTGACCTAAGGGCAAACCCCTAATCCCTAACCCCCCAATCGTCTTCGCTTTTCTGTGTGTAGGTTGCAGGTACGCGGCTGAAATTGAAGATCTGGAATCCTTGTGCAGAGACGAACAGATCCCCCTTCGTTTCGCAGATTTTTCGGAGGACCGTGTGCACGCCGGGCGCCATCATCCCGTCAACTTTTGCTCAAATTTGCAGGACAGCACCGTCTCGACATTTTACTGCTAATTCCAGGTCCACAACTTCATCCTATATCCCTAACTCTGTTTATAAGCGAATCTTTCTCACTTTCTATGCATTCCTAGTTCAATCTTTCCATCTACATTCTTTACAAAAGAGGGTATCCTTGCTATCACAACCCTTGAAACTCATATAGAATCCAATCTTGCATTGCGTGGGATTGGATCTTGTGGGTTTCAACCCCTCTTTTGAATGTAAAGTCCCTCCTAAGTGAAAACCATCAACCCTAGTGACTCTCCCTTCTCCCTCCTCGGAGTTGGGGAGGGGAGAACGACTAGGGTTCGATTTTTCCGCTTTACAGAGGAATCTAATGATGATAAATCAGATGAGACTGATATAGAGGAAGTAGTTTATGTGGCTATCAAAGATGGATCAGATGAAGAAAGGTATGAAGAAAAAGCCCTAATATCTCACATAAACACTAATGATTCTTGGATTATAGATAGTGGATGTTCACATCATATGACAGGAGATAAACACAAGTTTGTTATATTAGAATATTATGATGGAGGCTATGTCAGATTTGGTAATGATGCACCATGTCTGGTGAAAGGTAAAGGATCTATAATACTTCTTGACAATGCAAGATGCAATGATGTTTATTGGGTTAAAGGTTTGAAATACAATTTGTTGAGTGTAGCACAGCTAAATAACATAGGTTACCGAATAGAATTTCAGAAGGGAATTGTCAAAGTTCATGACAAGAATGGAAAGTTAGCTGCTACCGGGACACAAACAAAAGGTAACACATTTCACCTTGACTCAACTCGTAATAAGTGTTTGCATGCAAAGATTGATGATACCTGGTTATGGCATAAAAGGTTTGTCATGTAAATTTTGATAATCTGATCAAAATAAGTAAGAAGCACCGAGTAAGAGGTCTACCGAGTCTTGAAAAACTTGAGAATGCTATGTGTCGAGGATGCCAGATGGGTAAGATGACAAGATCAAGCATTACAAGTAAGTCTTACACTTCTAAGGGAATTTTAGATCTAGTGCACACTGATCTTTGTGGTCCTATGAGAGTTCAAAGTTATTATGGTGATAAATATTTCATATTATTGTGGATGACTATTCAAGGATGATGTCAGTAATGTTTTTAAAAGAAAAATCATAAGCTTTTCAAATGTTTAAATGGTACAAGGCAAGAGTTGAAAATGAAACAGGAAGACAACTGAAATGTCTTAGATCAGATAGAGGAGGAGAGTTCACATCTGATGAATTCAACTTATTCTGCAATGATCATGGTATTAAAAGACAAGTCTCTGCACCGAGAACTCCACAGCAGAATGGAATAGCTGAGAGAAGAAACAGATCTATTGTGGATTGTGCTAGAACACTGGTGATTGAAAAGAAGATACCACAAACATTTTGGAGAGAAGCAATAAGCACAGCAGTTTACACCTTGAACCGAGTTCAATTGAAGAAAGGTACTTTGAAGACACCATATGAAATCTGGTATGATAAGAAACCTGATGTAAGTTATTTTAAAATCTTTGGAAGTAGATGCTATGTTCACAAAGATGATAGAAATGGCAAGTTTGATCAGAAAAGTGAAGAAGGAACATTTCTAGGTTATTCTTCTAGAAGCAAAGCATTTAAATGTCTAATCAAATCATCTAACAAAATAGTAGAAAGTGCAAATGTGAAAATTGATGAATTTGCAGAAAGAAATGATGAAGGAAATTCCAAGGAACCAAAAGACTATGATGAATTTGTCTATGTTCAACCGAGAAGACTGTTGAAGAAAATGAAGAGAATATCCAGTTACCGAGTGATGAAGAAGATCATACAGAGCCTACCGAGCCTGTATTAGCCAAGTATGTCAGAAGACATCATGCACCAAGTCAGATTATAGGAGATAAGGATGATCCAGTGATGATAAGGAACAAACTGAGATAGAACACATGTTTGATATCTGAATTTGAACCAAGAATAGTGAAAGAGGCATTTAACAGTGAAGATTGGATAAATGCTATGACAGAAGAGATTGATCAAATCAAGAAGAATGACACATGGACACTAATCCCAAGACCAAAGGACAAAAATGTAATCGATACAAAGTGGATTTTCAGAAACAAGCTAAATGAAAAAGGAGAGGTCATTCGAAATAAAGCAAGACTAGTTTGCAAAGGTTATGCTCAAGAAGAAGGAATTGATTATGGTGAAACTTTTGCACCTGTTGCTAGACTTGAAGGAGTAAGAACATTGTTGGCCTATGCTGCTTTCAAGAATTTCAAGGTATATCAAATGGATGTCAAATCTGCATTTCGGAATGGAATATTAGAAGAAGAAGTTTTTATTGAACAACCTGAAGGATTTGTTGAAGACAATAATAAAGATCAGGTATGTAAATTGAACAAAGCTTTATATGGTTTGAAACAAGCACCTAGAGCATGGTATAAAAGATTGCACTCTTATTTGATTAAGATTGGTTGTATAAGGACAAGTGAGAACAACAACATGTACATGAAGAATGATGAAAATGGAATACTGATCTCAGCCATATTTGTTGATGATATTATATTTTGTGGAAATGACTCTTTATGCAAGAACTTTGGAAATGAAATGAACAAAGAATTTGAGATGTCATTAATCAGTGAGATAAAGTATTTTATAGGTTTACAGATACTGCAAATGAAAAATGAGATTTTCATTACTCAATCCAAGTACATAAAGGAAATCTTGAAGAAATTTGGAATGGAGGATTCAAAACCAGTAAGTACTCCTATGACTACCAACTGTAAATTATCAAAGAATGATGAATCTGCATCTATTGATGAGACACTTTACCGATCCATGATTGGAAAGCTACAATATGTTGTTCACAGCAGACCAGACATAGCACATGCAGTGGGTATAGTTGCAAGATTCTCTGCAGATCCTAAGGAAACACACATGACAACAATTAAAAGAATCTTTAGATACTTGAAAGGCACTAAGGATTATGACTTAGTATATCAGAAAGGAAATGATTTTGATTTAAAAGTTTATACTGATGCTGATTGGGCAAGCAACATTGATGATAGAAAAAGCACAAGTGGAGGAGCTTTCTTTTTAGGAGAAAACTAGTGAGTTGGCTTAGCAAGAAACAAGGATGTGTTTCACAATCAATAGCAGAAGCTGAATACGTTGCTGCAGCATTGAATTGTACCAACATTGCATGGATCAAACAACTGTTGGAAGGTATAAATGAGAAAGTTACCGAGCCAGTAAATATATTCTGTGACAATACTAGTGCCATTAATATTTCAAAGAATCTTGTTATGCACTCTAAGACAAAGCACATATCTATCAAATATCATTATCTTAGAGAAGAAGCTCAAGAGAAGAAAGTGGTGTTGGAGTATGTTAGCACAAAGGAACAAATAGCAGATATCTTCACCAAGCCACTACCAAGGGACACTTTTGAATATCTCAGAAGTAAGTTAGGGGTCCTACCCCTATCTTCTACTCACTAACCGAGTTCAGTGAAAGCATCAATCCGATGACTCTATCGAATATCTTTTGGGAGTTGATGTTGATTTATACACTTTAGGATGTTTTCTAAAGGTGTACATGAATTATTACAGGAATTGAAGACAAATGCTCTGACCGAGATTGAATTGATACACAACAGCAGGAAATCACTTCATACAGACAAAAATTATGTTTTAGTTCTTTACTTTTTGGCATTGTTGTCAAAGGGGGAGAAGACTAATATCAGGGGAGAAGACTAATGAGAAGACTGCAGATTGGAAAGAAAAATGAAGAAACAGGAGAAGTCTAATGTATGGGGGAGAGCATTTCAGCATTTCAGAATCACAGGAATCCGAATCTTTTAAGGTCAAATCAATTGGTTTTGCCATCAATGCCAAAGGGGGAGATTGTTGGCAATATAGCATTATAACAGACAATGAAAGATTGTTGGCATTTCATAAGGATATTGAGAAGGTTGTTGATGATTATGGATATAACTAATTAAGGATGTTTACTGTCTTGATATTATTATTTTGTCATTGATGTCAAGAATTTGATTTTCTAATTTAGGATGATGTTGCCATATCTTGAGAAGTATGATTTGAAGATTATAAAGATGCCGGTAAAAGACACAGGAAAGAATATGATGAATAAGGTGATGAATAAGGTATTCAATGGGCAACTAGTACCGAGTCAAACAATGATGAGATCATGATGTTTTAGATTGTTTTAACACCATACATATGTTGTAAATTGTAAAGGTTAATACTATGCTATGTTATCAAGCAAAGAACCTAGTCGGTAAACCCTAAGGAACCTAGTCGGTAAACCCTAAGGTTATCGCTATCAGTTTATGAAGGTGGAATATCTACCGAGTGAAGTTTAGTATTCACCGAGTTGTTACCGAGTTGTAACCGAGCTATAACAGAATGCATTAAATGTTTACATGCGATATTTAATGAAGGAAGCTGATGAGCTGGAATTGATTAAATGATTGGTGAGTCGTGCATGAAGTTTGTTAATGAATCTAAGGCAATGGAAAGTCGGCATGAAGATCTATAGCTCAGATTGAACCGCAATACCCTGGCACAAGTTCCAAGACACATATGCAAGTTCCAAGGCAGGGTAAAACGTTTTCAGATTGAAAGATGCATTGAACCTGGACAAGATCAAAGATCTGATGGCTATGATTGATCATGGGAAATATGATCAAGGAGATTATGCAGTTACCTAATTGTTTATAAATAGGAAACTGTTGATAAACAATGTATGCGGGCAAGTGTATGCACACGGATGCTACATAGTGATTACCGAGCACAGAAGCTTGAAGACTTGTTTGAATAACAGAGTATAGAAGCCCAACAGATAAACAAGATTAGTTCTATGTCTAGATTGTATTGAACAAATAGGAATCTGCTTTAGCATTTTAGATGTGAAGTTGCAGATAGATTTTATTACTGTTATTTTGTGAAAGTGACAGAAAATCTCTTAACCGAGTGGACTTAACAGTCTTATTTGTAAAACCCTTTAGCAAGGTGACATTTTGATTGAGTGTTTGAAATCCTTTAACAAGGTCATTTCTAACAAGGTGAAGATCCTAATAGATCTGAGGGAAATCCCTTAACCGGGTCACATCTAGCAATGTGTTTGTAATCTTTAACAGGATTTGCTTTCAACCGAGCATACTCTAGAAGAGTATATTTCTTAGTGGGTCCGAAATCCCATAGTGGTTTTTCCCTATTTGGGTTTCCATGTTAAATCTGGTGTTATGAGGTTTATATGCTTTTGAGTTTGCATGTTTAACAGTTTTGATTTTATTATTGAAATATATGTTACCGAGGTTGAATCTGATGTTTTTATGGATGATTAAGTTTGTATGATTCACCACCCCCCCCTCTCATCTTGTTGGCTATTGGATCTGTACTTATATTAAGTATCAGAACTATCAATTAGGACAATTCAATGCAAATATATACATGATATACATTATTTATCATAAGAGCATATTGACCCCATAGTTAAGTAGAACCCTTATGTGTTTTGTGTTTTGTGATCATTATCCTTTGATTTGTACCCTTCTTGGAGGCATATCATTATGATAGTGTGCTTCTCTTTTGGAAGAATGTATACTACCTTAAAGCAATTTATCCCGATAAGGCGTGCACAATCGCTTTAACGTGGGGGCATACACTCTGCTCAATGTTTCTCGCTTTTGCACATCTTGATACTCAAGTTACTTAGCAAACTTAGCCTTTTGCTCTGTAATTTGGGTAATTTTATTTTCATGACTCATAGTAAGTGAAACTTACTTGGCTTCCAATCATGGTTCTCTTTCTCTTATGATGTCCCTTTTATCTTGATCTTGAAGTCATAGGATACCTAAAGTCCACTGGGGGCTTGGTGTATCTTGCCTCCTTAGCATCTTGATGAAATCCTTTGAATATGAACCTTTGTACTTTACCAAGAGTACATGCTTAATGTCATACTCCCACTAAAGTGGGGGCTAAATGTAGCATCCTAAATTGTACTCCCTTATAATTTTGACTGCATTTGGGTCCTCACCATAGTGTTTGTGCCCCTAGGCTTGATGAGGACCTAATTCTGCTCATATCATGCAAATTTGACTTCATATTGACCTCATGCATCATTTAAATCATTTGTCTCGACTGCAAAATTGGGTAGGACCAGGGCATGGTGCCTTGGTCCTCCCTATTATGATTGAACTTTGGGCCCCTCGGTCATTTCAAAAATTGAGTGAGAAATCCAGCCTCGTGTTGGCTCATGTCAAAAAAATCATATCTTTTTCAACTGGCAAGTATAAAAGGAGGCTTTCCCCTCTCATTTGATCATCCACACACATGAAATTCAATTCAACATCAAGCAATCAAGCATTCAAATTCAAGTGAGCAAGCAATCGGTCTTCCTTCAAACATTAGAGCAGTAATAAGGTCAAGATTCGAGCATTGGAGTTGGCATTCATGTTTCATGTTATTGCAGACTTCATAAAACCCTAATTCTATGTGGAGACAAACAAAAATTAACAAGGACGTATATAATTTGTGTTTTCATTATTCAACATCTCCCTCAAAAGGATAACATTTCTATTACTGCAATTCAACTATCTTTTATTTTTATTTCATGGTTAATTCCAAAACCAGGGTTTGACTTAGGAAAACCTTTATTCCCAACCTATTTCCCCTTCTTTCTCTGTGCAAGAAATAGATATGGAACTACTATCTTTAAAATAAGCATTATTTGCAGTGACAAATTGATCCCCTATTCGAGTGTGAAAAGTTTGGAGGACTAGGGTGACCACCACCATGGTCACAACATTTTAGGAGCTCTTTTGGGGAGCAAGTTCAAATCTGCTCACTTTGCTTAGATCCAGGTATGTGGCTTAATCCGATGACTGTAGCTTACTGTTTATGCATTTCTACTTCAATTTCTAGCACTTTTACCCTAATTTAAGTAATTCAACGTACAAAAGAGGGTTTATTAATTCACATCATCAAAACCCCCAATCCAATTAGAATTCTCAATCCTAATCCTTGATGGTTTGTGACTAGATCTATTAGATTGGAACCCTCTTTTGAATGTAATGGTCCCCAAGTCACAAAATTAATGGTTTTCATACATCTAATGGTGAAACCCTAATTTTGTTCACCATTACAATCTCCTAGGTCTAGCAAAGCTTAAAGAGCATAGGAGAAAAAGCCATTGTCTCCTATTTGTTGGCCATTGATCTAAGAGTCTTGATCATTGAAGATACATACTTTATATAGATAATTAGGAAATCAATTGGGAACACCAAAATATTGGCAACTCTATTGGGGAGTTAACAACAATGAGCCCTAATCTAGTTAAAATAATACTATACTATAATTTTGAATCCCATTTGTGTGGGTGGTGACTCTAATATATCTCTTAATTGGTGTAAAAATTTGTTAAAACATGGAAGGAAGGAGGTCCTTAAAGAAAAACCTAGCCCCAATTTTGGATGAACATACTAAGAGATATGGAGGGAAAAGGGGGCAAGTAAAAATCTAATAAATCACGATGATCCCTTTTCGTCCGACAATAACAATAACCAAAATACTAGTCCATTCCCAAAGAATAGATTTTATGAGCAACATTTTGCATTTCCAAAAGCTAGAGTTCATGAAGCCTTTGAGAGACAAGAAGTAGAAAGACAAAAAACAAGATTTGATTATTCCCAAAGGAGTCCAAGCACAAATCCATTTGTGAACCAGTAAATTTAGAATCTCCAAAAGCCATAAATAATCCTGATACAAACAAAGCATCCTCATCTATGCTTAGTGATTGTTATCACGATGCTAAAATTTTAGGGTCTTGTTCATTACAACTAAAGATGTGGTAAACCTTCTATTCTTAAGCACTAAACCTTAATGCTTTTGTTTTCTCTATGTTGTGTTGCATCATTGACACGTTAGTCTTGGTTGCAGCTTGTATAAGTTATGACCTAAGTCCTTTACTACGTTCCAATAATTGGCCCCATGTCTTAGCGTTCTTGTGCTTTACTGAAAGTCTTCCTTCATTTTGATTGGTTACACATTTTCACATATTGACCATTGACATGGTTCCATAGTTTGCACACTTGTGCACAACTAAAAGTGTTAAGCGTTTAAATCTTAACTTGCTTTTGCATCATCTATGGTCCTTGTTAATTGTGTAGTTGTGCATTTTGATTGAAGGAAAACCTACACAATCCATGCACTTGCGCACAACTTTTAGAACATATACCTTGTGTAGGTACATCAAGATCGATGGCTAACATTTGTTGCATAGTTGTACATGATCAAAATGTTTGCAATGTCGCATCTTATGCACTTGTTAAATAAGGTAACTTCCTGATAGGTATTTAAAGACCAACAATTAGTGATCTTTGCATTTGCGTGAGATCAAATGTTCAACAAAAGTGTATGATGTGCAATTGTGCACAAGAAAAGTTAAAAGGCATTAAGAACCTTTCAACTTTTTTTTCCAACTTTTTTTTCCAATCAATAGATATAAATCTTCTTGCGATTATGAGAATTAAGATTAAGTCTAAGTTTCCATATGCACAATTGTGCACAACTAAAGTGTAAAGCACTTAATTCATTCCCAACTTTGCTTGCAACCGTTTAAATTCCATTGATTGCAAGATTGCATGAGATCTAAAAGGTGTTGAAGTTGTGTCTTGCATATTTGTGCAAAGTCCGACCCCACTATCCATACATTTCCTTGTTGGAGTCTACATGTTCAAATGGCGAACAATTATTAGTTGTGCGATTGCGCATGAACTAGAATCGGTCCAGTCTTGAATTTGCAAACTTGCACAAAAGGTGGCCCACTCCAAAGGAACTTCATAGCTGATGCCGATGTGTCTCAACGATTGTTAAGGATCGGTTGCACGATTGTGCAAACCCAGAAGTGGGACTAAATGTAGATTTGCACACTTGCGCGACATTTAAATTTAAAAATAAAAAATGGCTATGGTACCAACTGCTCACTTGTTTGCATTAATGGTGGTTATTTACCAACATAAAAGTGATTTGTATTCTTTTTTCTATTCAATTGTAATAATTTTTATCTTAGAACTCTCAAAGTCTTAAAAGTAATTGTGTGAAGAATTCAAGCTACATTACCATCCTCTCTTGCGAATTAAGGTTTTTGAGTTTGGTAAAAAGTAGGGAGTCACAAAAAATTTCACACTTTTAAAAGGGAATAGTGTGTTTTATTTTCGTCCTAAGGTTTAAATTGTATACAATTATAGTTGCTTAAGGTTCTTCCCTTGCAGATTTAGCCTGTAATTTAGAAACCCTCTTCTCCCAAAACCCTATCCCAATGAAATGGCTAAAACATCAAGGGGCAAAGGGTTTATTGAAGCAAACTCCCGAACTTTAGGTCACATAGGTCATCTTGGAGTGAAAGGCAACTCAACCCTAATCATATGCAACCTTCCTATTATGTAGACCTATTTGAAAATTATTTCAAGGATACCTCTTATGCCCTATGCTAGATTTTTAGGCAAGATGTTGAATTAAGAATTCCCTCATGTTGGTATTATGTGTGGATATTCAATCTAGGGATCACAATAGACCATTTGACTATGTTGGTCTTCTAGTAGAGAGGCTTCACAAAGCAATAATGGATATCAAGGCTATGCCACATTGTTTATATCAGATACTACTGAATTTTGATGCACATTATTCTTTGCATTGGCCTGGAGATGTGGGAAGAGCCATTGAAGGTCAGGCCAAAAGATGGAGATATAGCTTTGTCAGTCCAAGAGTGCACCTATATTTGTGATAGACATTATACAACATCAAGCTATGTGCACTTTGAAAATCATTTTATTAAAATAGTTTTGGGACAACTTGGAGAAGAGGTTTATTGGGGATTGTCTCAAAAAATAAGGAGGTTCTTGAGACCTAAAGACCTAGCTCTTGGACTTAATATTGAACATAATTGGGTCGACTAGTTTTTCTATAAAGATAGTACTATTGTTAGATATTTGGGTCCATAGTGAATAGACATGTACTGCCAACATTTGTCCTTAATAGAATTGGAATTCTTTAGATCCTTTGGCATTTAAATGAATGTGACAAATTAATTTTGAGAAGAGATAATAGAGGCACCACTATGCCTCCTTAGATTCATTTTAATGTATTTCATGTTGATGAATACTAAGAGGGGGGGGTGAGTTAGTATACCAAAAAATACTGTAAACAAATTCTTAAACAGTTTAGATAACCGGTAAAACTGTTTTACTAATAAACTGGTTAAGATAAATGCAAACCAAATAACAAACAAAGCATTCACCCACAAGAGCACAATCACCATAACACAAGATATTTGACGTGGAAGCCCAAATGGGAAAAACCACGGTGAGCATAAACTCACAAGTAACTATCTGCATAATAGAAACCAGACCGGTTAAGGTCATACAATGTTCTTCACCAGAACAAATCTTGTTAGGAATCTAGATCTCTATTAGGAGATAAGTCCTGTTAAAGACTACCTTGTTAAAGGATTTCAAATCCACAGTTGTGAACCACCTTGTTAGAGGATTTACAAAAGCTTTGCTAGGCCTACCCGGTTAAGGGTTTTAGACTTGTCGAAGATGTGAGTAATCAACAAGTGAGTGATCTAGCAAATAGCACAGTCTACTTAATTAGATCCTTGATAGCTCATTGTTAATGCATTTCAACATTTCTTTAGTCTTCAATATCTTCACACTCTAACTCTTCACACAAACTTAATCTACTCTATAATGATCACACATAACCTCTTCTATCACACATCTCTCATACTTTGTCTCATACATTCAAACCCTATACATGATGTCCTTATAAAGGAAACTGATTTCATGTCGGTCCAATAGGATTAGACTACAAGTTCCTAGGTTCAGTGCATCTGGACACATTTGGAAACACGACACAAAATTACCGCCAAAGTGTCGATGGATGATAACTCATCACATATTACAAAAATACAAGTTGGTAACTCATCACAGAGTAATACCGGTTGGTAACTCATCACAGAGTAATATCGGTTAATACAATATATCGATTACCGGTTTACAAAAATGAAGACTGGAAAATGTTAACTACCGCTTGGGTCCTTCGTACTGCTTGTGATCTTCGAACCACTTGAGGTCTCCATACCACTTGAGGTCTTTAGTTAGTCTATGACCAGTAAACATCTTCTACAAAATACCGATAGTCTAAAGACTATACATACACAATAGTACACAATACCGGTTGGAACAATTACCAGTTGAGCATAACTCATACATCAAGAAAGTTTGTGTCCATCATCTAGAAAGAGTGTGTCCATCAATGATAATCAAAACATCATCAAAATGCCAACACATGTCTTCAATAAGAATGATGATGTAGGAGCATCCCCAGTTCTTGGCAATCTTGCATCAACCAAAATATTTCCTTTCTGTTTTACAGTTTCATCATTTCATTCTTCATTTTTTGGCATTGGCTCACCGGATCTTAAGGAGTTGGATTTTGTTTGAGGACTTGATAATCTTCCTTATTCCTAAACTGCGGAGCATTTGGATCATTTTATGGCAAGTTATCAATTCCGATTTCCGAGACATTTGTCTGGCACCGGAACCGGTTGGACCTATTTGCTTTGGTGAATCTACTGGATCCCTTATGTAGCATGTGGAGCCTAGAGAATTGATTCCGATGTTCCTTGGCGTGTGGCCAACCTTCCCTTTGATCTGCACTTCATCCTTTGGATTTTTTGGAGGAATCTCTTTGGTAGAGGTCGACCTTTTTGGTTTTACACGTTTGGTCTTGTTCTTCGGCATTTGATCCTTTTGGGCCGACCTGATCCCCTTGGATCATATAAATCATTGTAATTGAGCATTAGAACATAGATCAGAGGAAATATAGAGCATAGAAGCTAGATCAAAAGTTTTGAGGTCCCAGTTGTGACCTGTTATGTACTTGAGCATGTTTGTAGCAGGCCAGTGAGCCTAATCTTGTATCTCGGATGTTACCAGTTATCTATAATCAGTTTTCATGTCCTAATATATTCAGTTTTGCATTGCCTCCATCATAGTTTCTTATTTCCGTTGTGTTTACCCTTGTTGCCCAGTCCAAATTGATCTCCTTGAGGTCCCTCCTAACCGGTGGCTACACCAAATGCATTGGACCTGGCCATCAACTTTTTGGTTCCATATCATATGAAGTTGGAACCATTAAGACAATATAACCTAGAGGGGTTCATAAGGAAACTAAAAACTCCATATAGGACAACAATGTACTATCACAATTTGATGAAGAGGAAGATACCATTAGAAGTGTTGGAAGTTATGTAGAGGTGCAAAAACTAAGGGAATAATGACCTAAAGTCAAATTTGCCGAAGGTGGAAAGAGGAGGAGACAAACTACTTACAAAGGCTTTTGGGAGGATTTTAAAGATTTAATATTAAGATTGCATGCACAATATGCAACTTACACACATGGAGTTGACCAAATCAAACTGCTAAGGTTGGTGCTTATTGCCCTTGTTCCACCTCCAAATGTACAAAGTACTCCCCCTAGTGCTCCCCTTGTTGCTCATCCTATTGTTCAACCTTCTCCATCTATTGCCTCATCATCTTCTCAACCATCTACCTCTGCACCTACTATCATTCTAGAGAGCCCAAGGGTCGTCATACTATTGCATATCTTATCACTTAAAAGGGATCCAACAACAAAGTATTCCGATGTTCGCTTTGACCTTGATCTTCCTCCTCCTGAAGAGGAAAGAAATGAATTTGAAACCCAAGAGAATATTGTTGAAAAGGACCCTCCTCCAAACATAACTCTAATCACTTTTAAATTAGGGGGAGACATTGTAGATGATATTAGAGCATTGGCATGTGACTAGGTTATGGGCGATGATGATTTCATCGAGTCTAAGGAATTTAAGAATTATTTGTGTAAAGCTATTGGAGACAAATTGAAATAGGAATTGTGCATCACATATTTGTCTTTAAAAAAGAGCAAAAAATTCTCAGAAGAGATAACAAGAAGAGTAAAGGGAAAAAATGCTACAATGACTCTTGAGGAGCGCAAAAGAATTGTTATGTAGACAATGGCACTCTTTTGTTAGAAGGCTAGGATGTTTCCTCAACTATGACATTTGGTTATTTGAGAAAGAAGGAGGATATAGAGATCATGGAGGATATAGAGATCATAGGGGATCTTGAAAATGTAAAGGATTTATATTTTGGCTTTGCTTTTGATGGAAACTATGATATGTTGGCCATTTGGTCTATCTTCCCTATAACTGAAAAACTAGTCATGCTCAAAGAGCAACATGAATTGTATGGGCACTTAATTGTGAGAAGTTCATTGGATAGAATAATAATTCAAGTGGCACAAATTACTTCACACAAGGCCAAATTTACTAAAATGTTAGCCTTGAGAGCAAAGGAAATTGCAAGATTGACTAAAGAAAATAGAAGACTAAGAGAGTAGTTGACCACAAGGACTACATTAATTCATATCCCTCAACAACTTGCTATTTCATATGAGGGGTTATTGAAGTTAAAGTAGGAGCTAGTAGTGGAAAAGGTTAAGGCAACTTAGCTTGAAAGGGAAGTTAAAGGTATGATCCAAAATTAGTGGCAAAGACTATTTTTTTCACACTAATTTGAACTCAATATTTTAAAAGCCATTATTCAATTTTTCATAGCTACCTTATTGAATTAACAACATTCAATAAGTAATTAAATGACAAAAATTGAAAAGAACCAAAAATAAACATAGACCATACACTGCAAGTTGATAACGGAGTTCACCCCTGATGGGCTATGTCTCCAGGTCCGCCTCAAGTGCACAACCGATCCATTAAAACTGATGAAAATTACATGAAATTGCCTTTAAACATAAAAACTAATTTAAAAACCTATAGAATTAATCTTTTGGATTATCTAGGAAGATATGAACTCACTAAGAGTTCCTCCAAATCCTTCCTATAAATATAAAAAATTAAACAAAGGCTAACAAAAACCTTTAACTCTCCATATCTGCTTACAAAATACAATATAACCAATTTTGGGTGCTTCTCTGTCATCAAACAGGCTTGTGGAGAAATGGTAACACTTCGCCTTTAAATAGGCAAGGCTACAAGTTGTAGTATTCCTTTTGCATTAAATTTTGCTTTATTAAGAAGATTGCATTTTAAATTCATATTTTCGTTTTTTTCCAATCACATCTAAAATATGTGGTGCAATGGGTAAGGATAAGTCTTATCCCATGAAGGTTGTGGGTTCAAGTCTTCATGTGGGTCCAAAAAAGAAACTTACTTTTTCAAACCCCATGTTAGAAAAGTCTTTTCAGACTTTATTTCTAATTTAAATAAAATCTTCTCTCGTTAATACTCACATCCAAATGCATGACACAATGATTAAAATGTGGGGATTTGGTGGGGTAGGTTTTGGGATCAAATCCCACCAAATAAACTTTTTCATTAAATGCAAGATCATCCTTTATCTTTCTTTGAATATAATTTAATTCTTATCCATTTATGTGTGAAGCACATGGCATAATTATAGGACCATTTATTTATTATAGATAAGTTTCAAATCCCACTTACTGTTCTTGAAAGTTGACTTGCCATGTGTCAAATTTATATTGTGCCATTTTTCAACCTTTAATCATGCCACATGTCACCTTTTTAACATGCCACATGTCATTCTCATAATGCCACATGTCATTTTGTGGTTGAACCATGTGTTAATGCACTCATGTATTTCCCTCAACTTCTGGAGGCCATAACTTTCGCATACGGTGTCCGATTAAGCCCATTCAAAATGCGTTGGAAAGCTCTTGACGAGCTCTATAACACAAAGGTATTTCCATCAAGTTTTAACACCATTAATTTTTTAAGATCGTCAATTTGGATCAATTGTGGGAAAATCCTCCTAGATCAAGGTAAGAATAAAGAAAAAGAAGAATTGCAAAAGAAAAATGAAGATATTAAGGTTAGAGAGAAGTTACCATTTGATTTGATTAGATCTCGGTTGGGTATTAGGTTGGAATTACTCCTAGGATATGTTGACAAGGCATGGTGGTGCAGGGGCACGAGGAGACATGTTTGCATTATTTTTTTGTTTGTTTTTCTATGGTGATGTTTTGTGGTAGGATGTGTGTTGATCCATGTTGATCCATGGTGATCCCAAGACAATGTAATAAGCCATAAGGCTCCAATATGTTTCAATTTGGTCCAAAGCCTTATATGGGAATTTTCATTATGTTTTTGGTGCTTAGGAGTCTTAGATATATTGTGTGCTCATTCTTTTCCTTTTGGTGTGAAGGCAAGAGCAACATTATAATAATGGTCAAAAGTTGCAATGTTGTCATGAGCAACTTTGACAGGTTTTTGCATTTTTGGTTACCCAACGGTTAGTTGGTTTAATGTACACATTTGGGGTGGTTGGAGGATTTCTTTGGCATGATATAATCTTGAGGAACGATGTCAATTGGTTAGGAGAAGCTGGTAATGAAATTCTTGTTTCCAAACCAATCTAAAATTGCATTTTTACTCCATTTTCCTTGAGTTTTCTGCACTTGTATGAGTTTGTATGGATGATAGGCATGAATTGAGAGTAGGAAAATTTGAGGTTGTGAATCACCTTTCATTTTATGTTGGAGTGAGGTCCTGAAACATTTTGGTTTGAAAGTTAAAGCAAATTCTTTATCGCTGGCCTGAAAAACTCTTAAAATCAAGGTTTTGATGCTAGAAGGGTCACAATTCAACATTCCATCTTGGGAATGGCCTGAAACCTTGGGGAATGTTGAATTGGATTGTATAATAAATTTTCCAAGTGTTTTGGGAGGTTGGAAGTGTCATTTGCAATTTTCTAAATGATGCCCTAGGCTTGACATCTCTTATGTGGCAAGCCTATGCAGCAGAAGAAGTGGATGAAACCCTTGGACATCGGATTGGAGGGTGTATGAATTTGGCATGAGAGGGACCCTTGAAAATGTGAAGACCTTTGACAAGTGCTCAATCTTCCTTCTGATATGACTGGTGAAGACATTTGGTGTCAAACTTCCTATATCGGCTAGAGAGGCCTAATTAGGGGTAATGTGGGAAGACCTCTTAAACTCAAAACCTAGATGCCAAAGTGTGTATTTTATAAGGGTATCCAAAAGGGTACTCAAATCTATAATTTATTCTAGGGGTTGTTAAGGGATATTGGAAGTGATTGAGCAAAAAACCAAATAGGAGGCCTAATTGCTTGTAGCCTTACTAGGTCTCTAAGGGTAAGCAATATTGGGAATATAGTAGAATCTGTCCAAGAGGTCCAAGTCAATCCAAATTTCATGTCTCACATAGTTTTTCATCCACAAATGTCATACTTCACCACTTGAGTAAAAGATCCTATATGTTATGGGTTTGGGGTTGTTAGGTGTCCTTGGTTGGAGGGGTTGAGACCATAGGAGTAGAAGACTCCTTGTTAATTTGGAAGTTTTCCTATTGTGAGTGATCCTTGGGAATGATACCAAGCCTTGGGAAGTTTTTAGGCAATACACCATTAGATGGTGTCCATTGAAGACCCTTTGAAGGGTGAAACCAACCAAGTTGTGTACAACACCAAACCCTCTACATCACATCGGAAAGATACAACTCAATAAAAGAAACTTTTAAAGATCATGCTAAGAGTGGGATACATTTTCAATGTGTGGAGAATCTTTCTAAGAGAAGGGTTGAAGCGCTCCATGTTTTGACAATTTAAACACAAATGGATAAAGATGTGTATCGAGCCATTTATGATATACATATGAGATATTTAATCTTGTTTCTCATTTATTGGACTCACACAAGTACAAAAGAATAATTAGGAGTGATGACTACATTTGAAGGAAATTAAACCTTTCATATGCCCTCATTGTATAAAGAAAATGGTGATAAAAAAGATGTACTATAATGGAGGACTAACGTCCGGAATATTTTAGGTCCCATTTTTGGAGATATCAATGTTGAAGAAGAAAAGAGAATGGAAAAAATGATCAAGCATTTAGATGATCTCTGAGAGTGGTTTTCTTCAAATGACAACTGCTACAAATGAATTTGTGGGGTATAAGTATAATGGACATATATATAGCTCTTGACAACCAAATAAAAGCAGATGGTATTTTTTCTTCATAAGATGAAGATGAGTGTATATACCAAAATACAAGGTATCCTCTTGCATCTTGATGCAAAGCATCCACACACTCAACCAACTAAATGATATCTTTCTCCCAACTCACCTATCCAATTAGGTGACAACAATTCACTTACTCACTAGTTCCCTCACAAGGTCATTGGTTACTCACAAGGCTACAACAACCCATAGGTACTCCCTTACTCAAAAAATCTCAACCAACCATTGACACACCTTATATTAGACTTATACAACTTGCCCAAGATAACTCTGGGACTTTGCAACCCCTGGGTCACACCAAACTCACAAAACTCCACTCTCATAATATCATCTTATAATAGGTCTCCAAACTCCAATATTACTCAATCCACATGTAATAGATATCCACAAACATGTGCACTCCTTGACACAACCTACAAGGACTTCCAACATGTATTATCAAAGTTCTCTACACCCACCCCCACCCCCCCCCCCCCCCCCAACCCACCCAAGAGGACATAACAATGCTTAATATGGATTCACTATTTTTTTTTTGGACAGTCATACAAGTGTAGGGACAGTCATGATTGAATGGACCATTATTCCTTATCAACACTTCAAATGTCTGACACAATGATGATGAACGCTCATATACCCTTCCCTAACTCTAAACTCATTAACAAACCAAATTACTAACTTGTAAAAAGAAATGAATCAACACACTGTCAAACTATGACAGTCAATATACCAAGGAGGACAGTCATAAAATTTCATAGTTTGGATAACTCTTTGGGTCCCCAACCACTTGGACCATGTTTGTGAATCCTTCACACCCTCTTCTAAGTCTCCACCAATATTTCTAAGCCCTCCTTGCACTTCAACACATTCAAAACACCAACAATACACTGCTATTCACAATCTGAGACACAAAATTAGACTTTGTGTCCTTCAATAACACGTGGAAAATGCTTCATGGATCCCTGCAAAGCACAAGACAACTAAAGTACACATATACAAAGCATTTCCACCCATTGGAGTGGTTTATTTGACGTGAAAACAAAACACAAGCATTATTTTGTAGTCTCGGGTTACCCTAGATAAGGGTTTAGACAATTTTCACCAAAACCTCTACATCTCTCTCAAAATACAAAGGAATGCAATGCCACAAAAAGGAAATTAAAGTGCATACACATAAAAATGGCTATGAGGAATTAAATAAATATTTAATATTTATTTAATAATTATTCTTCTATTTGCGCATTTTAAATTAAATTTTGACGGTGCTTCTCGTGGAAATCCTGGTTTGGTAGGGGTAGGTATGGTGATTTTTGATCATCATGCGAATATTGTCCAAGCTAGATGTCATGCTGTTGGGTATAAGTCCAATAATTTCATAGAATTTAAGGCCCTGTCACTGGGCTTGGACATGGCTATATCCTTGGGCATCAAGGATCTTGTAATTGAAGGGGATTTGATGGTAACCATCCAATGTGTTATGAAGAAGAAATCTAATTGTTGGAAATTACAATATGTTCTGAAGTTAATTTTACAATAGTTGGCTTTCTTTGATTCCTTCTTGATCACTCATTGCTTCAAAGAAATTAATATAATAGCAGATTTTTTGGCAAACTTAGCCATTGACACTAATGCAAACTTGTGGGATATAAGTATGGATGAGTTCTCGCCTTCCCTTCTGAAACATTTGCATTAAATCTTCTTAGTTTTTCTTAATTATGTTCTCATAATAAAGCCTTTTAGCGCCCTTATGCCTTGAGAGGGTAACATGTTTGGGGTTTATGCGCATGTGGTAAGCATGCTTAGTAGGCAATTCCTAGTTGGCTATTGAGTATGCTTATGATCTCTCATAAGCAACAAGGGTGGTACCTGTTATGGTATTAAGGTGGCACCCTGTCAGCAGATTGGTTTCGATATGGGTTATTATGATTTGGTATTTTTTATCTGCTTTGTCCTCGCTCGTGTGTTTTAAAGGCTTTACTGTTTTATGAAGTACGAAGGAAATGTGTTTTGGTTGTAATCATTCATGGTTTTTTATGAAGCCATTATGATAAGGAGTGTGTAGCTTGTTATGTGGCACCGGTTGGGATATGAAGTACTGGTTTCAGCCGCCACGCTCGTGTGAAGTCCATTATTTATGGTTTATCTTGTACGAGCTTTAATCTTGCTTTAATTGGCTTTACTTATAATTATGAAGTACCATGATTATCTCGGTTCACGTTTTTGGTGGTGACTGGTCTTTAAAAGCCGATTTCGTTCTCAATACAACAGTAAATACTTGAATTATTCTTGTTCGAGCTTTGTTTCATATGTCGAGTGCTTTTTCTCTTTCAAGATATAGGGTCATTGTTGAATGCCCGATTGAGAGGGAAAATGAGGCTCCCAGTAATAATTCTGAAATGCTTGGGGAAGTGTTTTGTTTGCTTACTCCTCAGGTGGATTTTGAGGTTCGCAGGTTGCTGGGATCTCTCTGGTTGCAGTCTGGTCTTACCTTTTCTGGCTCTGAAATTTTGTCTCGATTTCTTACTATTTGCTATGATATTTTTCTTGATAAGGATTTACTCCATCTCTTGGTTCATACGTTTATCTCTCCCTCGATTTGCTCCTGGGAGCTTGTTAGTTATGCATTGGATAATTATCATTTTGAGCTGGGCTCTTTTATTATGGGGGTTTTCTTCCTCACTCTGATCTGCTGGATAATGGGAATTGTGGAGTTTTATTGTTCAAGTTGAGAATGGGGTTATTATGTGATAGATTGGGGGACACCTTGCATGCTTTTGAATCCTTGCTAGAATCGGTTCCCTCACAGTTTGTGGATAAAGCCTTAGTGGTGCTTATGGGGTTACATTCTCTGCTCTCTTTTGGTTTTTTAACCTTAGCTCCTCCACGGTTAGAATCGCCCTTGCAGATCATTCCTCCTTTGATCATGGATAGAGAGCCCCCTGTTGAAAGCTCAAGTTCTTGGTTTCATAATTAACTATGTGTGCAGATATGTTGATGTCTTTTTGATGCAAGGTTCTGATCGGTTGATATATCTTTATGGCAAGCTTGGGAAGCCTTGTGGCTGTGTACCTCCTCTACAGATTAATCCTCATAATTTTTTGGGTCATATGGATAATGATATGTATATCTTCAATAAGCCATGTAATGGGAGGGTGATCAATATCAAATATGTAATTGGGTTTATGGGGTTTTTTGGATAATGATATGTATATCTTTGAAAGCTATGTAATGGGAGGGTGATCAAATCAGATATGTAATTGGGTATATGGGGTTTTATATTTACTTTTTTTGGGTCACAACCAGAGGTTTTCTTGTGGGTTCTTTCCTGCCGATATGCCCTTTGAACCCATTGGTATTTTCAAAATTCAAAATTAATAAAATATAAGTTTAGTGGCTTGCCCACTTTTATCAAAAAAAAAAAAAAAAATCTTCTTCTATTAAATAGTTAATTTGAAAAGATTAATTAATTTAATTCATTTCATGTCTTTCTATTAATTAATTCAATTGAAATATTTTATTAATTAATTAATTTATCTTATTCCTCTAATCAATTAATTAAATATCTAATATTTAATTATTCCTTCAGTTAATTAAATATCTAATATTCAATGGTTATTCTTCTATCCTATAGTCTCAAATATTAAATGATTTCTAAATTATTTAATTTAATTTCCAACTCATCTTCCATCTCCACTTCATCTTTCCTTTGCCAACTCGTCTATCATGTGGCTAAATCATGTCAACAAAATTAAAATAAATCATTTATTAGCCACTTATCTCCAACTTCCAAAATAAATGAAATATTGTGTATGTACGCATATTTCCTAACCTTCTTCTATATTATCTTGAACATCCCTATATCGTAGGAAGGATGAGTCCACTTGTCCTCTCATGCCTAAATCTTCTCCAACCATCCCTAGATTTCCTCAATTAGCAACCCAGTGAAGGTGAGATGAGTGACACTTGTGTTCCCCTTCCCCCTTTCTCTCAACCTTCACCTTTGCTCACAACCATCCAAATTTGCAGATCTGATCATGACCATTGATCCAGGACACATCATCTTATCTTCTCAAAAGTCTATAAAAGTAGGAGTTTGAGTTGAGAAAGAGTTAGTCTTCAAGTGAGTTTTCAAGTTAACAATTTGAGTAAACTTATGCATTTGTGAGTTTTAATCTTGAAGCAATTAACATTTTAGCATTTTCTTATTTAGCATAATCATTTAGCTTTAAATCATTTGCATTGCATATCATAGTATCAGTTAACTACTAGTTATCAATTCATTCTTCATATGCCATCTTGGAAGCTATCGGTGCTTGTCTGAGAGAAAATCATCTGCAACCACAAACAATGGAGTTAGGACACAATGAGACTTAAATTGTGAAGGTAAAAATAATGTTTTTATTTTAATATTCATTTCATGTAGTTTCATTGGTTGAATTTGGATTTCTTGTAGCATTTCCTTTGTATTTTGTGAAACTAACATGTTGCAGGTAGTATTCTGATGATGAAATTCAAGTCAACACATAAAGTATATTCATCTCTAAACAATTTACAATGGATTCCAAAAGTAGACAAATGAGTTTCAATAAAGAAAAATGTGTTGGATTAGACTGTCACGTGGTAATTCTTAGGAACAAATGCAGGGAACCAATATTATTGATTTTCTTTCTTGTTACATGACACCCAACCCCATACTCACTGATAATAAGAGAATTTAAAGGTTGTTCAATCCCTCCCAACACTTACAACCACCTTTTGAATTTATTTTAACAACCAACACCTAATTACCCCTACAAACACAAAAGTTGCTTGTGACAACTTGTTGACAATTTTGCTCCAAATTGCACCAAGATTTGATCCACGACTCCCATGACTCGATATTGATCCAAATAGGTACAAATAGTCCACAAAGACCCTTACATGCAATAAAACAACAATTCCGACCCATTTAGACCTATTTCCCACAAAATAACATCTTTTTACAATTTGACAATTTTTTAGCAATATCGACAACATGACCCTACTAGGACTTAATCTAACATTCAATTGTCTTAATGTCCTTATTACATCACATTTGGCCTTACAAGACCTTATTTATCACTTTCACTCTTTAAAACACAAAAAAATCATAATTTGCCTCATGGAGGCTTGATGGCAACTTAGGTGCTCCTGCACCACATCTTTAATTATTCTCTAATGTTTTGAAATTTTGAACAAAGAAAGGCAAAGGGAAATTTTTATTTGATTTTCAATTTATTATCTTGTGAAGCTTTTTTCATGTCATCAACCTATGGGCACTATCATTTTTAAGAAAGGAAATGAAATGAGATGAAATGAACTTGATTTGTATTTCAATCAATCATTAGATTGGGATGTTTTTGCTTCTTTGTCATCCTTGCAGTCACTTGCTTCACTCATGAAATTGCACCAATTCTTCATCAGCCAAAGACAACTTTAGGGAGTGGAGTATCTACTTTGAACCATGAGATTTCTCTCCAACAAGAGATTGCATAGCAAATATTCTCATTTTGTTGGTAGAAAAGGGTTTAGTTTGTTTCACAAAGATGACTTTTGGTTTATCCTCTTGATTGTCAAATGGAAACATGGCATTTGTACATGGTTCAATGCTCATTGCTCCCTTGTTCTACAAAGGGATTTCAAGGCCATTTTGAAGGAATATATATTTTGTTTTGAGTGGGTAGTTATATGTAATGTCAAGTCTAGATTTAGTGAAGGATAGTTCTAGATTGTAATTGTTCAAATTCATAGAGCAGTCGTCAAACTAATTTTGAGTATCAATGGAAAATATTTTAAATTCGTATGAATACAATATATCAAGGGTATTTTGAGTTCATCATTATAGCATTTTTGTGATTGTGTGATTTGTTTATATCTTTGTTTCAAGGAAAGAACTAAATGCTTTAATCAATTCACTATAAATTTGAATGAATGAAATGGATTTGTAAGTAGGATTTGTAATATCATGAGGGGATTCATTGATGTAAGACATTGGTTTGGGTTATCTTGCTAAATGAATACATTCTCTATAATTAGACTCCATAACCTTTGGATATGCACCAATCTGGTAAAAAGCCCATCTACAATTTATAAATAAATTATAACAACCATTAGATTCATTTAATTTTCATGTTTTATAAAAACACGTTAGGTTAAAACTTGTTGGTAATTGTTTAATTTCCAAGAATGGAGATAATTCGAAAGAAATTTTACATTTCCTTGTTATATTTTCATTGTGAACCTACATGCTTTCTGTGATATCAATTTGAAACATGCTGAGGTCCATGGATTTTGTTAAGGGATACCCACCTAGGTTTTGCAAAGCTTGAAGTGTAGAAGACACAAATCTTATGATTGTCTCTTGTCAATTAGCCACTAATCCAAGAACTTAACTATTAAATCTAGCTAACTCATAGACTTTCTTGGGCAATTAGTTGGAACAACAAATAGTGATAATGAATTGTTAGAATAAGATATGATTTTGAGAACATAAATTGAATACCTAGAGGAAATTAAGATAAGAGTAAGAGTTGAAACTTTAAGAGCCGCATATCATAATGCAATTCCTATGTCCCAAGTAATCCCCCATCTAATCAAAATAATCTGAATAAACAGAATGATTAGAATGCTATGGGTAATCCACATGGAGGAGCTAATCAGAATGCAAATCAAATTTTGCAACCAAATGTGCAAGGAAATGCAAACTAAAATGTAAATAAGAATCCCATAGGAATTAACATGTGAATGTTCATGGAAATATCAATCAAAATATTGGTAATCAAAAGATTTTGGGTAGGAGACCTATGCAGCTTGATAGATACATATAATTCATTTTCACTAGTATTTCTGGATACCCCAACCTTATGTCAAATGACATTAGGACTACACTAAAACATTTTCAACAAGCAATGCAATATTTGGTGAGGAACATCTAAATCTTCTACCTTTTATCTCATCTCAATGTTCTAAATTTGAAAATCTAAAATTGACTAAGTATTATGTCCTTCGTTGAGTTCTTCAGGACTAATTCTCTTATTCACATTTTGTATAGTATAATATCTTAAAAATTATAATCACATGATATCTAAAATACATACTTATAAAATATCTTGTATTTAAATATTGTTAGCACAATATTATAATATTTGTATACTTGTATTAATAACACATTATATTTATGGTTTATATCAACATTGGTCCTACCATTAGTACAAAGATGTGCACTCACATTGAAGGGCACTTCTTTAAACAAAAAGACCATTAATTAAGCACCTAGATGGTGTCGAGTTCTCTGATACTTTCCTGTCATTGGATAAAGGGATGGTGATATTTGATTCATTGAAGATAACGTATTTTTCCTAATGCATCCGATATTCACCAAGCATTGCGCATCTACCTATTTTGATACCAAGGATAATACTAAGAATTACTTTGAAACTTTGCTACCTTTGATACCAATCCCCCAAGTTAGGTCACTCGATTTCAATTTTCGCTTTAGGTATCTTAGGTCCTGGGTTCAATTCCAAATTTACCCATGATGTGTGGTGTGAGCTCCATTGCATATTGCTTGAGAGTAACCTATTGATTCCTCTCAACTATTAAAAAAGAATTACTCCTAAACTCTACCCAATAACCATGATCCTCTTGTTGATAATTGATTTGATATAATTTATGATTAGTCTATGTTTTCAATTGTTCTATTTTAGCCTATGTTGTCTTTATCCTTTTATCCCATCTCAATATTCTAAATTTGAAAATCTAATATTGACTAAGTATTATGTCCTCCGTTGAGTTCTTTAAGACCAAGTCTTCTTGTTGCTTGTATTTTATATAATATAATGTCTTAGAAATTATAATCACATGATATCTAAAATATCTTGTATTTAAATATTTTTAGCACAATATTATAATATTTACATACTCATTTTTTTTATTGCGCAAGGGTATCCATGTGACCTAGCCGAGTGCCCATCCTTCCTTACCTTAGTCAGTCTTATAATATTTATAAACTCATATTGATAATACATTATATTATATTTTATATCAACATTGATTCTGCAACTATTACTCGAAAGACTTATACTCACAAGAACACTTGTTTGAATAAAATGACCTAAGTAAACACCTAAATTGTGTTGAATTCAAATTATAATATCGCTCAAGTAATTAATCAATACCTCAAAAGTGTTCTATAATGTTTTGTGAACAAAAACTATACAAGAAATGTCACCCTTAAATACAAGACACAACATATGTGAGAAGGTATTATTAGCCGATAGGCTATTTAACGTGGGCATAACCCACCGGAAGTGTCTCACGCCTGAGACTTTTTAGTAGTTACCAGAAAAAAGTGTGGCTGTCAGAAAATTTTCGTGGCTCAAACTTTCGAGGGTCTGGGTTACTCAATTTTGTTAAGTCTAAAGAAGCCTCAAATTTTGTTAAGTCTAAAGTGTGGCTCAAACTTCGGGGGGTCTGGGTTTAATATTAACGTGGTGTTTCAATTGGAGTAGGTTTAGGTCAATGATAGTATACTAATGTGAATGCTATACCAAAAGTCAATTTTATTTTGTTGCAAACCTAAATTTTGTTACAAAGAAAAAAACATGGATGGTAAAAATTAGGAATTAGAAATTTGTGGATAATATAAAAGTATATTTTACTAAGGTTAATTTAATTATATTATTTTAGTTTAATATATGAATTGACCATGTTCTTTAAATAAGTAAAATAAACAATTTTTCAACAAGTTTAAAAAAAAAATTAAAGAAAGTAATATAAATATAATAATTTTTAAAAAATAATTTTGAATATTATCTTTAAAAAGTAAAGTAAACAAATTTCTGGTAAATTCAATAAAATTTAAAGTAAATAATATAAATATAATTAAATAATCTTAAAATTAATGTTTTTTCTTTAAGTTCTTATATTAATATTAAGAGTAAGTATATGCATTTTGTCATGAACATTGAAGAATTTTTTTTTTACATTTTAGAATAAAACAAAATAATCTTGAAGTAAAAAGTAAAAAGTAAAAAATAAAAAATAAAAAGTAAAAAGTAAAAAGTAAATAATATTGTTAGAGTAAAACAAAACAAACTTGCAATAAAAAGTTAAAAGTAAATAATATAAATGTAAAAAAATATTTGTTAAAGAGTTTTGAATATGATCTTTAAATAAGTAAAATAAAATAAATTTGAAACAAACTAAAAAAATCTTATAAAATTCTTACATATTAATATTAATATTGAGAGTGATAACATAGAACAGCCGGGTGCGGAACAACAAGCTAGTTTTCAAATGGTTACAAACAAGTCTAAGAAGCGTAGAAGGAAGAATGCGCAACAAGTAGCCATTGATAAGATTAGGTCTGATAATGTCGGTGTTAATCCCGCTCAAAATAATTTCAATCTCACCCCACCTGCAGTTGATGCTAGTTTTTCAAAAGTTAAGAGTATCATTAATAATTTTGAAACCCTCGGTAGGTGCACTAGTGATTTCCATATGGGTGATGGCTTTGTGACTTCCCCGAGGACTAATCGCATCTCTGATAACCTCGGCTTCGTCGATCCCACCCCCTGTATCAGTATTACTAGTGAGTCTAGTGTGAGTTTGCCTCCGAAAGTCTTCAAAGAACTTGATGTTCATGATGACGTGATTCAGGTCATCATTGCTGATACTAAGGGTGATAGAAATTCTGTCTTTTTCCCTCTAACCTCTCCTCCACACAAATGCCTTGGATGGCAGTGAATGATACCCCGATCCAGCCTACTACCTACGCGGTACCTCCTTATGAAAATGTCTCTCAAGGAGATGATGATTTTGGTGAAGACCATGATGATCAACTGAGAGCTGTTCCAAATCCAATAGAAGAGGACGCCCCGTGGGCTCAAAGAACAAGGCCCCCTCTGATAAGAAGAATAAGGGCAAGGGTTTCCCTACTTGAGATAGTAGCCTTCATGTTGCTAAGCACTCGTAATTTCCCCCTTGTCTACCATGAAGTACATCTCATGGAATGTTAGAGGGCTAGAAGCCCCAGACAGAAAGCAAATTGTTAAACGTTTCTTGGACTCTCATAAAGACTTGGAATTTCTGATGCTTCAAGAGCTTAAACCTATTAATTTTACCTTGGATATTAACCTTAATTTCATATGGAAAGACTCCATCAAAATTTTCTCCAATCACCTCAGGGGTAAAGGTGGTGTTGGACTGCTCATTAACCCCAAATGGTCAAACCATATTACTGACAAGGGTTGCTCCCCCTGTAACAAGGTTGTTTGGGCCTCTATTAATGTTGACAACACCCTCATTGGGGTGTGCTCTATCTATGCATCCAATGACTATAAGGAAAGAAGTTCCCTTTGGGATTGGATTGCATCCTTACTTGATATTCCCTGGATCCTTGGAGAAGACTTTAATATGATTGAGAATTGTGATGATAAAATGAGGGGTAATGCTTTTGAATGGAAAGACTCTGAAAAATCCCATTGGGATAGAATGAATTTAAGAAAAACCTGTTTGATCCTCTTCTTGGTAATAAGGCTGATACAAGGGGTGTCTGGAACACTTGGTTCAATTTCCAAAAAGGTTGTAATAGAATTTATTATAGACTTGACCATTTTTATGCCAATGAAGATGTTTTTTCATTTATCCCTAGTAACCATGGCAATTCTGTTGTTGTCTGGCCTTTTACTCTCTCGGATCACCACCCTATTACTGCTCACATCAAACTTGCTAACTCCTTACCTGGTAATGTGGTGGGGCCTAAGAAGTTCATCTTAACACTAATTTACTGAAATATCTTGATGTTCTTGCTGCCATTAACCCCATCAGACTCCTAAATAAGGATAATAAGGATAATAAGAACTTAGCTTCGCATATTGATAGGTGGAATTATAATGTTGTTTCCTGGCAAAAACTCTTGCAAACTATTGGTCAAAAAAGGGCCAAAGACTTCAGATTTGTGGAAAAGACTCTTAATCTTAATCTACTTCACCTTGAAAATAAAATTTAGTTGACTCCTTCCTGCCCTGACCTTGCCAACCAAGTGGCAAAAACAAGGGATGCCCTTAGATTACATTAGCAAGTTAAGATCAAGGGGGCCATGATTAGAGCCCGTAGCCATTGGCTCCAATTTGGCGATAAAGGCTCCAAGTTTTTCTTTAATCTGCTTAAACATAAGAAAATCCAGGAAAAGATTGATAGACTTATTGTTGATAATCAAGAAATTGTTGATTTGGACAACATTAAAGAAGCCTTTGCCCTCTTCTACAAAAAAATTTTCACCTCTAAAGACTCTGAGGCTGCCAAGGCCCTCAGACTTAAATGCAAATCCATCATTCCCTATGTAGCGTCCTAAAATTGTGACACTTGCAATTTCGACTGCATTTGGGTCTTCACGATGGCGACGCAACGTTGAACCTGAATGGAGACCCCGAAACCTGTTTATAACATCAAAAACTGCATTTTTCTGCACCCTGGCCTGATCCCTCCTTGCACCCTGCTGTCCCGGGAGGTGGGACCATGGCGCCCAGTGCCCTGGTCCTTGGCCCTATTTTGGGCCCGGCCTCTTGTGGGCATTGGGTCTTTAAGTTTGCAAATTGGAAAATAATGTTTCCTGGTCGGCCTAAGGTCGGAAAAATCAGTCTATCAGCCCTAATTGACAAGTATATAAACTACATTTCCTCTTCCAAAAAAAGAGAGGAAGACATATGTGTGCAAGACGCGGAAGCAAGATTCAAACATTCAAGCATTCAAGCATTCCTTCAAGCAATTGAGCATTCTAAGTCTCCATTCAAGGCTAAGTGTTGCATTCAAGACAAGGATTCAACCATTGAAGAGGAGATCACATACAACAATACAACATACTACATACATTACACCTTCGCATGTAAGAATACAAACATTCTTACAACAAGGTATCAGTACTTGTTTACATTACAAACATTTACATTTACAGCATTCTCATTTCTTGGTTAGTTCCAAAACCAGGGTTTGACCTAAAGGCAAACCCCTCATCCCTAACCCCCCAATCGTCCTCTCTTTTCTGTGTGTAGGTTGCAGGTACGCGGCTGTAATTGAAGATCTGAAATCCTTGTGCAGAGACGAACAAATCCCCCTTCATTTCGCGGATTTTTCGGAGGACCGTGTGCACGCCAGGCGCCATCGTCCCATCAACTTTCACTCAAATTTGTAGGACAACACCGTCTCGACATTTTACTGCTAATTCCAGGTCCGCAGCTTCATCCCATATCCCTATCTCTGTTTATAAGTGAATCTTTCTTGCTTCTACATGCATTCCTAGTTCAATCTTTCTATCTACATTCTTTACAAAAGAGGGTATCTTTGATGTCTTAACCCTTGAAACTCATATAGAATCCAATCTTGCATTGTGTGGGATTGGATCTTGTGGGTTTCAACCCCTCTTTTGAATGTAAAGTCTCCCCTAAGTGAAAACCATCAACCCTAGTGACTCTCCCTTCTCTCTCCTTGGGGTTGGGGAGGGGAGAACAACTAGGGTTCGATTTTTCCGCTTTACATTTTGGTGAACCCGATGTGAACATCCTAATTCTAATTATTCATGGTTAGATCTGATAAATTTGCTTCCCTAATTACATTTCCATGTTTGATCTTTTGCAAATTTTAGAGGCTAATTGCATAAAAAAAACCCTAAAATTTTCTTTTTAGTAATTAAACTTGTGAAATGTTTAATTATTAATGCTTGTTTCAGATCTACCCTTCTATTGCAAATTGTCAATTCATATTTGTGCTTTAATTCTGAAAATTAAGTGGTTAAATGTCAAAACCCTAATTTTTAAGACCTTCTTGATTCAACCTTTGACTGATAATTTCACTAATCAAAACACCTCCAAATCGGCTGTAATTTTGGATTCCTCAACAAAATCACAATATCTTTCATCCCTGAAAATTTGGAAAAAAGTTGCGAGGACCGTGTGCACCCCGAGCGCCATCGTCCCCGACATTTTTTTCGAAATTTCGGGAGCTAGATCTTACTGTATTTTTCTGCTAAAATCCAGAATTTTGGCTGATTTTATCATTTTTAACACTTTCAAAATTAAAGTCAAAGTTGGTCTAGTGATTGCTCGGATAAAGGCTTCTAATCATTCAAAAATTGTTGAAATTAAAATTCATATCAAAATTGTGTTTCTTACAGTCCTAAATCTGAAAAGTGTGTTGGCATTCATTCGAAATTTCAGTGCTTTATTCAAATTTTTGCAGTTTGTGACTTTCAAAATTAAGTGTTTAATTGCAACAACTTTGATTTCCACTTTCAAATTCAAATTTTGCATGAAATCGAGTCAACTTTTAAATTTCAAAGCCTGCATTGCTTTCAGTATTCCTTCTAAAATCATAAAATTCAAAATTTCAGTTTCCCCCTCTTTTTCAAAATTCAAAATTTGCATTTTTCAACAATCTTGGTAGGGTTCAATTTTGAGATTGCAACTTTAATTTGGCCTATCTACAGATCGTAAAATCACTCAATTTTTTCAGATTAGCTTTAAAATCATCATAACTTTCATCCCTGAAAATTTCGAAAAAAGTTGCAAGGATCGTGTGCACTCCGTTCGCCACGGTCCCGGACATTTTTTTTGAAATTTCGGGAGATTGTCCTGATTGCATTTAACAGCTTAAATCTAGGAGATTGGCTGATTTTATTGAAATTTGCTACCTCTAAAATTCAAAATCTTCTCTCTCTCTTTAGTGCATGAGTTTTACAACAATAAGCCCTACTTACACTATTCCCATTAGACGAAGCCTTAGAATTAAGTCTTTCCAAGGTTTAATCACTGAGGAGATGGAACCTAATTTGAATGGCCTTTTTAACGAGGACATGGGTAATTCCTCTAATCCTCTTAATGATGAAGAAGCTCTCCATGAGGTTTCTGTAGAACAACTTTCAAAATTGGATAACCAATTTGATGATTTTCGACAATGGATGTCTCAAGAATACCCCGATAGTCAAGCTCTTCCTTTAATTGAGGGTCTAAAACGTATGGTTCAAAGTGATAAGAATGGAATTGATATTTTGCGCGGTATTGCACACATTGTGGATTCGAATGTGATGCCTATGAAAAGTTGTGCCGAAACCTTAGGTTGTACACAACCTCCTACTCAAGTTAATCATTCTATTCCTTTGACAACTCTTATTGCTAGTATACCTACTTTTACATCAAACATAATGACTACTTCAATACAAGACATTCCTCCTATGATCACTAGTCATGGGGGCAATCCCTCTTCTTCAATCAACCCTCTTCCTTCATTCAATCCGACTTCTTCATTCATTCCTTCAATGAGTGTTCCTCTTATATCTCCACAAATAAACATGACACAAGGGGGCAATTCATTTAACCATTCCATTCCTCCTTGTAGTGTTCCTCCTTTCCAATCATCTCCTATGACTAACTATCATAGTGTCCCACCACCTTACTCTCTACCTTCTTTCAATAACATAACACCTCCATCACAATCTAACACGTCTAATATGAACTCTTTGACTGAAGCGACCATTAACAATCTTGCACAAACTGTCTCTTCTTTACAGCAACAAATTGCCTCTATGAATCAATCTAAGTTTAGTGTGCCCACATTTGATGTTGTGAGCCCACTTTCTCTTGACATTGTTCGAGCTATCCCCCCTAAACATGTTGAAATTCCACATTTGGAGCTTTATAATGGTAAGGGTGATCCTCTAACACATGTTAAGACCTTTCAAACAATATGTACTGATTTTGCTAATGACCAAAGGTTGCTTGCAAAACTGTTTACTAGAACATTAAGAGATAAAGCCCTACAATGGTACTGCTCTTTGCCTTCTTATTCTATTACTTCTTTCGAACAACTTGCAAATGCTTTTATTCAACAATTTCAAAACAATATAAGTCCTAAAGTTACTTTGATTGATTTAATGCATTGTAAACAAGGTGTTAAAGAAAAAGTGATTGATTTCATTGGTAGATATAAGCATTTGTATGCTCAAATTTCCTTTCCAGTACCTGATAATGATATTCAAAGAATCTTTATTTCTAATTTACAAAAAGATATTAGAGAAAAACTTCTGTTTTCTGAGTTTACTTCTTTCCAACAGTTGTGCGCAACTCTTCACAATTATCAACTGACTGTGAGTCAAATGGAACAAGCAAATCCTATGGCTCCGAGTGATAAGGGTGATAGTAGTCAACAACCATTTGGGAAGTTTAAACCGAACAGAGAGTCCATTAAATTCAATGAAAACATCATCAACAATAATGTGAATGCAGCATCAGGTGTGCCTCCTATTTCTAAGTTTTTCAAGAAAGAAAGAAAGTTTACTCCTTTGAATGAATCATTGCAGTATTATGAATAAGTTATTGGAACAAAATGTGCTTACTCTTCCTCCTATAAGGCAAATAGACCCTACAAAGATTAATTCACCCTATTTTGATAACAAATGTTTTTGTCAATTTCATCGTCATCCTGGGCATGATACTGAAAAATGTTTTGCTTTAAAGGGTAAAATTCAAGATTTGATTGATAATAATACTATTTCTGTTTCTGGTGTGAATGATAAAGGCAATACATCTGTAGCTCCTCCTAACCAAAATCTTCAGATTTTTACTGATCCATTGCCTTCTCATACCTCTAATGCGATTGATACTAATGATTCCTCTGTCTCACCTGATGATCTTGTGTCTATGACTCCGAATGTGATTAACTTTGTAGAGCAGCAAAAAATCCCTGAAGAACCTTCCATCACCTTTGATTCTAGTGAAACTATCAGGGCACCTGATGGTCCTTTATACATAGTTGCAAAAGTCAAGAATACACCTTGCCGTGGAGTGCTTATTGATCCTTCTTGTATGGTTAATATCATTACTGAAGAATTTCTTTTTACTTTGCAATTGAATCAAGTGATCTATGATGAAACAAATGTGGTTGTGAAACTATTTGATGCATTTTCTTCTCCTGCAATTGGTTCTATTACATTACCTATTGAGGTCCATAATAAATCTCTTGATGTGGACTTTGCTATTATTCCATCGTCCGGACAATTTCGTGTGAAGCTAGGCTATCCTTGGCTATCTTCCATGAAAGCTATTGCTTCTCCTATTCACAAGTGTTTGAAATTTCCCCATAACGGTGAAGTTGTTACTGTCAATCATAGTCTCTTTAAACCAGCTGAAAGAACTTCTAGCGTTCCTATTGATTACTTTTGGCCTAAACAATTCCAATCTCTTCCTCCGCGAAGTGATCATCTTTTCAAATCTTATCAAAAGTGGAAAAAAGATATGATCCTATCTCTAAGTGAACCTAGAACACCCAAACTTGACATTCCTATCGTTCTTGAGAAGGAAGTTCTTCCTTTGAAAGATAAAACTAATGTCTTTCCTCAAGAAGATTCCCAACCCATTCCTATGAATATGACTATGCCTATATCTAATAAACTTCCTAAAAGTAGACCTATACCTCCTCGTCATGAGGGGCTTGGTCTCCTTCCTAAACCAAATATTCCTCCCTTATATGGAGCAGTTCCTCCTCCTTCCTCTTACGGAGAGAAGAGACCTTCCTCTTCTCCTATTATTCAACCCAAGAGACCACAACCTAAACACCCAAGTGAAAAGGATGAGAACATTCCTCCTCCTCAATCTTCTCAACTTCCTACTAAGACTAGACAAAATCGTTCTACACGTGAACGCCGACGAAAGCGTCGTCTTAGAGCTCAGGCAACTGCTTCTGATAGTGAATATGAATATGTTGATGTTGATAACCATTTATCTAACGAATTTTCTAAAGCACTTATCCTAGCTCCTAGACAAGAACACCGTGGCTTGGGATATGAACATAGCCCTTGTTTGGATCTTGTGATAGCTCCATCTGCTGTGTTGGATGTTCCTCCTCTAGCGTGTTTCCTACCTTCCCGAAATATTGATCAGCAAGATCGGGGGGTAGATGACATGCTAGACTAGTTTCATTAGCATAGCACACTCTCTCCTTCTCTCTTGATCTCTTTTGTTACTTCTTCTATGTGTTATTCTTATTCTTCTATTTGTTGTCCTTAGTGTTGTTTACTTGAGGACGATGCAAAGCATTGAGATCTCTTTTGGTCTCTCTCATGTTGACTCAAAAGACACATGTGTTCCCTTCTTCTAGGTGACCTTCCTTGATTGGGGAATGAAGAACAATTATGCATACATACATATGATATACATGAATTATCATCCAGCATACTGACCCCAAGGAAAGCGAAGTCACCTTGTGCTTTGTGTTTTGTGTCTATTATCCTTGGGCTTATCTCACACTTGGGGGCTAAATCCTTGTGATAACGTGCTCCTTTCTCATTTCTTATATGTATCACTACCTTAAAGCAATCACCCCCGGTGAGGCGTGTGCGATCGCTTTAACGTAGGGGGGCATACATCCCGTTCATATCTTTTCAAGATACTTGAAAATTTCTTGACAAATTTAGCTTTGCCTTGAAAATTTTTGATATCTTTCTTGCATGACTCATAGTGAGGGAACCTTACTACTGACAGTCATGGTTCTCCCTCGTGATCTTCCCTTTTACTTTGTCAATCGAAGTCGTAAGATCCTTAGTCCACTGGGGGCTTGGTGTATCTTGCCTCCTTGACGTGGTGAAAGTTTTTCAATGTTGTTTCCTTGTACTTTACCAGAAGTATGAGCGTACGCTTATACTCCCGCTAAAGTGGGGGCTAAATGTAGCGTCCTAAAATTGCGACACTTGCAATTTCGACTGCAATTGGGTCTTCACGATGGCGGCGCAACGTTGAACCTGAATGGAGACCCCGAAACCTGTTTATAACATCAAAAACTGCATTTTTCTGCACCCTGGCCTGATCCCTCCTTGCACCCTGCTGTCCCAGGAGGTGGGACCATGGCGCCCAGCGCCCTGGTCCCTAGCCCTATTTTGGGCCCGGCCTCTTGTGGGCATTGGGTCTTTAAGTTTGCAAATTGGAAAATAATGTTTCCTGGTCGGCCTAAGGTCGGAAAAATCAGTCTATCAGCCCTAATTGACAAGTATATAAACTACATTTCCTCTTCCAAAAAAAGAGAGGAAGACATATGTGTGCAAGACGCGGAAGCAAGATTCAAACATTCAAGCATTCAAGCATTCCTTCAAGCAATTGAGCATTCTAAGTCTCCATTCAAGGCTAAGTGTTGCATTCAAGACAAGGATTCAACCATTGAAGAGGAGATCACATACAACAATACAACATACTACATACATTACACCTTCGCATGTAAGAATACAAACATTCTTACAACAAGGTATCAGTACTTGTTTACATTACAAACATTTACATTTACAGCATTCTCATTTCTTGGTTAATTCCAAAATCGGGGTTTGACCTAAAGGCAAACCCCTCATCCCTAACCCCCCAATCGTCCTCTCTTTTCTGTGTGTAGGTTGCAGGTACGCGACTGTAATTGAAGATCTGGAATCCTTGTGCAGAGACGAACAGATCCCCCTTCGTTTCGCGGATTTTTCGGAGGACCGTGTGCACGTCGGGCGCCATCGTCCCATCAACTTTCGCTCAAATTTGCAGGACAGCACCGTCTCGACATTTTACTGCTAATTCGAGGTCCGCAGCTTCATCCCATATCCCTATCTCTGTTTATAAGTGAATCTTTCTTGCTTCTACATGCATTCCTAGTTCAATCTTTCTATCTACATTCTTTACAAAACAGGGTATCCTTGATGTCTTAACCCTTGAAACTCATATAGAATCCAATCTTGCATTGCGTGGGATTGGATCTTGTGGGTTTCAACCCCTCTTTTGAATGTAAAGTCTCCCCTAAGTGAAAACCATCAACCCTAGTGACTCTCCCTTCTCTCTCCTTGGGGTTGGGGAGGGGAGAACAACTAGGGTTCGATTTTTCCGCTTTACACCCTATAGGATCTTCGAGGGGGAATCTTGCCTCCTTAAACAAAATTTCGCAATTGATGAAATTCAGAAAGCCATAAACTCCCTCCACAATGACAAAGCTCTGGGGCTTGATGGGCTCCCAGTTGAGTTCTAAAAAGCCAACCTTAACTAGATTTGCTATGATCTTCTTGATATATACAATGAGGCTTTGGGTAAGGGTTCCCTTAGCAATGTTATCAATAAGGGCATTATTAAACCCATACCTAAGGATGGTGACAAGGCCCTCGTTAAGAACTGGAGACCCATTACCCTTCTCAATGTGTCCTATAAGATCCTGGCTAAAATGTTGGTCGTCTGACTAGAAAAGATCCTGCCCAAGTTTATCTGCCCCACCCAAACCGACTTCATTAAAGGTAGGTATATTCTGGAAAATCTCATCACAAGTTTGGAAGCCATGGAATGGTCTAAAGTTTCTGGTCAAGACATTGCTATGTTTCTCCTTGACTTTGAGAAAGCCTATGATAGGGTGGAATGGGACTTTATTATTACGATGCTTGAAGCCTTTAGCTTTCCTAGTGAATTATGTACTTATATCAAGGTCCTCCTTCAATATGCCTCTGCTCAGATTGATGTTAATGGCTCCCTCTCCTGTTCCATTATACTCTCTCAGTCCATTAGATAGGGCTGCCCCTTGGCCCCTGCTCTCTTTGTTATTGCCTCTGACGCTTTATTCTACCTCCTTAGGGATAACTCCCTCTCCCCAAAGGTTAATGGGATTAGACTCCCTGATGATAATGAGTTGACGAATATTCAGTTTGCCGATGACATGACTCTTTTTCTTGAGCTCACCAAGCAAAACATGGATAACCTTAACCTTAAAATCCAATGCTTTGGGTCAATTTCTAGAACTTGGATCTCCCAGACCAAGTCTACCTTCCTTAGCTGGATGGATCACCCCTTGACTAGTTTGGACACCTTGGCTACCAATGGGGTGGTCCTAACAAAATCATTAGATACCTTGGAGTTCCCTTCTCGGTGTCCCCTTCCCTCAAAGATATGTGTCTCTAGGTTAAGGAGAAAATTGATAAGAAACTTAGTAAATGGAATAATAGATTCCTCTCCCTAGCTGCCAGGGTTCAAGTGTGCCAAAAAATCCTCTCCTCCTATAATATCTACTACTCCTCTGCTTGGATGTTTAACAACTATCAGATCTTAGAAATTCAAAAGGCTATTAGACGCCTCCTTTGGTCTGATGGCAAAGGTAATAATAAATTACACGTTGTTAATTGGAAGTGGTGCCATATTGAGAAATCTCTTGGTGGCCTTGGATTAAAGGATCTTAGGATCCAAGGTATTGCCCTTGCGACTAAATGGATCTTCCATTCTCTTGAAGGTTTGGAACCTTGAAAGGTTTTAATTAGACACAATATTGAGAGGGCTGTCCCTAAGAATGCTAAGTCTTGGAAGGGTTTACCTCTCACCGACCTTGTAGCCGGTGGTTTTCCTGTTTCTGTCCAGGACACGTGTGTGTTCAAGTCTATTTGGAAAGCCTGGGAACATGTTAGGGGTTTTTTGGTCAACACTAGTGTCAACAATGGTGACCTGATTCATGGCGAGAGATCCTTATGGTGGAACCTCTTCCACGCTGGCAAACCCTTGGCCCTTACTCAGGGATGCTCGACTAGAGCCTGGGCCAGCAAAGGGATCAAATATCTTATTGACGTTTTGGAATATGATACTCTTATCACATGGGAAGATCTCAACTCAAAATTTAACCTCCCCCCCGCTCAAAAAAGAACCTAGAACATGATTAAGCAGGCTTGTATTGATTTCGGTCTTCCTAAAGACTGTGATGCTGATTCTCATAGATTTCTGTCTTTTAAATGGGCTGATGGTACTATTTTGGCTAAAATTAAGGCTCGTAACATTTACTCTGTCTTAGCTTATGAGGCTTCCATCATTAAGCATGTTAACATTTTATGGTATTCTGATTTGCCTATTATGTAGTGGCAAAAGACCTTCAACATGCTATGGAAAAGTCCGATCGAGCCAAAAATCAAGTGCTTTAAATGGCTTATGATACTTAATAGACTTCCTCTTCGGAGGAATTATGATAATAATGATTTGTGCTCTATTTGTAAACTTCCTGAGACTGGCAGACATATTTTCTTTGATTGCTCCATTGCTAAGGAAATCTGGTTAATGTTTGGCTTTTCTATCCCTAATCTTGTGAATACTATAGAAATTATTTCTGGGCACATTAAAGGATTGAAAAGGGATGCTAATATCTTTTGGTTTAATTTATCTGCCAATATTCTTTGGTATATTTGGAAAATTAGGAATGCTGATAGGTTTGAAGGCCAAGCCAGGGCCCTTACCAAATCCTTTCGAAGACTCACATTCTTCAAAATTGCCCTGCAGGTTGCCTCTACTATGAACGATGAGAGGCACAAGCTCCTGAGGTTCCTCAAGGATGGTCACGCTACCATGTTCATCAATGAGATGAAGGATGGTTATGGGTGGAGGCGCAACGAGGACAACCTATCCTCCTTTGAGGAGGCTCTCAAGAAGCTGAACAACGAAATTAAAGATAACAGGGAGCCCTCCTATGCCCAAGTTGAGACGTTGGCACAGATTCAGAGTCAGAAGACCATTGTTTGGATGGAAGGACCTCAGGGATGGGCGGCATGGGTTGAACCCCATGACGACATCCTCTCTTGATGCTTTTGTTTACTTCTCATGATGCAATTAGTTTGTTAGTATTCTTTTGTGCGGATTACGCACCCTATTGTTACTTTGGGTTTTGCTGTCCTATGGCGGTGACAACTTTGTTTTGCTGAGGCCTGGCCTCCTTGTTCTGGATTCTCTCGATTTCTAATATAAAAAAATATTAAGAGTGAGTATAGACATTTTGTCATAAACATTAAAAAAAATAAAAATGGAGTAAAATAAAATAAACTCTAAGTAAAGAAAAACATGTGAATATTTTTAAAGAAAAATAAAAGGATCTTTGAAAAAATTCATAGATTATTATTAAGAGTTAGCAATCTAAATTTTAAAATAAAACAAAATAAATTTGAAATAAACTAAAAAAATTTGAAAAAATTCTTACATATTAATATTAAAAGTAAGTATAAGCATTTTGTCATAAAAATTAAAAAAAATATATATTTAGAATAAAATAAGATAAACTCTAAGTAAAGAAAAATTTGTGAAAAAAATAATAGTCTAGATTATTATTAAGAGTTAGTAATCTAAATTTTAGAATAAAATAAAAACATAATATAAATATAAATATAATATAATAAAATAATTCTAAATAATTTTAAATTTTAGGGAGAAAAGACACGAACAATCATTATATATTATCCAATGATATAATTTGGTGTATGTTCATTAGGCTTTGGTGTTTATGCTCTTTAGGCTTTTTAGAGAGATGACAATCATAATGCTATCTAATGCAACTCATCAAAATAAAGATTATAGGCCATTTTAAAGTCTAATATTATGATTGACTCGAGAGTTCAAAGAGTGAAAAAATTAAGATTTATAGGCCTTTTTAAAGTCTAATATTATGATTGACTTTTTCATTATTATTAGAGTTAGATTAGGTTTATTAATCAAAAGATCATGTGTTGGGAATGCTTCCACATTGTACATGAAGAATAGGTAGCTTATTTTTTGCTTAGACCTTTATTTATGTAATTGTATTCTTCCAACACAATTTCAAAGAGACTTGACAAAAGAAATTATATTTCTAATATGTAGCTTTTTTTTTACTTAGACCTTTATTCATGTAATTGTATTCTTGCAACACAATTTCAAAGAGACTAGACAAAAGAAACTAAAACTCTAAAACTCTAAAACTCTAAAACTCTAGCATATATTACTATAGATGATGCAAGCGCTAGTTATAACATGTCGTATAAGATTGGAGAAGACAATGACTGACAGAGAATGAGTTCGGGAATTGCAGTTATGTGGAATTGCAGTTATTGCAATACATATCTGAATATTGTCATTTTTTACACTTCTGTGTACGCACCACGCAGTGTGGAGTAGCCTTTTCGATCCGAGCTACAAATCTTCGTGTAAGTAAAGCTTGCAATGGAAACAAAATGAAAATTCATGAAGTGCTTCATATACGCTGTCTCTATATTGTCGCGATGCAGTTTCATTTTTTCTCTATATGTTTGCTCTAGTTGGTTTCTTTTTAAAATCATAGTAAACCTTGAAATTTTCTGTAACAAAACAAAACTCCAAATCCAGAAAAGAAATCAGGAGGGAGCAAAATTGGGATTTGTTTTAAAGAAAATTCTGCTGCAAAAACGAAACCCTAAATTTTCAAAAATTTACAAGCTAGGTTTGGGACGAATATAGGGTTTGATTTTTAGGGAGGTAAAGATGTCGGTTACGGCGGGAGTTAGCGATACTGTGATAGCCATCCGAGACAAATTAAGAGGCAAAATTGGCCAAACAAAGGTGAAAAGATATTGGCCTGGTAAAGCCCCGGAATGGGCCGAGGATGTCGATGAAGAAATCGATATTAAAACAGCAAGGTCTGCTGCCCTAGAGAAAGCCTTCCCTTCCAGAGAAGATGATGTCGAGGTTTTGGAAAGTAAAGCCGATGCCAGGCTTCGGCGTTTATCTGAGAGAAAAAAAGTTAGAGATGAGGCAATTGCACAGCACAGGCTCATTCGTAAGGCTGAGATTGTGTCAACTCAAGAAGAGGAACGAAAGGCCCAGGAGGGCTTGGAGGCCGAAGAAGAAGATGAAGATATGCTGGACGAGAGGAGGCGGAGAATTAGAGAGAATTATTTGCAGAAACAAAAAGAGGAGTTGTTTCAGCCCGAAGAGGAGGAGGAAGAGGAGGAGGAGGAGGAGGAAGAGGAATCTGAGTATGAGACTGATTCGGAAGAGGAATATGGCGCCATTGCCATGGTTAAGCCTGTTTTTGTTCCCAAGGCAGAGCGGGACACGATTGCGGAGCGTGAGAAACTGGAAGCGGAAGAGAGGGCTTTCGAAGAGGGGATAAAGAGGAGATTAGAAGAAAGGAAGGTCGAGACAAAGCAGATTGTTGTGGAGGAGATTCGTAAGGAGGAGGAAATTCAGAAGAATATGGAAAATGATGGGGATGGAGGAGAAGTTGACACAGATGATGAGGTTAATGAAGCTGATGAGTACGAGGCATGGAAGGCTAGGGAAATTGCAAGGATAAAGAGGGATAGAGATGACAGGGAGGCCATGTTGAAAGAGAAGGAGGAGATTGAGAAGGTGAGGAACATGACTGAAGAAGAAAGAAGGGAATGGGAGAGGAAGAATCCAAAGCCTCTACCTCAGCCAAAACAAAAGTGGAAGTTCATGCAGAAGTATTTCCACAAGGGAGCTTTCTTTCAGACGGAGGCAGATGATCACACTGGGACAGCTGGGGGAGATGGTATTTATACTAGGGACTTTTCTGCACCGACTGGTGAGGATAAGATGGACAAGACCATATTGCCAAAGGTTATGCAAGTTAAGCACTTTGGACGGAGTGGGAGGACTAAATGGACACATCTTGTTGCAGAAGATACCACTGATTGGAACAACCCGTAAGTGCCTATTGCCTATTCTGAAGAATGTTTAACGGTTGTTTGCTTTGTCTGAACTATTAAATTCTCTTATAGAACATGTGTTGGATAGCATGTTGAAATTGGTATTCGGTTATTTGCAATTTATAGCAGTTTAATTAAATGTTGTCTCGTTGCATTGTGTGGACTTTATTTATATTCCTATATAAAAATAACTACTGCCGCTCTTTGATGATTACTTTTATGTCATTTGATTTCTGCAGATGGACTTATAATGATCCTCTCAGAGCCAAGTACAATACAAAAATGGCTGGGATGAATAGAGCAATAGAGAAACCTAAAGGGAGCCGTAAATTAAAAGATTGGGAGTCAAAGTAGAATTCTTCTATATATGGTCAACAGTCAGGTCAGCGGCTTGACACTATCCCGGTGGATGTGGATTCTTGTTTTCCTGTCAACAAGATGTGGTTTAAATAAGTATTCACATTTCATTGCAATATAAAATTTCATAAAGTTTCATGTACTAAAAAATGAGTAAATTCTCAAGCAATGTACATTAGTTTTTATTTCTAAACTAAGTTGCCAGATTCTTCCCTGGCAGCCCAGGGTCCTGGTCCATTCTGGCCCAAATACTGTTCTGGATGTGGTCCGGCCCAAATATGGCCAGGGTCCTGCAGTTTGCCTGTGGGTTTGCTGTGAAGGACCCGGGGAGAATTTGGAAGAATTTGCAGTGAATTTTGACCTTAGCGGCAGAATCCGGGAAGAATTTGATGGATTTAAGACATTTTTTTGATTTTTTTAAAGTTCTTTTTTGGTCTATTTTGGTCAACTCGACCCGCCAACCCTAATAAAATAGACCACTAAAAAGGCCAAAAAGGTGAAACATATCTCATTTGTGCATTTGTGAATTTGCCACAGCAGGATGATGATGATATGTTTGATGACTTTTGATGATATTTGATCAGTGATGGCTGATTGTTAATGTTGACATTATTATTTTTGAACTGAAACATTGATATGGTGGTGTATTTTGGCATTTTTCTATGTTATTTGAACTAAAGCGTTAATATATATGGTGGTGCATTTTGCTATATTACTTTACTATTAGCATAGTTGATAGTGGTGTATTATGAACTTATTTGCTGCTGCATATATGTATATATTTTTTTATTTTTATATGGTTTGTACGACTGAACCCAAAGTGAATCTGAACCCACCCCCCAAATTTTTTGAATGAATCCGTGAACCCGAATCTCGAACCCAAATCTGAATCCAAACCAGGACTGGCAACTTAGTTTCTAAAAGATATCCTAATTCTAAAGTTTTTTAGAGCTTCTTTTAGTACACAGGCTGTACTGAAGAATATTCTTGTCTCTATTTTTTTCCTTTGTGCAATGATCTTGAAATCATCTAACTGTGGAAAAGGTATTTCATATACACTACGTTCTGGTATGCAGAATACATTCCAGCTACTGTTTAATAGTTGAGTTTGAATGTGTAACCAGTTTTATTCTTCTAGAAGAAAATATTTTCAAACTCATTCCACTGACACGTACATGTAACAGGTTAGTTGGAAAGTATTTTTACATTGGAAAGCGATATAAACAAGTTGGAGACAAACATTGACAGCTCATGCTTGCATGCCATCCAGGCATGATCAGCTTCTGATGAGAATCCTCACAATCAATTGTTCAACTTTTTATTTTTAATTCTGTTTAAACAAATTCTATCAATTTTTTTCTCTAGTAGCATGAGAAATTGAAAATGATACATCCCAGTCTCTGTACATGTTGACGGTTTACTTAGATTAATTGATAATCTCTTGTCCTCAAAGAGGATCTTTACACCATCGTTTCTGGAACTGGGGAGGTTTATGAATGTGAAGCAGGGAGAGGACCATCTGGCACGGCTGTCAATACAAACAAGGATATATAAATATCAGTCCACAAACATGCATAATCAGTGCTTATTTTGTTGAAGTTCATAAAGAAGTCTTAGAGCTTGCAATGCCTAAGTTGCCAGTTTGGGTTCAAAGAACCGGTTCGACGGTATGGCAAAAATTTGAAATGGGGTTTGGGTTTGTTAGTACACACACACACACACACACACACACTCTCACACACACACACACATATATATATGCAGCCTATAAGTATGAATTAAGATTAGAATGTCACAAACAACAAAAACACCATAAACTTGTAATCATAGCATCATGATCATACCATCATAGCATCATATACTTAAAGTTCAACAACAAAATATTAAAATGGTAATATCAAATTCAAGTATCATTGTTTCAAAATTCAACTTGCAACAATTGGAACTTTATACTAAGTTTAATTCAAATTGTTTAAATCATCTAATCTTCTTCTTCTTCTTCTTCTTCAATGGCATTAGTTGATTCACCAATACTGCCAAGGCCAATGGGATCAGCTGCACCAATAACATTCTCATTGTCCAAGTCCTCCAATGAAGTAACTAGAAGTTGAGAAGTGGAAGCATCCAAGTTTGTATGCTCTGCATTCATATCCCACATCTTGGACTCCCCTTCTTTGTATTCATTCTGCTTGTGTGAAAGGAGACGCAATTTGGAATGCACATATACTAAGTTCTCCGCTCTTTTTGATTCCAACCTATTGCGCTTTACTGAGTGGATGAAAGAATGTGTGCTTCAATTTCTTTTTGATGCAGATGAACTAGCAACCTATGAAGACAAGACAAAGTAAACAATTAAAACTAAATTATTAGTGTGATAAAATTTCTAGCAATCTATGAAGACAAAGTAAATTAAAATTATAAATAAAACTTACTTGTGATATAATTTTGATTGCTAGGGGCTGCAGCAATTGGAATCATTGGCCATGGAGGTACCACCAACTATGGGCATCCTGCTTAAATCGATGACAAAGAGCGTCAATACTTGGACCTCTTGCATTCACAAACTCTATGAACTCATTTAAAATCAAATCTCGCATATCATCATCAGGAAAGAGTCTCAGGAATGCTGCCTTGTACCCATATGACACTTCTAAATCTCTATGTGGTGGAAGCCTTCCCGACATATCAAGAAATTGGTTGCTATAATATTTTGGTGTCAATGCATAGGCAAGAAGATGTAGAGGAGTGGCCATCTTGTTCCAATTGTTTGAAGAAGGTCTCCTGAGGGTCTTTCTCTTTGTCATTTATGATTTTCTTCATCTTCTCAAGCATTGAGCCAATGCCATTATACACCTCTCCAATGCAAGGCCTTCCATGTCAGTGCAGTGAAGCAAGCTCATAATGGGCTCAGTGAAGCAAAGGAGATACTCCACATTTTCCCAACATGAGTCATCCAATATCATTACCCTAATATTTGCTGCCCTCTTACTGCTGCTTTGCTTCCATATAGACCAATTATTGCTGATCACCATATTGCAAAGTGCCCCTTTCACTTTTACAAGTTGTCTCAAGACAATTAAGTTAGATGTAAACCGGGTCTTGGCAACCTGTAATAGAAATTAAAGCAAAAAAATACAATTAAATAGAGACAAACATGTAAAATTAATACACATTACACAATCAAGTTATGAAAATCAGAAAATGTAAAATACTAATTTTAATTTTTTTTAATTAAATTACTACGTCAAGTTCAAATTCATTTACCATCAATAGCTCCAAATTTGAGGATAATCTGAAAATTCCTTGGGACATGTGGTGGTTCGTGATGAACATCTGGATGTCCTCAGCCTTTGCATACTGCAATGACCCCTTTTGGGATTTACCTTAATTTAGTCCCGAGACAAGAATTCCAACTTAAGGTGAGAATTGTAATACATTTATAAATATAATTTTATCAAAACTGAAAACATTTCATTATAGTATTTAACTTAAAATTCTAAGAATAGTTCGGAAGATAGAACTTATCTTGATAGCTTTCTTATTTAACAATTTTGAAGTTTGCTAGTAGTGTAATCACTTAGTGTTTGATATTGATAATATAATGTTTTGTCTAATCTTCAAATGATATAAGCATGCACTAACTTTGATATCATTAAATGGTGATACAGTTGCTTTCTCTAATTGCAACTTAATGTTGGTACTATGTACACTTATTACTTCCAAACCACTTAAAAACGCTACCAAGGCTACCAATCTTGATCCCACAATTGTTCATTGTTTGTTATCTTTTTGGGTCAAAGATGGGGACATGACACATACACATCTTTAATCCAAGAAATTTTATTCCCAATCTTTTGTAGCATAAGATTGAGCGAGTGGACCGTGCAAGGTGTCCAAAAGATATGTTGATATCGCTCTTCAACCAACAAACTAACTCTACAATTCTTTGCGTTGTTCGTTATGACTTGAACAACGTTTCTAGGTCCCACTATCTCGATGGTACTGATGAGAATATCAGCAATAAATTGCCCATCTCTTACTTGCCCTTCACAATCAATGGATTTCAAAAACATTTCCTCTTTAGGGGACACCGCTATGACATTGATCAAGGGACGATTTCTTTAATCTTTCTGCCCATCCGAAACAATGAATACCCTTGTCTCAATCCATGAATCCCTCATGGGCTTTAATGCATCCTCAACCCCCTTGACCTTTCTTTCCAACAAGGTGTTGCGTATCTTCTCATAATGGGCCCTTATACCCTTTTGGAGCTTCATTGACACTTTTCAACATCTTCCAGTGTGTGGGGAGCGAACAACATTGAAAGGCAACCCATTTGCATATACCCATCTTGCTATATCTTGGTCGGCAATGTCGCGATTCTCATTTTGAAATGAAGTTTCCAAAGGTCCCTTTCTTTTGCTTGGAATGGATGCTAGAGTTTCAGTGTCGGGCTTAGTTGCGGTAGTATAAAAGGGGTGGTCTTCTATCACAATATTTGAATGGCCCGCCACCTTGAAATATGAACTATTCCTTTCTTTATCACAACCTTGACATTTCCAACTGAATCTCCCACCTCTTGGAAGGGGTCTTATGATATCAACATACTTCCACAAAGGAGAATCAGAATTTGGTTGTTGTTCACTATTGGCATTGCCTAGGGAGGAAGAGGTAGATGCCATTGTATTCCTATGGGAAGAAATTTTATACACATTCAAAATAAAAACAAGAGAATGGAAAGAAAAATAGGTAGATTTTTTAGTTTTGGACAACTATGAATCAAAGAGAAATGAAAAAAATTAAAGAAATTAAACAAAAACAAAATAAAATGATTTTTTTTTTACCTCTTTCACCCTATAGAAGCTTGCAAAGGAGTAGGAATGAAGCACAAACACTTGATCAAGCTTCATGAATCGATCTTCAACTCCCTCTTGCTCAACCAAACTTTTGCTCAATCACCTATTTGCTCTAGCTCAAGAGAAAACAATTGATTTGCACACCAAATGAGACATAAAACCCAACATAAGTTATTATAAATGCACTTTTTAGGGTTGTGGATGTCAAAAAATTATTAAATTTGCAAAAATAGATTGCTTTTTGGTGGACTTTTCCACTTGGTTCACTCGTGGTCCATTCGAATTCGCCTTGGTCTGCCCGGGTTTGAACCTAGTCCGACCAGTTTGAACCAGGCCCTGTGGTCATGGACCCTGTCGGGACCCATAGGCGGACCGGTCCCAGACAAGGACCCAGGTCGAACTGGACCAGAACCAGGGGCCTGAACCGGCGAACCAGACATCCTTATTACACATCTCCATTTCATGTTACATTGGAAACTATTTGAATTATTTCAATATCTGGCCATGCTGATAAAAAGGCTGAAAAATGTTTAGTGATTTCAATTTGAAATTTCTGTAGACGAACAATGTCATTAGTAACATGATGCTTACCAGCGTGAATATGAGTGCAAGATGCCCTAATGAAGTAGTCAGGAGACTTCAAATAATTTTTTCATTTGAAGATCACACATGGGAAGTCCATATTCTGGAAACATATTATAGACGTATCATTTTATGCAGGAAGTGGGAAGGCGGTCATTTAGTTTATAGTCTCCCATTATGACTGTCGTAACCTTTTAAACACGCTGAGTCTGCACACAACAATCAAGAATCCTTCAAATCCAAACTTGTTGCTTTATATTATAAATAATGCACTCTACTAAATTTTTGAATCAACATATTGAATAAATATTTCTCACCTATTCACAAAGCTATTCAACTTTTAGAAACAATTCAGTAACAAATGCTAAGGAAATTGGTGATTTATATCAATAAACAAACAATATCATAATCCATCTTTTCCAAGGAAATTTCGACATAATATCCTCTTGTAAAAGTGATATATTTTTGTTCACAACTCTAAAAAATCTACGACTTGTTGGCCCATTTTCGAAATTGGCCAAATTTAAACTTTTCACACTTGTGGATAATGATTCCTGTGAATATGTTAACCTCTGCATATTTATCCTAATCCCTCTTGATGATTTTTGGAAAAGTATTTGTTTATGATCTTGCCGTGAAGATGTTTACTGGCAAAAAATTCCTGGAGGTGAAAGTTAAAAAACTCAGGCTTTATATGCATAGCCAGATGATTTGGTTGTTTTCAGAGATCAAGTGAAGATGTGATATGTATATCAATAGATCAAGTGCCTCCAAAGAGATGTCATTTTGATGTAATAACTACCGAGATATGTATAAAAGGAATTTCTCAGCCATCAAAGCACGATAGAGGAGAGATTTTTATCGGATATTACAGGTGGAATTCTCATGGTAGATATACATGCCAAATGTGAACCTCTTTAGAGTCGGGCACTTAGCATGTCCTCGAACTCCCAATGTCTCCGACTTTGGTTCAAAATTCCCAAAACAGGCGTGGACCCGACTAGCAGCATTAACAAGCGTTTAAAAAGTTTGATGGCCTGATGCACTGTCGGGTGATACAAGTGGTTCATGAACCACTCGAAATCCCCAACGCTGTTTGAAAAGCACTCTTGGATCCGACACGGTTCAAAAGTCATTGAAATCCCTGAATGGTTCTAATGACTATTTAAACACCCCTATTCTGTCGCCTATGTGTCAAAGAACTATCAAAATATGGTCTCTCAGATGCCATGACAAGAATATGAAATCGATATCAAGCAGCAGATCTTGTCCATGTTGACTCCACTTCTCTTTTGATACAATACTACTGTCAATCAGCGATCAGCGATTTGATTGTTTGATTGTTCCTCTTCATTGCCAAGTATCTTGCCTCAATTCCTTATGTTGGAGATTCTATCATCATTGGCAAGCTCAGTCATGTCAAAAGAGATGACATTATAGCTTCATTCTGATACCCAGTCCCAGAAATTATCAGCCAAGTGGAGGTGGGCGTTTTCTCAATGAAGGAGAGGAACACCTGTGTGGCATCTAAGAATGACTCAAACAAATATGATTTGGGTTCCCAATTAAAAACTAACAGAAAATTGGGGCTAGAATCATGGGATCTCCTGCTACCATGAAGACTTTGGGACTTGTTTCAGGGATTTCTTTGATTATGCTTCTTGTAATTCTAACATATGCGTCTAGTGAGATTCTATTGAGGTTTAGCAGAGCTTTCAAGGCCACTTCTTATGGAGGTGTTATGGCAGGTGCTTTCGGTCCTCTTGAAAGGGTTGTACTGCAGATTTTAATGATAATTATCACCCTTGGTATTCCAATTGTCTACATGATTGTCATTGGTGATGTTGTCTCTGTCATGTCAGCAAATGGTATACATCATTTTGGTATCTCTAAAGAATGGTTTGGTGTCTGTTGGTGGACTAGCCAACTGGTTACACTGTTTCTCACCACAATTTTCATTTTAGTTCCCCTTGTATCTTTCAGACATATTCTTTAAAAGTTACTTCTGCATTGCCAGTAGCATTATCAGTCCTCTTTGTGATAATCATTGCTTATATTTTAATTTTTAATTCTCAAATTACTCAGTGGCAACAATGACACACCGAGACTGCTTCCAAAGGTTCTCGATCAGATTTCATTGTGGAAGCTTTTCACAGTTGTCCCAATGTTCATCCAATGCACTGTGAAGTGAAGACCTCCTCACAAATGCAAGCAATTGTTAAAGCTTCACTTGCCTTATGTGCAGCAGTGTACATAACTACAAGTTTTGGAGATCAAACTATAGATGATGTTCTAGCTAATTTTGACAGAAATCTGGGCGTTGGGAATTTCATTCAGTTTTCTTCTGACTACTGTGACAAAAATCACAAGAAGACGGGCTCACCGGTTGGGTTCTAAATAATCTGAATGCATCTCGACTAGCCATAGGGATATGATAGAGCGTGTTTCTGGGAATGAGAAAGCCAATGTGGATGAAAACAGACAACACGAATTAGAAGCTCGAGCCAAGGGAACTGAGTAAATAGCTAAGAGAATGGGAACAAATATCATTTTATATGGAAAAACAAGACACATCCAAACAGTTAGAAGACAATACAATGAGCCTCCACCTGTTAGCATATGATGGAATATAGTAGATGAATATTGTATTCATAATGTTTTAATTTCATTGGTAATGAATTAGACATTAAACATACAGGAAAGTGAAAAGATTAATTTTATAATCAATAATCTTTTCAAGAAGCAGTTACTGAAAACTGAAAGGACAGATGGAGAAAATCTATATCAAGAGGACATTAGGGGAGCCGAAGAAGGGGGGTGGGGGGGAAATATGTTCTTTTGTACAGAAATGAGGGGTCTTTCAACTCTCTGATTTCGTCCATGAAATATAGGAGACTTATTGAGACTTTGCGTTCATTTATATTTCCTTTTGATTGTTATTTTCCTTTGTGGATTGCAAATCATTCATGGATGTTTTCACCTGTTATTTCAGATCATGGGTGTGTTTATTATATGAACTTTGAGTCTTGAATGTTCGCATAATCTAAAGGGAATTTCTGTTATTTTCCTAATCATCTATTGTAGGTGCCGAGTGGGTGAACTTTGTGACATTCATCTCAGTTTCCTTTTCTCCCTAAATTCATAGTTGCATCTGTGTCATAGTTATGCCCAGATGTTAGTTGCCTTTCTTGCTTTCTGGTTAAAAGTATACCCCCAAGTTAGATTATATCTGAAGAGGGAGCTGTACCTCTAAAATTCAATGGAAAATTGCTAATTTAATAGCAATTTCTCCAACTGTTAGTTACAGATTGTCTTTGTACCTAGGCTGAACTGAGTCAAATTGTTAATCTTTTTGAAAGGACAGATCTGTTCACTAATACAACTTAAATCAAACATGATATGTATGTATCTCACCTTCAGAATGCAGAACTAGGCACTAGTCTTTAGAACTGACATGGTCTTCACACTCAAGCTACTTTTGGATATTCCTGATTTCAGGCCTGCAAATAATATTAATCACTAAAAACTGATATTAGTACTATTAGATAACATGAAATCATGATAATTTCAAATCCATACGTAAAAGCCGCATAATATTTAGATCAATATTTCATAACATCAATAATATGGAAATCTATACATCATAGCATATTCCTCATAGCTAATCACATCATGAATTTCTTGGAGATGCTTGCAAACTGCAATCTCAAGGTTGGTTGTCCTTGTATTGCGAGAGCATGGAAGGTGGGCTGCTCTTCCATCTCTCAGTCCACCATGGAGGCTGGTTATCCTCCTTGATCAAGCTCAAGAGCATGGAAGGCCAGTCTTCCATTCCACCTGCTGGCCCACAAGCATTGAAGGCTGGCCGTTGGTTCCATCTTGGGGTGGCGTACTTGATAAGAGCGTGAAGGCTAGTCCTCCTTCACCTCTCGTGAACTCGGAAGGCTGGCCATCCATCCTATTTTCAAGACACCTCACAAATCCAAGAGATTATTTCTCAAGGAATCTGTTATATTATTAGTAGGTTGATACCTCTTAATGAATTGATAGATTTACTCACAAGTAGCTGCAAGAACTTAATTTCTCCAATATTTATATATATGGCTGTTCTTAATCTACATCCTTCAATTATTCTTCAATTTGATTTTTGAATATTATTCTTTTATTCCAAAAAGATATCGTATGCCTTAATTTCCTTTATTTCTGAATTCTGTAGTTTGTCCATGAATCTATGTTCTGCCTTGATTATATACCTTGTCTTGCTCAAGGTACACAATCCTTTATTTGACTTTGACCTTTCATAACTAGAATTTAGTTAGTGTTTAGTAAATATTAAATGAGCACCTTTTTTCTTCTTGTGATTTTTTTCCAAGCGCTTCTCTAGATTACCGGATCTCTTTTCAATTCTTTTGTCTTCTTGTGCCTTCTGTTTTTATTATGGCTGATGTGGTTTGTCTTATTTGGCAACACATTTAACGTCAAATTTCCTTGGAAATTACTTTTTATGAAGATTTATTTCTTAATTCAATTTCTGCTGCACCATTCTGATATTATCACAAGTTCTAAATTTGAACTAGGTCAAGTTTTTGCCTTCAGTTCGAAGCGAGTTGTCCCAGTTATTATCAACAACATAACCAATAGTTGGAAAGTTACAAGGTTTGTAATATACAATAAGTTTCCTCTCATTCTTGGAGAGGAAGTTTCCTCTCATTCATCAATCTGAAAATCGATTTCTCTTTTGGCATCACTTGTATTTGCAAAGGACCGGTTTGGGTGATCCAATGTTTGTACAATATCATGGATATCTTTTTGAGACAAAGCAAGGGCAAGCTTTCCACATATTAAGATGAGGATTAGAAGCATGACTCACATCTATTTCCTTAAATTCAATTTTCTTTTTCGAAATGAATTTATTTCTTTTAGGTTCATTTTACATTCTGTAACTCGACCTATCAGAGAGTGTCAAAGTGCTTCTCTTTCATATGTATGGTATTAGATTTTGGCCTTGAAGAGAAAAAGAAGGATTGTCTTGATCATGCCTCTGATACAACATTAAGTGTGCAGTGTTTGACAAAGGTACAGTCCAGAATGTGGATAGCCTACTGTCATCAGGACTGTTAGACATAGGCAACTTAGGGGACATACACAGTCTTTAAACTGTCTCAGTTTGAATCGAACAATCACAAGGTCAAATAAAACAAAAAAAGATAAGCACAGGGCATATAATTCTAGATGAGGCTATACAAGATACTTTAAAGATAATGGTTAATGAACCAAACCCAATGCCAAAGGATCATGAAAACAATGGAGATGTTGACAGCTCTACTAGTGTCGAGGTAAGTGACATAACAAGGGTTTGTTGACTGGAATTGCAGTGAACAGAGAAAAGCCAGGTTAATGGTAATGATAGGGGTTCTCAAAAGGTAGGTAGCACAGAGGCTAGTTTAAAGGTTTGTATGGTAAATGAGGTGTGATTTATTTCTGCCTACCTTGCCCCAAAAACCTTGTCTCTATCCCACATATCTGATGGAGAGTACAAGGCAAGCTTTCACTAGAGTTTTAGGAAGATTGAAGTCCTTGAAGTCCTTACCTCTGTCAAATGTTGAGGTGATATTCCAAGTGATAGAAGAAACTTTGTTAACAGGGAAGAAAATAGAGATATAAGGCCAAGATCACTGTTGTGATAGCCAAAATACTGGAAAAAAGATCTTCTAAGCTGAAAAACTCTAGTAACTTGTTAATTCTTGTAACCTGTTGAAGAATGAATACAAAATACAGTCCAACAAGACAAAGACAACAAAGAAAAACTATCAAGGATTCAAGAGGATATTAATATTATATTTTCCTTAGTTATTAATGCTCAATAATGTAATATATTGTAATTTTAGTTTCTTATTAGAAACTTTCTATTTTGTATTTCTTTGTAATTCTTTATAATGATCTTCATGATCATTCGTAAATACAACAATCATTTTTTACCAAATTACTTTCGTAATATGGTATCAGAGCCTGGTTATTTTCGAAATATTTTTAACAGTTTTTTGAAAAATTTCTATGCTTATTCGAAAATTGCTCCTGGTTTGGGTTTGGTGAGGTTTTTGGCAGATCTTCTCCTGTATTTTTTCTGTGACGCGTAACTTCATCACGCGATTTATTTCGCGCCTTGTGGTTCCTTCCTCGCGCGACTTTCTGCAATCGGTTTTTAAACCTGCAAACTCTTTTGTGATCACGTTCTTTTCTTGGCTTGGTTGACAATCGTTTATGAGCGATTTTTTTTTAACAAATCGCGACGCCAATGCGACACCATTAACCCTCTGTGTGCAACAGGAATTCTTCTCTGCGGCTTGTCTTTCTTTTCATCACGACACGACGTGATTTCGCGCCATTTTTTCAGCATGTCACACAACGCGGGTCTTCTGCAACTTCGTGATTTTATTCTGTGTGAAGGAAATTTTTCTGTCGGCCAGTGACGGACTTTGCTGCGGATTTCGTAGGGTTTTTTTTGCCGATTTCATAAGAAATTTTTCGCATGTCTTTTGTTTGGCGATGGTTCTTCATTTCTTTGTGGTTTTATGATCTATTTCAGCCGCCTAGAGTTTTCTTTATAACTTTGAGTTTTTTTCTCAAATTTAAAATCCGTCTGCAGATTCGTGGTGGGTTTCCTGAAACCTAAACTGGGTTGGTCTCATTTTTTTTGGGTGCATCGTTTTCCATGCCTCGATTTTTGGGCCGTCAGATTTGCATTCAACTTTCATATTCCTTGTGGGTTTTTTGAGAGTTCTTCTGGGTCTTCTTTGGATTTTTTTGGGTCAGTCAGAATTTTTTTCTCGAAATCTGTGCCAACCGTACTTCGTCTGTTTTTTGAAGTCTATTCCTGTATCCGCCTCTATTTTCTGCATTGGGATTTGTGCTTTGTATTCCGTGATATCGACTCTTCTTTGATTTTTCGTTTTCCAACGTGCAAGATGGCTTCATTGACCAACTTGATGTTGGAAGGCAGTCAGCGATTCAACGGCAAAATTTATAACACTTGGAAGTAGCGTATGTTGACAATCTTCGAATATTGCCGCTTAGATGATCTTGTCTTGGGAAAAGAATCTTGTCCTTCTGCAACCGGAGCCGATCAAGACAAATTTGATGACCGCAATAGGGAAGCTGTCATGCTTCTCAAGCTCTCTGTCACAGATGACCAACTACCTCAGATTCCATTTGGTCAATCAGCCTCAGAAATTTGGAAGCATCTGAAGGAGTTGCATGAGACATCCCACAAAAGCTGAGCGTTCTTCTTGAAGAACCAATTGTTCTCCATCATGATGGATGAACGCATGTCCTTACAGGAGCATCTCACGAAGATTAAGGACATTCGAGATCAGCTCGAAGCTATTAGTTGGAAAAGGGAGGAAGAGGATATGGTAGTCATAACCCTCAAAAGTCTACCAAAATCCTACGAGCACTTCATAGAGACTCTCAACATTACGTCTACGAATGTTGATCTGAAATTTCCAGAGTTATGCACCAAATGTCTGCAGTAGGATTGCTGGAAACAACAGTTTGGTAGCGGTGCCACTTCATTCTCCTCTGAGCAAGGATTTGCAGTCAAATCCTTTCACAAGGATAAAGGCAAATTTCAATCATCTCAGTTCTCTCAGTCGAAGGGCTCTAGTCAGTCACAGGAAGGCTCGAAAAAGAAGAAGGTTCAATGCAATTATTGTCACAAATATGGCCATTTGATTAAGGATTGTCGCACTCGGATAGCTTCCGAACAGCGGAAGCAAGGAGGGTCTTAGCTAAAAGACTTGCAGACCATGTGAAATCTTTTGCTTGGTATATTGATTCTGGTGTTTCTCGGCATTTCACTCACAGATGTGATTGGTTTGCAAAATTCTCTCCCTATACTGATTCAGTTATTTTTGGAGGAGGTGAGGAGTATACAGTTGTTGGCAAGGGCAACGTTCAGATACAGTCTGGTGGGAGGAGTCTCATATTACTCAATGTGTACTACGTTCCTAGTATGAAACTGAACCTTCTCTCTGTGAGTCAGATTATGCGGCATTCTCCTCAGCTTGATGTCATCTTCAGTGCACTTAAGTGTTCTATTGTTGATCGTGCGACACGCACTACAGTTGCTGTTGGTATTGAGGATCACGGTCTTTATAGACTTGTGGATATAGGTGATCCTTTGAGCATGCCTTCGCAGCAAAATCCTCCTCTATCTCCTGTCTATGGCATCAGCGATATGGTCCCCTGAACATTGATTATCTTGATTAGCTTGTTCGGGACGATTTAGTACAGGGCCTACCTAAAATTCAAACTCAGAATCAGCGAGTTTGTGACGCTTGTCAGGCTGGGAAGCAACACAAGACACCATTCAAGGATGGTGACTCATGGCGACCATCTAAGGTACTGTAGTTGGTCCACGCTGATGTATGTGGTTCAATGAATACTACTTCTGTTACTGGGTGCAGGTATTTCTTACTTTTTGTTGATGATTACAGTCGTAAGATGTGGGTGTACTTTCTTAGACAGAAATCAGATGTGTTTCCTATATTTCAGAAATTTAAGGCCTTAGTAGAAAAAGAGTCTGGTTGTTCTATTATTACTCTTAGGTCTGATAATGGGGGGGAGTTTTGTTCTATTGCTTTCTCCACTTTCTGTGATACACATGGCATAAAACGTCAGTTAACCACACCATACACTCCTCAGTAGAACGACGTTGTAGAACGTCGTAACCGCATCGTTACAGAAATGGCTAGGTCTATGTTGGAACACAAAAATGTTCCTAAGAAGTATTGGGCAGAAGCAGTGTTTACTGCAGTCTATCTCCTTAATAGGTCTCCCACTCATGTTGTTAAAGGGAAGACTCCTGAGGAAGCCTGGATTGGTCGCAAACCCAAGATTAGTCATTTGAAAGTTTTTGGCTCTCTTGCATATGTTTGGATTCCAGATGCGAAGCGCTCTAAGTTTGATTCCAAGAGTCAGAAGCTTATGTTTACAGGATACAATGACAACCATAAGGTCTACCGGCTGATTGATGTAGACACTGATTGTCTCATCTTCAGTCACGATGTTCTCTTTGATGAAGATCGAGGACCATTTCAGCTTTCCTCGTTTGAGCAAAATTTTGAGGATCCACCTTTGAAGGCTTCTGATTTAGGTGTTTGTCTTCCATTTGGTTCACCTGATGGGAGGGATGATGTAGATCCTGTATTTGATATTGCACTACCTAAATTTCCTCCGGATGATGCTAATCTTCCACTTGTTCCAGATCCTCTTCCACCTCCAGTTTCAGTTATTCCTCCTCCATTTGATGTTGGCACATCTACTCTCTGGCCTAAGTGGTGGGCTAAGACCATCAATGATCTTCGTCCTGATGAGCTCATTGACGGTAGATCTTCCAGAAATAAGGGCAAGCAGCAAAATGTAGGTAACTTTGCTCTCATGGCCAACATTCATAGTATTTATGAGCCTCAGACTTATACCAAAGCAAAAGGGATTCCAGAGTGGGAACAGGCAATGGACGCAGATTACCAGAGCCTTCTAAAGAACAACACCTGGGTTCTCTCTGATCTTCCTCCAGGGAAGAAACCCATTAGCTGCAAATGGGTCTACAAGGTCAAGTATCATGCAGATGGTACCTTGGATAAGTACAAGGCCAGATTAGTTGCTCGAGGATTCACATAGCGGGAGGGCATTGGTTATGAGGAGACATTTGCTCCTACTGCCAAGATGAGTACCATTCGTCTTCTTCTCGCTATTGCAGCTTAGTTTGGATGGAAAGTCCATTAGATGGATGTTAAGAGTGCCTTCCTCAATGGTCAGTTGCAAGAAGAAGTCTACATGACGCAGCCTCTTGGTTTCAAGGTTGCCGGCAAAGAACATCAAGTATGTAGACTCGTTAAAGCACTCTATGGGCGTAAACAGGCTCCTCGAGCGTGGTACATTAAGATTGATCAGTACTTGGTTGCTCATGGTTTTCAGCGTTGCCCTTCTGACAGTAATCTGTATATCAAACACCCTGGTGATGATATTCTCTTTCTTGTTGTCTATGTGGATGACTTGATCATTACTGGCAGTTCAGCACATTTGATTGCAGAAATCAAACAGGATCTGTGCAAGGATTTTGATATCACAGATTTGGGGATTCTCCATTATTGTTTAGGTGTTGAGGTTTGGCAGACTGATGGTAGCATTTTTATTTCTCAGTCTAAGTATACACAAAATGCTTAAATAATGCAAGGTACAATAGTGAGGTAAAATGCTGAATAGAGGGAAAGCATGAAGCTTTAAAAGACTTTAAAGACAAATCATGGCTCATGACAGTAGTAGGATAAGGGCTTTGATAAACAAATGATGGTATAATGGTATCCAATGAATAGAAGGACAGTCCCAGTGATGTCAAGAATAGAAGCATGATCAGTAAGTTTTGTATAATTTCTATAGAGCACAGGTATAGGGATTGAAGAATGTATGAACACCAAGAGTAGCTAGGGCTTGAAACTTTGTTTTAAAAGACCCTTAACTGAGAGACACACAATTTGCAGATCAGTTACCATAGCATTCAAATATGGTATTGATGGTATTTAAGAACATGTTTGATGACAGGGTCAGTGGATGAAAAAAGGTTAGGAACTAGGCATTAAAAGAACGAAAAGGTCTTGTTCCTTGTTACTGCCATTCAAAAGGACTGAAAAGAGCTTGTGAATCTATGAAAAAGGGCAAAATGACTTAGTGGCAGAAGAATAGAAGCAAGTAGAAAGTCATGTAGACAAAGGATGTGATAACAGTCAAACATGAGAGGATAATGGTAAAGAATATGGATGGTCGAGACATGACAGTCCCAAATGATCTTCTTGTCGACATAACCATACATGTATGAGGAATTTGTATACATAAATGAGGGCTTGAATCCATTCCTGACCAGAAAATGCAGCATTGATCCCAAAAATTGTAACTGTTTAGCCTCCAATTCTTTTTGGAGTTGATTGAAACTTTATGATATAAAATTTATTTGTTGTCTTTTGAGGGAAAACATTTTCTGCTCTAAGTGATAGATATTCTTACTGTTTATTTGGTGTGTGCCACATTCAAGAGTTTATTTTTCTTTTCATGTAATTTCGTGTTAAGTTTGGCATTATGAGGATAGATCATGTAACGTTGTTGCAAATTTTGAGGAGATATCAATTTGAGGGTCATGCTATTTTCGAAGTATGTTTGACTTTTGTTTCCAGTGTGTGACTAAAACTGAAAACATCACAATAATATTATGATGATAATCAAGGCTCAAGTTCAATTTATAAGGGTCAAGTTTGTTCATTTCCCTGTGTACTGTTTTCAAATAATAGATCTTGTTCCTTTGCCAAACCTGATTGGGAGATATCAAAATCTCCTATAAATGCAATGACTTCATGATTTCTGAAGGATGCATGAAAATAGTATGTAATTTTTACATGGGGATTAAGCAATTTTGTATAAATATTAAATATCGAAGATTTAGAGTTTGACAATCCAGCTGTTGATTTTTTTTTTGATCAGATAGGAATAGTAAGAAAATATAAACACATAGAACAGTGAACACAATATTTTTTTATCCTGGGAAACCCTTCTACTCAAGGGAGAAAAACCCAGCAAAACTGTTACTAATGATAGTCCAAGTACAACAGTGCAAAGTAGCACTTGAAAATCAAGCCAAGATAGGCAGAGTACAATAATACAACCCAGCACTGTCACAAGAGAAGTATTGCACCTCCTCAAGTCTTTTATGGTAGTGAATTTCTGGGCACCCTCTGTGCAGAATAGTGAACCTCTTTGTTCACAAGAGAGTGAAAATGTATGTTTGTGTAAATGAGGAGAGTCTCTTTCCTACTTATACAAATCCAGGAGTAAGTTGGGCATCATTTTTCTCTTGAACCGACCCAGCAATATTAATTACATAATAACTGTTATTGATTCTTTTTTTTTTGTATTATTAGGCCTACTTGTCTTTTGGCTAATACGTGGATTCTTTCGGGGTAATACCTCCCGTAGCTACCCAAAACATCAACACTCCCTCTTAGCTAGGGAGGTATTCTCATCAGCAAGGACTTCTTCATATCATAGGAAGGTCTTCCTTGAGTCCCACTCAAGTGTATCATGTTTCGTCATGGACTCTCTCAACATGACGTCCACAATGGCTACACCCAATTTTGGGAAATGCAACTCAATCTTAGAGATGTGTACTGTTCAAGGGCTTTCACAGAGAAATATACGCTACAAGGGTTTTTACCTCATATTTCTCTATCTCAAAGAAATATACGCTATGATAGATCAGTCCGTCGATCTGTCCATTCCCTTGACATAGGGAGAATATTGTAATGATGTTGTGACTCCCTCTCAACGAGGGAGACATTCTCCACCACCCCAAGTCTTTCTCGGAAGTACAAAAACTTCACCCTAGAAAGAGGCTTGGTGAGGATATCAGCTGTCCGATCATCAATACGAATGTACTGGAGCTGGATTGCTTTCCTCAACACCATGTCTTTGATGTAATGGTACTTGATCTCCACATGCTTCGACCTATCATGAAATACAGGTTTCACTGAGAGCTTTACACAACTTTGGTTATCACAGTGAATCAATGTCGGCTCTAACATCTGACCAAACAATCCTGCAAGGAGCTTTTGAAGCTACATTGCTTCACGGGCTGCTACACATGCTGCAATATACTCAACCTTTGCTGTGCTTAGTGCCACAGAGGTTTGCTTCCTGCTACACCAGGAAATCACAGCAGACCCCAAACTGAAGTAATGCTCAGAGGTGCTCTTCCTATCAACCACACTCCCTGCCCAGTCAGAATTAGAATAGCTCTATAATCTCAGGTCCCCACTGGAAGCATACCTCAAGCCATATCCCATAGTACCACGCAAATATCTCAGTACATGCTTTGCTACAACTAGATGTATCTGTCTCGACTCACAACTGAACTGGTTGAGAGCACTCATTGCAAAACAGCTATCTGGTCTGGTGTTGACCAAGTACATTAATGACCCTATCAATTGTCTATACATAGTGGGATCTACCAAATCTGAATCAGAAGCTGAGTCACTCAACTTCTTCAAATTTGTCTCCATCGGTGTAGCCATGGACTTGTAGTCCATCATCTCGAATCTTCTCAGTATATCTAGAGTGTACTTCCCTTGACTCAGGAAGATCTCATCAGGTCTCTGCCATACTTCCAATCCCAGGAAGTAATGTGTAAGGCCAAGGTCCTTCATCTCCAACTTGGAGGCTAACTCCCTCTTACACTGGACAATGAGCTTCTATGCTCGAGTGAGAAATAAATCATCAACATTAAGGACCAAGATCAAGGCCTCACCATCAGCAACCTTGAAATAAAGGTTGGAATTTGCACCACTCTTGGTGAAACCCAAAATCACCAAGTATCTATCAATCCTTTTGTACCATGCACGAGGTGCTTGTTTAAGACCGTACAAGGCCTCTTCAATCTGCACACATGGGACTCCTTCCCATGAATCACAAAGCCGTTTGGCTGCTCAATATACACTCCTTCCTCAATCACACCATTGAGGAATGTAGTCTTTACATCCATTTGATGTAACTTCCAGCCCATGGTAGAGGCAATAGCAATAATCGACCTGGTGGAAGTGTATCGAGCAACAAGAGCAAATATTTCCTCATAATCTACAAATATTTCCTCATAATCTATTCCCTCCTTTTGAGAGAATCCTCTAGCCACAAATCTCGCCTTGTGCTTCTCAATGCTGCCATCAGCTGTATGCTTGATTTTGTAGATCCATTTGGAAGTCACTACTGACTTCCCTTTAGGTCTCGGAACAACATCCCATACATCATTTTTATTGATGGACTGATACTCTTTCGTCATCGCATCTCTCCATACTTGCTAGCTAGATGCCTCCTCATAACTGGAAGGTTAAGAATCAATGATGTGGCTCATCAATGCTACATAACCTGGGAACTTTTGAGGTCTCTTGCTCTCCCTGAAAGTGCTTCGGGGAGTTGCAAATCTTTTTGCCTCTTGCATGGTCTATTGAGCCCACATGGGCCTCTTTCGACCTAGGACAATATCTATAGGCCCATTAGTTGGTTCTACAGGATCAGCAGGATCAACTGGGTCAATAGTCTCAGCTGGCTCATTAGACTTCCTCTGAATGGTTGGAGTATAATCCGAGGATGAATCCATATTCTTTGGAGCCTTCTGCTGCTTAGTTCATCTCCATGTAAGCTCCTTTAGATCTCCTGAAGGCTACCTCCTCTTCAAAGGAGACCTCTCTACTAATCTCAATCTGCTTCTATCCTGGGATGTATATTCTGTAAGCCTTTGAAGACTCATTGTAGCCCACAAATGTACACTTCCTGCCTGAAGGGTCCAGTTTTGTTCTCTTATCCTTGGGCACATGAATGTACATAGGACAGCCAAATATCCTCAAGTGACTAACCTCAAGCTTCAGACCTGTGAAGACCTCCTTTGGAGTCATGTTCCCCAATATCCGATGAGTACTTCTGTTTTGAACATATATTGCGGTTCTAGAAGCCTCGGCCCATAGGAAACTCTGCAAACTTTGATCATGGATCATAGCCTTAGCTGCCTCTACTATAGATCTGTTCTTTCTCTCGGCAACTCCATTTTGCTGAGGGTTGTACGAAACACATAACTCCCTCTTTATTCCTATGTCAATGCAGAAATTACGGAATCCTCCGGAAGTGTACTCTCCTCCATTATTTGATCTCAGAACCTTAATCCTCTTCTCAAACAGGTTCTCAACTTGTGCCTTGAATTCTCGGAATCTATCAAGGACTTCCTCAGGCTCCTTGGATTTCAAGAAGTAAATCCAAGTCTTTCGAGAATATTCATCACTGAAAGTCACATGGTACCGGAATCCACTCAGTGACGCCACAGACATTGGTCCACACAAATCTGAATGGATAAGATCTAAGATCCCCTTGGATCTACTGTCACTGCTCTGGAAGGAACTCTTGGTATTCCTACCAAGTGCGCATCCTCTGCAGATGCCATCATGCTCTATACTGAGCTTTGGAAGACCAGTAACCATCTTCCCCAGAGTGGGAAGAGCTCTATAATGTAAGTGAGGAAGTCTCCTATGCCATAGCTCACTCAGACTGATAGAGTCATGTAATAATGCCTGAACTGGTCCTATTGTCAATCTGTATAGGCCGTCCTGATGAATACCAATCACATGAGCTGAATTTATGCTGAAGTTCTTGGGCCATGCAAGAACCTTTCCTTCAAAGAAGGCAACCTTGTAGCCTTTGTCCTCCAAGGCTGAAATGGAGACGAGGTTCCTTTTGATCCCTGGTACAAACAATACATCACTCAATTGTAGAGGGATGCCAAAGTCTAGCTGGAATGAAGTGGTCCCAACTCCCTTCACAGCATATCCAGCATCATCTCGAATTATAACATGTAATTTAGACTCTTTCTCTACTAAGTCTGTAAGATGCTTTCTGTAGACTGTAATGTGATATGAAGCACCACTATCTATCAACCAAGTATCATTGTCAGTTGGTACATTACCTGAAAGAGCAGAGATGAACAAGAGTCCTTTTGAGTGTCTTGACTTCTTCTGAGATGTCTCTTCGTCAATGTTAGCAGTAGAAACATGCTGCTTTAATTTTAATTTACAATCTCGGGCATAGTGGCCAAACAGTAAACTTGTCACACCTGTAGCACTGAATATGAGAAAGATCTTTCTCAATTCTAGAACAGAATTTGCTTTTCTGTCTCTATTTCTCTTGAAGGTTCCTCTTTTTCCTCCTCTTCCTTCTCCTTTTTCTCTAGTTGCATGTCTAGCAAGAACTTGACTTTCTTCATTATGGGAGCCTTGCCCATTTCCTCTTGCTGCTAGTCTAGCTTCCTCCTGAATACAATAAGCCCGTAGACAATCAAACTTGGGCAACTTGGATCTCCCACTGATGCTCTGAATGAATGGTTCCCAAGACTGGGGATGACCATTGAGAGCCAACATAGTAAGATCTCTATCTGCAATCGTATCCCCAATAGTGCTCAACTGATCTCTCAGATCAGAGATCTTCATAAAGAATGAAGTAACTGAATCCCCTCTAGCCATTTTTACATGATGGAGTTGTTGTCTCAGAGCGAGGGCTCTGCTGGTATTGTTGATCTCATATAGTCCTTTTAGTGTATTACACATTTCTTTAGCTGTCTTCATCTTGGAGATGATCAGTACTAGGTGATCCTTCACAGAGTCTATCATGATCAGTACCATTTTTCTTCCATGGTATTTTTTCTTAGTCTTCTATCGGCTTAGGCATATCAACATCTATGAATTCTAGAAGATCATTCTCTTCTAGGGCAATGAGTACCCTAGATTTCCAAGAGTTGAAGTTGGAAGCCCCATCAAGCCTATCTTCTACCTTGACACCGGTCACCATCTTCTTTTCTGAGTAACTGTCCTAAACAAAGAACTGTCTTCCACTCAATCTGGAATCATGCTTAGTTAAATCTGATTAGTTTTCTTGAACCTGCTTTGATACCATGTTGATTTTTTTTAGATCAGATATAAATAGTAAGCAAATATAAACACATAGATCAGTGGACACAATATTTTTTATCCTGGGAAACTCTTCTACTCAAGGGAGAAAAACCCAGCAAAACCTTTACTAATGATAGTCCAAGTACAACAGTGCAAAATAGCACTTGAGAATCAAGCCAAGATAGGCAGAGTAGAATAATACAACCCAGCACTGTCACAAGAGAAGTAGTGCACTTCCTCAAGTCTTCTATGGTATTGAACTTCTGGGTACAATAGTGAACCTCTGTGCAGAATAGCAAACCTCCTCCTTGTTCACAAGAGAGTGAAAATGTATGTGTGTGTACATGAGGAGAGTCTCTTTCCTACTTATACAAATCCAGGAGTAAGTTGGGTGCCATTTTTCACTTGAGCCGACTCAGCAATATTAATTACATAATAACTGTTTTTGATTCTTCTTTTTATTATTAGGCCAACTTGTCTTCTTGCTTATATGTGGATTCTTTCGGGGTAATACCTCCCGAAGCTACCAAAACATCAACACCAGCAACTGGTATTTTAGATTGGTATAGTGTGTGGAAGATTTCCCATTCACTACTTCTCTGCAAATAATTGCCACAGATGAATGAGTATAGAATATGATGGTAGGTTGCGTCCCTACAAGTTTATAGGTTCTGTTTCTTTATAGTAATGTTTGGTAACTAATGCTGCTTAATTAGGCACATGAGAAACGATATCCCTAATCATATTATCTTTACTTATTATAAAATTTATTAAACTTGAATTTTGTAACCATTGAGAGCGTCATATATTCGTAATATAGTTTATTTTGATTTATTCCATTTGCATTTACTTCCGAGTCCAGTCAGCAGATGTCTCTGTGTGTTAAACTTAAATGGAAATATCCTTCATGTAAAGCTTTAATGTAATGATGAGATTCATAATGCTCATTGTGGAAGAGCCTTCAAAAGTTTAAGTCTCCATTAAAGACTAGTGTTTATATGTGTCTTGTTTTGAAAAATAATTTTTTGACATGGGATGTGATATAGAAGGTTGGCACAAATTTCTACCATTTTCTAAGATTGCTTGATTCCTATTTTTCAATGTTCTTCCCAGATCTGTTATATTTATGAACATTTCAAATACGTTCCAAAGCCAAAAGTCCCTAGGATTTTGATTCAGCCTCCCATTGATTGGTCTTATGCTTGGGGATACTTTGATGAAGTGTGTCAAGGCTCACGTACTTTATTTGGGCTGGAGGTATTATTAGCCAATAGGCTACTTATAGTGTGAGGTTTCAGCCAAAACCTGTCTCACGCCAGTAAACCGCAATTAATGTGCGAGAAACTTCTTTACAGCAGTCAGAAAACATCTACCTGAAACATCTTTACGGCAGGTATTTCAATAATTCCTCTTTTCGTGTCTTTTTTTTTTAAAACTTGCATCTAATCTATTAATGGAAACAGCCTGTCAAAATACAAGCTGAGAAATTGAATACAGCCTATCAAAATACAAGCTGAGAAATTGAATACGCATTTAATTCAAATCAAATCTGGTGGCCAAATCAAATCAGGAATCAATTTTTTTTTTTAAATGCTGGAATTGTCTTGTCTCCAGCTGCATAATCCACAACTTTTAGATTTATAAATAGATTTAAGTAGTAATGGAAGGACATTATCTTTAGTTTATCCTCATTTTTAATCAAATTTATGCTTTGGTAGGGTTCTCTCTGCTGTGACAGCGCTTTGTAAATTTTTGCTGCAAAGTCCGTCCATTTTTCTCATCAGCATTGTTGACAATACAACAGAATTTGTGAAGAGAATCTTGAGGTAATAGTCGTAGTGACTTTCAGTTTTAAAAATCTTTTCGTGACCATTATTCTAGGCAACAAAAAGTTTAAGAAGAAAGAGAAAATATTTAATCAAGAAATTAGGAAACAGATACAAATTGTCAAGTGCTTGAGAAATGAAGAATGTGGAGTGAGAAGGGATAATAATTTCAAGACATGCAAAATATGATATAGTTGCCAAAAAAACTTAATAGGTTAGATGAGGGTTTAAAGGAGGGAAACTGCTCCAGCGTACGAAGAAATTGGCACAACAAAATCCAGCAGTCAATCGCTCTTGAGCACTGATTGACTGAACGCCAAAATTGGTGTTTGTCTTCCTTCACCCCTGCATCCTCTTTCTCTTCATCTGTTTTTCCTCCTTCACATGAATTAGAAACAACCGATGCAATCTGTATTTTATGAGCACTCTTCTCATCTGAAAATTGTTCAGCACGTGATCTTTTCCTAGCCTCCATCGCTATTCCAGCAACCAATTCCAAAACCCTCCCAGCCAAACGAAAACCAAAGCTACTGAAATTTGCAAAATTTCTCAAATGCAGGTTTTTCATGAATAAAATACTATATACTTTCACTTTCAATCTTATGCGCTCACTTTTCCTGTGTAACATGAATCGCATGGTTTTCTACGTGCAGGGTGCATGTTATACAGGGCGTTTGATCATTACGTGTAACAGGTGATTTAGGGGGACTCTCAATTTAGGGGCTTGTTCAAATTAAAGGGCTCCATTGGGAGAGAGGAAAGAAGTTTTTGTTTTATGGTCTCAATCTTGTTGATTTATTAAACAAATGTAAAGAAACTTTTCCGTACTAACTAATGTTGGAAGTATGACGTTATCTTTCCTCGCCTTCCCACACCAAGCACCCCCTTCATACTCCTGTCTTATTCATCGCATGAGATAATTGGGAACAATTATTTAAGTTGGGCTTGTTCTTCTCTATCAGTTTTCTAAGAACCCAATGTTTGAATTAATGAATAATTACGACAACTATGTGAAATTATTTAATCTGGGTTTGATTTCCCTTTGATTAATATTAGAAAATAGGTGCCATTTTAGAAATGTGAATTAGATCTTTTCATATGCATTAAATCAAATATATAATTGGACAAATATTTTTTGAATATTAATTAATTTATTTCCGCAAAGAGCTTTTTATTGCTCAATTAAACCTGCAAACATGATGGAGGTTGTAGATGCTACTGCACCAGAAATCAGCACACTGCTCCATAGAATTTAATTGCCATCATTGGTCTCATTCTTTTGTGTTAAAACTCAACACATCCTTTGATTTGTATAACTTGTGGCACTAGCAGTATGGTATTAATACTAAAATATTGTTCACGAAGAAATTTAATATTGTTAAGCTTGCTTGAAAATGGAAGTATATTGTTAAGCTTGCTTGAAAATGGAAGTATATTTTTAATAAGTTGTAACAAGAGCTGCAAAGCAGCGAAGTTCCTGCCAAAAAAATGCAGGGACTGAATTTGCAGAAATTGTGTCTAAATCAATATACTTCAATATATTGATTTATTAACATACACTTCATTGCAGGGACTAAAGATAAAAGGCAAGGAAATTGTAAACATACATTTCATTGCATATTAAAACTGAACCAAGTAAATGATAATTGGTTTGGCACAAAAAAGATCCATGGAAATGTACCCCGATACACCACCAAATTTTAAGATAATGATTAACAGTGTAATACTGTATTCAAGTGAATGCAGCCTATGTTATAAGCAAAATTGACTTTTCTCAATGTAATGACAAATAACGACTGTTAAAGGTTAAATTGTTTGTGATAGAACTCCGAGGAACAAATTGGATATATCCTAAAATCTTTTGACACTGTTAATTTGAGAGTAGGCAGGCATCATAAAATAGTTAGATCAAATTTCCACTCAAAGACATTTAAAACATGTCAGAAGGATTGTTAATAAAGGCTTAAAAGAGAAAGACTGATCTTTAAACTTATTTAATGCATACTCGACCTTGGTATGACAAATGTTTAATTAGTGTTTTAACATTCCAATCAACAAGAGAAATAATTTATCAGCACTTATTTTTTTCCATTACCATGTGAACTAAATCCCAACAGATATCTAGGGGAAAAGTACAGGCTCCCTAATTTACAGTTAATAGTGGCAGAAGATTATGAAGCAGATAATTAAATTTCATAGTACACAAGAAAAAGAACAAATGACAAATTCAAGAATTGTGATGCATTAATAATTTCAAAGTACAGTTTTTGATTTTTGTTGATAACTAATCTTCTTAATTGGATTAACAAATTTTTCATCACCTAGGATTTCAAAACCATGCTTCCCGCTCACGATGCTTCTGCTGCCAATAGGGTTTCTTTGGATGGTGCGGCTGCTGCTGGGCCGGCTGCTGCTGGAATCTCGTGCGATGGGGCGGCCCCTATTGTGCTAGCAGCGGATGGTGGAAAACACACTGTGTTTGCTGTGGCTGCCAAGGGGGGTAATGCTTCGAACGGTTCGCAAATTTTTTTTGAGGTTTGTAGGGGAGGGGAAAATACAGCTGTTTGTTTTTCCGGCCCTTCCATTGCCGCCCTTGGTCATAAGGTGCAAAGACGGTCTGGGGAGAGGCTTGTCTCGGTCTCGTGCTCCATGTCGATTAAGTTGTCTGAGGAGATTGAGAGAGGTAGATTTGAGTGATTCTATCCTCTCTTCTCGTGGAGTGATTTGTAGGTTCAAGGGTTTTTGGCCCAGTCTTCCTAACTTGCATGCTTGGATTTCCGAGTGTTGGGGGCCACTCATTTTTGATAAGGTACATATTAACCCTATGGCAAACAGATTTTTTATAGCTAAGTTTGAGAATGTAGAGGATAGAAGAACAATTTTATGTGATAATATTTTTAGCTGGGAAGATAAATTTGTATTGATGATTAAATCGTGGTATGCTGATTTCCATCCATCTTTGGAAATGTTTAATAAGATTCCAATTTGGGTGCGGCTCCCTAATCTCCCCCTTCACTTTTGGGTGGATCCTCTGTTTGAGGAGGTGGGTGATGCATTTGAGGATTTTTGATGGTTGATAATGATTCTAATGATATCTATCATTCCACTTTTGCCCGTATCTTGGTTGAGATAGATATTTCTAAAGGGTTGCTTGTTGAGATTTTGCTCAATACTTCTAAGGGTTGTTGGGTTCAACCTTTAGACTATGAGGGGATCCCCTTCAGATGTAGGAGATGCTTCAAAACTGGTCATGCAACTTCTCACTGTGGTACTGAGAATAAATCTTTGGCAGCTTCGTGGTGGAAAGGGGTGTTAGTTCAACACTACACTGTTGAGAAAATTTTTGAGCATCATTTGGTTTCTCAGGAGGTTGCGTTGGATTCCTAGTGTGATTCCCGCTCGTGTAGGAGATTTTTGTTGGGGTTGTTGGTGCTAATGGGTTTTGCGGGCTTCAGACGGAGACTCTGTCCGAGTCCTCTATTGATCGGGGGAATGGGCCCTAGGCGTCCACTTCTTGCGTCAATGTCTTGGGTGATATTGGTTCGTTTGTCGAGAGAGATTTTGTCAATGTGTTGGTGGGTGTTTCTCCTATTGGTTTTTCCTCTCAGGTGGGGGGTGGTTTTGTAGATTGGCATAGTAAGGCCGTACAAGTGGAGGAGGGTTGGGTCATTGTTCAAGGAAAGAAAGCTAAGTTTTCTTCGCCCTCTTTTGATATGACTCTTTGTTCCCACAAGAGCAAAGTTAAAGGTAATTCTTGATGGGCTGGCTTTTGGCCAGCTGTTGGTTTTTGTTTCTGGCTATGGGAGTCTCGTCTTTTGGTTGTCTGTTTATCTAATGCTTCATCTTTAAGACAAATTCTCTTTTGAGTTTTGTTGATTCTATTTCTTTTAGAATCTCCTTTGTAAAGGGTTTCGGGGACCCCTTCAAAACCTGTTTTTCCCATAATAAAAAACAATTCATGTGAAATAGATAAGTGGAATTACTTGAAAACCAATAAATTTAAGATATATGCCTATGTAATATAAGGGTTACACGAGCATGTTGACGAGGGGCTACACAGTTTCCAGGCATGGAATACCTAGTGCAGAGCCCCAATACTTGGGTAAGTGGATTCATTAAACTAGAAAAGAACTTGAAACCAAATTCTAATTCTAAAAAAATGTCAGAGAATTTATGTTGTCATTAATTTTTTATTTTTATTTTCATCATTATCTTTTATTTTTTGTTATTAATCTCTGTTTTTCATGATCATTTTTCTTTTAATTTCAAGAAGGAAGCACGTGGACAGTGCAGTGAGAATGACATCGAATACATGGGAAACACACTCTAAAGACAGGGTGCATCCCTCAAATGCACTAATTATGTCACTAGGTGCGGGTGCATCGAAACCCACATACCGAGATTGGACTTGAGTGGTTCAAAATCATATTGAAAAGTTGAAAGCTACCTGATCCACCTAGTTATTGGCATATTCTATCTTAGATTATAATTTGTTCCTGAATCCTACTTTTGTGGTAATGCTAATAAAAATATAAATATATTGTCACTATGGGGTTCTCATCTGAAATACGGTACCATGTAAGCTATTTGATCCCCATAGTTATTGGCATATTCTATCTTAGATTATAATTTGTGCCTGAATCCTACTTTTGTGGTAATGCTAATAAATATATAAAAATATTAAGTCACTATGGGGTTCTCGTTTGAAATACGATACCACGTAGAGCACATGTATCAAAATGACGAGGAAGTAATTGTGGATCCATCTCATCCATATAACTAAATATTAGGATTTGCAAGCAAAGAATATGATATTTTGAGAACCATACACAAACTTGTTGTCTAGATCACATAAAATATACTTACCACTACAAGATTTCACACTGTAAAGGAAAAACTAGATATATCTCTTGTATATATTTTAAAGAAAGTCTATATGTGTTGAAAACTGCTCAAAATTTGATGATAGGTGGTGGTGGTCATTTCGGTTTAAATTGGGTATTCCTTTAATTTGGATAATTGATTGTGTATTATCTTTTATAGCATGCGAAAACCAAATGGCACATGCTTCCATGCTTTTTGGACTATGCTCCATCGAAATATAAAATCAACTTGCTAGAATCAACATTTTCAGCTCTTCCATACCATGTTGATCAGAGCATCTTACATTGGGATCAAGAATGATTTGTCCACGACCCGCAAAAATTGGTCATTGCAAGCCCTTCGATGAATGACTCTGGAAAATGTCCATCATCTACCTGGAACATGAACATCATAACCCATGTTACTTTAGGGGCTTCCATTTGCAACTTCAAAATAAACCATATTTTTAAACAAAGAAAAATAAATAATTGAGAATAATGAACATTAACAGACATTCTCAGGAAGATCAAAATCTTTAGAGTGGACAAAGGGCAACCCTCAACATTTCCATCTGGATTGATGCCAATATTCCCAATGAAACAAAAGAGAATCAAAGATCATTTTCACTTGGAACCGCTATAAGGAAAAATTGACTATTCTGTAGTCATAATCAAATGCAAGAAGTCCACAATTAAAACAAATCAAACAGACCTTGAAGAATCGATTTTAATTTGGATGCCTATAGAAACAAGGCTAACTTGTTTTGATATAGGAAATTTCCCTCTCCACACAAATTGATACAATCACTTCCCGAATTATAATATCACGGTATCCTTGGTGCTCACATGCTGAGTACTAGTCTCCATGGGAAGAGTCAATAGATGGCTAGTTGCTTGCATTGTGAGGCGCAAGCCTTAGCACTAATGACCCTTACCATGCTGACCATTGGATCTCTCTATGCTCCGTTCGACAGATTAGAAGGATGAAGGTAGTCAAGGAATTGTGATTGCAAACAAACGACTTAAAATCCAATCCCTGAGATCCAGCTTTGTAGGCTCTGATTCAAGAATCTAAAAGAAAACAATGATAAGCCCAAAATTTAGAAATGGAGAAAGAAAAAAGTATCACCTAGTTTGAGCAACTTACTAGATGGCAGAGCCTATAAAAGGAATGTGTCTGCACATGCAACAAATATTTTTTTAAATTCTCACCTGCATGCAACACATGTTATACACTAATCGCCAATTGCCTGACACTAATGTTTTACCGGCTAACTGTCCTTTGTGTGTCTATGTCCTCTCTTGTTTTGAAGCCTTGAAACAACTGCAATCCTATAGAAGCCAAAAAATTGGTGAATAGCTTTAATCTTAAAAACTTTGCAATCGTGCAAAGGTTAGAACACTGCCAAAAGAGATGTGTGTTCTCTCCCATCGAAAGTCTAAAAAACTTTCCTGCCATTCTGGAACCCAAACAAAGGCTAATAGTAGAGTGCGAAAACATTTTAAACTAATACTTGCCTTAACAAATATGCAACTTTACTGATGCAACTATCAACTAAAAACAAATCTTGGGAAAAACTAAATTCTGATTGGCTATTTGTGCTCAGTTTAATCACTGTTTAAGAGCTCTGCCTCTCCGCTATAGTACCATGCATTGCAGGAGCTAATAATGTTTTTTTTCCTAGCTTAGTTAATATTTGTTGCTATGCTGCACCTTCACTAATAAATGACTATGATTATGTTGGATGTACATGGATGTAATATGAATGTTTGTTGCTATGTTGCACCTTAACAATAAAGATTGATTATGTTGGATGTACATGGATATGAGTTTAGTCATAAAAACGATCCTTAAGTGATGGCAAGAATGATAACATGGCAAAAAAAACACAGTATTCGGCTTCAATAAGGTCTCTAGAGAAATACATATTTCCAGTTATCATCTTCCCAGTAACCCGAAATAGATCAGCTGGCAAATCAGTAAGGTAGCTTTTATTTTTGTTTTAATGTTCTCCTTAAAAATTGACATGAAAATTATTGGGCAACCGAAATATACTTAAATTTTCTTGTTAAAATTCGCCTCTTATCATATCATTTTGCTTTACAGAAATGTGACTGAGTAAAACATAAAAATGTTCCTTTCACTTGATTGCATAATTAGAATTTGTTTGATGGCTAGTGGTAGAAAGTAGAGGGCACATTACTCTCGACAGATAATTTTCGCAACTATCGTTTTATTTTCTAAAAATAAGCAATAGAAAGAATCTCCTAATCATGCTTGCAAATTGACTTTAATTTGATAAGATTCTTTGTCTAAGCATGTGTAAGGTCCAATTTTTTTTTTGGGAGCATGGTTTTAGACATCAATTTTCCTTCCCTTATGAATTTGGGCTCATAAGGGCTCGAAGCAATGTCATTCGATCAATGACCCTATCCAAGCCATAAAGAGTTGAGATGACGTAGCGTAAGAGTGGATGTCATAATTTGTTTGATCTCGTAAGTTTCCTACAAATTTCTTGAAGGTTTTTCTAAATTTTATTCATCCTTGTACAAATTGAGACATTGGAAATTAAGTGGTCTAAATTTCATCCCACCAAATTTTATTAGTTGAAATTTGTAAACCTTAGATCAAGTTTAGGCTTAGTGAATTTAAATGAAAAAAAGTAATTTTACAAAGTCTTAGATCGTCATTAAAGTGAGCCTTAAGAACTTAGAAACTTAGTGAATCAATAGTGCTATGCCCTTCTATAACAAGCAATATACACATGGTAATTGTTGTGCCCTTCTATAACAAGCAATATAGGCATAGTAATTGTTGTCGCTATTCATTGTTCCATTAAACATGAGCATATGATTGTTTGCAAGATGTTTGTACCTTGCATATCTTCTCTTTAGTTTAACATGCAATATCAAACAAACTAATTGTCTCATAACAAACTTGGATTACCTTTGTTTCTAAACAAGTTGGCCCCTAAAAGTGATAGTATTGCTTAAAACTAGCTATTGCATGATTTGAATTAGCGGAATTTTATTTCATTAGGATGGGGTGTAGATCAAAATGATCAACCTTGCATGATTGCATTTTATTTAATAGATTGCTCTTGTTCTTTGCAACCTAGTTTTTGAGAGTTTTGTCAAGTGAAATGTTAATGTGCTATTATGATTTATGATTTATGATTTATGATTTATGGTTATTGCAAATCCTACTGACAACAAGACATCATATCAGCCCACAACCTCCAAAGACTTCATTGGCGACCCTCATACCTCTTTACAATTGTGAATTGGTAACCCATTGACGGAAAAAGCGTTTGGTTGTTACCCTACTAATTTAAGGTGCGTTTCAACAAATTTTATACAATATTCATAAGTTCGCCAAATTTTGAATTTGAAGCCGAAAATTTAGTGAATGTGGCGATGGAGTGGAAGCATATTCAAAAATTTATCCTAACTTTAGAAGACATATTCCATTTAAAGAATATTATAATGCAAGGTTAAATAATACCTCAAGAGAAGGAAGGCAACCTAACAAAGACTTACGACAAAGAGTAAGTAAGATGACTCTTCCCCCTTTTGATGGTTCAGGGAAGGTCACCACATGAGCATGGAATCAAAAGTTAGATACCTATTTGTAATGGTGAGGGGAAATAGGGTTCACTAGCAAACTAGGAAACTTAAGCCTATTTTCGCTTTGATTACATTTAGAGGGAGAATGATCCACTTGGCCTAAGATGTTCCAAGGCACAAGGTCAATTCGGGGAGGATACTTGAAAGTGACTTTGCAAATTAGGGAGAAGGCAAGATCAGATGAGGAGATGACCTTTTTTGTGTGTGCAAGACTATAATAGGTTGAGAACTTGATTTCAAAAGAGAATACAACAAAGTAGATTGAAACCAAACGACAATCCAAATTTTGAGGCAAAAATGAAGGGATTGGGTTGCCTAAATCGACCCACTCTTGGGACTGGGTCACTATGCTCGGCCTACTCCCAACAATTTTTGCTTTGATGAATTGCAAATTGTAGATATCCACTTGATTAGCCCGCACCTGTATTTATAGCTTCACCACCTATTCCTGCACAACAGTTCAAATAGGGAAAATGTTGGGTAGAAAGGGGTTTCCCTAAAAAAATTGATTTTGGAATTAACCTTGGATTTAAACTTAAAAGGAAAGCGTGCCAATATATAGTAGAGGCCAAATTTGAGAATAGAAGTGTCTTGTACCTATAGCATGACTCCACACAAAAGACCTAAAAGGAAATCATAAAAGACTTGCTTGCATGAAGGTTGTTGAATGTTGGCACAATGAAGGATATGGTAGGATGAAATGACTTGAATGCTAGAATGATGAATTCTTGTTCGCTTTGTTGATTATGTGGACTCGAGTTCCCCTGATTGCATCTCTAAAATGAGGAGGATACCTTGCTTATATACCTCTCCTAGGCATTTTACGGTGCAAAACTCGAAGCAGGCTAACACAAGAAAATATTTCTTGCTCAACCTAGCCAAGCATGTTGTGATTTGAATTTGGGGCCAAACATTGGGGAGCAGGTTGCCCTTGGTGACTTACTCCCCCCAATGTGGCCTCAAATTGGGACCTGAGGTCCAAAATGAGAAGAAGTCACAATGACATATGGAATTGAGCTGTGATGAACAAGACTGGAGGCAAGAGGTCATACATGCCAAAATAGGGCTTAGTTGAGCAAGAAATTGCATAGGGATGCAATTTATGATGCTACACTATCTTTGTCTTAGTCCCATGGTGGAAGATGAAGCTATTGGATTTGCCATTCTTCATTTAGAAGGAATAGCATGTGAATGGTGACATCATGGACTAATCGCATGAGGGCATCATTTCATTGTGATATATGATGACTTTACACAAAAACTCATAGAAAGGTTTTATAGGAAGAACTCGAAGATGCATTTCAAGGGATTAACATGCCTAAGACAACAAGGTTCCGTGGAAGTATGTGTAACATAATTCACAAATATCTCCATTATGGTACTAGGTATTATTGAAAGTAGACTCAATTTTTATTTATCAAAGGACTCTCCAAATCACTAAGAGGATTGGTTTGAGCTTTTGAACCATAATCCTTACAAGATGCTATTTGAAGGACCTTAAATTTGGAGGATTCAACACCTAAAGACAAGACCTATAACAAGGGGTCACACAAGCAACCCTTTGCTAGGGGTAATTGGAAACCAAAAGCATCACCTCAATCCAATAAGGAGGAAGAATCTTTGAGAGAGCTTTGAAAGAAGAACTTCTGTTTCCATTTCCATTATAGAGAACCCTAGAAGCCGAGTTATGGACAAGTCCACCACGTAGAAGCAATAATGTTTGATGAATTTGAGGAGAGAGAAATTGAACCCGAAAGGAAGAAAGGGAAACAATTTGACGAAGAGTTTGTTGGAATCAAGGGAACACTGAGAGGGGGGGTGAATCAGTATTTAGCAAATTCAATTTTGATAACCTGATCATACAACCATTTTATGCAAATGAAGTAAAGTAAGTGCAAAAACTCAAAGCCAAGATCAACAAAACCATAACACCAAGATTTTTACGTGGAAACTTGGTTAAGGGAAAAACCATGGTGGGATTGAGATCCACAATATTACAATACTGTGATTAGGAGTATAATAACATTACAAAGGGGAATGCACATGCATTCAGGCACACTGTCTAGATCTCACTACTCAATTACAAAGAGAGGGCTACAACCCCCAGAGGACTCATTGTCCTACAAAAGATTACAAATGATAATTGATTGAATGAACTATGGATAGCATCAACAAATGCCAAAATGCAGTTCCGGTTAAGCACAAATAGTCTGCCCATTGTTCTAACACATTGCTATGTCACATACCGGAGCACAAATCTCTCAACCGCGCACTATCGCTCATACACGCTTCCTACATCACTACTGGCTTCTAAATGATCTTTTCAATCGGACTAATATATCCGCATCATCAAATTAGATCAATTCCATGTTGACCTAAAAAACGCATAACACACAACATGTTACCCAAGTTGGCTTAAACCGATCCAAAAACAACTAAGTGAACCAAAATAAGATGTCAACATGCTTCCCATATGTCAGCTCATTGTCCTTGAACACACAAACAACAATCAAAATTATTCCGCACGATCTGCACAACAAATCTTCACACGCTTCTACACCATAACACTGTTATACGAGAAAAACCATCTACCGGGTCTTCTAACCAACTTCAAACTTAACACCAGAGGCCACAAACTTGGAATAAGGTAAATTGTATATCCATAATACATCTCCCAGATCTACAAAGCAAAATACTTAACCAAAATAATCCGCTGACCACTAAACTGTACACTTTGCCTGATACACTGTTCTTCTTACCAGACCTCACCGGACCTCAATCAATCTTTCAGAATGAAGGAATCATGAACTGCTGATTGGATGTCTGGCTCAAGTTGCCAGTTGCCATCAATGACAACATCTAATCATCAATGCAGTGTCTCTTGCCAACAAAGTTTGTAACTGGTACATTGACCACACTTTTAGGTGACCCCATGTATTACCCCTTTAGAATTTGTAGTTTTTTACAAGTACCAAAAGTGACTATCTTAGTGGATAGCGCTGCTACACATAACTTCATTGATGAATGCTTATAAATGATTTTCACTACCCCTTGTGGACAACAAATTCAACAACTAAATATTACCTTGGGGAGACATCAAATAAGTGAAGTTTTCTATGTGGTAAACATGGATGATATGGATGTGATTTTGGGCATTCAATGGTTACATTTCTTGGTTATATATTATCAAGATTTTTAAAAGATGGAATTATGTTTCCAACAAAATGGCCAAGAAAAATTCTACAAGGCCAATAAAATGGGTCCCCAAGGGTGGTGTCATAAAAAGGGATAGAAAGAGCTTTTAAACATGGGCAAGAAGAGTGGGTGGCACAACGTATGATCCTTGATAGATCTTCGTCCAAAGGATGGTAGGCTATACATGTTGATTATCAATCTACCTTAGATAAGGATGAGGGAGTTTTTGATAGTATTCCATCCAGACTACCACCTAAGAGGGGTTTTGAGCATACCATTGAACTAGGAGGAGCAAAACTTGTCATACCACACCTCATCACCACCCAAAGAGATATAAGGAAGAAATCGAGAAACAATTAAGGAGTTACTTGAGATGTGACATATACAACCTGGTTCTAGCCCTTTTGCTTTTTCTAGAATGTTGGTTAAAAAAAAGGATGACACTATGAGGACGTGTATAGACTATAGGGCTATTAATAAAAACTATTAAGAATTGATACTCATCACTAGGGTTGATGAACTAATAGATGAACTTCAATGTGCATTATACTTTTTTAAGATCGATTTATGTTATGGATATCATCAAATAAGGACGAGGAGAGAGGATGTTCCTAAAAAAGCCTTTAACTATCATTTTAGGCATTTGAATTTCATGTCTTACCATTTGGACTAATACCCCAACCACATTTCAATCCTACATGAACCACATATTTGGCAAATTTAAGGAAATTTCTTTTGGTGTTCTTTGACAATATATTGATTACTATAAAACTTGGGAGGATCACCTAAGGCATATTGGTGAAGCCTCGGGGATACTTGAGCAACAATTGCTATTTGCTGAAGCGTGCAAATGTGAATTTGGGATGGATGAAATTTTGTATTTGGGGCACAAGATCAACACCCACAGATTTAGTATGGATGGAGAAAAGATCAAGGAAATAGTAGATTGGCCATGATCAAATATTTTAACTCATTCAAGGGGATTTTTAGGACTCTATTGTTATTTTAGAAGATTTGAAAAGTATTTTTGAAGTTAACTGCCCCATTTATAGAGTTGACTAAGAAAGGTGCTTTTTCATGGAGTGAGGAGGCCCAAAAAGCTTTTGAAAAATTTAAGGAAATATTGAGTTCTTGTTTGATGTTAGCCATTTTAGTTTTCTCTCTTCCATTTGAATTAGAATGTGATGCTCCAGGGGAAGGTATTGAGATTTTGATAGTCCCAAACTTAAGGATGCGAAAAGGAATTATTCCATTTATGACAAAGAAATGCTAGCTATTATGCATACCCTAGCCAAGTTTAGACCATACCTAGTTGTGGAAGATTTATTGTCAAGATCGAGCATAACAATCTAATATTCTTTGTAAACCCCAAAAAATTGAATGATAGATGACAAAAGTGGGTTAGCAAGTTGCAAGTATATGACGTTGATATTGAGTACATGACGAGAAATAATAATGTTTATCATGAAGACCTCACCAATGCTCTACAATGAATGTCTTCCTGTATTAGAATGCAAATATGTGCGAAGGATGCATTAGCAAATGATATATTGGAATGAAAACTACAAGATGATAAATACAAGGTGGTGGAGGAGCTCATTAACTAAAAAGATAGAATATATGTCATCCCTGGATTGGAAGTGAAATACAAGATTATGAAGGCATACCATACCACTCCACTAGCAGGTTATTAGGGTTTCTACAAAACATACAAGCAAGCAAGGGAAATATTTTTGTGGAAAAGTCTCAAAGGGGATATTATAAAACATATCATAGAATATATGCTTTGCCAATTAAACAAGGTATATCAAACATTTCCAACTGGGTTGTTACAATGCTTGTCCAATACCAAGTCAAAAATAGGAGAACATTTCAATGGATTTCATTACAAGACTTCCAAAAGTGCAAGGGAAGTATTGTATGTTTTTGGTGGTGGATTGAATAACTATGTATGCTTATTTATATGCAATATCTTCTTAATATAAAGCACCACAAGTAGCCTATCTCTTCTTTAGAGAAATCTTCAAACTTTATCCAGTCTACCTAAGAACATCATTAGTGACTAAGAGTAGATTCCTCAGTTTATTTTGGCAAGCATTTTTAAAAGTTGGTAGGGGTAGAACTTACACTAAGCACTAGCTACCACCCATAAATAGATGGGCAAACCGAAATCATAAATAAGTGGCTTGAAGGATACTTGAGGAATTATGTCATAGGGCAGCAAATAGATTGGGTCAGAGGGCTACATCTTGAAGAATATTGTTACAATTTTACCCATTATATGTTCGTAGGGATGAGTCATTTCAAGGCACTATATGGGTATGAGGCATCATTTGGAGATTTGATTCTTACAAAAAGTAGAGTTCTTGGAGCAAGAGACATTGTGCAACAAACTGTAGATATTTTAAACATACTCAAAGACAACTTGCATAACGCCTAGAGTCAACAAAAGATGTATGTTGATCATCAAAGATCTCAAAGCATAGTTTGCCAACTCTTTGAGTTGTCGTGTACTCTTTTTTTGTTGGGTGAGTCTACTCAAGTTTAACTAGCAAGTTTTTACAAATGTAGGAAAACGTAGGTAAAACGCTCGTGAAAATGCATTTTTTCACACGTTTTTTCTACAAAACTATGCATTTTCTGTTTCGTGATGTCAATTTTTAATTTAATTTATTTTGTAATGAATTTTGCAAATTTTTTATTTATTTTTAAGATGAGTCTTTATTGAGTTTTTGCGGAGTCACAAATTTTGGGCTTGCTGAGTACTCTTCGAATATGAGTTTGCGAACTATGTTCGAAAGAACATTTGAAGTGGGAGACTTAGTCTTCCTAAAGTTTCAACCTCATAAACAATCCTTTGTCAAGGGAAGTGAAGCAAACTGAAGACACAATTCTATGAGCAATATAAGATTATAAGAAGGATCAACGAGGTTGCCTATGAATTGGAGTCACAAGTGAATGGTCAAATTTATAATGTTCCACGTATCTTGCCTCAAGAAGGTGCTAGGTCAACATGTTACACCATGTCTAGAGTTACTCCCGCTTGATGATGAAGGGAAATCATTTTTGGAACTTGATGCCATCATTGATATGAGAGAAAAGAAATTAAGGAATAAGGTTATTCTAGAATGTTTAGTTCAGTGGAAGAATTTGCCAATGGAAGATATCCCTTGAGAAGGGGCAACAATTTGATCATCCTAATTTAAAGTTAGCTTGCAAACAAGCAATCTTAGGAAGAACCAACTGTTTTGCCCTTGCCATGAGATCACTGCCTTTACAAAACATATTGCAGCTTTAATAAATAAAACCTAGGTGATGAAATATATAATAATAGGAATTCCAGGAAGGACAGACTGTTTTGCCCTTGCCATGAGATCACTGCCTTTACAAAACATATTGTAGCTTTAATAAATAAAACCTAGGTGATGAAATATATAATAATAGGAATTCCATGTGGGGGGTTGACCAAGAATAAAAGGAATTAAGTATCGGCAATTTCTAAAAAGTATTTCAATGTAGGGATTCCTTTTACAAGGATAGATCCCTTACAAAAGAAAAGGTGTGATTGCCTCCATTAAAAGATATAAAAGGGAATACAATTCATTTGTAGAGGACATCATTCAACAATCAATTCAGAGCAGCAATTTAGAAAACATTCAGCAATAAATATAATTTAGAAAACAATCTGAGCAGCCATCATTTATAAAATGTTCAAGTATTATTCAAGATTGACATTGTCAACCCATTAAGAAATATTAATCAGAAATCCCTTACGGGCTCACGAGAAATTGAAGGTTGGGAATCTTTCATTCTCTTATTGAGTTTGGATCTAAATCATTGTTGAGGAGGATGAAAACCCTCCAAGGTGGGTTAAGGGTTGGAACGACGACAATCTTTTTATGCCTTTGACAAGCTAGGGATTGGGGTCCTTTAGTATTGAGTTAGGGACATGAAACCTTTTGATTTAGCAGATTTGTAAAGTATTTCCTTAGAATTCATGACTTGATCAACTTTGAGTATTGTGCTATGATTTATTGACCTAAATATATATCATAAATTTGTAATTTTTGATAAAACTATTATCATAGTTTGAATGAAAATTATTGTTTAAAAGAATATCCCAAAGAAGAACATTACAATTCCCATTTCTTCTTCACTTTTCTTTTCACTTTTCTTTACACACTTTATTAGAATTCCATCTTTATCAACTATCAACAGTTATAGAATATATCACAATAAGTTCAGAGTAACTTCTAATATGACAGGAAGGTTTTTGGAAAGGTCTTAAAGATGCTGATCGAATAGGTTTTGCAATCATTTAATGAAGCCTTGTGGTATCAAATCTATTTGATTATTTATTTTGCAGGGTTCTTCTTTATGTTATCCGTTTGGCCCCACTTGGACATGTAGGTTTGGGTCTGATCTCAGTTGGATACGGATATGGGTTCAGTTTGACAAGGGATCTGCAAACGCTCTATGGGTTCATTCGAGACGAACCAGGGTGATCCTATCATTGAATTTGGCCACCTTTCACTCTTGTCATCATCATTCGTCCTTGCTGTTCTAGGCTTATTTGCAGCTAACAGAATGCGATGTCTTATTTGCCGCTAACATAAAACATGGGTATCCTCATGAGGATTGGCACTGTTTATTATGTTTATTAAATGCAATCAGTTCACTTTTTTCAACATGCTTCAGCTTGTGTCAACATAAGAGCCTTGGATCATGGTATTGTCATCTATCAAACCATAATGAGAAGGCTTTTTTTTAAATCAGATATTATAGTTGGAAATGCTTTGGTATATACGTATTTCATACACAAGGCATGCGAATTATATGACAAAATACCTCAAAATATGTGGTAATGTGAAACACAATTATTGTAGGATATATATAAAATGGTGTTATTGATAAGGCTTCAAGATATTAATTATAATTATTATAGGATATATATAAAATGGTGGTATTGGTGAAGTTTCAAGACATTTTAAAAAAGTAGTAAATGTAATTATATATATATATATATATATATATATGCTTTATTAAATATTATGAAAATAGTGTGTCAAGCTTTTAAAAAAAAATGAAGTAGATATAGCCGCACTCAAAAAATATAGTTTTTTTTCTAATTAAAAATTATGGAAGTGGCATCCGTCATGGTGGTTTTTGTGATTTTGAAAACCTTCATTTGGGCTTGGTGGTGAGGGTTGAGTCCCTGAACCCTACCCTATTTGGGACCTTGTGAAGGGCATTGGCCTTGGACCTTGCTGGGTGTGCTGCCCCAAGACCCCTAGGAGGAGTCTTGCCTCTCAACCCCACTCTGGGTGCTGCCCCTAGAACCCTAACACAATCATTTGATACATTTTGTTTTTGTATTTAGCATAAAAAATATATTGTTTAAGAAATTTAAGTATTTTTCAAGTTCTTGAGTTTGACACAAGCAAAGTGTGGGAGCATGTGGTATGGATATCCATCAAAGCAAACTTGGTGGTAGATTTTTATCAGATATTAAAACTTTCCAATGCCTTGATAGATATTTATGCCAAGTGTGGAAGCATATGCAAGGCATGTGAATTGTTTGACAAAGTGACCTGACAACATGTTTTTTGGGATGCCATGCTTGCAAGATATACACCAAAATAGTTTGTTGAAAAGGCCTTGGAAAATATTTAAGCAAATGCAGTTCCATATGTAAAGCAAAAAATCTCATTTTACAAATTTTATTATTATCAATATTAATAATAATTATCAATATTAACTTATTATTATACTATAATAGTATATATTAACTTTATTAATATTGTATAAAGCTTATAAATATTCTTGTATATAAAAAATGTTAGATGCCTATAATTCTGATTTCAAACCACACATCTGTATAGGTTTATGATTTTTATATGTTTTTGTATGGATGAACCCCCAAGCCCATTTTTTTTTAATTATTGAACTCTTGAATCCAAATGAAAACTTGAACCAGTACCATTGACATAATGCCAACACAAAACATGCTTTAGCAAGATTCTGCTAATCTCTCATTCAACCTGAAAATGATGAAAAATAAATGCTAAACAAGTTCTTAAACACAAAAAACTAAGTGCAAACACAAGCATATACCTTCATTTCTTCTTCATGAGCTAAAGTGAAGGCACCCTTCTCCACTTGATTTTCTCTTTGATGTTGTTGATGAGAGGAATGTGGTTTCCCAAACCAACAACATGATGTTAGGATTATGATGGAATGAGATAAGAAAATAGTAGCGTAAGGGTAAGTAAATTTATAGATTTTTCATGATGGAAATCAATGGCCAAGATTAAAAGGTAAATGAATGGCTAGGATTAAATGGGAGATGGCATGGATTGAAAGCTTAACCTTGTGACAAGTGCCACAAGGAGGATGAAGGTGTAAGAGCTAGCTGTGCTCACACATGTGTGAGCACACATTGGAAAAAACGTGAAAGACATGTCTATGATGTGTAAGAGATGGGATGGCTTGGAAAGTGACATGTGTAAGAGGTAGGCTGGCTTGGAAAGTGACATGTGTTAGAGGTAGGGTGGCTTGGAAAGTGACATGTGACATGCCTATAACATGTGTAAGAGGTGGAGAGGCTATGAAGTAACCTTTCATGCTCACACATGTGTGAGCAAGAGGAGGGTAGGAACACTTGTCACATGAGGGCAAGTTTAGATCTTGATCTATGTAGATGGATTCAATGGTTGAGATTTAATGGACAAGGATTGAGGTGACGTGGATTTAAATATTAAGACAAATGATAATGAGGGTTAATTAGCTTAAATCAAGTAATTAAGTGGGTTTTAATTAATTGATTTAGTAGGAGAATTTGTAGGATAAGGTTCTCTTTGTTGGGCAGTTGGCCTTCTTTTGATGTATTTTTCTTTTTCTTTTGAATTTTCTTTTACCCCTCTTTATTGTCATAAAAGTGAAGGTTAAATTTAATTAAATAATTGTCAATTTATTTAAGGGTGAGGGGTAAAGATAAAGGATTACTTAAATAAATAATAAATATTTATTTAATTGGCTAGAATTGGATAAGGTCAAGTGTGGTCAGGTATGGACAAATTTGTGTTTCTACATTTTGCCCCTTTTTGATATAGCATCATGAAGTGATGTTACATCAACGAAGAATACAAAATAGTGGATAAAAGGGATAATGACTAGTGGCATGATGCCCCATCCATTGGTGGGTGAGGAAGGATGATGAGGAGGTAGTGGTATGCCCGCTTGAGAGGACACGCGGGTTCAAAGAACATGAGTGTGCTCTTGAAATGGATTGGAGGACTAGAGGATTAAGGATATGAAAAGGACAAGGATGATGAAGTGGTGGATAAGTCAAAGAATGGAGGAGAATCATGCTGTAGTGGAATGAACAACCTAGATTGATATTATGCACCAAGGTATGAGGAATCGGGATGACAATGTGCCAAGTACATGATCAAAAAGGTCAAGTGCAAACATATGCCTTAGGATATCATGATATGTAAGATCATGATGCCTTTGTGGCAATGAGATGCAAAGACCATGATAAATGCAACCAATGATAACACCCACAAGCAACAAGAAAGCATGCACAACAAACCAAAACCAAACCAAAATTTGGCCCCAAGTCAAGCTGGAAAAACCATTTGATTGTTTGATTAAATGATTGATGTTGAGGATGATAGCACAATTAACAATAAGAACAATGCATACCCCAAGGACTGGGAAGGATAAATCCCATGGCGATGATTGGATCAAAGATGATCAATATATTATCATTTTATTTGGATTAAGATGATGTATTGATTAAGGATGGCGAGAAAGATTAGATTGCATGGGTTAGGATTGATTGCATTTGGTTGGATTGATATGGGATTTTTGGATTATAGGGATGAAATGAGGATAAATGGATGGGATAGGATGGGGGGAGGATAAATGACTGGATATGATGGGATTGGATGGTGGAAAAGGAGGATAAAAGGGATGGGATAGGATGGGATTATATGGTGGAAAAATGAAGAATAAAGGGAGTGGATATGATAGGATAATGAATGTGAACCAATGACAAGGGAGAACCAAGGCTTGGTAAAAGAATTAAATGGATGGAGAGATTCCTTGGATAGGAGATAGATGGGTTGAGTGAATGGATAGTGATAGGATATATAGGACTAAAGGATGGAGGACATGTGGAGGAGGATCCCAAGACTATGTTGCAAAGGAGTGAAATGCACCACACTAGAGGTGGTGGAACTAAGGGTGGAAGGATGGTGGATAAAGATGTATGAGATGGAAGGATAGTGTGGAAGGGATATGGATGATTGAGGAATTAAGGCTTGTAATTTCCAAAGCATGCATGCATATTATTTTACCTCTAGCTTAATCAAGATCATAGGTAAGAATGTATGAGGGATATGAGATGAAGGATATAGATATTATAGTCAAGATCAAAGGATGATGGACTTAGCTAGGATTTGGATAGAGGATAAGGGATATGGAAGATGTGGATGGTAGGATGCATGGATGAAGCTTGCCCCAAGTGTAGAGTGCAAGAGGATGGGGGATTGCACATGACACTTGTTTACAAAGTTTTCATCATGGTAATTACCTAAGGTGCCACAAGAAGTGGTTTTCACTATTGGATGGATTTTTCCTCCTTTTTTTTTCATTTATTTATTTATTTAACTAATTAATTTATTTTTTTGTATTTTTGGGAATAGTTTGGATGGATAGGAATGAGGATAAGTGGATGTATTTAAGTGTATTTGGAAGATTGTGGATAGGTGATAGGGGGATGGAGGGAGGAGTTGAGCATCTAGTTCCATTGGTGGTATCCCTTGAAGCTATGCTATAATAGACCAAGACGATTGGAGGCATGCTCATAGATGTTGGTAGAAATGGATGGAGATAGAGAAAAGAATATGTATTTATGCAGAATTTTGGACTAAAGGAATTGGATTATGGAGAATGGATGTTGGATAATAGATTGGGTGTTGTTAGACTTGTGGATAAATGGATGGGGATTTTGGAAAGACTTGTGGATAAATAGATTTGGGATGTTGGGAAGATCAACATTGGTGCACACCTTGAAGGGTGGTGGAGTTGTGGAGGAGGGGGTTTTGAATTAGATGGATGATCTAAAATGTGGTTTTTAGGACATGTGGACCCAAACTAGATGCAAGAGATGATGGACTTAAGATAGTGGATTTTGGGACATAAGGACCCAAAATGGAGTTGGAAAATGAGATATTTTTAGATGGTGGATTGGAGGACTTATGAGTGTAGGAAGCTTTTGGATTAGCATGTTTGGATGCCAATTTGGATTTTAATTTGAGATGCATTTATTCTATGAGTAGCTTGGGAATTCACAAGGTTTTTGATTTTCTTTTTAGGCCTTTGTGGCTTTTTGGTTTTTTCTTTCTTTTGGATCATATTTTTCTTTTCTTGAGCATGTCTCTTTGATAGGACATTTTGATCCTTGGACTTTTGTGGATTTTTGGATTTCTACATTTTAGATTCGGTTTTCAAATCACTTCCAATATCAATGGTATGGGCGCATGAGGATGGATGACTTGGAGATTTTATGAATGGGATGATGGACGAAGAATTCTAGAAGGAATTCAAGGATGTGTGCCTTTGTTGATCTTGCTTAGGGATGTGAGGTGATGGATTAGTGGATGGAGGTGTGTAAGGACCCAATATAGATGGAAGAGATGAAGAGTTTAATTTTGGGATATAAGGACCCAACATGTTTGTGGATGAGGAGGAATGGACTTTAGGACATAAGTTCCCAAAATGGATTCGAAAGATGGGGGATGGTGGGATTTTGATTTAGATGGATGGATTTTAGATTCAGAAGGTTTGGAAGGAGTACTAACATCTTGAGCATGAGCTTGGTCGCTGAGGCCAAATGAACTTGTACTTTCTTAGATTTGAAGGGGTTCCAATATGCCTTGTTCATGGAGGCCTAACCCTTTGACTTGATAATGTATTTTTTGATAAATTCTTTTTCCAATAGGATACTTATTAGTTTTGAAACAAGACGCGAATCCATTTTGAGGGGGACGGGGGGGGGTGGAAGGAATTGTGAGTTCTTGGAGGAAACCATAGTGGATGAAGGCAAAAGAGCCAAGTTGATAGGTATGGGATTCATGGATAGCTTGGATGGGGTGATGGGATCTTGTGGAGGATTATGATCACGTGGTGGATTAGGAGGAATATTAGGATCATGAGATTGAATGTGATCATGACATGGAGATGAAGGAATACCTTGATCTTGACCTAGGATGAGATCATGTGGTGGAGTGGAAGGGATGATTAGTACTTTAGATGGGAGGGGATCATGCAATGGGGTGGAGGGGATACTTATATTTTTATATGGAAGGGGATCATGAGATGGAGTAGAGTATATTCTTGAATCTTGAATTTGGAGGGGAGGAGTGGGGATATGTGAATTTGGAGATGGAGAGGTATCATGAGATGGAGGGATGCTTTGATCTTGAGATGAAGAGGAAACTATGCTAGCATGCTTTGGAACAAGGTCTTGGCATGTTTGGGGTTGCAAGGATGGTGTGATGGTGGAGGATATAGATTCTTCCAATTGGTTGGGTAAAGGGATGGGGGATTCATGAATACTAGGGGATTGAGGTTTTTCATAATTTAGAGGGCATGGAGGTGGATGCATGATATGGGAAAATTGTGTAAGTTTGTTTTGAGGTGGGGATTTTGTCTCCTTTAAATTTAATTCTTGGATTTTTTTTGAAACATGGCCTTGAATGATGGGAATACTATGGATTTTGATGGAGTGATTTGGGATTTATGGAGATTAGGAATATATGGAGGGTTAGGATTAGTGGGAGATTAAGATTATGAATTAAGAAATTAGGATTAATGCTTGGGGTATTAAGTGAAGGAATAGGATTATGAGGGAGATTTAGATTAGGTGAAGGATTGGGATTAGATGGTAGATTAGGATTGTGGTTTGGAGGATTGCAGCATAAGGAACTTGGATTATCGGCGAAGGTGATGGAGGGGTTATACAAATATGGGGATTGGGATTTGGATATGAGAGAAGATGGATGTATAGATGTTGGATGGGAGGGATATGTGGGTGAGGGATAATATGGAGACTGTTGGAATCACTGAACACTGAGAGGGGGGTGAATCAATGTTCTGCAATTTATAACTTTCTTGATCTGATTCTTAAACCATCAGATGCAAATGAATAGAAGTAAAGTGCAAAAACTCAACACACACAAGCATAAAACCATAACATCAAAATTTTTACGTGGAAACCTAGAAAGGGAAACACCACAGCTAGATTGAGACCCACAATATTATAATACTGTGATCAGGAGTATAATAATATTACAAGGGGAATGCACATACATTTAGTCACATTGCCTAGAGCTCACTGCTCAATTACAAAAGAGAGGGCTACAACGCCCAGAGGGCTCAGTGTCCTACAAATGATTACAAATGATAACTGATTCTTTGAACTGATGAATGGCATCTAAAAATGCTAAAATGTAGTTCCGGTTAAGCACAAAGAGTCTTCTTCCATTGTTCTGGCACACTGCTTTGTTCTGCTCTTCTCTATCATACACCAGAGAATACATCCAAGGATAGCACACATGAAACTACACACAGACGCTCATACAATATTCGGTCCACTATCGAATACCAAAATGCTCATATAGATTGGTCTTATATATCTGCATCACTTGATTTGGTCACCAACATGTTGGCTCCAAAAAGATGAAACATGTAACAAGAAGTCGGCTTAATCCGATTACCAATACACATGCAAACCAAAACAAATTGATAATATGCTTTAAACAAGTCGGTACAACAACCTCGAACATGACACAAATAAAAAAAAATCATCCTGAAGATTCCGCATAACACGCTACACCACTAATCACTAAAATAACTCTGTTCTTCCTAAAATATCAGATACTTGATTACCAATCTTGCATGAGAATCAATACTGAAGGCTAGGATTGTGGACAAAGCAATTTCAACCAACAAATCAACTATCTCTTCCACCACAAATGAAAATGTGCACCCAAAATTGAGTTATACTCAATGTATCCATATTTTGCCAAATGCTGTGTTCCACTTTCCAAACTTAAGCAAAACTTCTGGTAGATTGAATTTGCATATACCAGATGATGCTTCTAATCCAAGTTGCTATCAATGACAACCCCTAAACAATCCTCAAGCACTTATCTCTTCCATAACATTGTCTCTTGCCAATAGAGACATGGATGGGGAATACGATGGATTTCCTTTATCAAAGGAAGAGGAAGGATAAGGTATGGAAGATGGATTGGGATGGGATATAATTGTTTGAGTTTGAATGGATGAAGACATAGTATACAGATTGGAGGTTATGGGTTTGAATTGGTAAGTGGGTTGGGGTGGGAGACATGTATAGGTGGAATTTGGATAGTTTTGATGCATGCATGAGTTGGAAAGGCATGATTGTTAAGTTGGTTAGGTTGGAGTTATGGTTTGAGGAATGGTGTTTGACATAGATCCTTGAACTTCCATAACATTTTTTTCAAACCAACCGATGATGCTTGGATATGGGTTTTGGATTAGGATTAGATGAATATTTGGATGGGGATCAAAACTGGAAATGGATGATATTTTGGAAGGTGAGGTTTTTGAATTGATTTTAGACAAGGGTTTAGGTTAGAAGAATGTGATAATAGTGGAAAATTTGGTTGAGATAGATGGATTTTGATTTGGAAGATGGATGAGATTTCAAAAATGAAGGATGCTAGATGTTTGGATATGATTTTCAAATAATGATTTTTGATTAAGGATTAGGGATTGGAGGCTTGATTGAGATAAGTGAAAGGGTAATGGGTGATTGATTTTAGATGAATGGGTAGATGAATTAGATTAGGATTTAATTAGAATAGTATTCGGTTGATAGGGGGATTGGATTAAGATGATGATGAAGGATGGAGATTAATGGTGATAATGAATAGAAGATGATTAGGAAAAGGATGAATTATGGAATTGGATCAAGAGAAGTTTTGATGTGGATTATGGAAGATGATTAGGATAATAATTAGGAAATTGATTGGATTAATTTTTTATATGAGAATTAGGGTCCTAAATGGAAGATTATGGATGGATTAGGAATGATTAGGCTGATTAAGAGATGATAATTGGGATTACTAGGAATGAAGTGATTAAAATAGAGAGGAATAATTAGGATAGTTAGGCCGATATTTAGAATGATTATGGATAATTAAGATAGGATGATGAATATGGGAGATAATTAGCATATGAAGGATCTGTTTAGGGATGCGAGAATTGAGATGGATGATTATGATGAGAGGTATGATTTGGAGGAGGTTGATAGATAGAATATTTGACTTGGAAATGATGTGGAAATATTGACTTGAATGACACCTTGACTTAAAAAAAACATTTTTTATTTTTTATTTTTAAAATGTTTTGATTTTTATGAGTTTATGGTTTCTTGAATTTTTTTGGCTTTTTGAATTTTGTGATTTTTTGAGTTTTATGAATTTTTGGATTTTTGATTAAATATGAAAAGATGGGTACCAAAAAATGAGGCCATGTTAGGTACCAATGTACATAGAAATTCTCACCAAGAGAAGAAGCACCTCCCCCTCCCCCTCATAAGAGGAATAACCCACCCCCCCAAATAGAGAGAGAAAAAGGAAGAACTAAGAAGTCCCTCTTGAAGTAGACACCTGTCGCATCCCAAGAAAAGATTGTAAATGAAGGAACTTGTTTTCGGTGAGGGGTTTGGTGAAGATGTTCGCAGTCTGCTCTAATGTAGAATGAGTTAAGATCGATGATGCCTACCTAAATCAACTCTTAAATGTAGTGCATATGTATTTCAATGTGTTTCTTCCTATGGTGATGAATTGGATTTCTCGAGATCTGTATAGCACTTTGTGTTGGCAACAAGGAAGAAAACTAAGAGGGGGGGTGAATCAATTTCTCAAAAATTTTACTTAACTAAAATACAACTTTAGATTTTTATAAATAACAGTGAAAGCATAAATCAACACCACATCAATAACACACATAGCACCAATATTTTGACGTGGAAAATCCGGTTAAGGGAAAAAACATGGTGGGAACCTACCCACAATATGATGATACCCTGTTAGAAGTATATGAAATATTACAATGGGGAATGCACATGCATTCAAACACACTGCCTAGAGCTCACTGCTAAAGAACAACAACAACAAGGGCTACAACCTTGGGGAAGACTCACTATCTTACAAAAACATTCAGATTACATCCAGAAGATCATGAAGTGATAGAATAGCATCTCCTAATGCCTAGTTACAATTCCAGTTAGCACATATACTGCTCTTTCACACTTTTCCATAGTTCTTCGCACTTCTTCTCTTCTACCAAAATATCAAAGCATTATTCGCACATCACTCACTTTCACAGATACATCTGCAACATGATATTAAATTAATTTATATATATCATCAACCTATCTTTCAAGGTCAGCTCAAATCATAACACAAATTATAAAATATAGCCATACACACTACAATAACACATGCATACCAAAACAATGTTGGCTAAGAAATAGTCTGGACCTAAATCACCACATCGAACATGAAACACCTCCAAGAATTATTCCTCGAACATCCGCAACATGCTACAATCATCATGTCAGCCAAGAACATGAAGAACACCACTGGATCAAGGAAAATCATCAATAATGCACACAATGATCAATGCATACCACCAACACAAATAGGACACAATCTAGAAACATCCACAAGCATCATGAAATACCACACCAACAACCAAAACATCACCACTTACTAGAATCTTCATCATCATTATACCGAACTTCAAGAACACTAACTGAACTGACTGTTAAACCGAAAGATACACTTGTGGACCTCCAAATCATGAACCATCTGAATTGAGGACACACCATAACATCCTAAACACTCAGCCAAATCCCTCAACCAAGATATTGCAATGCAGAGCAATGCAGAGCAAAATACAGAACACTGATCAACATTGAACAACTAAAAAACCAACTACAATACCGGATCTCATAAATCGATCAAATCATCATACGAACCACTGAAAATTCATTTTAATGAACTAGAGATTCTTATCTCAAAACCCTTTAATCCACAACAACTCATTTGCAACGCACTAGCCAAACCAACTTACTTAATCTGACTGCAACAGTGGAACACAAAGAAGAATATGTTGACATCAATGACAACAACACATTTCAACAAACTTCTCAACAATATCCAACACTTTAATTATCACAAAAGATGATAGTAGGCTTTTTGATTGGAATACCAAACTCATTGAGAATATTTTAAGGCCAAAGAGCCTCAGTGGTAGCATTAATTACCCCTCGATACTTAGCCTCTATTGATGAAAGAGCAATTATAGTTTTCTTCTTTAATGACCAAAAAATTGGACTAGAACCAAGTGAGAAGCAATATCCTGAAGTAGACTTGTGATCCTTAGAATCACCTACCCAATCTAAATCTATATATCCCACCAAGTCAATATCCATGCTTGCTGCATATTGAATTCTATAATTGTGAGTACCCTGAATGTAGTGGAGGATCCACTTAGTTACTTTCTAATGCAACTCATGTGGTTCTTGCATGAATTGAGAGACCATGCCCACAACATATGAAATTTTAGGTCTCATATGAGTCAAGTAGATGAGACTTGAAACAAGCTGTCAATATAAAGTGCCATCAACCAAGGGTGAAGACCACTTAGCCTCAAGTTTGACCCATGACAAAAATGGAGTTGGTGCAAGCTGATAGTTAGCCATGTGAAATCTAGAGAGCATATCAAGTGCATACTTGGGTTATCCAAAGAAGATACTTGAAGATGATTGAGTGATCTCAATTCCCAAGAAGTAATGTAAAAGACCCAAGTTTTACATAAAAAAATATCATATAGAGAAGTTTTCACTACCTTGATGGTGAATGAGTGATTCCATGTGATAAAAAAGTTATCAACATAGATAATCATAAATGTGAGAGTTTCATCCTATTATAGAATGTATACTTTTGGATTATAATTGCATCAAGTGAAGCCAACTATCACAAGGAATGGGTTCATCTTAGCATACCAAACTCAAGGATCCTATTTGAGGCCATAGAGAGACTTGCAAAGTTGACACACAAGTGAGAGATCCTGAACAAACCTATATGGCTGCTCCATGTAGATTTCCACCTGAGGGTCCCCATGAAGAAAAGCACTCTTCACATCCATCTGATGAACCTCCCAATGATGGGATGTAGCTATAGAAAGGACAATTCAAATGGAATTGATCTTAGCAATTGGTGCAAAACTCTTAGAGTAGTCAATCTCGGAAACCTAGGAGAATCCTTTTTCTATCAAGTGAGCCATATACTTATCGACTGACCCATCTATTGCAAATTTTGTTTGATAGATCTAGTTGAATCGAACAAGTTTCCTTTCCTTAGGAAGAGGGACTAAATCACAGGTGTGTTTACTTTCTAAGGAATTGAACTCAACTTGGATTGCAACATCCCACTTAGAAATACTTGAAGATTCTTAAAAAGACTATGCATTAGAAGGTGAAGCAATGAAGATATGTGGAGCTTTATGAAATTGTGACCTTGTTCTTTTTATATCCAATGTATCACTAAGCTAATAACCTACTGACTCAAATTTTTGTCGAGCCCAAATATGTATCGAGGCTAGAGAGTCAAGGGGAGAATCATCAACCTCTGAATGATGACCATGAGAGGAATGTGAATTCTCATCATCACTATCAACATTTGAAGTGGAGGAAGAAGACTCCTCATCAAGATTTGGTGCAGTCACCGGGTAGGAGGGACCTCAAAGAGATCAATCCGGACCGGTCAACAAGAGTAAACACAACAAAAACACAAAGATATGATGGAGGCAATGCAAAACATAATAAATTATATCATGAAAACTAATTACAATCAATCAGTAACAACTGGGTTACAGAAACCAACTCACTATCCTGCTAAAACATGCTCAATTACAGAACATGTCACAACTGGGACTTCAAATGTTATGAACTAGCTTATATGTTCTATATTATCTCTGATCTACATTCTAATGCTCAATTACAATGATTTATATGATCCAAGGGGATCCGATTGACCCAATGTTAGAATCAATGACAGTCCCAAAGACACTGAGAGGGGGGGGATGAATCAGTGTCTAACCGGTTAGCAAAATATTCAAACTTATTAAGAATTTTATATCTCAAAATAGTATACCGATAAATAAGAATTAATGCAGCAAATAAGAATAACAAAGACAACATAGAGAACACACGATAACAAAAGATATTTAATGAGGAAACCCGGTGTGGGAAAAACCTCGGTGGGATTTGTGACCCACAATATTCACTCACTGGCCAATGAATAAATATTACTTACAATGAGGGTCCTGCACATGCAAGAAGGATAGCAACCTAGAGCTCACTGCTCAACTACAAAATAGAAGTCTCACTGACTTACAAAATGGATTATCAAAATCCAATACAATGTACTACTTCAGATCAACATCAACTATGCCAGGTTTAGTACAATATGCCATGTCGACTTTTACATGAGATAATTACATTATAAAACAATAAACAAAAGTTTATTCCATGTCGGCTTGAGTGTCGGTATGCATTGTTGCCGCTGCCGGTGAAGTGCATGCCAGTGTATGTAGAAGTCTATTGCTGGTGCCGATAACTACCAGTGGGTTGTCAGATGATTGCCAGTTGGTTTCCATCAATGACAACATCAACTATTCTCATAAGAGTGTAGAATGCCAACACCCAAAAGGAATCAAATGCTGAAGAACACAACCTAACGTGTGAAAACAACAAGGTCAACCTCCACCAAAGAAATTCCTTTGGAAAATCCAAAGGATGAAGTGTAGATCAAAGGGAAGGTTGGCGACATTCCAAGGAACATCAAAATCAACGCTCTGGGCTCCACAAGCTACGAAAGGGATCCAGTAGATCACCAATGCAAATAGGTCTAGGAAACCGATACTAGAAAGCTGTCTCAGAAACCAGTAGCGATAACTTGCCAGAAAATGATCCAAATGCTCCATGGTTTAATAATAAGGTAGATGATCAAGTCCTCAAGAAAAAATCCAACTCCTCAAGATCCGGTGAGCCAATTTCATAAAATGTAGAATGAAATGCTGAAACTGCAAAACAAAAAGCAAAACAAAAAGGTAATATTTTAGGTTGATGCAAGATTGCCAAGAGCCGAGGATCCTCTTGCATCAGACATCTGGGGTTGTTGAAAAAGTGAGTCTCTCACTTTGCTGGGGTCAGAGGAAAACCTAGGCGGTCTACCTCTGCCTGAGATATCCAAGATGAGTCTTCAACTGGTCTGTCCTTCCACTTCACAAGATACTCCTTATACTGACTGCTCTGGGTACTACGCCCAATCTTACTGTCCAAAATGTCTTCAATCTGATTTGGTTCCTTCTGGGGCAACTGTTTCTTCATGTTTGCAATACTGTCCTCACTGAATTTTGGTTCATGATATTGATGTAGATCTGCAATATTAAATATAGGTGAAATACTCAGACTATCCAGTAACTCCACTTCATATGCATTTTCGGAACTGAACTTTCTCAAAATCTTGCAAGGTCCAAACTTCCTCATCTGCAACTTGTTATAAGCTCCAACTAGGAATCTTTCTTTTCTTAGATACACCATCATTTCATCGCCAACTTAAAATTACTTATGTATCCTCTTCTCATCTTCTTTCTCCTTATACTTGCTGTTCATGTCCTCCAAATTCTTCTCAACTTGAATATGCAACACTGTCATGTGGTCTGCAAAGTCTTCTTTTTCTGCACTTCTCCGGTCTTCACTATTGATATCTCTTAATTCTAATATACCTCTAGGGTGTGCTCCAGTAACAATCTCAAAAGGTTTCCTTCCGGTACTCCTCTTTACTGAATTATTGTAGGCAAGCTCTGCTTGTGCAAGAATCAAATCCCAACTTCCAGTTTCATCTCCAACTAAGCATCTTAACAAATTTCCCAAGCTTCAGTTAAATACTTTTGTCTGTCCATCAGTTTGTGGGTGAAAAGTAGAACTGAACTTCAAATTTGTCTTCATCTTCTTCCAAAGTGTTCTCCAAAAAGAACCAACAAACTTAGTATCTCTATTTGAAACTATGCTCTTAGGTAATCCATGCAATCTTACCACTTCCTTGAAAAATAGGTAAGCTATATGCACTGCATCTGATGTCTTCTTACAAGGTATGAAATGAGCCATCTTTGATAATCTATCCACTACCATATATATAGAATCATTGTTAGAAATTAGGATACTAATAATTATAAACAAGATAAAAAATAAATGAAATAAGAATCATACATGCATAAATATAGACTTTACACAAGATATACATGGGGAAAACCCTTTCAGGTAAAAAAACCCCATAAAGCATTATTTTATTAAAACACTTACAAATATAGTCTATCATAAAATAGACTTGAACCTGGGGATACTCCTCCAATACTTCCACATGGCCAACAATACCTCTTGTGCATAGCGATACAACTCACCATAAAGCTCCAAATTCACACACCTCTCAAATAAGAGAGAACCTCCTTAAATATAGGAGGAAGGGTGGCTTCACTAGTCACACCTTTTCAATAACCCCCACTCATAAATAATCAATAATATAATAGTTATTAGATTATAATTATTTCAAATGGGATATGCTTATAAAGCATATAATATATAAGGAATTATAACCTTATATTAGAAAATTATATATAAATGTTATAAGGATGTAATCCCTAATAACATTATGTTCTAACACTCCCCCTTAATGTTAATAGGGGATCACATGTCAATTTCCATAAAAGAAAAAATGAAGCACCCTAGTAACGTAGGTCTTCTTTGATAATGATAAACAGGGACACAAATATATGCCAACGTGAAGATCATGCATTCCGGACTACATGAAAGTCATCTTGTCATAATTTACAATCCTAGTGTTTTAAAAATGATGCTATGAGGTCTTAAAAAAATTATATTTGAGCCGCGGTCTCCTCAAATTAGCCTCTCCCCAGGTTCATTACATAGTGCCTGTAGGACTTAATATAATTATTTTACAAGTGGAAGATTTACAAGGAGAAGAATTTACAATATGCCCATAGGACTTAAGAACAAATGTGCCTATAGGACTTACTAATGCCTACCTGCAGTAATTAAAATAAAAGGACTTACATATGCCTATCTGCAGGCTTAAAGGACTTACTAATGCCTATATAGGTCTTGTTATCACTGCTTTCGATAATAATGAAAATCTTGCCTTTTAGCTGTTGGGGTCTGTCAAAGTTCAGAGAAAATCTAAGGGTTTAGGGTTTTTGGCATTTCAAGACCATCTGAAGAAATTAAATCTTTGTGTTGCATTATCTTCATGCCATTTCTATTTTCCCATTAATTTTTCCACTTAAGTGGAAAGGTCACCACATCGTTGAAAGGGGGGCCACTTTATGTTTTAGGATTAGGCGGGTTCCTTTAATTTTGAAATATTTCACATATTTTCCTAAGTCCTATGTCTTTTCCTATGTATCTGTCAGGTTTCCTAAAGATTGAGCAAGTTCCTTTTAAATCTAACTGTGGTCACTATACCACGATATAAAGTTGCTCGATGGATATTCGTTGCGACATGGCGACCAAGTGGTGGGGTTCGTGAGAAGAGAACCGCTCAGGCAAGGTAAAAGTTGAGCAAGTCCAAGGAAAATCGGATGGTCGGGAGGAAGATCTAACGGTTGTTGTGTTACCACAATATAAAGGTGCGCGACAGTTATTTCTTGCGACCCAACGACACACCACTAGCGGCGGGCCTAGACAAAAGTTAATGCAAGCAGTTAAGGCAGACGGTTAAGCGGTGATGGTTAAGTTCTGAAAGTTTTTTAAAAGATTGAATGATCAGTTCAAGATGATCAACTACTGTCGCTACACCGGGACATAAAGTTGCCCGATGGTTAATCATCGTGACGTAGCGACTGAGTGGTGGGCCCCACTAGAAGGAAGCGGCCAAGGTGTGTTAAAGATCCGGTAAGATGAGCAAATCAGACAACGATCGCAGAAGATCCAACAGTGGTTGCTAGGTCACGATGGGAAACTGCTTGTTAGAATATCCATTGCGACATGGCGACTAAGTGGAGCCAAAGCCTAAGGTGGATTTGCTAGCCAAATCATAAGGTGACATGTGGCAAAGCAGAGGGTATAAAACCAAGGTCAAGTGGCGGGTTCGACTATTTAGAGCAGTCTGGGTGAGATAACAACCGAACACGTTGGATGTTGATCCAACGACTATCATAATACCACAATGGAAAGGTGCACATTTTATATCAATCGTGGGTTAGCGAAAAAGAAGGCCCAAGGTAAAAAGGTGGATCTGGCTCAAGGCAAGGTGACAGACAAGTGATGCCCAAGTAAATTTATGGGACTATCAATGATTGTCACTGTACCACGGTTGTGAAGTGCCCGAAATGTTATTCCTTGCGACTCAGTGACAGACTGCCAATAGTCCCGATGGTTAATTTAATCTGTCATGTGTTGGCAGTTAAAGTAGGTAGTTAAGTTGTGACTGTTCTTTAAAGCCCAAGTAATAATGAAGTGATCCAACAACTATCGTGATACCACAATGGGAAAGTGCTCGTTTTGTAACCTTTGCGGATCAATGACTAAAAGAGAATTACTTGAAAGAAAACCCTTCTGGTCCATTGATGCCAAAATTTAAATATTTAAAAGGGTTACATTGGTTTGAATTATAAATTTGTAGAGAGGTATTCAAGGAGATTTTGCAGAGAAAATAGGTGCGTGGTTGTGTGTTTTCTCAGGGGGAACCAACCGATGCTGCGACATGTGACAATACACCTGCATCTTGAAGCTGTCGGTTGTGTAATAGATTTTGGGTAATAGGAACCTATCCTTTTGGCCATTTTCCAACTGAATGACCAGTCAATTATAGAAGCATGCATTCTAGAAAGAAAGTTATGCTTCTCCCTCAACTTCAATGGTAAAATGATGAAACTTTTGAGAAAATGACAGTTAGGGTAACAATATTTCTTCTAGGTAGTCTGAATCTTGTTGCTTCCTAATTTCTATAAAAGGATACCAAGACTACCTAAAAAAGGGACACAAATTTTGTAGCTAAACTCTGACAAAATTAGTACAGGTCATTTTCTTAGCAATTTTTGAGTCAGATAGGATGTACTTGTAATATTTTGATGGAGGAATAAAATATATAGTCTAAAGAATTTGAACTCAGACTTGTATTGTCTCTATGTCATTGTACTAGTGTTCATTTTATTTAAGTAATCAAGGATTGTTTATCTAAATGACTTGTTAGGCATTTAATGAAGTTGTTTTAAGTCTTTTTCTTAAGGAGGAAATATAAACGTACTTTGAACAAAATCATTGATATCAATATTTTGGTGTGGATCTGATAATGAAATCTGGTGCAGAATAGGACTCTGTAGATGTCAGGCATATACAGAGTTGATAGATCACTAACTTGTGACTTGTGTACAAGTTTCTTTTGTCAGGTTGCAGTCTGTTGTAGATGACTCTATTGCCCAAATAATGCACTGGTTTACCTATTGGTTTTTTGATGCATTTTGTGGTCCTTTTCAAAAAGTCAAATCAACTTTCCATTTTATGTTTAGTTGTACCAGCCAATAAGGAAAGTTTACAGGAATGTACATTGGTTTTCTGTAAACCTTTTACTATTTTTGTAAGAAAATAGTCATAAAAGGGTTCACCTGCCCAAGCTTTTATAAGCTTAAAGTGTAGGAGGTTTCCTAAATTAAAACCTTGTATTGTTGTCTTTATTTCAAACTTTTTGTTGTCCTCTTCCATTGTAGCACATAGGCAGTAACATTCACTATTAAAAAAGAGAGGGACCAAAGGTTTTCAAAATGGAGAACAAAAATGGCGACTTTGCTGGGGAGTAATCTAAAGATCTCTGGTATAGATTGTTGAATCAGATTATAAGTGCGTTTGCCCATCCGAGTCACCACAACAAAAATGGCGACTTTGCTAGGGAGAGTCAAATAAGATAAGTCTTATGCTTAAGATCTGTGTCTTTATTGTATAAAAGTGATTCACTATGTTAAAATATATTTTATTCCCAAGATATTGGGTGGTGATTGTGAAGCAAGGAAAAAACGAGTGTGCTTTTAGAAAAAATCACAGTCACTTTTAAAAGGTTAGCAAGATGAATAGGGGAAGGAATACTAGGTCTTATATGAAGAAAAACCCTCACGAGAAGTTTCATGAAGGGTTACCTGAACCAGTCAGGAAGGGCTGGAAGGAAACTGTTATTCCTGATTAGTCAAATTAGTCATGGAAACAAAAGAGTAATCAAACGGGTAAGTCTTCTGAGTGTCCAGTATATGCAAGGTCCAATGCCTCTTCTCATGACTCTGAGCATGATATTATGAGTTTTCATGCTGGCTTGTTTGGTACTAATGATGATATCCAAACCTTTCACCAAAGAGTGTCTAATACTAGCGCCTCAGGGAGAGGTAGGCATAGTACAAGTAATAGGGTCAGTTCCACTCCCAAAACTACAGAAGGAAATATCAGTTTGATTGATATGGACTAGCTAAATGTGTCGGATTCAAAGGAAACCTTGCCAGACCAAGATGAAGTGTCCCAGGAGATTGAGGTTCTAAATAAAAGAGTACATCAATTGATTGCCATAAGAAAAAAGAAGGAAAAGGAAAAGGAGATAGAAACCAAAGCCAAACTTATTGAAAGAGAAAGGTTATTAAGACAAATTGCAGATCTTGAGTTGTTTGCTCAAGAAGAACCTAGGAGTGAAGAGAATGGTCCCGTTATTAGAGAAATATTGGATCCTAAAATTGATTCTACACCTAAAGTTGTAGCACAACCTAGTAGGGAGGTTCACAGTGATCCCCAACTTAACAGACCCGTTATTGACAAAGGGAAGTATAAAGTAGTGGAAAATAGATCTATGGATTTACTGTCAGGAAGTGCAAAAGGACCCCAGGGAATGAATTTGCATGAGATTGAGATAGAAAGGATAAGGAAAGAAAATGAAAACCTGCAAAGGGAGTTAGAAAAGGCTGAAATAGAAGCACTTAATGCTGAGTTCAAAAGAAAGATACATTGTTTAGAAGCTCCTCCTATAACTTTCCCACCTGTAGATCCGAGTAATTTGACATCTCAACATACTTCCGCCTCTCAATTGAATACTCAACCAATGATGCAAAAAAATTCTATCCCACCTGTTAACCAATCTGAAAATGCTACCCCAAATAATTTTGTTGTTCCCTCAAGTACAATTCTAGCAAACCAAACCAGTCACTGACCATCCCATAATCAAAGTCATCAAACTCCTATAGTTGGTGGTTCAGGCCCAAGGGTGAATGATGGAAATAACTTTATTGGAAATCAGTTTAAAAAGGAGACCTATAAATGTTGAGTTGTATAGGTAGTTGTATTTTGATGGAATTCCAGGATATCCAAACCGTGTCCCTATTGAAATGAGGGATAGAATCTAGAAGTTTGTTGGGAACAATGCTATTAGTGCTGAAGAGCATCTGAAATCTTTTGGTGACATGATTAATGATTATGAAATTGGTGATGAGGATGCCATCATGAAGCTATTTGTGCAATCTTTGATTGAGGATGCTAGAGATTGGTAAAAAGGGTTACCTATAGATGACATTAGTTCTTGGGAGGAATTCAAGAATTGCTTTAAAGAGAAATATGGAGATAAGACAAATGTGAGCTTCATGCTCAATGAATTTAACAATATCAGGAAGTCTGATAATGAGGTTGTTACAGATTTTAATGCACGGTTTCAAAAGGCAATGTATAGGCTCCTTCAATGTATGAGGTTAGATGAGAATGTATGTCTAACCACTTATTACAATTCCTTTGATCCTAAGATGGCTTACATTCTTAGAGATAAGAACCCACATAGTTTAAGAGATGCTTTCAGAATTGCAATCAATGTAGAGAGTAATAGAAAAGCACTAGGTAAAGTGGGAAGAAGGACTGATGGAAGATTGTGGCAGGAACAAAAACCACAATAAAATAAATCCTCTAAAGAAGAGGATAAAATAGAGAAATTAATGACTGCTGTTAAGGATCTTACTGCTAAAGTAAGTAAACCTGAGAAGCCTCACTACAACTGGTAAGATAGACCTGCTAGATTGCATGATATGCCATATAACACTGCATGGAAAGATGGAAATCCTGTGCAAGATAGATCGAAAGACACACAAAATTAGGACACCCCTGATCCTTTAAATGGAGGAAATGTACATAATGTGGAAAATACCCCTTGGTGTATGGCATGTGATGGGCCACATTCACCCTATCAGTGTGCTGTGGTTCAAGCTCTAAATGAATCCATGAGAAATGAGGGTGAACCTGCAGTTAATATGTTTGAGTATATTGTGGACAATGACTATGAGTCTTCAGAAGATGAAGCAAGTGAATATGATGTATCGAGAAGAAATGCAAATTGCCAAAGACAATTGACAATTGACTGACATCCCACTTTGAATTTAGTCACAATATAAGATCAAGAGATTCATCTTAGAAGGCCCAGTGAGGAGGACTTAGAAGGCCTAGTGAGGAGGAAGTCAGGAATCTCACTAAGGATGCAATAGCCAAAGCTAAGCATAACTATAATATGAGAAGTAGTAAAGATGATGAAGGTCAGGGTAAGCCTGGTTCTATGTTTTTTAAAGAAGTTTCTTCTAAGAGGACCACTGAAAAATAAAACTCTTGTCAAAGATAGTCAGGCTAAAAGTAATCAGTCAAGTAATTTAGGGAAACCTGATATTGTTGATACCACTAGTAATAAGGAAGAGATTACTAGTGATAAGAGAACAAATCACCAAAAGATAGAGAAGGTTAAAGCTCATGCTGAGTCTAATGTTAATACTACTTTTGATATGACCCAAGCTTTAACACAGACGAAAGTTTCAGTACCTTTGATAGAGCTGTTGAAAATGATAGAACATAGAGAGGCTGCTTTTTCTTTGATTTCAAGTATATCAGATGTGGATACTTCTTCTAAAAGGGGAAATGCAAAAGACAAGAAGGATCAAGAACAAAAGGTCCCAGAAGTTTATGTGGGCACCACTATTAATTAGGAACCATCTCAGATTGATCCCCTTTATGTCATACTATTAGTAAATAACAAATTGATAAAAAATTGCATGATAGATTCTGGTGCAACTGCTAATGTAATGCCTAATGGGGTTATGAGAGAGCTAGGTTTGTCAAAACATGCTTCATATGGGAGTTGTTATGCTATGGATAATAGAGAGGTTCCTGTTGTGGGTACTATGAAAGATGTAGAAGTAAAAATAGCAGCATTCCCTGAAGCTACTTATAAAATGGATGTAATAGTCACATACACCAAGCCCCATTATGGCATGCTTCTGTCTAGACAATGGGCTGCTACTGTTGGAGGACATCTTCAGCTAGATTTATCATATACAACTATCCCTGTGAATGTGAATTCAATAAAATTGTATAGAGAACCACGTTCCCTAGTGGTTATTGAAAAACTAGACCCAAACATTCTTAATTGCATGATAGATGTAGATCTTGATAACTTCAGGATTGAATCCATTCAGCCTTAGTTGAAGAATATTGATCCTATTGTTGATGAGATGAAATCCCAACAAGAAGGCCTGTGGCAAATGTATTTTGATGGAGCTTTCTCTAAAGAAGGGTCTGGAGCAGGAGTGCTCTTTATTTCCCCATCAGGTATTACCTTCAAGTATTCTTTTCTGTTGGCATTCCAATGTATAAATAACACAGTTGAGTATGAGGATTAGAAATTGCTAAAAGACATGGGATCAAGTTGTTAAGGGTTTATGGAGACTTTGAACTTGTAGTGTCTCAGATAAGGTCAAGGTATGCATCTAAAAATGACAAGTTAAAAAGGTACAAGTATGCTATTTGGGATGTCATTGAACACTTTGATGCACTTTCCATTGATTGGATTGAAAGGTTTAAGAACATTATGGTAGACTTTTTAGCTAATGTTTCATTAAAGAATGATGATGTAACACTGACTGGAGTTTCAATAATTGAGACAAAAGCCAAACCAATCATCCCAGATAATGTGTACAATTGGAAATTTTTTGAGGATGATGAAGACATCCTTAGATTTGTACAATGCATAGATGACTATGAAGGTCAAAAGATTGATTGTAATGCATTGGTGGAGGTAGTAGATATTGGACATGAAACAATTTTTGGAAGTGACATAGTGCAGTTAGAGACAAATTAAATACCCAGAGGACTAGTTGAACTAGAGGGTATGTTCAGTTATAATGATGGTCACTTACATCAAGCGTCATCTACAAAGTTGGAGGAGTTGGAAGAGGTAAACTTGGGGACATAATCTTCCACTAAGTTAGTGTATATCGAGAAAAAATTGTCTCCCCATATTAAGACTAACCTTAATTTTCTAAGGAAGTACAAACATGTTTTTGCTTGGTCCTATGAGGATTTGAAGGCGTGTAGACAAGAGTTATTTCAACATGAAATACCTTTGCATCCTGATGCTAAGCCTTTTAGAAAAAAGAAAACACCCATTAACCCCCTCCTAGAACCCAAGATGTATCAAGAGTTGATTAAGTTGAGAGAAGGGGGTATTATAAAGCCTATAAGACATTCTTCATGGGTATCAAATATAGTGCCTATCAGAAAAAAAATGGGGACATAAGGCTTTGTGTGGATTTTAGGAACTTGAATGTTGCTTCCCTTAAAGACAATTATTCATCTCCAAACATGGAAGCTATGTTACAAAGGGTAACTGGTTGTGATTTACTATTGTATACACCTAAAAATGGTCTGAAGATAATTAATTGAATAAGCAATTATTTAATTAATCCTCCCCCCCAATTTAATTGAATTCACTAAGCAATTTGATTAAATATCTCTTTCATCTACTTATTAATAAATCTAAGGATTTATTTAATAGGTTCATTTCACCCCTTTAATTAATTAATTCAAATTAATTAATTCCCTCCATCCAAAATCATTTCTTCTAAATCCCCTAATTAATTAAAACAAATCAATTCATGAGTTGTTGAGATTAATTATCCTTTTCATATTATTTGAATTTTTAAATTCAAATTCTCCTAACTTCTACCACTCCTAAACCTAACCATTCCTAAACCTAACCCATTCTACCTACCACCATGTCCCCTTTCATCCAACATCTTCTAGAACCTTGTGACACTTGTCACTAAGTGTTCCCTTTCATCTAACCCCTTTTAGAAGCCTCTTGACACTTGTCACCATAGAGATGACATATGTTCCCTTTAATCCAACCCCGTTTGCCATCCTCCTCCAATTTAACCATTGATATCTTTAGATCAATCTTGACCATTGGTTCATGCCACATCACCCCTAACCTTGGAAAATCCTATAAATAGACCTCATTTGGAAGCAATGTTGGTCCCAATTTCATGTCCCAATATCATGTCCCAATTCATATCATTTTGATTCATCATTTGCATTGTTACTATAGGCCTCTAGCTTATAGCTTATCATCTTTAGCAATGTTATCATGCTTAATCTTAGCTTAATTTGCTTATCATGTAGCTTAATCATGCTATTCTTGCTAGATCATGCATTTTCATCCATCAAATCCTCCATCTAAGTGTAGTCAAGTCACTGGAATTTGCATAATCAGATCTGAGAGCATTTTTCATACTCGCATTTACTAGGAGGCAATAAATCGATTAGCTATGGTTTTGTCTTTCTTTGATTTAAATCTTCTAACCATGCTTGTAATGATTTATTGAGTACATTGTGTTTGCAGGTACAGGTACACTTCACAGAGCACGACATTTTGGCGCCCACCGTGGGGCATAAATCATCATTTTTGGCCTCTTAATCTTCAACAAACATTCATCTCTGCTGGATCAGAATCAAAATGTCGTACGAGTTGATTTTCCAACTCGCACAAACTACCTTTTAGCCTAGGATGACACTTCATCCTGACTCGTACTAGGTATAATGCTGACTTGTATGAGCTTTTACATGGAAAATTCTTTATTCGTTCTAGCTCATTCCTGTGTCGTATGAGGTTATTTGCATTGTCGTACTATATCTAATTCTTTTTCATACGAATTTTTGGCTTCAAAATCTTATGTCATACGAGTCTGCTTTTATTCCTGCACAAAATCTAAAGTTTTGTCTTACTAACTAGAAAACATGTCATACGAGTTACTGTATATCTTTGATTTTTTGAAAAACTGCAAATTAGAATTTTCAAGTTTGTCTATATGTTGGTAATTTGCATTTTTGAAGGCCTTCTGGTCATTTTTAGCCCTTGAAAGATGTTCTTTCAAAATCTCATCTACAACTCTTGGAGACCTTTCCGACAAGTTAAAAGATTCGTAATTTCAAGTCCCGAGCAGAAAGTTATGCCTATTTGAAGTTAGGCTAAAATTTCATATAGTTTTTTTTTCTGAAAATTTCATAGTTCGGATCACTAATGCTAATCTTGTTATGTCTATGAGATGTTTGCAGCCTAACTCTTTTTTGCAAGATGCTTGTCAAAGACAAATTCAAAACACAATCATGACTACTAATGGATCTATTTTGTAGGTTGCCCAAGGATTCAACAAAAACTTTGTGTATTCTTTAATTTTTTTAGGCACACTTCAATTTGGGGATTAAAGAAATGAACTATCATGTCTTATGTACTTGTGATGATAGGCGCGTATGCTCTCACCTTTCTTAGGTAATTAGAAAGCTAGACTCATCCTTTTACTTTCATTAGTGGACCTCTTTAGCAGGCATCCCCTCCCAAGGAGTTATTAACTCTTAGCCCTTAAGGCTGGTGAGAGGGGAAGGACCTAAGTGGGAATGGCCAACGTCAAGTAGTCCAACCCACTATAAAATATATATGTTTTTGATGAAAATCAAAGCAACGACAATGCTCGGGAATAACTCTCTTTCGTACCTTCGGGTATATCAAACCTTGGTTTTCAAGGCTGGGAGACCTCTTAATTGAGTTTATACCCCGACGCGCCGAATAGATCCCTTACTAGTGCCGGTTAAAATATAAGCTGTTGGCATTAAAGTAAGAAAGATTGTTTGCATTTCAATATCAGGAGATTGTTGATATTCAGTAAGAATATTGAGAAGGTTGTTGAAGATTATTGATATAACTGAAGAAGGATGATAACTATCTTTATAACATTATTTTGTCATTGATGTCAAGAGATTGATTATCTGATTTAGTATGATGTTGCCATATCTTGAGAAGATTGATTAGAAGAGAATTAAGATGTCGGTAAAAGACACAGAAAGAATGTGATGAATAAAGAGAGGAATAAGTTATTCAATGGGCAACTATTACCGAGTTAGACAATGATGAGATGATGATGTTTAGATTGTTTTGATATTCTACATATGTTGTTGATTGTAAGGTTTATACTATACTATATCACCGAGCAAAGAACCTAGTCGGTAAACCCTAAGGAACCTAGTCGGTAAACCCTAAGGTTATCGATATCGGTTAATGAAGGCAGAATGTCTACCGAGTAAAGTTTAGTATTTACTGAGTTGCAACTGAGTTACGACAGTGTGCATGGGATGGATAAAAGCATTATTTAATGAAGGACAATGATTAGCTGGAAATGTATAAATGATTAGAATGCCGTGCATGAAGTTTGTTAAGGATCTATGGCAAAGGAAAATCGGCAGGAAGATCTACAGCGCAAATTGAACTGCAATAACCTTGTGCAAGTTCCAAGAAAGGACTACAAGTCCCGAGGTAAGGTAAAACATTTTAAGATCGAAGGATACATTGAACCTGGTCAAGTTTGAAGATCTGATGGTGAAGATTGATCATGGGAAATGTGATCAAGGAGATTGAGCGGTTAGCAATTGTTTATAAATAAGAATTTGTTGATAAACAATATATGCGGGCAAGTGTATGCACAGGGATGCTACATAGTGACTACCAAACATAGAAGCTTGAAGGCCTGTTTGAATAATAGAGTAGAAATCCCAACAAAGGGACAAGATAAGTCCTATGACTATATTGTTTTGAGCAAATAAGAATCTGCTTTAGCATTTTAGATGTGAAGTTGCAGATAGATGTTTATTACTATTATTTTGTAAGTGACAGAAAATCTCTTAACCGAGTGGACTTAACAGTCTTATATGTAAACCCTGTAGCAAGGTAACATTCTAAATGAGTGTTTGAAATCCTTTAATAAAGTGACGATCCTAACAGATTTGAGGGAAATCCCTTAACCGGGTCACATCTAGCAATGTGTTTGTAATCTTTAACATGAGTTGCTTTTAACCGAGCATACTCTAGAAGAGTATATTTCTTAGTGGGTCCGAAATCCCATAGTAGTTTTTCCCTATTTGGGTTTCCATGTTAAATCTAGTGTTATGAGTGTTATGATGATTATATGCTTATGAGTTTGCATGTTTGATAGTTTTGGTTATATTGCTGAAGTATAAGTTACCGAGGTTGAATCTGTTGTTTCTATGGAAGTTTAAGTTTGTATGATTCACCCCCCCTCTCATCTTGTTAGCTATTGGCATCTGTACTTACATTAAGTATCAAAACTATCAATTGGTATTAGAGCTTTGGACTCCAGAACAAAAGTTTAAAGGTACTTGAGGCAAAGATCCAAAGATGTATAAAAAGGATGCATTGAAGCTGAACAAGTCAAGTTTCTCCACATGGCAAAAAAGGATGAAGCCGCATTTATCAGAAATTGGAGAATATGCAATATATTATCTGGAGAATGATTTGTTGGTATTTTGGTATGGTTTTGTCATTGATGTCAACACCTACTAATACACCTACTTTGAAGATCCAGCAACATTCAACGGCAAGCAAATAAATTGTGCAACAATTACTGGTATATGGTTCACCGACAGGATATATTGTTCACTGGTACCTGGAATGATATGGAAGACACTTGGTAATATCGAAAACATCGTATGGACACTTTGTTTTGAAGAATTTATCATTGGTATACTCATATTTGCATATTTGCTTTTACCGACAAATAGGTCCAGGTTATCTAGGGTTACACTGACAAGTTTATCTTTTCTAGATTAGCATGACACACTATGGAGATGATTTATTATTGATGTAAATGCATTAAGCCGACATGTTCAATTGGTTATTGCATCGGATATTATATTGTTTGTAAAATATTTTTATTGTAATATCTTGTAGAGCCGACCTACTTAAATTGGTTTTAGGGTATGGTATAAATGTAAGATCTTATTTGTAAGTTCAAGTGTGGAATGCAAAAAAGAATTAAGTGAAAGTATATGCGAGATCAAATAGAGGAATACATGAAGACATCATTTGAAGGTGAAGTTAGGTTTTTGTAGAAGCATATCAGCATTACACTGGTACTGAATCCAGCATATGAAGATGATATTTTGTGCAGTACATTGTTATTGGATTTAACCATCCAACTGTAGTTAGTGTGAGTCCCATTTTGTGATTGAGCTGTGAGCTCTAGGCTATTGGCCTTTCTGCATGTGCAGACCCCATTCTGTACACTTACTATCTGCAGTAGTATCATCTAATTGTGGGTAAGGTTTCCCACCGTGGTTTTTCCCCTTACAAGGTTTCCACGTACAAATATTGGTGTTATGTGTTGTGGATGACTTTATGTTTATGTTTCATGCATTAATCCTTACCGGTATAGCAATTTACTGTTAACATTGTCTTCCGGCATATTTAACTAGTTTACCGGTATTAATCATTAAGTTGGTTAATTGGCTTTTGGTTTGAATTTATTTGACAACTGATTCACCCCCCCCCCCCCTTTCAGTTGTCTCCAGGACCTAACAATTGGTATCAAAGTATATTCCTCTTTTGCAGAAAGTTTAACAACTTGAGGAGATCCAATGTCTACTAATTATTCCAGGAAGGACAATCCTAAACTTGATGGAACCAACTATGGGATATGGAAGATCAGAATGGAGACACATATGAATTGCATTGGTAAAGACATCTATGAAGTTACTAAGAATGGTTATACTGCTGCTGTAGCTGGTCAGACTGCTCCAACTACCTTAGCTAAAGATGAAGAGAATGATTGCAAAGCAAGAGAAGCACTTTTGAGCGCATTATCAGATCAACAAATCATGGGATTATTAGATAGGTCTACTGCTAAAGCTATTTGGGATCATTTGGAAACACTGAATGAAGGAGATTCCACAGTTAAGATTACAAAACTTGAAAGCTTCCGAGTCAGGTATGAACATCTGAAAATGGAAGAAGATGAAAGGATTTCTGCTTTTATGGAAAGAGTAAATGAAATTGTTTTGGGTATTAAATGTTGTGGAGGAACCTTGAGTGAGGATGAAATTGTTTCAAAAATCTTAAGAGGTTTTCCACTGACATATAAAATGAAGGTTACTGCTATAAATGAGTTGAGAACAATGCCTAATACATCAGTAACTAGGGATACATTGATTGGAAAACTTTCAGCCTTTGAAATTGAGGAATTTGGTCCTGTTGCTACTATAAAGATAGATTTGGCCTTTAAAGCATCAACATCATCTGCTCCATCATTTGACAAATCAGACTGGAGAGCCTTTTATGCAAGAGAACTTGAAGAAACCAGGAAGGAGAATGAAGAACTTGAAGAACTTGAAGCATTATTTGCAAGAAAAATACCAAAAGGTTCAATTGGAAGTAAGTATGAAGGTAAAGCACCCTTTAAATGTTTTAATTGCAATAAGATTGGTCATATGGCTTCAAGATTCTCTGATAGACATGCTAGACTAAGAGAAGAAGCTAGAAGAACATACAAGCCTAATCCTGAATATTAGAGATATAGATTAAAGAAGAACAAAGACAAATCTTGTTACATTGCTGATGAAGGTGTGACTGATGATTCTGATGAGGATCCAGTAGACAATGGATGGGTTTTTGTTGCTATAATAGAAGATCAACCAACACCTACTTCTCAACCAGTAGAACAAGCCCTAGCAGCTAAAGTTGAAGCAAAGGATGAATGGATTATTGACTCAGGATGCTCACATCATATGACTGGAGACAAAGGTAAATTCTTGAACTTTCAAGAGTACAATGGAGGTTTAGTAAGATTTGGTGATGACAAAGCCTGTTCAATCAAAGGTAAGGGTTCAATATCTCTCGATGGTAAGCATAACACTGACAATGTCTACTATGTTGAAGGATTAAAGCATAATCTTTTAAGTGTTGGTCAATTAGTTGAGAAGGGATTTCAGTTACAATTTAAAAATGGAAAATGCAAAATCATGAATAGAACTGGTTTGGAAATTGCAACTGGTAATCAGACTAGAGGTAATATCTTTCATTTGAATAACAGTGAAAAGACATGCTTAATTGCAAATATATATGAAAGTTGGTTATGGCATAAGAGACTATGTCATGTAAACTTTGATTGCATGGTAAAAATCAGTACTTCTAAGGCAGTTAGAGATCTACCTAAAATTGTGAAACCTCAGAATACAATTTGTAAGGAATGTCAATTTGGAAAACAAGTTAGAGCTAGTTTCAAAAGTATTCCAAAAAAATCCAATAATGCTCTTGATTTAATTCACACTGATTTATGTGGTCCAGCTAGAACTAGAAGCTTACAAGGTGATATATATTTCATGCTAATTATTGATGACTATTCTAGAATGTGTTGGGTTACTTTTCTCAGAGAGAAATCTGAAGCACTTGGAATGCTCAAACTATTCAAAGCAATGGTTGAAAATGAAACCGGTAAGAAAATCAAATGTTTAAGATCAAATCAAGGAGGAGAATTCACATCTAAGGACTTTAATACATTCTGTGAAGTGAATGGAATGAGAAGACAGTTATCAGCACCTCGGACACCACAATAGAATGAAGTTGTTGAAAGGAAAAATAGAACTATCTTGGATGTAGCTAGAAGTATGTTATCAGAAGAAAATCTACCACATCTGTATTGGAGAGAGGCAGTTAGCATTGCTGTGTATACATTCAACAAAGTTCACATCAAAGGTGAAACCAGTAAAACCCCTCATGAACTATGGTTTGGTAATACTCCTACTCTTAAGTATTTTAGAATTTTTGAAAGTAAATGTTATATTAGAAGAGATGAGTATATTGGAAAATTTGATCCTAGAAGTGATGAAGGAATATTTCTTGGTTATTCATCTAAGAGAAAGGCATATAGATGTTTTAACAAGAGATTGCAGAAAATTGTTGAGAGTACAAATGTAAAAATTGATGAACAATTCAGAGGAACTTCAAGGTATATAGACTCTGAACTGGAAACATAAATTATGACAAATGTACCTACACTGAATCCATCGGTACAAAATGAAGATCCAGTTACCTCGGTATCATTAGAAGATTCCACAGTAATTGAAGAACAAAATCAAACTAAGACACCCCAATATGTAAGATTTAATCATTCTGAAGATTAGATAATTGGAAACAAATTTAAGGGGGTTATGACAAGAGGAAGATTGGCAAATAAAGAGGTATGTCTTATTTCTCAAATTGAACCATCATCTATCAATGAGGCATGTGAAGACTAATTTTGGATTAAAGCTATGGAAGAAGAATTATGACAAATTGAGAAAAATAATATTTGGAACTAAATGGGTATTTAGAAACAAACTTAATGAAGATGGTAAGGTTGTCAGAAATAAAACAAGACTAGTGTGTAAGGGATATTCTTAGAAAGAAGGAGTTGATTACAATGAAACCTTTGCACCAGTAGCCAGAATTGAGGCAGTTAGATTATTCTTGGCTTTGGCAGCTCACAAGGACTACAAAGTTTATCAAATGGATATTAAATATGCATTTTTGAATGGAGATCTTAAAGAAGAAGTATATATTGAACAACCTGATGGATTTTCTTTGATAGATGACAATGATATGGTTTGTTGGTTAAGAAAAGCTCTGTATGGATTGAAACAAGCCCTAAGAGCTTGGTATGCAAGATTGGATAAGTATCTTTTGAAGATTGGTTTTACTAAAGGAAATGCAGATAACAATTTATATTACAAAGTAACTAATGATGACATCTTGATTATTGAAGTTTTTGTTGATGATATAATCTTTGGAGGAGAAGATGGATTATGTAAGGAATTTTCTCTTAAAATGCAGCAAGAATTTGAAATGTCTATGATTGGAGTAATAAAATTCTTTTTAGGTTTGCAGATTTCACAGACTGATAAAGGTATATTTTTGAGTCAATCCAAGTACTTGAAAGAATTACTAAAAAAATTTGGGATGGAGAACTCTAAACCGGTAAGCACACCTATGACTACAAATGACAAATTATCTCAAAGGGATGAATCTACACCTGTTAATCCAACTAGATACAAATCTATGATAGGAGGTTTACTATATTTGACACAAGCCAGACCTGATATCATGAATGCAATATGTATTATTTCTAGATTTCAAAGTAATCCTAGGGAAAATCATGAATCAACAGTAAAAAGAGTTTTTCAGTACTTACAAGGCACAACAAATCTTGGATTATGGTATCCTAGAGATGGAAATTTTGACCTATGTGCATAGACAGATGCAAATTGGGTAGGAGATGTAGATGATAGAAAGAGCACGATTGGAGGAGAATTCTTTCTTGGAAAGAGATTAGTTTCTTGGTTGAGTAAGAAACAGAGTTGTACATCTTTGTCAACAACAGAATTAGAATATGTTGCAACAGCAACTAACTGTACACAGGTACTATGGCTTAAGCAAATGTTGAAAGACATAAAGGTAAAATGCAAGGAACCTATTACTATTTATTGTGATAACACTGCAGCAATTGATATATCTAAGAATCCGGTATTACAATCTAAAACAAAACATGTTTCTATCAAACTGAATTTTCTAAGGGAAAAAGTTGAAGAAAAAGAGATAAAACTGGTTTATGTGAATACTAAAGAACAGCTTGCAGATATTTTCACAAAACCTTTGCCTAAGGAGACTTTTGAATATCTCAGAGATCGACTTGGAGTCATACCACCACCGGTAGAGACTTAGACAGTTGATGATTGTCATCAACTGACATAATTAAAAAGACAAATCTTTTATTCCGGTATTTGATGAGGAAACTACTTCTCAGGGGGGGAGTAGTTGGTATTTTGTATGAAATTGAATTTTGTAACTTTGGCATTTGATGTCAAAGGAGGAGAGATATCTATGGAAAAACACATTATCTTTTTGGGGAGAGATTTTGGAAAAACACATTTAAGGAGAGATTGGTATTGAAAATAAATCTTTGGATAAACACATGTTACTCCCAGGGGGAGAAATGGAGATTGTTGGTTTTTGTATTTGACATTTCTGTTTTGGCACTTTGATAGTTTTTCCATCTTGTGTTGCCATCAATGTCAAAGGGGGAGATTGTTGGTATTTTGGTATGGTTTTGTCATTGATGTCAACACCTACTAATACACCTACTTTGAAGATCCAACAACATTCATCGGCAAGCAAGTAAATTGTGCAACAATTACTAGTATATGGTTCACCGGCAAGATATATTGTTCACCAGTACCTGGAATGATATGGAAGACACTTGGTAATATCAAAGACATCATATGGACACTTTGTTTTGAAGAATTAATCATTGGTATATTCATATTTGCATATTTGCTTTTACCGGCAAATAGGTCCAGGTTATCTAGGGTTACACCGACAGGTTTATCTTTTCCAGATTAGCATGGCATGCTATGGAGATGATTTATTATTTATGTAAATGCATTAAGCTGACATGTTCAATCGGTTATTGCATCAGATATTATATTGTTTGTAAAAAGTTTTTATTGTAATATCTTGTAGAGCCGACCTATTAAAATTGGTCTTAGGGTATGGTATAAATGTAAGATCTTATTTGTAAGATCAAGTGTGGAATGCGAAAAAGAATTAAGTGAAAGTATATGCAAGATCAAGCAGATGAATACATGAAGACATCATTTGAAGGTGAAGTTAGGTTTTTGTAGAAGCATATCAGCATTACACCGGTACTGAGTCCAACATATGAAAATGCTATTTTGTGCAGTACATTGTTATTGGATTTAACCATCCAACTGTAGTTAGTGTGACTCCCATTTTGTGATTGAGCAGTGAGCTCTAGGCTGTTGGCCTTTCTGCATGTGCAAACCCCATTATGTACACTTACTATCTGCAGTAGTATCATCTGATTGTGAGTAAGGTTTCCCACCGTGGTTTTTCCCCTTACAGGGTTTCCACGTACAAATATTGGTGTTATGTGTTGTGGATGACTTTATGTTTATGTTTCATGCATTAATCCTTACCGGTATAGCAATTTACTGTTAACACTATCTACCGACATACTTAACTGGTTTATCGGTATTAAGCATTAAGTTGGTTAATTGGTTTTTGGTTTGAATTTATTTGACAATTGATTCACCCCCCCCTCCCCCCCGCTCTCAGTTGTCTCCGGGACCTAACATGATTACATTGCACCGAGGACCAACCCTATGACCTTGGAAGAGATTAAGGCAACAAGAACTTATTCAAGCTATGATTGAAATTACATCAGTACTGACCGACTCAGAGTTTAATGATCTAGAAGGCTGTAATGATGCAAAAGCAATGTGGACTAAGCTCATATTTGTGTATGGAGGTGATGAACATGTTCAAAGAGCAAAAGTAGATAGTCTAAGAGGACAACTTGAATCCATGAGGATGAATGAAGGTGAGAACATAACCCAATACAATACAAGACTAAAGGAGATTGTCAATCAAATTAAAGGAGCAGGTGGAACTTTTGAAGAAAAGGATATAACAAGTTATTGAGAACCCTTCTACTAGCCTATGCTATTAGAGTCCCTGCAATCAATGAATTGAGGTCTGTACCTAACATGCTAGTTTCTTTAGATGCTACCATTGGTAAGCTACATGCATTTGACTTAAGTAATTTTGATAACAGTGGGTCTTCGGTAAATAAAGTTGAATCTGCATTTAGTTCTTTTCATATTAGTGAATTTGATGATTACAATGATAGAATGAGCAAGTACTCTGAAGGAGATCACAGTGGAGCAAGTGAAAGATTTCACAAGAACATGGAAAAAGTGCACAAACTGTATGAGGAAATCAAGAAGCAAGAAGAGTTTGAAGCATTATTAGCCAAAAGGTTACCGAGAGGCAAAGGTAAGTATAAAGGGAAGCTACCTTTAAAATGTTTCAATTGTGATAAGATAGGACATATGGCTTCTAACTGCCCTGACAAAGAATCTAGTGAAAAGAAAGAATACTGAGATAACAGGCAGAAAGACAACCAATATAGAGGACACTAAGAGTTCAGAAGGAGAGATAGAAAGACATGTCTAATAGTTTATGAGGAATCCAACGATGGTGAATATGATGAAACTGATACTGAGGAAGTTGTTTATGTGGCTATTAAGGATGGATCCGATGAAGAAAGGTATGAAGAAAAAGCCCTAATATCTCACATAAATAATAATGATTCTTGGATTATAGATAGTGGATGCTCACATCATATGATAGGTGATAAACACAAGTTTGTTAAATTAGAAGACTATGATGGAGGCTATGTAAGATTTGGTAATGATGCACCATGTTTGGTGAAAGGTAAAGGATCTATAACACTTATTGACAATGCTAAATGTGATGATGTATACTAGGTTGAAGGCTTGAAATACAATTTGTTGAGTGTGGCACAACTAAATAATACAGGATACTGAATAGAATTTCAGAAAGGAATTGTCAAAGTTCATGACAAGCATGGAAAGTTAGCTGCTACCAGGACACAAACAAAAGGTAATACATTTAATCTTGACTCAACTTGGAACAAGTGTCTTTATGCAAAGATAGATGATACCTGGTTATGGCATAAAAGATTTTGTCATGTAAATTTTGATAATCTGATCAAAATAAGTAAGAAGCATCGAGTAAGAGGTGTATCGAGTCTTGAAAAACTTGAGAATGCTATGTGCTAAGGATGTCATATGGGTAAGATGACAAGATCAAGCTTTACAAGTAAGTCCTACACTTGCAAAGGAATTTTAGATCTAGTACATACTGATCGTTGTGGTCCTATGAAAGTTCAAAGTTATTATGGTGATAAATACTTCATATTATTTGTGGATGATTACTCAAGGATGATGTCAGTCATGTTTTTAAAAGAAAAATTAGAAGCTTTTCAAATGTTTACATGGTACAAGGCAAGAGTTGAAAATGAAATAGGAAGACAACTGAAATGTCTTAGGTCTGATAGAGGAGGAGAATTCACTTTTGATGAATTTAACTTATTCTGCAATGATCATGGTATAAAGAGGCAAGTTTCTTCACCGAGAACACCTCAGCAAAATGGGATAGCCGAGAGAAGAAATAAATCAATTGTGGATTGTGCGAGAACCCCGATGATAGAAAAGAGGGCACCTCAAACATTTTGGAGAGAAGCAAGCAACACTGCAGTCTATACCCTGAACCGAGTTCAATTGAAGAAAGGAACTATGAAGACATCGTATGAGATTTGATATGACAAGAAACCTAATGTAAGTTATTTTAAAATCTTTGGAAGTAGATGCTATGTTCACAAAGATGACAGAAATGGAAAGTTTGATCAGAAAAGTGAAGAAGGAACATTTATTGGTTATTCTTCTAGAAGTAAAGCATTTAAATGTCTAATCAAATCATCTAACAAAATAGTAGAAAGTGCAAATGTGAAAATTGATGAATTTGCAGAAAGAAATGATGAAGGAAATTTCAAAGAACTAGAAGATTATGAAGAATTTGTTTATGTTCAACCGAGAAGTCCTATCGGGAAAGCTACTGAAGAAAATGAAGATAATGTCTAGTTACCGAGTGATGAAGAAGATCATACAGAACCTACCGAGCCTATATTAGCCAAATATGTCAGAAGACATCATGCAGAAAGTCAAATTATAGGAGATAAGGATGATCCAGTGATGACAAGGAACAAACTGAGACAAAACACATGTTTAATATCTGAATTTGAACCGAGAATAGTGAAAGAGGCATTTAACAGTGAAGATTGGGTAAATGCTATGACAGAAGAGATTGATCAAATCAAGAAGAATGACACATGGATACTAATTCCAAGACCAAAGGACAAAAATGTAATCGGTACCAAGTGGATTTTCAAGAACAAGCTAAATGAGAAAGATGAAGTCATTCGCAACAAAGCAAGACTAGTTTGCAAAGGTTATGCTCAAGAAGAAGGAATAGATTATGGTGAGACTTTTGCACCTGTGGCTAGACTTGAGGGAGTAAGAACATTGTTGGCATATGCTGCTTTCAAAAATTTCAAGGTATATCAAATGGATGTTAAATCTGCATTTTTGAATGGTATACTAGAAGAAGAAGTTTACATTGAACGACCTGAAGGATTTGTTGAAGACAAGAGTAAAAATCAGGTATGCAAACTGAACAAAGCTTTATATGGTTTGAAACAAGCACCTAGAGCATGGTATGAAAGATTACACTCTTACTTAGTCAAGATTGGTTTTATAAGAACAAGTGAAAACAACAATATGTACATGAAGAAAGATGAGGACAAAGAAATACTGATCTCAGCCATATTTGTTGATGACATTATATTTTGTGGAAATGACTCCTTGCAAGAACTTTGGAAATGAAATGTGCAAAGAATTTGAGATATCACTAATCAGTGAGATAAAGTATTTTATAGGTTTACAGATATTGCAAATGAAAGATGAGATTTTCATTACTCAATCCAAGTACATAAAGGAAATCTTGAAGAAATTTGGAATGGAGGATTCTAAACCAGTAAGTACTCCTATGACTACTAACTGTAAATTATCAAAGAATGATGAATCTGCATCTGTTGATGAGATACTTTACCGATCTATGATTGGAAAATTGCAATATGTTGTGCATAGTAGACTGGATATAGCACATGCAGTAGGTATTGTAGCAAGATTCTCTGCAAATCCCAATGAAACATATATGACAACAATCAAGAGAATTTTCAGATACCTGAGAGGCACTGAAGATTATGGCTTAGTATATCATAAAGGAAATGATTATACTGATGCTGATTGGGCAGACAACATAGATGATAGGAAAAGCACAAGTGGTGGAGCTTTCTTTTTAGGAGAAAGACTAGTAAGTTGGCTTAGCAAGAAACAAGGATGTATCTCATAGTCAACAACAAAAGCTGAATACGTTGTTGCAGTATTGAACTGTTCCAATATAGCATGGATCAAACAACTGTTGGAAGGTATAAATAAGAAAGTTACCTAGCCAGTAACTATATTATGTGATAATACTAGGGCCATTAACATTTCAAAGAATCCAGTGATGCACTCTAAGACAAAGCATATATCTATAAAGTATCATTATCTTAGAGAAGAAGTTCAAGAGAAGAAAGTTGTGTTGGAATATATCAGTTCAAAGGAGCAATTAGAAAATATTTTCACAAAGCCATTGCCAAGGGACACTTTTGAGTATCTCAGAAGCAAGTTAGGGGTCCTACCCCTATCGTCTACTCACTGACTAAGTTTGGTGAAAGCATCAATTCGATGAATCTACAAAATATTATGTGTGGATTGATGCTGATTTACGCACTTTAGGAGGTTGACCTAAAGTTGTGCAGGAAAAAGTGAATTGAACCAGTTATTCTGACCGAGACTGAGATGTTATACAACAAGGCAAATCACTTCACAAGAGGAAGTAATCATGATTTAGTTCTTTTACTTTTTGGCATTGTTGTCAAAGGGTGAGAAGACTAAATGGTTGAAAGGCTAAATGGTTGACTGAATGAAAGCCCTGAATGATGGAAATAACAAACGACTAATGATAGGGGGAGAAGATTGCAAAAGAAACAGAGAAGACTAAATGCAAGTCAACAACTCAAAAGCCTAATGAAAAGGAAGAAGACTTCAGAAGATTTTAACAGATCAAGGATAACAGGAGAAGTCTTACAACAATCTGAATCCGAATCAATTTGAATATCTTGTTGGTATTACCATTTAATTGTTGGTTTTTCCATCAATGCCAAAGGGGGAGATTGTTGGTATTATAGTAAGAAAGATTGTTTGCATTTCAATATCAGGAGATTGTTGATATTCAGTAAGGATATTGAGAAGGTTGTTGAAGATTATTGATATAACTGAAGAAGGATGATAACTATCTTTATAACATTATTTTGTCGTTGATGTCAAGAGATTGATTATCTGATTCAGTATGATGTTGCCATATCTTGAGAAGATTGATTAGAAGAGAATTAAGATGTCGGTAAAAGACACAGAAAGAATGTGATGAATAAAGGGAGGAATAAGTTATTCAATGGGCAACTGTTACCGAGTTAGACAATGATGAGATGATGATGTTTAGATTGTTTTGATATTCTACATATGTTGTTGATTGTAAGGTTTATACTATACTATGTCACCGAGCAAAGAATCTAGTTGGTAAACCCTAAGGGACCTAGTCGGTAAACCCTAAGGTTATCAATATCGGTTAATGAAGGCGGAATGTCTACCGAGTAAAGTTTAGTATTTACTGAGTTGCAACCGAGTTACGACAGTGCGCATGGGATGGATAAAAGCATTATTTAATGAAGGACAATGATTAGTTGGAAATGTATAAATGATTAGAATGCCGTGCATGAAGTTTGTTAAGGATCTATGGCAAAGGAAAATCGGCAGGAAGATCTACAATGCAAATTGAATTGCAATAACCTTGTGCAAGTTCCAAGAAAGGACTGCAAGTCCTGAGGTAAGGTAAAATATTTTCAGATTGAAGGATACATTGAACCTGGTCAAGTTTGAAGATCTGACGGCAAAGATTGATCATGGGAAATGCGATCAAGGAGATTGAGCGGTTAACAATTGTTTATAAATAAGAATTTGTTGATAAACAATGTATGCGGGCAAGTGTCTACACAAGGATGCTCCATTGTGATTACCGAGCACAGAAGCTTGAAGACCTATTTGAATAATAGAGTAGAAAGCCCAACAGAGGGACAAGATAAGTCCTATGACTAGATTGTTTTGAACAAATAAGAATCTACTTTAGCATTTTAGATGTGAAGTTGCAGATAGATGTTTATTACTATTATTTTGTAAGTGACAGAAAATCTCTTAACCGAGTGGACTTAACAGTCTTATATGTAAACCCTGTAGCAAGGTAACATTCTAAATGAGTGTTTGAAATCCTTTGACAAGGTCACTTCTAACAAAGTGAAGATCCTAACAGATCCAAGGGAAATCCCTTAACCGGGTCACATCTAGCAATGTGTTTGTAATCTTTACCAGGATTCACTTTTAGCCGAGCATACTCTAGAAGAGTATATTTCTTAGTGGGTCCGAAATCCCACAGTGTTTTTTCCCTATTTGGGTTTCCACGTTAAATCTGGTGTTATGATGATTATATGCTTATGAGTTTGCATGTTTGGCAGTTTTGGTTATATTGCTGAAGTATAAGTTACCGAGGTTGAAGCTGTTGTTTTTATGGAAGTTTAAGTTTGTATGATTCACCCCCCCCTCTCATCTTGTTAGCTATTGGGATTTGTACTTACATTAAGTATTAGAACTATCAGAAGCTACCCGATTCACCTCCGAAAGTGTGATAATCTTTGTGCAAGAGAGATAGTAACTCTCCCAAGACACTTGCCATATCGTGCCCCCATTAGCGTTTGGAGTCAGATAATACGGTGTTGAGAATCCATTGCGTGAGACTCATCGGCCATAGTCTGACTAGCTATTGGGTGTGTACCTAAGTCAACAAGCAAAGGTTTTCATTCTCAACCAACTTCCTTAGGGTTTAGCTTGATTGAGAGTCATGTATCACATCATGTGTTTGCTGTGTATTCATCCCTAAATTAAAAAATCAGACACTTAAAACTGGAAAACCAAAGTAAAACATCAAAATTCAGTGATCAAAACTCAAACAAGCAAACAATTTTTATCACTGTTCAAATACTTGTCGTACGAGCTTTAATTCTCTGTAGTATGAGTCATAATCTTTGTCAGATGAGTTAACTTGCATAAAATCATTTGTCGTACTATCTACTATCCTGTGTCATACGAGTCATCTATTTTGTTGTATGGTCTATAAGCCCAAGTCATACAAGCCTCTGCTTTTTACATGAAAATTTGTTATGTCGTATGGCTCTGTATCTTGTGTCGTCCTAAGCTGAATCTTATGTCGTACAAAACTCTACATCTGTCAGTCTAGAGCTATGTCCTGCCTGTTTCAGATTTATCATTTCTGCCTGATTGCAGTAAGCATAAACACCTGTTATCAGTCAATCTGTGCTTATATTGTCTTCTTGGTTTGCTTGGTCAAGTTATCATCCATCAAAATCAGACTCTAGAAGATAAACAACCCAAGATTTTCAAAGTGTTCACCCTTAACAAGTTCATAATCTAAACATCTCAAAGTGCATTATCACCCTCTTTGATAAACTGATCATTCAAACATAGTTTCTCATTAGGATCAATCATCCTTTATCATAAAACTGAAACATTTAGTCGGGATAACCTTGTCCCACATCGTAGGATAGATCATTCCTACTGGACCTGGTTCTTATCAAATCATCACCATTGTACTCCTAAACCAAAGATCGAAAAACTTGCAAACTTTTAAACACTTGAATTCTCTTTTAGTGTCATATCACTCTATTGCCTTGAAATTGACTATTGATCACTTATCAAAACAACTTTTAGACAATTGAACACCTAAAATGGAAACATGAACATTTCAAATAACTGAAGATCATATCAACATGACATACCAAAGCAAAACACAAGAAGAAAACATGACAAAATAACATATCAGAGCAATCAAACAAGTCCAAAATCAAAATCAAACTATGTTAAAACCTCACAAGGATTTAAATACATCTCAAAAGAAAAGTGGCTCTTTTATGCACCTCTTAAAGAGATCCCTAAAGGATTTGGCTAAAGAAAATCAAAATCATACACCTATATCTAACAATGATCCATCCATCCATAAGCAAATTGATGCTCCAAAGGCATCTATTCCTACACCTCCTGAAAACTTGCAAGAACCTTCCATAGCATCCTTGCCAAATAATGCATCCAGATCTGAAGTTCCCCAAGCGATATCTAGGATTGCCATCAAACCTATTTCAGAGAATCCTATTCAAATCTCATCTCCTTCATATCCAAGCATTGATTCATTACAACATCCTCACAACACTTCCTTGGAAATTGAAGTCCTCATTCATAGAACACTTGTTAAACGTGTCCTAATAGATGGGGGAGCTAGCTTGAACATTTTCTCTTTGAGTCTTATCTATGCTCTAGGATATTCAGAAGATGCAGTTGATCCCCAGAAAAGGATAAAAATCAAAACATCTAGTGAAGAAGAACATTACTCCAAAGGAATTGTGATATTACCAATCAAAGTGGGACCCTTGCAAAAGGATACAGCATGCCAAGTTCTAGACTTGGACCTACCATATAACATACTCTTGGGAGGATCATGGATTCAGGATATATAGGCTATTACATCAACATATCATCAATGTGTCAAATTTCCCTATGAGGGACAGGAAATCACAATATCAGTAGACTCAAATCCATCGCAGTGTTGTAATAATCTGAAATCAGCTCAAGAGGTCATTGTTTCACATAACAGAGAGGTAGAAGCTTCAAGCACACAATCCAAGGAACAATCATTTGAATCAATTTTGTCAAACATGGAAGAACAAATGCAACTAAAAGATCAAGGAAATAAAGAATATTTGCTATCATGGAAAAACAAACAAGAGCAACTTCAAATTGAGATGGATGAAGAAGCAGATATAGTAGTCGATGTAGTTCACACGTATGCAGAACAAACGTTAGGAACTAGCCTACTTGAATCAGAATCACATTCGGCTGACATGGACTTAACCGAGGACGATCATGATTTTCTTATGCGAGGTCATTCTGATGAGAGTATCGTTTTAGACATTGAAATACATACTGAAAGCTCTGACATCTCTATCATGACCCCTAATATCTTTGAAACTATTCAACCTAAAGATCCTTTATCCTTAAGCTATCCTGAACCTATGGACTGGGAAAATGAAGGACATACTGACATTGATACCTTACCTAATGACCATGCCATATCCTTATATCTTGATGAAATCAAACCCACAACAACTTTCACTAGGGATTCCGCTAACGTATCTTCCAGTCAAGTGGGTGTTAAATCTCCTAGTCGCAAAAGTGAAAATCAAGAAAACAATATCAAGTCTAATGCTGAAAACCATTTATTGGCAACATTAGATCAAAAAAAAGTAAAAACAAAGGATGCATCTAACGACGAAAACCTCCTTGAGGCATCGGAAGATGGGAGATTTGACACCTTACCAGAATTTTATCAAGAGAAGTCATCTATCCTAATAGAACCAGCAGAGGCAACTATCATTGGCACAACTGATCTACATCCAACAATCTCTTTATCAAAACTAGCAAGGAAAAAATACTTGAAACCATTCAAAAGGTGGAAAATCAATTTTACTTGGTCATATACAGATGTTCTAGGGTTTGATCCATATCTTAAAATACATCACCCAAATATCAGTCCAGGAGCAAGCATCAGTAATGGAACACATCATGGATCAAGAGAAAGAATCAATAATGGAACACATCATGGATCAAGAGAAAGCATCAATAAAGGAACACAACATAAATCAGGAGCAGGCATTCTATTCATCAAAATAGCTATAGAATGGAACATTAAACAACTTCAAGTTTTTGGAGACTCTCAGCTTGTCATTAATCAAATCAGTGATGACTATCAAAAAAAAGATGACAAACTCATGCCTTACAAAAAGATGGTTGATGATTTCAAGAAGTACTTTGTAGAAATCACTTTTGAGCAGATTCCAAGAAATGACAACAAAGTAGCATACACCATGGCTACACTTGCTTCTCTATTGTAGACACAGGAAAATCAACAGCGTTATGAATTCCTGGTTGAAGAGTTGTTTCATCCCACCTTTAATTGTCCTGATTCCAAAATGTTGGTATTTTGGTATGGTTTTGTCAGTGATGTCAACACCTACTGAAAACAAGCACTTTGGATCCAACAACATTCATCGGCAAGCAAGTAAACTGTGCAACAGTTACTAGTATATGGTTCACTGACAGGATATAATGTTCACCAGCACTTGGAATGATATGGAAGACACTTGGTAATGTCGAAGACATCGTGTGGACACTTTGTTGTGAAGAATCAATCATTGGTATATTCATATTTGCTTTTACTGACAAATAGGTCTAGGTTATTTAAGGTTACACCGGCAGGTTTATCTTTTCCAGATCAACATGGCATGCTATGGAGATGATTTATTATTGTTGTAAATGCATTAAGCCGACATGTTTAATCGGTTATTGCATCGGATATTATATTGTATGTAAAATGTTTTTATTGTAATATCTTGTAGAGCCGACCTACTAAAATTGGTCTTAGGGTATGGTATAAATGTAAGATCTTATTTGTAAGATCAAGTGTGGAATGCGAAAAAAAGAATTGTGTGAAGGTATATGTGAGATCAAGCAAAGGAATAAATGAAGACATAATTTGAAGGTGAAGTTAGGTTTTTGTAGAAGCATATCAGCATTACACCGGTACTAAATCCAACATATGAAGATGCTATTTTGTGCAATACATTCTTATTGGATTTAACCATCCAACTGTAGTCAGTGTGACTCCCATTTTGTGATTGAGCAGTGAGCTCTAGGCTGTTGGCCTTTCTGCATGTGCAAACCCCATTTATGTACACTTACTATCTGTAGTTGTATCATCTAATTGTGGGTAATGTTTCCCACCGTGGTTTTTCCCCTTACAGGGTTTCCATGTACAAATATTGGTGTTATGTGTTGTGGATGACTTTATGTTTATGTTTCATGCATTAATCCTTACCAGTATAGCAATTTACTGTTAACACTGTCTACCGACATACTTAACTGGTTTACCGGTATTAAGCATTAAGTTGGTTAATTGGTTTTTGGTTTGAATTTATTTGACAACTGATTCACCCCCCCCCCCCCCCCTCTCAGTTGTCTCTGGGACCTAACATCAAATCATCTGTCAACTTATTGGACACGATTCCTCCCGCTATGGCCAAATGTACACATACTTGAAAGACAATATCTTACCTCCCGACTTATCAAAGAATCAAAAGAGAAACTTTACTCGCCAATCCTCTCATTTTATTCTCGTCGTGGAAACCCTATATAAATGAGGTCTAGACGACACTCTCTTATGATGTCTCGAACAAGAAGAATCTGAGAAGTCCTTACATGAAGTCCATAACGACATTTGTTGCACTCATTCAAGTGTTCTTACCCTTTTGAAAAAACTCATACGCTTGGGCTATTATTGGCCGACTATGGAACGAGATTCTTTTAAGATAGCAAGAACATGCAAACAATGTCAAATCCATGGGAATTTGATCCATGCACCAGCACAAGAACTACATGCTTTAGCAACATCTTGGCCTTTTTGTCAATGGGGACTTGATCTAGTAGGAAAGATAAATCCTTCTTCATCTAATGGACACAAATTCATTCTTGTAGCTACAAAATATTTTACAAAATGGATTGAAGCTGTACCTCTCATAAACATCACAAGAAAACAAATTGCTGCATTTATCTTGAATTACATCATCTGTCGCTATGGAATACCAATGAGCATTATTACTGATAATGGGAGACCATTCAAAAATCAAGATGTACAAGAGCTATGTGAGAAGTTCAAAATCTAACACAGATTGTCCACACCATATTATCCATAGGGAAATGGGCAGGCAGAAGCATCTAACAAAACTATTCTAAAAATCCTCAAAAAGACAGTGAATGATGCTGGAAAAGATTGGCATATTCAACTGAACCCTTCTCTATGGGCTTACCGCACCAGTATCCCCACACTGATAGGTGCCACACCTTTCTCTCTTGTATATGGATTAGAAGCCATATTGCCAATCAAAGTAGAGATACCCTCTCGACGTGTATCACTAAAAGGTCTCATCCTAGATGAAGAACAAAGAGTATCTAGACTACAAGAATTAGAGCTGATCCATGAACGCAAACACAATGCCTTTGATCATCTAAAGGTATATCAGCAAATAATGTGCCGAAGTTATAATCATAAGGTCAAACCATGCATCTTTCGAGTGGGAGAACTAGTGCTAAAAGAAAATCCACGCAATCAAGCAGATCGAGAGAAGAAAGGAAAGTTTGAACCAAACTGGTTAGGTCCATTTGTGATCACATCAGTATTTGGATCAGGAGCATATTAGCTATCAACACAGGATGGAGATCAACTCGAGGAACCCATCAATAGCATGCATCTGAAGAAATTCTATGTTTGGAAAACTAGCAAAAAAAATCAAAAACAGTGAAAAATCAAAAAAATAAAAAACAGTGAAAAATCAGAAAAAATAAAAAACATTTAAAAAGCAGAAAATCCAAAAAAATCAAATATTAGAAAAAGTGCAATAAAAACAGATGGTGAAAACCTGGCTAACAGGCACTATAGCTAGCTCTTCCATCTATTAGTTCATGCATTTTTCTGCTTGCATTCATGCATTTTCCATCAGCGCTAACCATCATAAGCCTTTGAACATACACAAATATCTCAGTGGCTTTCCTGCCATGGTTTGGATCATTGGATATATCATAACAAATTTGTTTCTAGGCTTGTTGAGGGCAAAACTTTGAATCATTTTGAGCTTAATCAAACAATTTGAACAACAGTTAGACAACTCTTATCAAACGAAAACTGAGACACATCCAACATTGAACACAAGATCAAACTATCAACTATCAAGCTATCACGAAGTCAATCTAAGCACATCACACACTTTTCAATGGATAATATCTTTTTGAATAATTATTGTAACATGATTGTTCAAATTTTCTATATTGCTTTTCGCTATCATGATTTCTGAGTAACTCCAGGATGTCATTGACTAGAGGAACATGGAAGAAACATGATATTTTTCTTATCTATTGTCTGAAAATTAATCATTAATATGTGCAAATTTGTCTCGGGACATGATCATCAGAGTATCATTGAAGACGTTTCCAATTTGCGTATTGAAATGATTAATACTGCCTGTTTTACGCAAACAACACTTAGGTCATCGTGGTTCAGTTATACCTCGATGCTTGTGTTAACTTGCTATATCAAAATCCAGGAAAGTAGTGCTCAGGTCATCATGGTTTAATTATACCATCGATGTTTGCACTCACTTCCCACATTTCAAAAGCTCAATGATGACAAAAACACAAAATAATCCAGTGACTGGTCTGGTCGTTCCATTGCATTGCATTTCCATTTTATCTTGCATTTCATTCTTGCATGGGATCCAACAAAGTTCCCTTTATCCAAGGTTAAATCTATCACAGAAATCATCAAAGTATCATCACAAGTGTATACACAATCAAAATAATGACTCATCTCTCTCATGATATTATCAACCCAACAAAATCTTATGCTATCTCTCTCAACATAATCAACAATCAACATATCCAAATATTTCTGCAACTTGATATCAACAAACTGTCAGTTCTTTATCTATCAACCTTATCAAGTCAAATCAATCAATCAAACCTAATCAATTCTATCACGTCTTATATAGGATGAATCCTTCCTGAAACTAGACGATCTGATTTTGATTCATGTCTTATACAGGATGTATCCTTCCTAAAACCAGATGTTTTGATCATGTCTTATATAGGATGAATCCTTCCTGAAACCAGACGCTTTGATCATCGTTGTCTTATACATGATGAATCCTTCCTGAATCTAATCAATCAAGATTTTTCAATCTTATCAATCTAAGCAATCAAGCTAATCGAAGAACTCGCATTTTCATCAAACCACAGTTGCAGAAATAAAATAAAATCTATCGGGATATCAATCTCACAAAACTCCAAAGATCAATTATCTCAATTGATCTCCCGAGGGGGCATCATCATACCGGGATTTAGCAATCAAGAGCTGGGGCATCCTATCAAATCAACACCATCATCAAAATTAGATTATTCTTTGAATCAACACGTCATCACACCTCGCTTCAAAGAGGGGCAAAATGCATACACCTAAAAATGGTTTGAAGATAATTAATTGAATAAGCAATTATTTAATTAATCCTCCCCCCAATTTAATTGAATTCACTAAGCAATTTGATTAAATCTCTCTTTCATCTACTTATTAATAAATCTAAGGATTTATTTAATAGGTTCATTTCACCCCTTTAATTAATTAATTCAAATTAATTAATTCCCTCCATCCAAAATCATTTCTTCTAAATCCCCTAATTAATTAAAACAAATCAATTCATGAGTTGTTGAGATTAATTATCCTTTTCATATTATTTGAATTTTTAAATTCAAATTCTCCTAACTTCTACCACTCCTAAACCTAACCCATTCTACCTACCACCATGTCCCCTTTCATCCAACATCTTCTAGAACCTTGTGACACTTGTCACTAAGTGTTCCCTTTCATCTAACCCCTTTTATAAGCCTCTTGACACTTGTCACCATAGAGATGACAGATGTTCCCTTTAATCCAACCCCCTTTGCCATCCTCCTCCAATTTGACCATTGATATCTTCAGATCAATCTTGACCGTTGGTTCATGCCACATCACCCCTAACCTTGGAAAATCCTATAAATAGACCTCATTTTGGAGCAATATTGGTCCCAATTTCTGGTCCCAATTTCATGTCCCAATATCATGTCCCAATTCATATCATTTTGATTCATCATTTGCATTGTTACTATAGGCATCTAGCTTATAGCTTATCATCTTTAGCAATGTTATCATGCTTAATATTAGCTTAATTTGCTTATCATGTAGCTTAATCATTCTATTCTTGCTAGATCATGCATTTTCATCCATCAAATCCTCCATCTAAGTGTAGTCAAGTCACTAGAATTTGCATAATCAGATCTAAGAGCATTTTTCATACTCGCATTTACTAGGAGGCAATAAGTCGATTAGCTATGGTTTTTTCTTTCTTTGATTTAAATCTTCTAACCATGCTTGTAATGATTTATTGAGTGCATTGTGTTTGCAGGTATAGGTACACTTCACAGAGCACGACAACTGTCAATGATGGATGGATTTTCTGGTTACAATCAGGTATTAGTGAAAGAGTCTAAACAGTTTAAGACTGCTTTTACTACCCCTTGGGGAACCTATGCGTATGTAAGAATGCCATTTGGTTTGAAGAATGTTGGTGCAACTTTCAGAGGGCTATGGATGTAGCCTTCAAGGAATTTATTAATATCATAATGGTTGTCTACCAGGATGATCTGACATGTTTCTCAAAGAAGGCAGATGACCACTGTGGTCATTTGGAAAAAATATTTTGCAAGGTCTTGGAGTTTGGTGTATCTTTAAATCCAAAGAAATGCCACTTTGCTATAACTAAAGGAAAGTTACTAGGGCACATTGTATCTAAGGAGGGAGTCAGAATTGACCCTGAAAGAATTGAGGCTATCAACAAGGTGCTTCAACCAAAAAATATTAAAGGAATTCAGTCTTTTCTGGGTAAAGTAAACTTTGTTAGGAGATTTATTGCAAATTTTGCTGAAATTGTTAAGCACATTGTGAAGCTTTTGAAGAAGGATGCCAAGTTTTTTTGGGATGATGAGGCAACACTAGCATTTGATAAGATTAAACAGGCTATTCAGGAAGCCCCAATGCTTAAGTCCCCTGACTATAGTAAGCCATTTTCATTATTTTCTTTTGCTTCATATCATACTATAGCAGCGGTACTATTACATAAAGATGGTGAAGGTTATGAACATCCGATTGCCTTCTACAACAAATCATTGCAAGCTGCTGAACTGAAATACAAAATTATAGAAAAATAGGCATATGCTTTAGTCAAGGCTGTTAAATTATTTAGGCCTTATCTGGTAAATGCCCAAACTGTAGCCTATGTACCACATGCAGCTGTGAAAGACATCTTGTCCCAGTTTGAAGTAACTGGGAAAAGATGCAGATGGATAAGCAGAATGCAAGAATTTGATCTTGAGATCAAAATCGCAAAGCTAGTAAGAGGTCTAGGCTTAGCCAAGTTAATGATTGAGACAAACTTTGAGGATATTGATATAAATAATGTTGAGATTGAAGAGGTTATGGTTACTAGTATTGAAAGGTAGCCATGGTATTCAGATATAGTATACTTCTTGAAGAATGCCTCATGTCCAGAAGGTATGACACACAACCAGAAGAGAATACTAAAGTTAAAATCATAGAAATATGTTCTTATTCAGGGAGACATGTATTGGAGGAACAGTGATGGGATGCTACTAGTTTGTCTGGATGAATTCCAAGTTGAGAAGGTTCTGAAAGAGATGCACAATGGGGTATGCGGAGGCCACTATTCAACTAAGACTATTACTGGTAGGATAATTAGAGCAGGGTATTATTGGCCAACTTTGTTCAAGGATGCTCATAAGTATGTTCAAAAATGTGATCCTTGTCAAAGGTTTTCTTCTAAAATAAAGTATGCTAGTGCTTTGCCTTTAAATTTTGTTATAGTTGAAGCCCCTTTTGTTCAATGGGACATTGATTTTATTGGAGAGATAATAGAAAAATCAAGCAAGGGTCATAGATGGATCCTAGTGGCTACAAATTATTTCACCACGTGGATTGAAGCCACACCTACCAAACATGCCACTAGTAAAGTGGTCATCAATTTTTTGATGGATAATATAATAGCAAGGTTTGGTGTGCTTGCTAAAATGGTCATGGACAATTCCATGTGCTTCAGGGATGAGGAGTTTGTAGAGTTCTGTGCTAATTATGGGATTATTATGTCATACTCTTCACCATACCACCCACAGGGAAATGGCCAGACAAAATCAAGTAATAAAAGTCTCCTCAACATTATCAAGAAGATCCTAGAGGAAAATAAAAGGTCCTGGGATCAAAAGCTCAAGGTAGCTTTATGGGCCGATAGGGTGACTGTAAAAAAGGCCATTGGTACATCCCCTTTTGAGCTTGTTTATGGAGTGAAAGCTAGACTACTTGTGAATAATTTGCTTCCAGTTTACAATTTTTTGCAGATTGAAGAATTAGAAATGTTTGAGCCCATGGAAGAAAGAATAATTCACTTAGTAGAGTTGGAGGAAATGAGGAGTACAACCCATAAAAGGAATATGAAAATTCAATTATAGTCAAAGTACCTTTTTGATAAAAGGACTAGTACAAGAAAATTCCAGATTGGTGACATGGTACTACAATGGAATGCAAGAGATCAAGACAAAGGAAAGCATACGAAATTTGAATCACTATGGATAGGCCCTCTGATCATTTTTGATGTCAATGAAAAAGATTCTTATTTCCTTCAAAGATTGAGTGGTGAGTTATAGGAACTACCAGTGCATGGACAATTTATGAAACAATATTTCTCATAAGTTTTTTCCATGCACAATAGTTTAGGTTTGCTTTTGTTTGTTTTGCTTTGTTTTATTTTTATTTTGTTAGGGTTTTGTTGGTCCACGTTCTAGAGTTTTTCTAGATCCTTGTGTTGGTATTGCATCCAACCATCCCCAGTCAGAGCCGCTATTATCACTGTTTTCGATAATGTTGAAAATCTTGCCTTTTAGCTGTTGGGGTCTGTCAAAGTTCAGAGAAAATCTAAGGGTTTAGGGTTTTTGGCATTTCAAGACCATTTGAAGAAATTAAACCTTTGTGTCGCATTATCTTCATGTCACTTCTATTTGCCCATTACTTTTTTCACTTAAGTGGAAGGGTGACCGCATCATTGAAAGGGGGGGTACTTTATGGTTTAGGCTTAGGCGGGTTCCTTTAATTTTGAAATATTTCACATATTCTCCTAAGTCCTATGTCTTTTCCTATGTATCTGTCAGGTTTCCTAAAGATTGAGCAAGTTCCTTTTAAATCTAATGGTGGTTTCTATACCATGATATAAAGTTGCTTGATGGATATTCGTTGCAACATGGCGACCAAGTGGTGGGGCCCATGAGAAGAGAACTGCTCAAGCAAGGTAAAAGTTGAGCAAGTCCAAGAAAAATCAAACGATTGGGAGGAAGATCTGATGGTTGTCATATTACTACAACATAAAGGTGCGCGACGGTTATTTCTTGCGAACCAATGACAAACCACTAGCAGTGGGCCCAGGCAAAAGTTAATGCAAGCAATTAAGGCAGACAGTTAAGCAGTGGCGGTTAAGTTTTGAAAGTTTTTAAAAGATCGAACAGTCAATTCAAGTTGATCAACGATTGTCGCTACACCGCGACATAAAGTTGCTCGATGGTTATTCGTCACAACATAGCGACCGAGTGGTGGGGCATGCTAGAAGGAAGTGGCCAAGACGTGTTAAAGATTCGGTAAGATGAGCAAATCAGATGGCGATCGCAGAAGATCCAACGGTGGTAGCTAGGTCGCGATGGGAAACTGCTCGTTAGAATTGTCATGCCCAAAATTTAGGGCAAAAACAGAACAATTTTTTTTTTAAAAGATACTAATTTAATTAACAAGTTCACTCTTGCGACAAGCGTTAAAGAAATTTTCATTATTAAATTCGAGTTAATTCCGAAACGAACTAAGCATCGATAAATTGTTATATTTTAATTGCGAAAAAAACCTACTGGTTTAAATTCTATATCCAAGAGATACTTAGTCAATAGTTTAATTAAATTAATCAAACTAAAGGAAATAGGAGAGATATTTTAATTTATCCTCCAATATGACTATATAGTCTTTTCAATTCTTTCATATTTCTCTTTATAATTTATCCCAAATTAAAATCAGGATTATATAAATATATACATATATACATATTTGAATATGCATATATTTATATATTTATAATTTAATTACTTATTCAAAATGCTCAAAATTCATATATTTACATATATATATATATTCCCATATATATATATGGAAACATATATATATATATATATATATATATATATATATATATATATATATATATATATATATATATATATATATATATATATATATATATTTTACTTAAATGGCAAATATTCTAATTCTAAATTTGAATACCATTATAATTTCCTAATTATAAAACCATATTTTTCCGCAACCCTAATTAGGGTTCTAATTTTACCATATTTATAATATCTAACTAATTAATATTTTTTCTTTTATTTGTAAACCGAATTGCCCTAGCCCATCCGGGCTAGGGTTTTAACCCATAAATATTTTTTTAACAGTCAAAGTTTTCATGCTGGGCCGAAGACCCTAAAGGCGACCATGAAATTTTATTGCAGGTCACGGGAGTTTGGGAGGCGGGCTGGCCGCGCGCGCCACTGTGTGAGCGCACAGTGGGCGCCGCGGCCCCACTGTGTGAGCGCACAGTGGGCGCCGCGGCACCACTGTGTGCCCACACAGTGGGCGCCGCTGACGGCTTCCCACTGTGTGGCCACACAGTGGCGGCCGTGGCCGTCCACTGTGTGGCCACGCGGTCGTCCATTGTGCGTACACATAGTGGAGTCCGCGGGGACCCAAAACATTATTTTTTTTAAAATTTTTTTTAAAAAAATATAATATATAAAAATATATATATATATATATATATATATATATATATGTATATATTTAAATACACATAACTTTTATATTCATAGTTAAAAAGATGAAATTTATTTCCAAGTAAATTTATATATATATATATATATATATATATTATTTTTAAAAGGGTATTTACATGCAAAATTTTAAACTCATATAATAAAGGGATAACATTAAGTTAAATCAGATTTATATATATATATATATATATATATATATATATATATATATATATATATATATATATATATATATATATATATAATCAATAAGCTTTTAAAACAATGCTAACTAAAATACAATTTAGAATACTATTCAAAGATACATTATACTTTTTCTGGAAATAAAGAAACTCATTGATTTTTTTTTTCTAATAAATTATTCACATAAAACAACTTTTTTCATTTAAAATACTTAAAATCTTTCAGCATAATTAAACTTCTATTTTGCCTCAAGTAAAAATATAGGTAAAATCTAAATGAAAACAATTCTTTTATTTCTTTCCAAAATACATAAAACTTTTGCTTGCTACACAAATTAACTTTTCTTTTTCAAATAAACCAGAAGTAGAAATAACAAGCTTTTCTTATTTAAAACATCTCTAAGATAATCTTCCAATTTACAGAATGTTTTCTCTGAATAGTCACAACAATAAAACTTCAAGTCTACTTTCACAAAATACAACTTGCTTCTCTTTTCTATAAATGAGGCACATTTCCATAACAACTTTAAACAAACATCTGCAATAGAAATACAAGTATCTTCAATAACAATCTTCTGTATCTCTTTCATGGTTCCTATTCTCTTTCCTCTGATTTTCCTGCATAAAAGAAGACACAAATATGACCACGGAGTGCTCACCTCCCAGCCTAGGCTAACTGGTAGCCACCCCCGAGCTCGGAGAACCAATTCCTAGACGGGTAACAAACAGGCAAACACATAGAAAGCATTGCATAAAGATTTTTTTTCAGACACATTCCCAACTTGGCTTTCACAGCACCACACTCTGGTGATGAACATTTTCAATGGGTGGTAGTGGACCAAATACCCCGAGGAGAACTGCAAGTATGAAATAAACAAGAAGCCACCTCATGGCACAATAAAATATCAAGAATTCTCAACCCCTTATTCCTTATGCCCCCCAAAGGCATTCTAGCCTTATAACCCTCCTTATGACCCCCATTGCACAAACAGGCCATGCAGCAAGGGTCACACAAAGATCCCTTGTGATCGCTCTCAAAAGAGAGTCTCTCACTCGAGGCTGTCACTGCTACCACCCTCAAGATCCTCTTCTCTCCCAAGAGTAAGAGATCTTGAGAAAACTCCCAAAACACATCAATTCTTAAAACAAAATACCAAAAGAATTTCAAACATAAACCTTCAAGAATACAGATTTCTTATTCAAACAACTTCCAGACATAAACAAGAAGAAGACATTAAAAGTAAAAATTGAAACCAACCTTAATCTGCCCAAAGGTTATTATGATATCTGATGAAGAGTTGCCCAATCCACAAATCTTTTTCCTTCTACCCTTATTCAATTTCTCTATTCCATAACATTATTTTTCTTCTAAATTTTCTTCTGTCTCCAAAAATGGAGAGTGGGTGATTACCCTGCTATTCCCAAAAATCTTCCTTAAGAAGCTCACTCTCTGAGTTCTCACAGGATTCTAAAAAAAAAAAACCAAAAAGAAGAAAGAAAGCAAAAATGCAAAAAGGATTCCCATTCCAAAAGGAAAAATCTTGATTTGATTTAACTTCAATTTTCAATTTTCGCTCAACTCAGAAAAGCCAATTTTTAAAGCGTTAAAAAGATCATTATAAAGTAGAAACTTGCCTAAAATTACCCCTAACCCCTAGGTATACTTTATGGGCTTTAGGAAACCCTATTAAACTACCCCTAGGTGTTCATTTAACCCATTTTAAACCCCTCTGAAGTTTATTTTCGGGTCAAACATAAGTTGACCACTCCAAATATTATATTCCCAAAATATTTATGACAACACATTAATTTATTTAAGAAAACTATAATTAAACACTTTCCCACCAAGAGACAAAATAAAATATTTAAATTTAAATCCACACATGTGTCAAGTGACACTAATAAAATACTTTTACAAAAATAAAACATGAAATTGTCTCTTGAAGTTTTTACACATTAAAATTTAATTAACACTTAACACTCATGCAGCATATACTGTTACGAAGAAAATACAACACAAACGGGATGTTGTCTCTCCAAATAGACAAACCCTGGCTTTACGAACATACATAAGTCTAGGTTTGATTCTCCGTAATTTTCCATGGTCACATGGTAAATTTCCTGCGCATCTCAATTTACACATTAGTACCTCCAAATATCCAAATATAATATAATTCAAAAATATAAAAATGCACATCATCACTTGCATACAATTTTCATCTGCACAGATCAAATACAACTTTTACCAAGCAATTTCTCATAAGCAATTTCCATCCCAATTCACATAAACTAAACATACATCATAGTTCTATATTCAGAGTAAAGTCTTGCAAATTCAATAACGACATCTATCATTGCAATATCATTCTATCTAATAATCATGTAGTGTTCTATCTCATAAAGCATGTAAGTGAATCATCAAATCATAGCAATGTTATCCAAGTCCTGAAATCATATAAGTTCTAAGTCTCAAAAAACATCAAAATAAAGTATCCATAATAGTCTAAAATATAAAATCCACTGAATGTCAGACTGAGTCGAGGTGAGGCCTCACATCCTCCCCATCTAGGCATGAACTTCCTCCTGGAGTTCATCAAAGAGGTGAGGGTACTCTGTTCTCATACGTGCTGCGTCCTCCCATGAAGCCGTAGCCTCATCATAACAATCCCACTTGACCCTAACCTAGTCCAGCTCTCGACCTTGAAGGGCCAATGTCCGGCGTGCCAAAATGCGAATGGGCTCCAAAGCTAGCTGCTCATCCGACTCCACCTGCAAGGCATCCCAATCTAAAAGGTGAGACTCATCATAGATATATTTTCTCAAAACTGAAACATGAAACACATCGTGGATGCGTGACAGGCTAGGTGGCAAAGCTAAATGATAGGCAACTGTGCCTATCCTCTCCAAAATCTCAAAAGGTCCTACAAAGCAAGGTGCGAGCTTAGAACCCTTTCCGTAACGGATTGGACTCTTATGTGGTCGCACTCTCAAGAAAACTCTGTCTCCAACCAAGTTACTACGATCTATCCTCTTTGCATCGGCATACTTCTTCTGTCTATCTTGAGCCTCTCTGAGACTCTGCCTAATCAAATCCACCTGCTGCTCCATATCCCGAACTAACTCAGGACCAATAGCAACTCTATCCTCTATGCGATCCCAACTCAAGGGCGTCCTGCAAGGCCTGCCGTATAATGCCTGGTAGGGTGACATCCCCAAGGAAGTGTGATGCCCATTGTTATAGGCAAACTCCACTAAAGGAAGGTACTCCTCCCACCGGGTCTGATGATCCATGACGTACATACGTAGCATATCCTCTAACACCTGATTGACCCTCTCTGTCTGACCATCTGTCTCCGGGTGATAGGCTGTACTGAAATTGAGCTTAGTGCCCATAGCTGCCTGTAATGACTTCCAAAAAGTAGAAGTGAAAAGAGAATCCCTATCAGAAATAATCTTGCGGGGAACGCCATGAAGCCTAACAATGTCTTGCAAGAACACCTATGCTACTACTGGAGCTGTGAATGTAGTACGAACTGATGAAAAGTGAGCTACTTTGGTCAACTTGTCAACTGTCACCAAGATAGCATCATGGCGACGAGAAGACATAGGGAGACCAATGATGAAATCCATGGATATAGTGTCCCACTTCCACTCTGGTATAGCATGAGACTGAAGCAACCCACCTGGATGGCGGTGCTCCACCTTTACCCTCCGACACTCGAGACACCGAGCTACTATCTCAGCAATGAGCTGCCGCATTCCCGGCCAATGATACAACTGCCTCAAGTCTGCATGCAACTTCTTAACCCCGGGATGCACTGCATAAGGAGCTCTATGAGCTTCCGTGACAATGAACTCTCGCAACCCTCCGGAGGAAGGTACATAAATGCGCCCTCTGTGGCGTAACAGTCCATCAGACTCCAAAGAATAATCCACATATCTCCCTTCTAGAGTAACCTGAGAACGTAATACCTGACAAACCTCTGCATACTATCCATCCTCTGACAAGTGCCGAAGTATACGGTCTCTCAAGTCTGTGCCCATGGATATGGTGTAAACCTCATGACGTCTCCTACTCAAGGCATCTGCAACTACATTTTCCTTTCCCTTGATGTAGTGAACGTCAAAATCATATTCGCACAAGAACTCCATCCATCTCCTCTAACGTGCATTAAAGTTCGGCTGAGTGAAGATGTACTGAAGACTTTGATGATCTGAATGCAACTCGAAGTGGTGTCCTAAAAGGAAGTGTCTCCACCTCACAAGTGCATGCACTATTGCTGCGAGCTCAAAGTCGTGAGTGGGATAATTAAGTTCATGAGTCTTAAGTTTCCTAGACTCGAAAGCTATGGCCCTACCATCTTGCATAAGAACTGCCCCTAAACCCTCTAAGGAAGCATCTGTACAAACCATAAAATCAGTTGAAGGGTCTGGTACAACAAGGATAGGAGCGCTAGTAAGTGGCTTCTTGAGTTCTTGAAAGGCCTTCTCGCACTTCTCTGTCCACTCAAATTTCTTCCATTTACGCTGAAGAGAGGTAATAGGGTGTGCGACTCTGGAGAAACCCTCGACAAAACGTCGGTAATAACTTGCTAAACCCATGAAACTCCTGACCTCTGTCACACTGGTAGGCGCTGGCCAATCCATAATAGCCCTAATCTTTGATGGGTCAACTGAGATCCCGTCACCGAAAATAACGTGTCCAAGGTACTTGACCTCAGATCGAAAGAAAGCACACTTCGATAGGCTGCCAAACAACTGGTTATCCCGCAAACACTGCAATACCTGTTTCAGGTGCTCCTCGTGCTCCTTCTCATTCCGAGAATATATTAGTATATCATCGAGGAACACAATAACAAAACGGTCCAGAAAGGTACGGAACACCCCATTCATGAGGCTCATAAAAACTGCTGGGGCATTCGTAAGTCCAAAGGGGATTACGGTAAACTCATAGTGACCATATCTAGTGCGAAATGCGGTCTTGTGGATATCACTTTCCACTATTCTCAACTGATGGTAGCCTGACTTCAGATCTATTTTGGAAAAGACTTTGGCACTCTGAAGCTGGTCAAATAAATCATCAATTCTGGGCAAAGGATATCGGTTCTTGATGGTTACTTTATTTAGCTGCCGATAATCCATACACAATCGTAGAGATCCATCCTTCTTCTTAACGAAGATGACTGGTGCACCCCACGGGGATACGCTAGGACGGATATGACCCTTCTCAAGAAGTTCCTCGAGCTGAATTTTAAGTTCATTAAGCTCATTTGTGGTCATTCTATAAGGTGCTCTGGAAACTGGCTCAGCTCCTGGTACTAGGTCTATATGAAAGTCAATCTCTCTGCGGGGAGGCATTCCTGGTAACTCAGAAGGAAATACATCTGAATATCCCTTAAGGATAGGATGGTCATCCAGCGATGTTTCTTTTTCCTCCTCTTCCCCTCTGTCACTGATCGTGATAGCAAAAGCTGACATCCCTTCCGTATGCTCCGCTTAAGCTGCATTGCGGAGATCATACGAAGAGACACGGGCCTCTGAATCCCGGTGATAACTATGGGTGAACCATGGTCATCCTCACACTCAATCTTTTTCAGGAGGCAATCCATCTTAGCTCTGTGGGCATAAAGCCAATCCATGCCAAGTACGATTCCGTAAGATCCAAGTGGAGTCACTCTAAGGTCAACTAAAGTGGTGGTCTTGCCAATCTGCAGCTGACATGCCTTAACCTCTGATTATACCTGAAGATTCGATAACCGTGGCCTAATGATCAGCCTGGCGGTTGTCAACCGCTGCGAACACTCTATGGGACCTGCCCATATCACCAACTGTCGGCTCTGAAGCGGCCATCCATTGACTCCCTGCTACCTGTCCCTGAGGGCAATCTCTCGCCAAGTGACTCATGGCTCCACAAGTAAAGCAAGCACCCCGTGCCTGGAACTGGGCACCCTGAGGCCTAGAAAATCCCTGACCTCCTGTCCTATTGGATCCACTGTACCCACCCCCGGAGGACTGCTAAGTCCCCGCTGGCTGTGTGTACTGCCCCTGTGCTCTCTGATCACATTTCTGTCCCTGAGTCTGCCACTGCTTGGGCTTGGAGCCCTGCTGATACTGTGGAGGCTTCTGTTTCTGGTTCTGTGGTGTCTGTCGAGGAGGAGGGGGTTTGGAGAACCCCTGAGAATTTTGGTTGTTCCCTTTCCAATGTGGTTTCTGGAATCCATAAGTCTGAGGTGCGGGATTTCGGTTCTGAAACCGATCCCTATTGTCCTATGGTCTAACCTGAATTTCCTCGGCAATCAGTGCCTTCTCTACAGCAACCCGAAGGCTCTCTGGAGCGGACATCCTAACAGGCCTGACTATACCGGCATTTAATCCCCTGATGAAACGGTTTACAAGTAGTTTCTCATCCTTTAGATAATCTACATATGGCAACAACTCAAAGAATTTACTCTCATACTGGGTTACTGACAAGCCTTTTTGTTGGAGATCATGAAATTCGTCTATACGACGTTGCCTGAAGTGCTCTGATAGGTACCTCTCACGGAACCTCTCTGTGAAAATCTCCCAAGTGAGTGTATCAGGAACTAATCCGCATTTGTACTCTTCTTGTCTCCACCAAGTGGAGGCTGTCCCTCTCAGAAGATGAACTGCAACACGTGCTTTCAAGTTGCTCTCATAAGAACGCAACGCAAAGCACCTCTAGAGACTCAGAAGCCATGCCTCGGCCTCTACTCCATCTGTAGAACCTCTGAAGGATGGTGGTTGGAGGTGCATGACCTCCCTGATGAGATCCCCTGGATCTCGATGACCTCTCTCAAAATAAACTGGCTCCACCGCTGGAGGTGGTCCTGGCATATGCACCGACTCTGGCTCATTTCCACCCCGACTCTCTACAGGAATCGGAGCTGGGCTCCTGCTTCGTTCTCTATCAACAGATCTATGACTCCCAGAGTCATGACTCCTAACCTGAGTGTTCTCTGCTGGGATCCTTTCCTGAACAATGCCAATAAGATTCTGAATGGCTGCTAAGAGGTCTCGGTTAGGTTCATTTGGTTGTTCGGGAGGTGCTTCTGGGTTCTCCTTTGGAACCGATACCTCCCTCTCTACCTCATCACGTGCTATGCGCACATGTCTAGGACCCCGTCCGCGCTTGCGAGCTTGTCGCGTCAACGGAGGCATCCTAAGAGGAAATAAGACAAAACAATTAATTTATTTCTTTTAGAATTAAATTATTTAAATTCAAAATTCCATTTAACAAAATAATTTTAAATATATTTAGGGCGAAACGTAAGTGAGTAAGGCTCCTAGTGTGGAAACCTTGCTCTGATACCAAAATGTCATGCCCAAAATTTAGGGCAAAAACGGAACAAATTTTTTTTTAAAAGATACTAATTTAATTAACAAGTTCACTCTTGCGACAAGCATTAAAGAAATTTTCATTATTAAATTCGAGTTAATTCCGAAACGAACTAAGCATCGATAAATTGTTATATTTTAATTGCGAAAAAAACCTACTGGTTTAAATTCTATCTCCAAGAGATACTTAGTCAATAGTTTAATTAAATTAATCAAACTAAAGGAAATAGGAGAGATATTTTAATTTATCCTCCAATATGACTATATAGTCTTTTCAATTCTTTCATATTTCTCTTTATAATTTATCCCAAATTAAAATCAGGATTATATAAATATATACATATATACATATTTGAATATGCATATATTTATATATTTATAATTTAATTACTTATTCAAAATGCTCAAAATTCATATATTTACATATATATATATATATTCCCATATATATATATGGAAACATATATATATATATATATATATATATATATATATATATATATATATATATATATATATATATATAAATTTTACTTAAATGGCAAATATTCTAATTCTAAATTTGAATACCATTATAATTTCCTAATTATAAAACCATATTTTTCCGCAACCCTAATTAGGGATCTAATTTTACCATATTTATAATATCTAACTAATTAATATTTTTTCTTTTATTTGTAAACCGAATTGCCCTAGCCCATCCGGGCTAGGGTTTTAACCCATAAATATTTTTTTAACAGTCAAAGTTTTTATGCTGGGCCGAAGACCCTAAAGGCGGCCATGAAATTTTATTGCAGGTCACGGGAGTTTGGGAGGCGGGCTGGCCGCGCGCGCCACTGTGTGAGCGCACAGTGGGAGCCACAGCACCACTGTGTGCCCACACAGTGGGCGCCGCTGATGGCTTCCCACTGTGTGGCCACACAGTGGCGGCCGTGGCCGTCCACTGTGTGCCCACACAGTGGGAGCCGCAAGCGGCTCCACTGTGTGTGCACACAGTGGGCGCCGCGCGGTTGTCCACTGTGCGTGCACACAGTGGAGTCCGCGGGGACCCAAAACATTATTTTTTAATTTTTTTTTTTTTTAAGAATATAATATATAAATATATATATATATATATATATAAATATATTTATTTATATATATATATATATGTATATATTTAAATACACATAACTTTTATATTCATAGTTAGAAAGATGAAATTTATTTCCAAGTAAATTTATATATATATTATTTTTAAAAGGGTATTTACATGCAAAATTTTAAACTCATATAATAAAGGGATAACATTAAGTTAAATCAGATTTATAAGTATACATATATATATAAAATCAATAAGCTTTTAAAACAATGCTAACTAAAATACAATTTAGAATACTATTCAAAGATACATTATACTTTTTCTAGAAATAAAGAAACTCATTGATTTTTTTTTTCTAATAAATTATTCACATAAAACAACTTTTTTCATTTAAAATACTTAAAATCTTTCAGCATAATTAAACTTCTATTTTGCCTCAAGTAAAAATATAGGTAAAATCTAAATGAAAACAATTCTTTTATTTCTTTCCAAAATACATAAAGCTTTTGCTTGCTACACAAATTAACTTTTCTTTTTCAAATAAACCAGAAGTAGAAATAACAAGCTTTTCTTATTTAAAACATCTCTAAGATAATCTTCCAATTTACAAAATGTTTTCTCTGAATAGTCACAACAATAAAACTTCAAGTCTACTTTCACAAAATACAACTTGCTTCTCTTTTCTATAAATGAAGCATATTTCCATAACAACTTTAAACAAACATCTGCAATAGAAATACAAGTATCTTCAATAACAATCTTCTGTATCTCTTTCATGGTTCCTATTCTCTTTCCTATGATTTTCCTGCATAAAAGAAGACACAAATATGACCACGGAGTGCTCACCTCCCAGCCTAGGCTAACTGGTAGCCACCCCCGAGCTCGGAGAACCAACTCCTAGATGGGTAACAAACAGGCAAACACATAGAAAGCATTGCATAAAGATTTTTTTTCAGACACATTCCCAACTTGGCTTTCACAGCACCACACTCTGGTGATGAACATTTTCAATGGGTGGTAGTGAACCAAATACCCTGAGGAGAACTGCAAGTATGAAATAAACAAGAAGCCACCTCATGGCACAATAAAATATCAAGAATTCTCAACCCCTTATTCCTTATGCCCCCCAAAGGCATTCTAGCCTTATAACCCTCCTTATGACCCCCATTGCACAAACAGGCCATGCAGCAAGGGTCACACAAAGATCCCTTGTGATCGCTCTCAAAAGAGAGTCTCTCACTCGAGGGCTGTCACTGCTACCACCCTCAAGATCCTCTTCTCTCCCAAGAGTAAGAGATCTTGAGAAAACTCCCAAAACACATCAATTCTTAAAACAAAATACCAAAAGAATTTCAAACATAAACCTTCAAGAATACAGATTTCTTATTCAAACCACTTCCAGACATAAACAAGAAGAAGACATTAAAAGTAAAAATTGAAACCAACCTTAATCTGCCCAAAGGTTATTATGATATCTGATGAAGAGCTGCCCAATCCACAAATCTTTTTCCTTCTACCCTTATTCAATTTCTCTATTCCATAACATTATTTTTCTTCTAGATTTTCTTCTGTCTCCAAAAATTGAGAGTGGGTGATTACCCTGCTATTCCCAAAAATCTTCCTTAAGAAGCTCACTCTCTGAGTTCTCACAGGATTCTGAAAAAAAAAAACCAAAAAGAAGAAAGAAAGCAAAAATGCAAAAAAGATTCCCATTCCAAAAGGAAAAATCTTGATTTGATTTAACTTCAATTTTCAATTTTCGCTCAACTGAGAAAAGCCAATTTTTAAAGCATTAAAAAGATCATTATAAAGTAGAAACTTGCCTAAGATTACCCCTAACCCCTAGGTATACCTTATGGGCTTTAGGAAACCCTATTAAACTACCCCTAGGTGTTCATTTAACCCATTTTAAACCCCTCTGAAGTTTATTTTCGGGTCAAACATAAGTTGACCACTCCAAATATTATATTCCCAAAATATTTATGACAACACATTAATTTATTTAAGAAAACTATAATTAAACACTTTCCCACCAAGAGACAAAATGAAATATTTAAATTTAAATCCACACGTGTCAAGTGACACTAATAAAATACTTTTACAAAAATAAAACATGAAATTGTCTCTTTAGGTTTTTACACATTAAAATTTAATTAACACTTAACACTCATGCAGCATATACTGTTACGAATAAAATACAACACAAACGGGGTGTTGTCTCTCCAAATAGACAAACCCTGGCTTTACGAACATACATAAGTCTAGGTTTGATTCTCCGTAATTTTCCATGCTCACATGGTAAATTTCCTACGCATCTCAATTTACACATTAGTACCTCCAAATATCCAAATATAATATAATTCAAAAATATAAAAATGCACATCATCACTTGCATACAATTTTCATCTGCACAGATCAAATACAACTTTTACCAAGCAATTTCTCATAAGCAATTTCCATCCCAATTCACATAAACTAAACATACATCATAGTTCTATATTCAGAGTAAAGTCCTGCAAATTCAATAACGACATCTATCATTGCAATATCATTCTATCTAATAATCATGTAGTGTTCTATCTCATAAAGCATGTAAGTGAATCATCAAATCATAGCAATGTTATTCAAGTCCTGAAATCATATAAGTTCTAAGTCTCAAAAAGCATCAAAATAAAGTATCCATAATAGTCTAAAATATAAAATCCACTGAATGTCAGACTGAGTCGAGGTGAGGCCTCACAAGAATATCCATCGCGAAAGGGGGACTAAGTGCAGCCAAAGCCCAAGGTGGGTCCGACGGTGCTAACATGGCGAGTGATTTGGCGAATAGGTGGATCTGCTAGCCAAAGCCTAAGGTGACACGTGGCGGAGCAGAGGGTATAAAACCAACATCAAGTGGCGGTCCCGACTATTTAGAGAATTTCGGGAGAGATAACAACCGAGCACGTTGGATGTTGATCCAATGGCTGTTGCAATACTGCAATGGGAAGGTGCATGTTTTATATCAATCATAGGTTAGTGACAAACAAGGCCCAAGGTAAAAAGGTGGGTCCGGCTCAAGGCGAGGTGGTGGACAAGTGGCACCCAAGTAAAATTCCGGGACTATCAACGACTGTCACTTTACCATGGTTGTGAAGTGCCCAAAATGTTATTCCTTGCGACTGAGCGACAGATTGCCAATAGTCCCAATGGCTAATTTTAATCTATCATGTGTTGGCGGTTAAAGTAGAGGGTTAAGTTGTGACTATTCTTTAAAGCTCGAGTAATAATGAAGTGATCCAATAGCTGTCGTGATACCACAATGGGAAAGTGCTCATTTTGTAACCTTTGCAGATCAGCGACTAAAAGAGAATTACTCAGAAGAAAGCCTTTCTGGTCCGTTGGTGCCAAAATTTAGATCTTCAAAAGGGTTACATTGTTTTGAATTGTAAATTTGCAGAGAGGTATTCAAGGAGATTTTGCAGAGAAAATAGGTGCGTGGTTGTGTGTTTTCTCAGGAGGAACCAACCGATGCTGCGACACGTGACAATACACCTACATCTTGAAGCTATTGGTTGTGTAACAAATTTTGGGTAATAGGAACCTGTCCTTTTGGCCATTTTCCAACTGAATAACTAGTCAATTATAGAAGCATGCGTTCCAGAAATAAAGTTATGCTTCTCCCTCAACTTCAATGGTAAAATGATGAAACTTTTGAGAAAATGACAGTTAGGGTAAGAATATTTATTCTAGGTAGTCTGAAGCTTGTTGCATCCTGATTTCTATAAAAGGATACCAAGACTATCTAAAAGGGGACACAAATTTTGTAGCTTAACTCTGGCAAAATTAATACAGGCCATTTTCTTAGCAATTTTTGAGCTAGATAGGATGTACTTGTAATCTTTTGATGGAGAAATAAAATATACAGTCCAAAGAATTTGAACTCAGACTTGTATTGTCTCTATGTCATTGTACTGGTGTTCATTTCATTTAAGTAATAAAAGATTGTTTATCTGAATTTCTTGTTAGGCATTTAATGAAGTTGTTTTAAGTCTTTTTCTTGAGGAAATATAAACGTACTTTGAACAAAATCATTGATATCAGTATTTTGGTGTGGATCTAATAATGAGCTCTGGTGTAGAATAGGACTCTGTATATGTTAGGCATATACAGAGTTGATAGATCACTAACTTGTGACTTGTGTACGAGTTTCTTTTGTCAGGTTGCAGTCTGTTACAGATGACTCTATTGCCCGGATAAGGCACTGGTTTATCTGTTGGTTTTTTGATATATTTTGTGGTCCTTTTCAAAAAGTCAAATCAACTTTCCATTTTATGTTTAGTTGTACCAGTCAGTAAGGAAAGTTTACATGAATGTACATTGGTTTTCTGTAAACCTTTTACTATTTTTGTAAGAAAATAGTCATAAAAGGGTTCACCTGCCCAAGCTTTTATAAGCTTAAAGTGTAGGAGGTTTCCTAAATTGAAACCTTGTCTTGTTGTCTTTATTTCAAACTTTTTGTTGTCCTCTTCCATTGCAGCACAGAGGCAGTAACATTCACTTTTAAAAAAGAGAGGGAACAAAGGTTTTCAAAACAGAGAACAACAGGTCTTTTTTCATACCTATTAGGACACATGCCTACCCGTAGGATTTAAAAACTAGGATTTAGCCACTAGGTGCTGTAATTGACATGCACACTCCCCCTCAATGGCATAACCTAAGGCCAAGAATTATTTGAATTTGGAGCATATAATGCCTAAAGGTCTTATGCCTATTAGGTCTTACATCTAGGATTTAGCAACTAGGTGGTGTCATGTACAGTTCCCCTTAATGGCATCACCTAAAACCAATCACTGCATAAAGGATTTCAAAGTGATTGCTAAAATTCCAATATATAGCATGTTCCCATGATCTTCAAGGTGTCTTTATTATAAAATGATTTCACTTGAGTGAGGTGTCTATGATCTTCAAGGTGCCTTTATTATAGAATGCTTTCACTTGAGTGAGGTGCCCATGATCTTAAAGGTTCATTTTGATATTTAGAAATGATATTTTCTAGGAGTAAAGTTGTGTGTGTGAAAAGTGGACCTGTATCTATAAGCACAACACTTCAATTAAGTCATTACATGCATGGTTAGACAGATATAAACATGAATAATAAAACCATAGCAAATCGACCCATTGCCTTGTAAAAGATGCGAGTATAAGATTGCTCTCAGATTATTTAGCAATACCAGTGACTAGACAACATCAAGACAAAGGATTTAATCTATATGAGCATGATATTAAGCTAGATGGATGCAAGATTAATCTAACAAGATTTTTGCAATATTAAGCTAAATGATGTTAATCAATGTGAAATAATTAATATGCAATATGTCAATGACATAATAACAATATATTCTCCAGCCTCTTTTTGAATGAGAGATGAGTCTGAATTTATAGAAAATTCAGAAAGAAACCAACGGTTGAGATCAAATGATGATGAGCGGTCAAGATTTTCCAAGAGGAAGCACAATCTAGGTGAATTGATGTGATTGGATGCTTTTCTCAGTTTTAAAGGAAATTGAACTAAAATTAAGATTAAATCAAGAAAAAACTGATTTATTATCTATTTCATTCAATTTTAATATTTAATTGTTTTAATTGCTTTCTTTGAGATTATCTATCAATTTTTAATTTGTTTTTTCAAGATTGTTTCCAATTGATTTCTTTTCTCAATTAATTCCTTTCTTGGTCAATTAATTCCTTTTTTGATTTATTTCCATTTTTGAAGATTTGTGCTCAATTGATTTATTTAATTGAATTAATTCCTCTTTCTTGATTTGTTTCCTTTTTTGGAGATTTATGGCAATTTGATTTATTTAATTAAATATGCTAGGATATTTAATTAAAATAAATAAGATAGTTGTTTAAAATGATTTACTTGGAATGATTTAATTAATTAAATAAATATTTAATTAATCTTGGGTGATTGATTTTGCCATGTGACTTTTGATGATTAAAGAATTAATTGTGTGCTCAAGATTTATTTAATTGCCTTTGGTTAGGACCTTGGTGACGTTGTCGAGATTAGCGGCTCATGGTTTAGATGACCATTTTTAGGGTATTACAAAAGCAAATTCAAGTAAGATGGTACTTTTACATGTATCCAAATTGAACTCTTCCATAAATCTTCAAGGCCATATTGATTCTTCAAGAGCTACTTTCATAGTTTGCTCATTTTATTCAAAGACACATAGAAGATAGTCATCTTCTCAAAGTATTGCGCCATCCATGTAATAACACTTGCACCATATGTTTTAAAGGCATAACCTCACCATAGAAGAAACAATGTAGTTAGTATCATAGTAATCACTTAAACTTGATTTTTGGTGCAAAGAAAGATCATATAATATTCCTCATAAATATTAAATATAGTCCAATGATTGGTAGCAAGGAGATCGACATATATTTTCATGAGAATAGGAATGAATAATTAGTTGTCTTTTTTAAAATACAAAATAGACATGCTACTACATATAGTAATGATCCATCAAAAAATAGGCAATGAGTGAGCTATCCTTTCTAGGTTTTCTCCCCAGACAGTTTATAAGGGTGATAGCTACCCATTATAAATAGTATGATTGAAAAAATAAATCAAAAACAATAGATATCTTTGATCTCCAAAAAAAATTCTAATGATAAATTTTGAATTTACTTATGAAACTTTAATAGCCTTTATATTTCATAGATAAATATTTTATGCTCTATCTATGGATAAATAGATGATCATTATGATAGTTTGATAGCAAAGCATTTGTTCATTAAATATACTACAAGTAGGGATATTATCAATATAATCCTCTAAAATATTATTTGGAGATAAATTATAACGTTCCTTCCCTTTGTCACCTTTAGTGCACTTATGTGTATTTTGTAATGCAACTTAGAGCACTATTATACCAATCAATTTGGGAGGACAACTTGAAAATAGTAATTGGGACTAGATGGACCAAACATATTATAACATTATATGGAAGGATCAACACCATCCTTAGTTATGAGGTGCTTTCTTCTTTGTTACATCTCATCAACAAGTTATTTACAAGAAGATAGCATAAAAAAGGGGGGGAAAAAGGGGGATATGGCTATATCCACCCATACTAAATGACTACAAAAATAATATTATAAAGCACCTTTATAAAGAAAATATGAAATATCAACACTTATAATGGGTGATCTAAGGAAGTACAAGTCTACACCATCTCTCATAACATTGTGGAAGCAACCCTCTTAAGGATATTCCTTTTAGATACATGTATGTTCAATAATGTGTTTGACAAAAATAAATCTTACATTAATCATGGACAATGAGATTTTCTTACATTGACCATTTTTAATGATAAGATTATTTGCATGTATGGCAGTGTGCAAGTTTGTGTGTAATGTTTCTATAGGGGAAGATTGCTTAAGATATACACATGGATCTATGAAATTAATGACACTCTCGCACCAACAGTAGAGAGGCCGTGATTGACTTCTTTGAAAATCAACATGACACAACCCTTGATATTATTAAAATTGATGCTAAATGGATGAATGTGCCCATGAAATGGTATAGTTTCCAAAATATCTTATAGTAATGTGTGGAAGAAGAACCTCACATATTAAGTACTCCAATAAGATGATTTAGGTTTCATTTTGACCTAGCATCATTGTTTAAAAAAAATTAAAAAATGAAGATATATATTTTAAAAGGAGAGTTGCAAATATTTTGTGAAATAACTCTAGTATACAATGAGATGAAATTAGTGCAACTATATAATAGAATTATAGAAGATTTTGAATCACTTTGTAATGATTAGATGAAACAATGAATATGGCTATTATAATGCATTTTTCTTAATCAATCATAAAAGGAGCCAATTCACAGTACAAGTTATTTGAGAATCTACACATAGTTAAGTAAATAATGCATAGTCTAGTGAGTAGTAAAAAATACATACTAATATTGATTTTAAACAAGAAAAATGATCAAAGAAGTTTATATATATATGATTATTTATTTTTAAGATTATTTAATTATTTTCCATATGCAAATGGAGGGTCCCAAAGGAATAATGCTTCTCACCCAGCATTTGAACTGGACAGCTAGGCTTCATAGCAAATCCGTGGCATAATAATGCAAGGGTGGCACCTACGTGTCACATGATGAAGGCGTAATGCATGACACAAGGTCAACGTGGCAAGTATGGGACATACTCATAAAGAGATGAGTAAGTACAGTATAGGTTGACACGGTCTCATGTTGACATGGCAATTCAGAATGCTTTTGTCTCACTGTTCGATTCACCTAAATTGTGCACACTCAGTGAACCCATTGATTTGTTCAATGGAATATATCTGAAACAACTAAATGCAATTCTTTCACAATATACATATCTATATAAACAACATCATATGAAGCAACCTCTACTCATATAGGTTCCTTAATACTCAATTCCAATGTATCGAATATATGTATAATTCCGCTAATTCATTCTTAAAATGCCCTTAGTTTAAATATTATGTCCACACAATCAATGCGATCAATGTCACGAACTTCAGTAGTTCACAAGGCACCGTGTACATTAAAAAAATCATGATCACACAAGAGAGGACGACATAAGCGAAAGTCTCATTGATGATGAATAGGGAAGATGGTCAATAAAAAAATGGTAAAACACATTGTTCTGGTCTTTTGCAATTGGCTTTGGTGGTAGACGGTCGCTAACCTTTCCCTTTTTTGTTGTCACGATCTTGAAGCTTCCTTTTCACCTCTTATAAATTTGGATTAATGGACATAAAATAGTGTTTGAGCCCTTACACTGGATGAAATGTGTATCATTAACCTTATTACTTGAGTTTCTTTTAAACTTAGTTTCTATAGTCATAACTTGATCTGGCACATTTTTGTATTCTGGTTGATTGGGCATTTGTGTTTAGGCAGTGAATCAATACCATATTACATTTTGAGTTCCTGAGTTTGCACTTTGCAATCATTCATATATTACAGGCAATGACAATCAATTACTAATCTTTTGTAGTTTGGATGTGCGGAAGGAGAATGAGATGCTTGATAAGGAGGAGAAAGGCAATGAAATATTGATCTATATTTGTTTGCCTACATTTGTGATACGAGTCATTTTGTTTTCAAAAGTCATATGCTTTGACAAAGAGTCATGTTCCTTTGTGCAACATAGGCAGGTAAGTATGCAAAAAGAGATAAATGAATGTGACTTCCTTTATTTCAAGGTTGCCCATCGAGATAGGAAGAAACATAATAATGACAAAGTATATATATGTAGATGTTCTAGTTCGCATTTATTCTCTGGTTTAAATTAAGGAGAACATATGAATGAATTATTTTTAAGCTAGTAAAATATAAGGATGGATCATGTAAATATAACTAATATGAAAAAGGATTTAAGAATAGGTCATATAAAAAATTATAAAGCATTTCAAATGTTAATTTCTTATAGTATAAATTGATATCTTTGTTTAAAGTTTTGATAATATAATTCAATTATAATTTAAATGGATTATGAAATGTAATACTAAAATAAAAATAATCGATCACTTAACCATCAAATAGTTAGCAATGACAACTATATGCTATATTAGTTAGGGAGAAAAAATGGTATGAAAAATCTCTAAGATATTATCTTAAAAAAAAAAATGCTTGGAATTTCCTAACTTGACTTTTAATGAATTAATTATAAAAAAGAGTAGAAAATGCACACCAAATTATTGTGCAAAGGACCTTGCACATGTTGCAAAAGATCCCATCAAGTTCTACATAACTTCTTGTATAACCTATAAAAATGATTAGTATAACCTAATAGGCTCTGATACCATGTTAGAAATTAGGATATTAGGATACTAATCATTATAAACAAGATAAAAAATAAATGAAATAATAATCATACATGCATAAATATAGATTTTACACAAGATATACATGAGGAAAACCCTTTCGGGTAAAAAACCCCATAAAGCATCATTTTATCAAAACACTTACAAATATAGTCTATCATAAAATAGACTTGAACCTGGGGATACTCCTCCAATACTTCCACATGGCCAATAATACCTCTTGTGCATAGTGATACAACTCACCATAAAGCTCCAAATTCACACACCTCTCAAATAAGAGAGAACCTCCTTAAATATAGGAGGAAGGGTGGTTTCACTAGTCACACCTTTTCAATAACCCCCACTCATAAATAATCAACAATCTAATAGTTATTAGATTATAATAATTTCAAATGGGATATGCTTATAAAGCATATAATATATAAGGTTTTATAACCTTAAATTGGAAAATTATATATAAGTGTTATAAGGATGTGATCCTAATAACATTATGTTCTAACAATCATCCTCTCTCTGAGTTTTAGGTAATCCAAGTATCAAATCCATGCTTATATCCTTGCAAGGTCTCTCAGGTATTGTCAAAGGCTTATACAATCCCACATTCTGACTACTACCTTTTGCAACTTGACAAACTCTACAAATTTGCACATATTTCCTAACATCCTTATGAATCTGGGACCAAAAGTAATGCTCACCAATGCTATTGTTTTATCAACACCAAAGTGTCCGACTAATCCTTCACTATGTTTCTCCTTTATCAGATTATCCCTCACAGAACTCTTAGGTATGCACAACTGAACTCCTCTGAATAACATCCCATCCTGAATGAAGTAATCCAACCACTTGCTTCTATCTACCATAACCGGTTCTTTACATGCTCTCCAAGGTTCAACAAAATCTGGCTCATCATCATACAAGGTCTTCAACTCCTCAAATCCTAATACTGTCACTCTCATCTCTATCAACAAATTCCTCCTTTTAATCAATGCATCAACAACTTTGTTAGATTTCCCACTTCTATGATTCAACACAAAGGTGTAACTTTGCAAAAATTCTAGCCATCTCATATGTATCTGATTCAACTTACTCTGACTGTTCAAATACTGTAAGGCTTGATGATCTGTATACAACACAAACTCCTTAGGCAACAAGTAATGTCTCCACTTCTTCAAGGCTTGAACCATGGTGTAAAATTCCTGATCATACACTGAATATCTTCTCTAGGCATCATTCAATTTATCATTGAAATAAGCTACTGCTCTCCCTTCCTGACTCAAGAATGCTCCCATTACTGTTCCACTTGCATCACAATCCACTTGAAATACTTTGTTGAAATCCGGTAAAGCTAACACAGGTTTCTCAGTCACTTTCTGTTTCAGCAATTCAAAACTTTTGTTTTCTTTGGTGGTCCACTTGAATTCATTCCTATCTCCCCTCATTGTATCAGTCGTAGGGTTGCAAACTGAACTGAAATTTTTGATAAACTTCCGATAGAAACTAGCCAATCCATGAAATGATCTTACCTCTCCAATGCTTTCCGGTGTAGGCCATTCAACAATTGCCTTTACTTTCTTAGGGTCCATCTTCAAACCATCCTCAGATATCCCAAATCCCAAATAGACTAACACTTCCTTCATGAAAGTACATTTCTTAAGATTTATCAACAACTTTTCTTCTCTCAACCTTTGCAAAACTTGTCTTAAATGCAACAAATGCTCCTCTTTTGTCTCACTGAAAATCAGAATGTCATCCAAATATACAATAACAAACTTACCCAATAATTTCTTCAATACCTCATTCATCAGCTTCATGAAAGTACTCAGTGCATTAGTTAACTCAAAGGGCATCACCAACCATTCATACAATCCTTCATTTGTCTTGAATGTTGTCTTCCACTCATCTCCTTCTCTAATCCTGATCTAATGATATCCACTCCTCAAGTCTATCTTTGTAAAGTATTTGGCTCCACTCAAACAATCCATTATGTCATCCATCCTAGGCAAAGGAAACTGGTATTTCACTATGATCTTATTTATTGCTCTGGAATTGATACACATCCTCCATTCTACATTCTTCTTAGGTGCTAATACTGTTGGTACTGCACAGGGACTCAGACTTTCTCTGATCAAACCTTTCTTCAATAGCTCATGCACTTGTCTATTGAACTTTTCATTCTTTGCCAGTGTCATCCGGTGTGCAGTTTTGTTAGGTAAACTAGCTCTGGGAATCAGGTCCATGCAATGACTGATACTTCTCACAGGTGGTAATCCATCAGACACATTATCTCATATGATGTCTTCATAATCTGAAGGTCCAGATTCTTAGTCTTTTTAGGAACTAAGGCAAAACACACATTCTCATGTCTCATTCCATCCAGGAATTTCCTTCCATCCACCAAATAGATTCTAGCATTCGTACAAACTTCACTTTTCAAAGGCTCCTCCAAGGGCAACAAGGTTTGCTTCATCCCATTGGCCACAATAGTGTATATTCTTTCTCCCATCATGTATTGCCTATCTGTCAAACTGCCAAGGTCTACCCAACAAAATGTGACAAATATCCATAAGCATAATATCACACAAGACTTCATCACGATAATTCACAATTTTTAATTTCACTAAACATTGCTCACTTACCAACAACTTATTTTCATCCTGAATCCTTTCTATCTGATAAGGGTTAGGGTGTTTCAATCTTTCCAAATTCAACTTATTCACCATCTCTTCTGAAACAAGGTTATCTGAACTACCACTATCAATAACAAATTTACAACACTTACCAGATGCCTTACATCTGGTCTTGAACAAATTCTTCCTTTGAAAGGGCTCCTCATCTTCTTTGGTATGACACAAAGCTCTCCTCATCATCAATAGTTCTCCATCTTCCGGATTGTTAGCTGATCCAGTGGGACTTTCTTCCACCACTGCTGTTCTCTCGGTATTCTCTATCTTCTTACATTCAAAAGAACGATGTCCTTCTCCTCCACACTTATAGAAAGTTACTCTAAACATTCTCTTGTCTTGTCTTTAGTCATCTTTTCCAAAATTCTCATTCCGATAGCCATCCGGTTCTCTCCTCTGGTAGAAATTTATATCATCCTTCTGGTATGAATTACCTTATTTGCTTACTTCCTTGTCCTTGTTTTGATCCATATAGATTCCTCTTCCTCTGGTATATCATCTTCCTCCTTGAAATCTTACTTCAAAAAACCTTCTACCTCTACCTCTTTGTCTCTGCTCATGTCTTTTGTTCAACTTCTCTTCTGCTTTCAAGGCATACTAATAAGCTTCTTCAACACTCTGCAATTTGATCAAATTGAGTTCATCTTGTATAGACATCCGCAATCCATTCAAATATCTTACAACGTGTTCAACCTCATCATCAACATGTCTGGATTTGATATTCAACTTATAGAATGCTTCAGTGTACTCCTTCACACTAGATTCCTTCTGTTTCAAATTCTGCAACTTCCAGAACAGATTCACTTGGTAGTCTGCTGGCATAAATTTTGATTTAAACTTAGCAACCATCCGATCGCATGTCTTGATCTTCTCTTTACATCTTCTCTATCTATCAACCTGCAAATGCTCCCACCAAAGAGATGCATGTCCTTTCAATCGGGTACATGCATATTTCACCTTCCTTTCTTCTGTGGTGTTCTCAAAATCAAAATATTTCTCCATCTCCAAGATCCAATCCATCAATTCATTTGAATCCAACTTTCCATCATATTTCAGTGGGGTAAAATGAGGTTTAGTATTCACCCTGCTAAAAACTCTCAAAAACCTCTCTTCATCCGGATCAATCACTAGTGGGTTTACTTGTTCTTCTATGACTTCTTCTCCTTCATCTTCACTCACATATTCAATATGTTGGCCTCTTCTCTGGGATGTCTCAATGGCTTCCAACCGGGCTTCAATTCCTCTCAACAATTCCATCACAATAGGGTCTGCATTCCCACTTGCTCCACCATTCCTATTTCCGCTTCGTGCCATCTTCCTGCTAGTCCTCTACAACTGCAGGTCAGATCCACAGACCGCCACCCTACAACAAAATTCTCAGGACAACGCAATCTCTAGAATGAAATCTCCCTCTGATACCACTTAGTGCAGTCACTGTGTTGGAGGGACCAGTCAGCAAGAGTAAACACAATGAAACACAAGGATATGATGGAGGCAATGCAGAACATAATGAATTATATCATGAAAACTGATTACAATCAACCGATAACAACCAGGTTACATAAACTGACTCATTGGCTTGCTAAAACATGCTCAATTACAGAACATGTCACAATCAGGACCTCAAATCTTAAGATCTAGCTTCTATGTTCTATATTCTCTCCGATCTATATTCTAATGCTTAATTGCAATAATTTATACGATCCAAGGGATCCGGTCGGCCCAAAAGGGATCAAATGCTGAAGAGCAAAACTTAACATGTGAAAACAACAAGGTCGGCCTCCACCAAAGAAATTCTTCAAAAAATCCAGAGGATGAAGTGTAGATCAAAGAGAAGGTCGGCCACACGCCAAGGAACATTAGAGTCAATGCTTAGGGATTCACAAGCTACGAAAGAGATCCGATAGATCACCAATGCAAATAGGTCCAGGCAATCGATACCAGAAATCTGTCTCGAAAACCGGTAGTGATAACTTGTTGGAAAATGATCCAAATTCTCCGTGGTTTAGGAATAAGATAGATGATCAAGTCCTCAAGAAAAAATCCAACTCCTCAAGATCCAGTGAGCCAATGTCAGAAAAGGTAGAATGAAATGCTGAAACTGCAAAACAAAAAGCAAAACATAAAGGAAATATTTTTGGTTGATGCAAGATTGCCAAGAATCGGGGATGCTCTTGCATCAAGATTAGGAGGATTGAGATTATTTGAAGAAATTTCTTCGTGATGTAATGTCTCTATTGTGATGGTGGATGGAGAAGTGGTATGAGAAGAACTAGAAGAACTCTCCTCAAAATGAACACTCCTCTCAATGAACAACTCATGAGTGGTTGGATGGAGAAGTCTGTACCCTTTGACATTATTTGGATACCCAACAAATATGTAAGGGTTTCTTTGTGAATCCATAGCCTTACATTTCTTTGATGGAATATGGGACAATGCAAGAGAAACAAATACTTTGAAGTACTTAATTGTGGGTTTTCAACTAGTCCAAGCTTGAAAAGGAGTTACCTCCTTCACAACTTTGTGAGTAACTCAATTCTAGATGTAAAATGCACAATTGATGATCTTTGCCCATTATTGAGGTGCCAAAGACTTAGAGTGAATCGTACAATTGGCCATCTCCTTCAAGGACCTATTCTTGCATTCTGCGACACCATTATGTTGAAGACTGTATGGAATTGTGTGCTACATGTTAATACCTTCCAAAGCACAAAACTGTTCAAATTGATTATTAACATATTCAACCCCATTATCTGTATGCAAAATCTTGATGAACCTCCTAGATTGTTTCACTAAAAATGCTTTGAAATCTAGAAAATTTTCAAGACCTTGGACTTTTGTTTGAGAAAGTAAAGCCATGTATATCTAAAAAGTCATCAATAAATGTCAAGACATATCTAGCCTTGTTGCAAGATGGTTGTGGAAATGTTACTACCAAGTCACTATGTACCAAGTCCAATTGCTGTGTATCTCCATGCTTTTTCTTTATCATACGTATCCTTAGGATGCTTACCAAGAATGCATCCTTGGCAAACTCCATCTAAAAATCAAATAGAAGGAAACCTTAAAACCATGTCCTCTTGACCGAGCTGTTGCAAGTAATGGTAGTTCAAGTGGCCAAACTGTTGATGCCACAAATAACTCACCTCATTTGCATGAGTAGGACCGTTGAAGGAGAGTCAAGAAAAAAATGAGAAAATTGATATAGTCTGGATTAATGATATACTTTTCCCACATCAATAGTAGATCCATTATGTATTTTACTGATTACCATTGTATCTAGTGTGAACTCAACTCACTTGCTAGAGCCTATGTGAGTGATCTGATAAACAAATAGGAGATTAGTTGATAAAGATGGAACACAAAGGACATCCTCAAATATTCCTTCATTCACATCAATAGACCTCCTCTCCCATGTACTTTCATAGGAGTGTCATCACCCATTAACATGTTAGGCACATAGCATGGCTCTAAAGAGGTGAAATAATCATCTGAAGAATCCATGCGGTGGGAAGCACCTGATTCAATGATCCGAGAATTTTGTTGTGAAGAAAAAACTACTAGGGGATTATCCTTTCCTTTCCCCTTAATTTTGTCTATATCCTTAGAAGAGCCTTCTAATGAACTCAATTTGTCTAAATCAGGCACCTTGATATTTTTCTTTTCTAGATGCGAAAGGTGATCAATTTTTTTCTTTAAACACTTATGCTCATCATGGCTAGGCCTACAATAAGTGTTACTATTTACTAAGTTGTCATTAGTTTTATGTCCAAAGTCATCCTATATACTCTAGTCGGTTAATACTACCGAAATAATCAGTCGGTAAGCACTAAAGCAGTCGGTTGTAGAAGAAAGAAGTCACAGAGTTTAGTATACACCAAGCTGTCTATCGAGTAAAGCTCTATGTCTACCGAGTAACAAAGATGGTATACTGAGTTAATATGAACTGAGCGAAATGTGTTACTAGATTCATTGAACCTGGACACATATGTGGAAACATTTTACAAGATCGAGGAACAGGGAACCATTATCACATAGAAAATTGCACCTTAAGATTTTGTATGATTTTGAGGACATCTATCCAATGAAATAATTTTTATGGTTATTCATTCGATGAATCATGTTTGTAAGATCGAAGCATGAATAGATCACCATCATAAGAGATCTATTTATACAACATGAAATGAGGATAAAAAAGTATGAAGCAAGACATGTGTGATAGATAAGCTAAAAGGCAAAATCATGAGAAAGCACAATGTGTTGTGACTGTTACGACTGACAGAGATATTCAAAGGTCACCAAGAAAGTATTCAAAGAACAGTTTATGGGACAGAGTAAACAGAAGGGTTTATCGAGTTGATTTATCAATTACCAAGGTATGCTATGAGCAAGGTAATTTCATATTGAGCACATAGAATCTGCTATAACATTTCAGATGTGAAGTTGTAGATATTTTGTAAAGATTTTGATTGTATTATTTTGAGTTGTAAGAGAAACCTTTAACAGGGTAAAAGACTCTAACAAAGTCTATAAATTGTAAAGCCTTTAACCAGGTACAACATTTAGTATAAGTGTTGTAAAATCCTTTAGCAAGGTAGATCTAAAGATCTTGATACTCCTAATAGGGTAAGCTATCAGAAATAGCTAAACATGTAGCTCTAACCAAGCAACCTTTATTATTGCAGTAGTGAAGTTGTGGGTGCCATCCCCACCATAGTTTTTCTCTCTAACAAAGAGTTTCTGCGTAACCAAAATATATGTGTTATGGAGTGAAACATGTATGAATGTTATTTATATGTTTTAGCTTTATATTATGTTTCAACAGTATTCGGTTTATGTTTTTCAGTAAAGTTATTATTGAAGAAAAGTTTTGAAGTATTGATTCACCCCTCCCCTCTCAGTACATTAGCTTTCCATATTGGACCTAACAATTGGTATTAGAGCTTCAATCTTGGAAAAGGGTTTAACTGCCTAAAGAGAAAGATATTATCAATGGAAGGCTACAAACAATCTCAGAGAATTGTGAATCTTCAAAATGAATTGGATCATGCTAATCAAGTGATTGCCGACATGTAGAAACAAATGCAAAGATCACTAAGAGTTAGAAGAAGATTGTCTGATGATTTGCAGGACTCACAAGAGCTAGTGGAAAAAATTGAGACATCATCTAAGAATAGTATATCTGAAGAGACTGAAGAAATGATTGGAGTATTGAAAGAAAAGAACAAAGCACTGACTGATTAGCTAAAAGCAATGAAAAGAGAACATGAGCATTTCAGCACACAGATGACTGAAAATCTTGATGCATTGAGGACAGTCGAGGATAACATAAGAGATACAAAAAGAGAAAAACAACAACTTGAAGCATTAGTGTCTGAAAAGAATGATGAAATCACAAGATGTCTGGAATTCGACAAAATCTGTCTGATCAATTGGGTTATGCACATCATGAAGCAAATCTGAAAGAAAATGAGAATCAAGCATTGAAACTTGAAATATCAAGATTGACCGATGAACTTGAAACAAAGAGGAAATCCAAAGAAACACTGAAGAAAAGTTATGAAGCATCAAAGATGTTGGATGAGCAACTGAATATAAAACAACCCAACAAAGTTGCAGGACTCGGTTACAAAGGAAAAGAATCTACCGATAAAGGAATCCACATCATTGAGAGAGGAGAATCATCAAAACAAGATGGAAACAAGAAGAACATCAAAGGAAAGAAGCCTATTTGCAACTACTGTGGAAAATAAGGACATACTGCCAACATGTGCCAAATCAGAAAAGGTAAGCAACCGAATGTCACTAGGTCTAATGGTTATTGTTATAATTGCAATAAGTATGGTCACACATCTAATCAATGTAGGACTAAGTTGGTTAAGAATTATCAAAAGGCAAAATTCAAGGGGTTTTGCAAAAACTGCAATAGATATGGTCACAGTATCGAGAAGTGTTGGTTTAAGCAGAAAAACTATATGTGGTCTTCACACCAAGCAAATGCTAGAAGTTACTGAACTCACACAAATGTCAACTGACAATATACTGCAGTACCATGGGATTACAATACAAGGATATAGTGTGAATGCTGTGGAAGATATGGACATATAAGTGGCAACTGCTTTATAAGGTTTGGAATGAACAACCGAAGATCATGGAGAAATCCTGGTATGGTATGTTTTCATTGTCACAAAGTTGGACACTTGGCCAGAGATTGCAGAGATCAACCCAGAGGAGATACTGAGGAAATAAGAAGCAAATTACAGATGATTTGGAAAAAGAAGGAAAATGTGTCAACTAATGAAGAAAGCACCTTACCTACCGAGTTAGATGCATCTATTTCAAATTAACCGGTAAAGGTATGAAGGGACTGCATTCTCTCAAGGTTATATCTTAACAGTTCCTATTTTATCATGTACTTAATTCCAAAATCTGCATAGCTAAGATGCAATAGAAAGTTTGAAATTTTATCTAGTCTTTTGGAGTACCAGAGAAGTTGGTAAATGCAGGAAGCCTGTCTAGTTGGTAAAAGCATAAAAAGGAAGGTAATCGGTTTAAAGGAACCGAGTGCATTTAATTCTTTCTTACCTAATTGCACAAAGTCCGATAAGCTAAAATGTGTACTTAAAGTCCTTTGCGCAGTCATTTTACACTTACCAAGTTTTTAGAAAGACGAGCTAAGCGATTCAAAGGCGATCAAACTCCTCCCGAGCAAATTTCAAGGTATTTATTCATCAATCTCAACACATTTTTCAAGCAAGTCAACCGATCATATTAGTTGAGAATACCTGCTTTATATTTACTAAGTGGAAAGCATTTGCTGGTTAAGTTTCAAACCCTAAGCTTTTCTCGTTAGTAATTATCCAAAGTTTGAAATGGATCCAAAGATTCAGAAACCTGTTGTTGTTGAAACCATTGAGAAGCCCTCACTGAAATATTCCTTACCTCCCAAAGTAGCATCCGAACCCGACGATAAAACAACATTTTCTCTCATTCCGGATAGGGTTCTATTGGTTGAGGATGTCAGATTTTACACTAAGTGCCGTGTTGAGGAACTAGGTCATATTAAGATCAAGGACACGTATGATGAATTATGCACCGATGGAAATATGGATAGCAAATATGAGCATATCAAAGTCAAGGGATTGACTGAAGCCCTAATCTATCCACAAGTCCTCAAACCCCAATGGGTTAAATTTGTTTTGAGTAGAGTTCATGATGATTTTATGTGGTTAGAGGAGCAACCATTCAAAATCACCAAGGAAATCATCCACTTAATCACCAAATACCCTATATTTGACTATGCCCGAGCTCAGAAAATGATTTCACAGAAGGAATTGATCACTTTAACCGGAGTTGAATCTGATTGCAGAGGTCTGAAATTGAATTATGTTACAAATGCAAAGCTGAAGTTTGCAATTAGAGTCATAGGTTATTGTTTCTTTCAGTTGGCAAGGGAAAACAATGTACCATGTGCAGCTGTTGATTTAGCATACAAAATTGTGAAAAAGGGCATGAAGATTGACCTATGCGAAGTGTTGTTGAAAAATCTTTTTGAAAATCTCAACACCATAAGGAAGCCAAAGAAGAACAACTCGGAAAACACACTAAAGTTTGGGTCACTCTTAGTATGCATGTTTTTCTATTTTCAGAAATTCTTTCCATTAGTCGGTAACGTAGTTTGGGAGCTACACTGACCAATCACCCATCAAATAAATGACTTCATCAATTAGCTAGGTGATAACTTCAATGAGATAATGGATGATTACTTTAGCAAATTTCAGGAAAAGATGCATAACAGGCACAAAATACCACCCCAGTTAGTGGAGAAATACAAGGATAATATATGTTTTGAAGTGGACACCGACTACTATTATGTCAATGCAGTAGAACCAAGAACTCAATCCTTAGCACCTATGGGTTATGAGATTGATTCTGACATTACGTAGCAGCAGATAGATGCCCTTCTTGCACTTCCAAGGCATGCTATCAAGATCAGGTATGGTACCTATGAAGAGATCAAAGAAAAAGTTAAGATGAGCATTGTAGTTCCTAAGGCTACAAGGAAAGCAACCAAAATGATCAAAGTATTAACAGAGAAATTTGGAGAAGGTTCTTCCTCCACTCCTATCAAGAGCGATCAATTCATCATTGAGGAGGAATCTAAAGCCCAAGAAGTAGCAATTACATTGAGCACCGAGTTGGCAAAAGGCAAAATTTTGAAAAGGAAGAAACAAGATACATCACATGTATCACCTACTCCTCCAGTGAAGCGCCCCAATACTAGATCATCTGCAGTGTCACCGAGTAAGAAGCAGAAAAATGTTGCAATGCCTAAGGTAATAAAAACTTATAAGAAGTCTACTCGGAGACTCATTTTGAATAAAGAGTTAAGTGACACCGAATCTGAAGACATAAGTAAATTTCAGATTGTTAAGAGCACAAAGAAAGATGTACATAGTGTTGATAATTTTTGTGAAAATCTGAAACAATATGGTGGATTTGGAGCATTCAGATATGTAAAATATGAATCCAGAATTTGATGCAGAAAAGAGGCAAATTGAAGAAGCTGTAATTTGCACACTTCTTAAATTTTGATTAGTCCCATTGGAAGTAACTAATTCTCTTCCAAAAGCATTGTACTTACACATTGATAGCAGGTGGAAATATGCTATGGACTCGGAAATGCAGATGAGAGAAAGAAGTCCGGTACATCTCTTTCTAGACATGTCGGTAGATGAGATAAGTAAACATCTGAAAAACTATCAAACAAACTTCCTAGTCAAGCAAAGAGCCTTGAGACTGATGAATGACCTTTATCTTGAAGTAGAGAAAGAGACAAAAGAAAAATGGCAAGAAATTTTTTTAATCAAGAGTGCTGATGAGCAAGGTGAACTTGAAATAGTTGATATCAATGAGAAAGATCCTATTGGTACTATACAACTTGATGAGGATATCATGGACATCGAGGTACAGGAACAAGAGATGATAGAAGGGAATGCCTATGCCAAACTAGTATCAAGTGAATCAGTTTTGGAAAAAGTCAAGTCCTATCCTCCGATAACTCAACATGTTTCAACCGAGACACCTTAGGACACTAAACAAGGCAAAGAGGGTCAACAATCTACCAAAGGAGAAGCTACTTCTCAGACCACTGGGGAACATACTTCTCAAGCCTGAACAAGCACTGAAACTGTTGCCATCGAGACCCCAAGCAAGGAATCATTGAAGGCTACATCTGAGGCTAAAGAAACTGACAAAAGTGTTGCCTCTACCGAGCAACCTACCAAGGGTGAACAAGCCTCCCAAGCCATTGTACTAGTTCAACCAATGAAAGCCTCATCATCTAAAGAGAAGAAAATGAATAAGCATAGTTTCAAGCTAGATCTATCAAAGCCGATTATGTTGCCAAATGTAGACATTTCAAAATTGAAAGGGCAAGCACTCATTGAATTCAGGGAACTATGTAAAGCCAAAGCAGAACAAGAGAGACAAATGGCTATATAGAAGAAAAATAGAGTACTTTAGAAGGTTAAAGCATTATTAATAGAAATGCTACCTGAAACTACCATGACAAAAGATGCAGCCATCCATATTCAACTGGATGAACTCCTCACTAAAATAGAAGCATCTGGAGTAGACACATCTGAATACCTGAGCAAATTGAAGGACAAAGAGCTCACTACCAAAATGATTGAAGAGGTACAGAAAGCCACTGCTATTGGTAAAGTTAAGCTAGCCGGACTCATTGCTGAGTTGTCCCCTCAGCTTAAACAAATTCTTTATTTATTTCAAAAGCTCTATACATTTTCTTTATTCATTAAAGATATCAAGAATAAAACCAAAGTTATTGAAAAAGAGATCACCGATCTCTCAAATAAATTGACCACCGAGCCCAATTCTATTCAGAATTTATATACCAAGTTACAATCTCTCATGGCTCAACTGTTGGAACTTCAGAATGAAGAGCACAAAATAAGAATGGATGTCATGACTCTTCAAACCTTATTCATTCCACACTTGTCCTCCGTTCAAGAGTAGATTAACCGAGCTACCTATTTATCCACTCAACAAGAGGGAAGCACTTTAGATGGTCTAATTTCACTGTTAGTTGATATTACAACTTAGAATTCCCTAATGGATAGTGTCAAGAGTGCCCTTACCAATGCTCTCACCGATGCTCGAACTAAGTACAAATCTATTTTTGATCATTTACCTCCACCGAATGGTAACTAGTTTTGATGTTTGTCAAAAAGGGGGAGTATAGTATATACAAGAGGAAGTATGCCGAGCAGATCAAAGTATATGGATGTATAGGTAATTTTGATAGGGGGAGCAGTGAACACCGAGCAGTGAATACAGAACAGTAAAGTTGCATGCAAAATCGGAGTTATGTACAGTATATTGATAAGGGGAGTATATCTGAGTATACTATTTATTGACAATTGTATATACTGTCAGTTTAGTCAAATTTTGTAAGTATATAGATTTTTGAGTTATGACTTTGAAAAGAGTTTTGTCAAACATACCAAACTAATGTCAAAAGGGGAGATTGTTACTATTTACTAAGTTGTCATTAGTTTTATGTCCAAAGTCATCCTATATACTCTAGTCAGTGAATACTACCAAAATACTCAGTCGGTAAGCACTAAAGCAGTCGGTTGTAGAAGAAAGAAGTCACAAAGTTTAGTATACACCGAGTTGTCTACCGAGTAACACTCTATGTCTAGTGAGCAACAAAGACGGTATACCGAGTTAATATGAACCGAGTGAAACGTGTTACCAGATTCATTGAACCTGGACACATATGTGGAAACGTGTTACGAGATCGAGGAACATGGAACCATTATCACATAAGAAATTGCACCTTAAGATTTTGTATGATTTTGAGGACATCTATCCAATGAAATAATTTGTATGGTTATTCATTCGATGAATCATGTTTGTAAGATCGAAGCATGAACAAACCACTGTCATAAGAGATCTATTTATACAAATGAAATGAGGATCAAAAAGTATGAAGCAAGACATGTGTGATAGATAAGCTGAAAGGCAAAATCATGAGAAAGTACAATGTGTTGTGACTGTTACGACTGGCAGAGATATTCAGAGGTCACCGAGAAAGTATTCAAAGAACAGTTTATGGGACAGAGTAAATAGAAGGGTTTACTGAGTTGATTTATCAATTACCGAGGTATGCTATGAGCAAGGTAATTTCATATTGAGCACATAGAATCTGCTATAACATTTCAGATGTGAAGTTGCAGATATTTTGTAAAGATTTTGATTGTATTATTTTGAGTTGTAAAAGAAACCTTTAACAGGGTAAAAGACTCTAACAAAGTCTATAAATTGTAAATCCTTTAACCAGGTACAACATTTAGTATAAGTGTTGTAAAATCCTTTAGCAAGGTAGATCTAAAGATCTTGATACTCCTAACAGGGTAAGCTATCAGAAATAGCTAAACATGTAGCTCTATCCGAGCAACCTTTATTATTGCAGTAGTGAAGTTGTGGGTGCCATCCCCACCACAATTTTTCTCTCTAATAAAGAGTTTCTGCGTAACCAAAATATATGTATTATGGAGTGACACATGTATGAATGTTATTTATATGTTTTAGCTTTATATTATGTTTCAACAATATTCAGTTTATGTTTTTCAGTAAAGTTATTATTGAAGAAATTTTTTGAATTACTGATTCACCCCTCCCCTCTCAGTACATTAGCTTTCCATATTGGACCTAACAATAAGAGCAATTGATCTTCTCCTTCTTAGGTTCTTCACCTTTTGATGAAGATGTTTGATTATTTACTTTTGAAGTAGTAGATTTCTAATTCTTCTTCTCTGCTTGGTATTTTTGTTTCTTATCTTACTTGCTAGACCCCTTATGTTATTTTGTACCTTGATTTACAACTAAGACATGCAACTTAGAGTGTTTGATTGTACCCATTTGAACTAGTTTGTCTTATTCCCTATTGAGTTTTGTTGCAAAATCATCTAGATAAGGCATTTTGAATGTGGTACCCAGGGCACATTTTGTAGCTAGAATGTAGAAACAAACACTAAATAGTTAGGACCAAGCTTAGAAATAATACTCAAGATAAATTTCTTATCACCCTTCCTAACTCCGTAGAGTTCCAATTAAAATTTATAAATTTGAGTTTTTGTTAAGAAGTCTTGTACGATGTCAAAATTAGATGTACTCAACCCTATGAGTTAATTCTCCAACTTATGACCTCTTAACTTATCTTGCTTATCAAATATGTTTTCCAAAGTGGTCCACATTGCATTTGGTGTAGTGGTAGATTCAATATGAAAAAGAGGGTAAGGGGAGACTAACATTCACAGTTTTAAAGGCTTCATCACATTTGTTAAACTATTTAATCTTTTTTGCAGCATCTCGAGGTTCAGTTTCAGGTCCCATAGTGACACAATGATATCCATGTCTTTTTAGATATATTCTCATATTAAATTTCAATTCAAAATAATTATATAGTGTTCATATAGGAAGTGTAGATCCCCTATCCACTAGTTTCAAAAATACTACCCCACCAAATATTACAAGGTTGACACTTTATAATTAGTGCATTTACAAGGCCTTTTATCATATTACAATGCCTTTTAGGGAGCTCCAATGGCCAAAAATAGAAAGTTTTGATATAAATAACTATGATGCAAAATATGGAAAAAATAGCCTTATAGCTATGTAATTCTCTTCAATACCTTTCCAATGCTTGTTAATTTTTGAAAATTGGAGTTCCAAGGTGAAAGATATGGCTTGTTGAAGAGAAAAAATGAAATTGATTCAATCAACAATATTTAAGGAAAAATGACAATAAATTTTCAATCAAAACCATATGGATGGAAAGTACTTGTTTCTAGAGTTCTATCAAGTACTCATTTGCAAAAACCTGACACCTGAGGAATAAGTTGTACAAATTTGAAAAAAAGTTGTTGAATTTGTTGGCCAAAGTAGCTTACGCCTAATTCAAAATCAATTTATGCAAAATTCACCAATTTTTTAGTAACAAGACTAAAAACCCAAGAGTTTTTTGATGTTGGGAAACAAACTCAGAAATTATTTTTCATGCAAATGAGGGGAAGCTAAAATTATGAAGCCAAAATGAAATAGCTTTATTGAGAAAATTTGAATTTTTATTCACTCTGATTTTTACCGTCCTCCAAACTCAAATTTTGGTGAAATAAAAGTCAGTTTTGTCTATCTTAAGTCTTATGGACACTCAAGAAATGCTGAAAAAAGCCTCCAATATTATTATAATTTTGCAATCACCCAAATATCAAAATAACACATATATATGTCAACTAGATTAACTAGAAGCTTATTTTTTTTAAACTATTCTAATTTTGCAAGTCACACAAGAATGTTGGAGAAGAGCTTACTTGGTCTTTAAGGAAAATATTAGCTATCTAATTGACTCAAATCTCTCTTAAAAATTCAGAAAAACAGTGAGTTATACTAGACAACATGACTCTCATACCATATTAGATTTTGCAAGAAGTGAGAACCAATTCAGGATCCGATGTTGGTTGTAGATCACATGCAACTCGAAGAAATAGATGATAAAACATCAAAATAGATAAATGAAGAGAAATATTAAATGAGAGAAAATAGAGACAAAAAATAGAATTTTGAGAAGACTGTCATTGAGCTATCATTGAAATAGTGAAGATGAGAGTATAGTGCTTATCATATAGAATAATAATAGAATATACAACCAAGAGGTGCATTAACTGCCACTCCCCATAAAAATTTGGAGGTTTTACCTTCTTGGTAAATTCCAAAACACGTGGAATAACCTTCCAACATTAAAACAAAATATGAGTTAAAAAGGTGGCCCATAAAGCCGAAAGAGGGTGAGAAACCCAACTACCTCATAACCCACTTAGGAAATGATAAAATAGTGGTTATGTGAGGTGGCAAAACTAACCAAAAGAGGGTGTGTAACTCAACTACCCATGAGTAGGTGGGAGTTACACATGTAGTTGAAGTATTTAATTATGTGTCCTAATATTAACCACTCCTAATAACCTAAGCGGACTTAAATACTATGTGTGGGAAAATAAATAACCCCTAATGTAAAGGAAAATAAATACCTACATTAAATATCAATTTTCAAATGTGAAGAAAACACATAAAAAATATTGTATAAATAAAAAACAATATCAAAAATTTATTCCTTATTATTTTTTAATAGATTTGAAAAAAAGTTTGCTAAAAAACGATTTCATATGAGGAAGTTATGAGCATTTTAAGATTGGAAAAAATAAAGGGTTGAATTTTAATGCATGCACCTAATTTTTGAAGAAATATATGGATAAACTATTGAAAACCCATTTTAGAGCTCTGAGTCCTCTTTCCAACACATGTTGAATTTTGAAAATCTGACACTCGAGAAAAAAAATATGCCCATTTTTGTAAAACTACTTTTTTAGCAAGCGTAGACACCGATTCACAAGCGTAGATGCCAATTCATAGGAAAAGATGCCAATCCATATTCATAGACACCAAAAATCAAGGGTGGAGATGTCAAAAATCAAGGGCAGAGTTGTTGAAACTTAGTCAGAGGTGCCAAAACTTAGTCAGAGATGTTGAAAAGTGCAAATGTTGAAGAATGAAGATGTCAAAGCATAATCGTAGATGCAAAAACTCACCAAAACATGCTAATTGGATTAGTAATAAAGGGATGTTGGTCCCACTGTGTACCAATATGAAGATGATGAAAAATAAATGCTAAACAAGTGCTTAAAGATAAAAAACTAAATGGAAACACAAATATATACCTTCATTTCTTCTAGATGAGATAAAGTGAAGGCAATATTCTCCACTTGATTTTCTCTTTGATGTTGTTGATGAGAGGAATGTGGCTGCTCAAACCAACAACATGATGTTAGGATTATGATGGAATGGGAGAATAAAATAGTAGCATAAGTGCATAATAGAAGAAGAATGATAAAAATGAGAGAAGAGGCCTAAATTTATAGATTTTTCATGATGAAAATCAATGGCCAAGATTAAATGGTAAATGTATGTCTAGGATTAAATGGGAGATGGAATAGATTTAAGGCTTAGGCTTGTGACAAGTGTCACAAGGAGGATGGAGGTGTAAGAGCTAGGTGTGAATACACATTGGGAAGAGTGTGAAAGAGACATGTCCATGGCATGTGTAAGAGATATGGTGGCTTGGAAAGTGACATGTCTATGACATGTGTAAGAGGCAGGGAGGCTATGAAGTGATCTTTCATGCTCATACATGTGTGATCAAGAGAAGGGTAGGGACACTTGTCATATGATGACAAGTTTAGATATTGATCCATGTAGGTGGATTCAATGATTGAGATTTAATGGACAATGATTGAGGTGAGGTGGATTTAAATATTAGGACAAATGATAATGAGGGTTAATCAATTTAAATAAAGTAATTAAGTAGGTATTAATTAATTGATTTAGTAGGAGAATTTGTAGGATAAGGTTAGACGGAATTAAATAAATGTAATTTTTTAAAATTAAAGGTGAAGGTTAAACTTAATTAAATATATGTAAATTAATTCAATTAAGGGTGAGGGGTCAATATAAAGGATTAATTAAATAAATAACAAATATTTATTTAGTTGGCTAGAATGGGATAAGGTCAAGTGTGGTTAGGTATGGATGACTTTATATGTCTACACAACCATTCATTGTCTCACAACATAAGAATGTTTGCTTGGGACACTCTGTTTGGATTTCTAGTTTCCTTCAATTAACATGAAATCTCTTGATTTGAAAAGAGTGAAATAATATAATTTTATTTATGTTTAAGTACAACAAAAGTCTTACTATTCCTTCATTTTCTATGCAATAGTTTTGGATACATATTTACTCCTAAAGGATTGAAATATGGAACATGGTCATTTTTCTCCATCTCAAAGAGTTTGCTTAGTTCAGACGTTAGATTGAGATATCTTACAGATATGAACTACTACAAGGAATTTTAAAGACTTTCAAAACAACTCGAGAGAAATTATCTTTTGTCCAAAGTACCTGCTAAAATTGACAATACAATAGAAATATGGAACACCAATAATTGCTCCAAACAATTATCTTTAACCTTCTCTCTTTTCTTGACTATTTTACACACTAGTCTTCTAAATATTGCTCCAAACAATTACCTTTCAGTCTCTTAAATTTAGGAGTGTACTTGCACAACTGATTTTTTAAGAAAACCCTTTGTTTTTTTTTTGTAAAAATAAAGCTACTTTAAAGTTATTTGAGGTCTTTCATAATCAATAACAATGAAATAAAATTTTAGAAACAATGTGTGGTTTGCAATTCATGTGAACTCTATCAATCATTTTTGGTAAGCATTCATCATAATGTAAATGTGTTTAAAATTGTAAGATTCAATGTGAATCCAAACACACGCCTAGATTTAGATGAAAAAAGACAAGTTACACAAGCTACAAGGAAACAAAAATAATGTAGAATTCAAATAACAACTATTCCAATATGAGGATATGATACAAAAGATTCCATTCAAATATATATAGGCCCCTTGGATACATGAATCAAGGAGATGACATATCTAAGAGGTAATGAGTATCACAATCACTCCTAATTAGGGGGTGAGTAAATCTAATTAAGAGGTCAAAAGTGAAACTACCATTTCTTGGATCAATCAACTCGATATGATTAATATAAATGTAGCATTGATTGAACATATGTGGTACTAGACTAATATCAATTAATTGTTGATGAGGCAGTGGTGGCATTTTGTAGTTCAAGTCAAGGTAGCTACCGAGGAGGAAACTTAATTGTTCCTAATTCCTAAGTAAATTATTAATAGGTGCAATATTACTAACAAGAATTAAAAATTGGTCCTAATTCTTAGATAAATTAATTATTAGGTGTAATATTACGCTAACAAGAATCAACAAATTAAACCACTTTTCAAAGAAAACTCTTTTGATCACATAGATGCCGAACTAAACCAAAAAAACAATCAACTTCACCACTAATTAATTCATGCATTCAAAGAATGGTAATTTTTAAAAAAAACACTTTTTTATTGGTAATAGAGTTGCATTTTATTGATATGCAAGAAAATATTACATATATAAAATTATTGAAATTCATCAACTTTATCCATAACATAGCTTGAAACAAACCACCATGGCTACCCTGCACCTACCACCCAAACCAGCATGGCAGTAGAACTTCAAGAAAGTTACAATAGAGTGTAATCTTTATTTCAAAGTTGAAGGTGATAACTTGTTAATAGTGGTTGTCTATGTTTTTGATTATGGAACAAATAGGTTTTGAAGGGACCCGAAACCCTTTAACAAAGTTATACATCAAAAATCTGCATAAAGATATACACATTAAAAAATGCAACCCAGAGTTAGAAAAAGACCAACAAAAAGCCAAAACCTAGCAAAGAGACAACAAAAAGGAAGAAACTAGTACAAAATTTTAAGAGCCTTTGCGGCTTTAGTTTCCAAACAAGTCATGTTTAGAGCAATTTTCTTAAGCTCCTGAATTTATTGGTTGGCATATTTCTTCTTTAAAATGGCTCTGGTTCTTTTACAAGGCCCAACTGCTTCCTCCTATTTTTTATCTAATGCATTCACATCCATAGTGGTTCCTTCCTGATGGAGAGTTTTGATCTTTCCAACCATTGTGTTTATACTCTGCAAAATTCTTCACCACTTTATTACTATAGGTGACCAAAGAAATTAGGTTCTCATTAACTTCCTGGAATTTATTCTCCATCTAACTTAATCTTCCCTCATACTATTTCTTAGGTTTATCTTCTAGATAGGAGATTCTTCTATCATAGTCTTTCTTCATATCACCAATCTATAATTGATTTTCTACATGGAGTCCATAATTGATTTTCTTTGGTCCACCGTCCACTATTTCGTAGCTTGGTTTTCTTGTTTTGTATGAATTGCTCGGAGTTTGATATTAATGTCCTTTATCTCATGGAAATACCATTTAAACATCCTAAGGTTATCCACAACTGCATCACAGGAAATGGTCTGGACATCATTTGGGTTCTCCCTATCTAGGATGAGAAAAGAAGAATTAACATTGAGGTCCTTCGGGAAGGGGGGTATATTACTCCTAGAAGGGGCTGAAACAAACTTATTCGAGATAGAGTTGTGGCAAGATTGAGAATAATAATTAGAAGTAGAAACCAAGGAATCTCCGCCTCTCTTAACTTTGTGACCAATCTTCAATGAATACTTTGACACAAAATCAGACTCTTCCATATCAGTATTCCATTCTTCCTCATAAGAGGAAAGACTAACATGATCATCTTCCTTAGACTCACTAGAACCTTCAGGAACCCTAGACAAGGGAGAGGGAAGGGTTTTAATATGTTCATGGATCAAGAAAATAAAATCCCCATGAAGAACATGAAACCTTTTGTTCTTTCTATGAAGAATAGGAAGAAGACTCCTCATCAATATTAATATTTTCATGGATCAAGAAATAAAATCCCCATGAAGAACAAAAGAATCTAAAATTTTCCCATCTCTGTAGAATTTCATGCCTTCCATTGACAGACTAGTGACCTCAACAATTAGCTTCTCGTCAATCACCACTTTCCTGCCCTCAATTTGGATTTTCCTATCCTTTAGACCATTGGCAAATTTCTTCGTGACATTAGCATAAGCTCTGTGCAATATTTATATGAATGGGATAAGCCCACCATGATCCAAAATATGCCATATCATTTTATTCTTCTTGAGCTCATCGCAGCTTAAGGGTTCAAACCTTTTTCCTTTCTCCTCCCATGGCATCAAAAATGGCTGTAGATCGTAGGGAAAGAAAATTCTAGAATGGGCCACAAGATACCCAAAAAGCGTATGAAGCAAATAGCAATGACACTAGAATGACATTCTTAAACATAAAAGTCTGAGCCATCATATTAAGGAACACCATGACTATTTATTGATATGGTTTGTCTCGCCTAGAATAAATCATATGTAAGGCCTTCCCCAAACCAGGTTTTAATTAACTTAGTTGACCATGTTTGACCCTATTAATAAATGTTATATAATTCAATAGAATGGGTTATGTTAGATAGATAGATTGGTGAGAAAATTAATTGAACCAAGTTATAGAATTATTTCACCTTGTGGTGTACTTTTTGATGTGTTATGAATTTGAAGTCCTAAAAGATCCACTGTTTGGATAACCGTGAACTAACGTATGTCAGCAATATCTGGATTTGTAGAACTTTATTATGATGTTGGAAATATGATGCGTATCTAATAAGTGAATGAAATTATGAGAATTATGATAATGGCTTATGTGGATAAATTGGGATATATGAGATATTGATTTGTTAATGTCAATTGTATGCAGAGTGTTTGATGTGTATTCTTATTCATGTGTTAATATTTTATGAGGATATTTGGAAGTACTAACGTGTAATTGAGATGCGTAGGAAAATTATCCATGTGACCATGGAAATATTATGGAGAACCAAACCTAGACCTATGTACGTTCGTAAATCCAGGGTTTGTCTATTTGGAGAGACAACACCCCGTTGTATCGTATTTTATTTGTGAAAGTGAATGTTTCTTGTGTGTTAAATTTGAATTTGTTAATTTGTGTAAATCCAACAAGAGACAAGATTTCATGTGTAAAAGTATTTTTATTGTGTCACTTGACACATGTGTTGATTTATGTTTTGATTTTTGGATTGTCTCTTGGAGGGAGTTGTTTAACCGTAGCTTTATCAAATAAATTAATGTGGTTTTATATTTTTCTAGGGTAAAGAATCTTTGGGGTGGTCAATTTAGGTTTGACCCGAAAATCAACTTCAGAAGGGTTTAAAAGGGGTTAAATGGGCACCTAGGGGTAGTTTAAGAGTGTTTCCTAAAGCCCATAAGGTATACCTAATGGTTAGGAGTAATTTTAGGCATGTTTCTACTCCCATGTGACTATTTAGACACCCTAAAAAGTGGGTTTCTTAAGTTGAGCGAAAATTGAAAATTAGAAGGCTTGAACTAAGTTGTTAACCTTCCTTTTTGAATGAGAGTTCCCCTTTCCCATTTTACCTTACCTTCCTTTTCGGTTTTAGAAACCTGTGAGAACTCTCACTAAGGCCTTCTTAAGCAAGAATGAGAAAGTTAGTGGGTAATCACCCACTCTCTATTTTTGGAGACAAGGAATTTTGAAAGGAAAAAGATAGATTTGAATTAAGAATTTGGCTAAGTGTAGAAGGGTTGTGGAATTGGGCTGCTCGTCTTCAATCAATCTAGCATACCTTTGGGCAGATGAAGGTTGGTCAAATTTTCTGTTGTGTTGAAAGGTTTTTGCTTGTGTAAAAAAAGAAAAAAAAAAAGCTAGTTTCTTGCATGTTTTCATTGGAAAGTTATTGTGTTCTATGTTTTACTTTTTGTATGCATGTTATGTGCTTTGGGAGTAATCAAGGCCTCCTACTCTTGGGAGAGAGGATGGTCTTGTGGGTGGTAGAAGTGACAGCCCTCGAATGAGAGGCTCTCGTTATGAGAGTGACCACAAGGGATTTTTATGTGACCCTTGTTGCATGGCTTGTTTATGCATTTGGGGGTCATAAGGAGGGAAATAGGGCTTGAATGCCTTGGGGGCCATAAGGAATGTGGGGTTGTTATACTTATGATGTATTTGGTTTGCCATGAGGTGGCTATATGTTTTACCATACTTGCAGTCTCCTCAGGGTACTTGGTCCACTACCACCCTTGAAAAAACATCACAAATGTGTGGTGTAGTGTAGCCTGGGTTGGGATTGTGTTTTCCCTTGTCTTTTGTGTTTGCATGTGTGTTACTTGTCTAGGGCCTTGGTTCTCCGAGCTCAGGGGTGGCTACTAGTTAGACTAGGCTAGGAGGTGAGCACTCCATGGTCATCTCTTTGATTATAATTGCAGGTTGTTAGAAGAAAATAGTAGGACAAGTAGATGTGGCTGGAATTAGTTGTTGCAGAAAAGTGGTTGGATATGTATTTATCATTTTCCTCATGTATTAGAAATGAGAGACCTATTTGTAAAGTGACAAGAGTATCTTGGAGATAAGATTTAAATATTTGTAATAGTCATTTAAGTTATATTGTAGAAAAGAAAAGGATTATTTTTTATTTGGTTCCTAAGTTTTGAAATTAAAAAAAAAAATGTGTGTATAGGATAATTTGAAAGGAAAGAAAATTGTTATTTCCCTTACGCATTTAAAATGATTTATTAGAAGAGAAATGGACTAGATATGCTTGCATGTGATAGGCTGGAAATAATACATTTTAGATCTATGCATGAAAATGCAAAACTTAGTATTTAAAATCTGTTATTTAAATTATTTGCAGAAAATAAAATCAAAGATTTTATAGCCATCTCTAGGGTTTGAAATTAATGAATTGTAGTTCTATTTAGTTGCTGATAATTTCATTAAAATTTGTCATTTGGATAGTTGCTGTAGAATTACCAGACTCTGTCATTTATTTATTGCAGAAATAAATCCTATAGTTAATCAGATTTAATGGAAATGAATAAATTCTAAAGATGTTCTAAGTTTATCTAATGTTGTTAATTTCTTATTTTTACAGAAAGAAAATCTATATTTAGTTAGCCTAATTATTTCCTTAAGCAACTAAGAAATTATTGAAGGGAACTAAATTTAAAGAAAATAGTGGTTTCACTGATTTATGATAATTTTTATATTAAAAAAAAAGTAGACCTAGAGTTATTATGCTACAAAACTAAATTTAAGTATACAAATAAAATTATATACATATAAATATATGTTTATTGTTTTTCATCCCAAAAATATACCTATTATATAATATAGTTATATGTGCGTATATATATATATATATATATATATATATATATATATATATATATATATATATAATTTAATTTAAAAACTACAAAAAAAAAATTTATTAAATGAAATTTAAAAAAAACAAAAAACAAACAAAACAAAACTAGTTTGGGGGTGGGGGGGGGGGGGTCGGCCCGAGCCGAACCCACTATGCAATTCACAGTGGACGGCGAGGCCAAACCCACTGTGTAATGCACAGTGGACGGCGGGGCTGAACACTGTGCAGTGCGTAGTGGGTGTCCCGACCGATGCCACTAAGGGCGTCCACAGTGGACGGCCCAAAGGCTGCCACTGTGGGCGACCACAATGAGCGGTGCCGCCCACCTGCCGCCCTCTCAACCTCCACCACCCATTTCCATGTCCGCCGCTCCACCCTGAACCTGCATTCGGCCCCTGCGTGATGAAAAAAAAAAGAAGATAAAACCCTAACCCGCTCGGGTTAGGGTAGCAAAAAAAGAAGAAATAAAAAAAAAGATAAAACCCTAACCCACTTGGGTTAGGGTAGCAAAAAAAGATAAATATAAGAGAAAAATAAGGAAAGAGCTTTATTTTATATTAATAAAATTAGGGTTATCATGGTGATTGTGTATAATGAGAAAACATATTATATATAAATATACGTGAATATATATAATAGACATATTTTTATACATAGAGTTAAAATATAAAAGAATAAGGCAAAGTTTAGCTTGAATAATTTATTAGGTGTATTTTTTTTTTTTAAATTTTATATGTTTTAATAAACATATGGGCAAATAATTGTTTGGATAATTAAAAAGGATATTAAAAAAAAAAAGAAGGTGTTTAAAACTATATTAATATTTTGGGGAGTTTAACCTGATATAGGTGTTCACATTTTATATATGTTCTTATAAACATACGAGTTTATTAAATAAGAAATATATAAATGTGTAAATTAAAATTACTTAAGAAGTATAATCCTTTGATAATTTAGAATAAATTGGGTGAGCTCTTTTGACTATGGGAAATTAATTTAGCTCACCTAAATATAGGTTTATGGGATTAAACCTTAATGAACATACTTTCATTACAAATTCAATTGACCCTTTTATCGATTTAGTACAAACTACTTTTTAATTATGTTTAAATAAAATATAGACATTTTTAAACTAAGTGCCTAGGACTATTTTAATTAGTTCCTAAAATCAATTAATGATTTTCTGTTGAAGACTAATTATATCTTCGTCAATTAATTTAGTGAGTTTTGATTAAATTAATCTATTGACTCAATTTAATGAGATAATAAAATTAATTCAGTTAGTATTCCGCATTTAATTAAAATATTAAGAAAGGGTGTATTTACAGAATGATGGGAACTGGATAATTATTAAATAATTGATGTCGAACCAAGTAAATTCATTGATGACTATTTAGTGGAGATGGATCTAATTGAGTACTAATAGATGCAACTGAAATGATAGGGACTTTGAGTAAATTTAATATTACCCTTATAAATTTAAATCATTCCACTTGATAATAGGAATTATCGTAATTGTTATGTTAGTATTTAATATCAATTAATAATTCGTTTGGAATATCTTGTTAAGATGTCATAACTAATTAAACAATGGATTGTATGTAATTTTAGTGTTTTAAAAAAAATAAAATTTGGCTGTGTTTTGCCCAAAAGTTTGGGCATGACATCATATAACATCAAGGCCTTAGCTTCAGCTGATAAACTATCACCAAGCCCCCACACTTTTTAATCATTACTCCTAATACCCACAATCGTCGAGAAATATTAACATTTTGGATTAACTTTAATACATCCCTAGCCTTCTTGATCTAAATTTTGATGTTCTAAGAAGGTTTTGGTTTTCCCACTAGGCATTGGATAATGTTGTTAGAGTCCCCCTCAAGCCAAACTGAATTAGCATTAATATTTTTAGCCAACATTAATCCATGTCAGACTACTGCAACTTCATCAAGGTGGTTAGTCTAACATCCCAAGGGGATTGCCACCGCTGATAAAAGCCTACCATATTCATCCCTAATCACTCCCCCACACCCAACCAACCCCAAATTTCCCTTAACAACCCCATTAAAGTTAGCTTTGACTCATCCAACTGGAGGAAGGATCCAATGATCCTTATCCCCAAGGGAATTAGCCAATCTGGGATCACCAGGATAATCCAACTTTATGTTCCATCTAGAGGCAACATCAACATCATATGAAGAGACATTATTCACCTTAAGATTTTGGTTAACCCGGACAAAGAGAAAGTTCTCAGAGATGGGCCTTCGGATTTTGTTCAAGAAAATTGTGGGAGGTGAAGAACATTCTTGAAGATTCTATTGTTACATTCTTTTCAAAGAGCCTAGGCCAAATGAGGAAAAGACAAGAATCAAAATAACTTCATGTAATGAATAGAATTTGGTACTCTCCATTGGGCAAAGGACTCCACAAGAGAAGAAGGGATAGCCCAATTCACACTCTATAAATGCATTAGGGACCCCCAAACTTCAAAATCATAATCTTAGTATAGGAACAAGTGAGAGATAGACTCTGCCTCCCTCATACACATGAAGCATCTGTTAGTGAGGTAGGATCCTATTTTAAATAGATTATTAATGGTCAAAATTTTACTCTGCAACATAATCCAAAAAAATATTTTAATCTTTGGAATGAGAGCTTTAGACCAAACACCAGCCCAGGGGGGTGATGATTCTCAAATTAAGAATTTTGGAGGTTATGATAGTATTTGTAAGGGATTTGTTGAAGAAATGTAGGAATAATTTGAGATGTCAATGATTGGTGAGTTATTTTTCCTTTGTCTCCAAGTAACATAGTCAAAAGAAGGTATTTTCATTTCCTAGACCGTATATTAAGGAGAATTTGAAGAAGTCTAATATGGAGGATTATAAACCACTTGGAACTTCTATGACTATTGGTTGTAAGCTAAGGATGATTGATATTCAAAAGTTGATAAAAAATAGTATAGGTATATGGTTAGACGATTGCTGTATTTGACTACTTCAAGCTCAAATATGTGCATGCTATTTGTTTGGTTGCAAGATACCAAGCTAATCCAATGCAATCACATGATGAAACAATGAAAAGGATGTTCAAATATTTGAAAAGGACTCTAGATTTTGATTTGTAGTACAAGAAGAATGATGATTTTACTTTGAAGGCACACAAAGATGTTGATTGGGCTGGATGTGCAAATGACAAAAGAAGTACAAGTGGTGGTATATTTTTATTAGGAGACATATTGGTCTCTTGGTTGAGCAAAAGGTAGGATTCAATATTATTATCTATTTCATAGGCATATATATTGCAACAACATTTTGCTACACTTAGGTTATGTGGATGAAGAAAACTCTTAGAGATATCAAGGTGATGTATGATGAATAAATTCCTATTATGTGTGACAATACAAATGCAATTAATATTTCAAAGAATTCAGTAATGCATTCAAGGACTACACACATTTCTATTTGGTATCATTTCTTAAGAGATAAGGTTGTAGAATCTACCTAAAAAGGATCAGATTGAAGACATCTTTAGCAAGGAATCGACAAAGGATACCTTTGAGTATCTTAGGTAGAAGCAAGGGGTCATTGCCTCTCCTTAAAACTAGATGCATACAAGTGGTGCATCTTTCTAGGGGAGATTCAAAGTTTATCTTTTATCTCCTAGATTGATGTGGTGGATGCTCTCAAGGGGAGTAATGAAGGTTAATTATCCTTGTCAGAGGGAATGCTATAGATATTGGTTTTTTACTTGGAAGGGGGAGTGAGAGTTCTACAATCGAGGAGTAGGTTATTATTAGTAGAATCCCTTTGTCCTTGATATCAAATGGGTGGAGAGAGATATTGTTGGAGGAGAGAGAAATACAATAAGTGGGGGAAAGAGATACAATAAGTTGGAATGAGTCTATTGGTGATTGGTGGTACGTGTTGTCATTAATGACCAAGGGGGAGATTATTGAAAACTTGTGTTGTGTTGTCAATGATTTCAAATTTGTTGGTGTTGTCCTTGTGATGTGTGCAGAACCTGAGACTTAGAAAAACACAACAAAATGAGACAACAAAAGATTTATTTTCATTATTTTTTGAAATCTATTTTCAATACATGCAATTACAATCAGGAGGATTAAATCCTCATAGGCTACAATACATTACAACTTACACATTTTTTTGGAAATCCCCTTTCTCCATATCCAACTTTTCCCACCCAAAAGCTACTACAAGTTTCCCCAAATGGTTCCTAAATAGCCTCCCTACGGTTTGGAGCCAAAAGTACAATTTGAAAATTAAAATTTGGCAGTTTGGAAACAAAACTTGACATCTGAAATTCTGAAATTGAGCCAAACTTGAAAATGGGAAACTTTTTGAAAAGTTGTCCAACTTCTGGAAGCCAATTCTCGCCATTTATGGGGTTGTTCGAGATGGTTTAGTGCCTCAAATATGACGGAGAAGAGATTTTGAGGGATTTTTTAGGAAATTGAAACTTGAATAATTTTCAAGTCGCGAATGATCTTGGCTTGATTCTTTCACCAAAGTGCTTATTTTTTTTGTTTTGAAGATTCCCACAAATTTCTGTTTCCATTTGCCTTCAAATTGAATTTTTCTAAAAATAGCAGGTTGGCTAGAAAAAGTAGCAGAACAATTCTGAATGTTGAAATTTCTTATTTTCCCAAATAGGTATCCAAAAATGCAAAAACATTAAAAGAAAAACTAACAAAAGGATTTTTTTTTTTGGGTGATGTAGGATTTCCCTTACACCACTGGATGCTCTCACATCACCTTGATGTTGTTCAATTGTGTGAATATTGTAGATGGTTCAAAATTGAGTGTTCAAATGTTGTCTGGTGGTCTGGTGGTGATGTTGAGTAAGTATGAGGCATTTCCAAAATGTTGGTGTAGTGGAAGTTTTTGTTAGGTCCCGGAGACAACTAAGAGGGGGGGGTGAATCAGCTGTCTAATAAATTCAAACCAAAAACTAATTACCCAACTTAATGCTTAATACCGGTAAACCAGTTAAGTATGCCGGTAGACAGTGTTAACAGTAAATTGCTATACCGGTAAGGATTAATGCATGAAACATAAACATAAAGTCATCCACAACACATAACACCAATATTTGTACATGGAAACCCTGTAAGGGGAAAAACCACGGTGGGAAACCTTACCCACAATTAGATGATACTACTACAGATAGTAAGTGTACATAAATGGGGTCTGCACATGCAGAAAGGCCAACAGCCTAGAGCTCACTGCTCAATCACAAAATGGGACTCACACTGACTACAGTTGGATGGTTAAATCCAATAAGAATGTACTGAACAAAATAGCATCTTCATATGCTGGATTCAGTACCGGTGTAATGCTGATATGCTTATACAAAAACCTAGCTTCACCTTCAAATGATGTCTTCATGTATATCCCTACTTGATCTCGCATATAACTTCACTCAATTCTTTTTCGCATTCCACACTTGATCTTACAAATGAGATCTTACATTTATACCATACCCTAAGACCAATTTTAGTAGGTCAGCTCTACAAGATATTACAATAAAATCATATTACGAAAAATATAATATCCGATGCAATAACTGATTAAACATGTTGGCTTAATGCATTTACAACACTAATAAATCATCTCCATAGCATGCCATGCTGATCTGAAAAAGATAAACCTACCGGTGTAACCCTAGATAACCTGGATCTATTTGCTGGTAAAAGCAAATATGCAAATATGAATATACCAATGATTAATTCTTCAAAACAAAGTATCCACATGATGTCTTCGACATTACCAAGTGTCTTCCATATCATTCCGGGTACCGGTGAACAATATATCCTGCCGGTGAACCATATACCAGTATCTGTTGCATAGTTTACTTGTTTGCTAGTGAATGTTGCCGGATCTCCAAAGTGCTTGTTTTCAGTAGGTGTTGACATCAATGACAAAACCATACCAAAATACCAACAATCTCCCCCTTTGGCATTGATGGCAACACAAGATGGAAAAACCATCAAAGTGCCAAAACAGAAATGCCAAATACAAAAACCAACAATCTCCATTTCTCCCCCTGGGAGTAATATGTGATTATCCAAAGATTATTTTCAATACCAATCTCTTCCTTAAATGTGTTTTTCAAAATCTCTCCCCAAAAAGATAATGTGTTTTTCCATAGATATCTCTCCCCCTTTGACATCAAATGCCAAAGTCAAGTTCATACAAAATACCAACCAATTTTTACTATACCAACTACTCCCCTTGAGAAGTAGCTTCCTCTTCAAATACCAGAATAAAAGATTTGTCTTTTTAATTCTGTTGGTTGATGACAATCATCAACTATCTAAGTCTCTACTGGTGGTGGTATGACTCCAAGCTGATTTCTGAGATACTCAAAAGTCTCCTTAGGAAAAGGTTTTGTGAAAATATCTGCAAGTTGTTCTTTAGTATTCACATAAACTAGTTTTATCTCCTTTTCTTCAACTTTTTCCCTTAGAAAATTCAGTTTGATAGAAACATGTTTAGTTTTAGAATGTAATACTGGATTCTTAGATATATCAATTGCTACAGTGTTATCACAGTATATAGTAATGGGTTCCTTGCATTTTACCTTTATGTCTTTCAACATTTGCTTAAGCCATAATACCTATGTACAGTTAGTTGCTGCTGCAACATATTCTGATTCTACTATTGATAAAGATGTACAACTCTATTTCTTACTTAACCAAGAAACTAATCTCTTTTAAAGAAAGAATGCTCCTCCAGTGGTGCTCTTTCTATCATCTACATCTCCTGCCCAATTTGCATCTGTGTATGCACATAGATCAAAATTTTCATCTTTAGGATACCATAATCCAAGATTTGCTGTGCCTTGTAAGTACCGGAAAATCCTTTTTACTGCTGATTCATGATTTTCCCTAGGATTACTCTGAAATCTAGAAACAATACATACTACATTCATAATATCAGGTCTGGTTTGTGTTAAATACAGTAAACCTCCTATCATAGATTTGTATCTAGTTGGATTAGCAGGTGTAGATTCATCCCTTTGAGATAATTTGTCATTTGTAGTTATAGGTGTGCTTACCCGTTCAGAGTTCTCCATCCCAAATTTCTTGAGTAGTTCTTTCAAGTACTTGGATTGACTCAAAAATATGCCTTTATTAGTCTGTAAAATCTGCAATCCTAAAAAGAATTTTATTTCTCCAGTCATAGACATTTCAAATTCATGCTGCATTTTAAGAGAAAATTCTTTGCATAATCCATCTTCTCCTCCAAAGATTATATCATCAACAAATACTTCCATAATCAATATGTCATCATTAGTTATTTTGTAATATAAATTGCTATATGCATTTCCTTTAGTAAAACCAATCTTCAAAAGATACTTATCCAACCTTGCATACCAAGCTGTTGGGGCTTGTTTTAATCCATACAGAGCTTTTCTTAACCTGCAAACCATATCATTGTCATCTGTCAAAGAAAATCCATCAGGTTGTTCAATATATACTTCTTCTTCTTCAAGATCTCCATTAAAAAATGCACATTTAATATCCATTTGATAAACTTTGTAGTCCTTGTGAGCTGCAAAAGCCAAAAACAATCTAACTGCCTCAAATTTGGCTACCGGTGCAAAGGTTTCATTATAATCAACTCCTTCTTTCTGAGAATATCCCTTACACACTAGTCTTGCTTTATTTCTGACAACCTTACCATCTTCATTAAGTTTGTTTCTAAATACCCATTTGGTTCCAATTACATTTTTATCTTTAGGCCGGGGAACTAATGTCCAAGTATTATTTTTCTCAATTTGTCCTAATTCTTCTTCCGTAGCTTTAATCCAAAATTTATCTTCACATGCCTCATTGATAGATAATGGTTCAATTTGAGAAATAATACATACCTCTTCATTTTCCAATCTTCCTCTTGTCATAACCCCCTTAAATTTGTTTCCAATTATCTGATCTTCAGAATGATTCAATCTTACATACCAGGGTGTCTTAGTTTGCTGTTGTTCTTCAATTACTGTGGAATCTTCTGATGATACTAGGGTAACTAGATCTTCATTATGTACCGGTGGATTCAGTATAGGTTCATTTGTCACAATTTCTGTTGCCGATTCAGAGTCTATATACCTTGAAGTTCCTCTAAATTGTTCATCAATCTTTACATTTGTACTCTCAACAATTTTCTGCAATCTTTTATTAAAACATCTATATGCCTTGCTCTTAGATGAATAACCAAGAAATATTCCTTCATCACTTCTAGGATCAAATTTTCCAATATACTCATCTCTTCTAATATAACATTTACTTCCAAAAATTCTGAAATACTTAAGAGTAGGAGTATTACCAAACCATAGTTCATGAGGAGTCTTACCGGTTTCACCTTTGATGTGAACTTTGTTGAATCTATAGAAAGCAGTGCTAACTGCCTCTCTCCAATACACATGTGGTAGATTTGCTTCTGATAACATAATTTTTGCTGCATCCAAGATAGTTCTACTTTTCCTTTCAACAACTCCATTTTGTTGTGGTGTCCGAGGTGCTGATAACTATCTTCTGATTCCATTCACTTCATAGAATGTATTAAAGTCCTTAGATGTGAATTCTCCTCCTTGATCTGATCTTAAACATTTGATTTTCTTACCGGTTTCATTTTCAACCATTGCTTTGAATAGTTTGAACTTTCCAAGTGCTTCTGATTTCTCTCTGAGAAATGTAACCCAACACATTCTAGAATAATCATCAATAATTAGCATGAAATATCTATCACCTTGCAAGCTTCTAGTTCTAGCTGGACCACAGAAATCATTGTGAATTAAATCAAGAGCATTATTGGATTTTTCTGGAATACTTTTGAAACTAGCTCTAACTTGTTTTCCAAATTGACATTCCTTACAAATTGTATTATGAGGTTTCATAATTCTAGGTAGATCTCTAACCACCTTAGAAGTATTGATTTTTACCATGCAATCAAAATTTACATGACATAGTCTCTTATGCCATAACCAGCTTTCATCTATATGTGCAATTAAGCATGCCTTTTCACTATTATTCAAATGAAAGATATTTCCTCTAGTCTGATTACCGGTTGCAATTTCCAAACTAGTTCTATTCATGATTTTGCATTGTCCATTTTTAAATTGTAACTGAAATCCCTTCTCAACTAATTGACCAACACTTAAAAGATTATGTTTTAATCCTTCAACATAGTAGACATTGTCAGTGTTATGCTTACCATCAAGAGATATTGAACCCTTACCTTTGATTGAATAGGCTTTGTCATCTCCAAATCTTACTAAATCTCCATTGTATTCTTGAAAGTTCAAGAATTTACCTTTGTCTCCAATCATATGATGTGAGCATCCTGAGTCAATGATCCATTCATCCTTTGCTTCAACTTTAGCTGCTAGGGCTTCTTCTACCAGTGGAGTAGTAGGTGCCGGTTGATCTTTTGTTATAGCAACATAAACCCATCCATTGTTTGCTGGATCCTCATCAGAATCATCAGTCACACCTTCATCAACAATGTAACAAGATTTATCTTTGTTCTTCTTAAATCTGTATCTCTGATATTCAAGATTAGGCTTGTATGTTCTTCTAGCTTCTTCTCTTAGTCTAGCATGTTTATTAGGGCATCTTGAATCCATATGACCAATCTTATTGCAGTTAAAACATTTAAAGGGTGCTTTACCTTCATACTTACTTCCAATTGGACCTTTTGGCATTTTTCTTGCAAATAGTGCTTCAAGTTCTTCAAGGTCTTCATTCTCCTTTCTGGATTCTTCAAGTTCTCTTGCATAAAAGGCTCTCTAGTCTGATTTGTCAAATGATGGAGCAGATGATGTTGATGCTTTAAAGGCTAAATCAGTTTTTATAGCAACAGGACCAAATTCCTCAATTTCAAAGGCTGAAAGTTTTCCAATCAATGTATCCCTAGTTACTGATGTATTAGGCATTGTTCTCAACTCATTTATAGTAGTAACCTTCATTTTATATGCTGATGGAAAACCTCTTAAGATTTTTGAAACAATTTCATCCTCACTCAAGGTTCCTCCACAACATTTAATACCCAAACAATTTCATTTACTCTTTCCATAAAAGTAGAAATCCTTTCATCTTCTTTCATTTTCAGATGTTCATACCTGACTCGGAAGCTTTCAAGTTTTGCAATTTTGACTGTGGAATCTCCTTCATTCAGTGTTTCCAAATGATCCCAAATAGCTTTAGTAGTAGACCTATCTGATAATCCCATGATTTGTTGATCTGATAATGCACTCAAAAGTGCTTCTCTTGCTTTGCAGTCATTTTCTTCATCTTTAGCTAAGGTAGTTGGAGCAGTTTGACCAGCTATAGCAATAGTATAACCATTCTTAGTAACTTCCCAGATGTCTTTACCAATGCAATTCAGATGTGTCTCCATTCTGATCTTCCATATCCCATAGTTGGTTCCATCAAGTTTAGGACTGTCCTTCTTGAAATAATTAGTAGACATTGGATCTCCTCAAGTTGTTAAACTTCTGCAAAAGAGGACTAAGCTCTGATACCAATTGTTAGGTCTCAGAGATAATTGAGAGGGGGGGGGGGTGAATCAGTTGTCTAATAAATTCAAACCAAAAACTAATTAACCAACTTAATGCTTAATACTGGTAAACTAGTTAAGTATGCCGGTAGATAGTGTTAATAGTAAATTGCTATACCGGTAAGGATTAATGCATGAAACATAAACATAAAGTCATCCACAACACATAACACCAATATTTGTATGTGGGAACCCTGTAAGGGGAAAAACCACGGCGGGAAACCTTACCCACAATCAGATGATACTACTGCAGATAGTAAGTGTACATAAATGGGGTCTGCACATGCAGAAAGGCCAACAGCCTAGAGCTCACTGCTCAATCACAAAATGGGACTCACACTGACTACAGTTGGATGGATAAATCCAATAAGAATGTACTGCACAAAATAACATCTTCATATGCTAGATTCAGTACCAGTGAAATGCTGATATGCTTATACAAAAACCTAGCTTCACCTTTAAATGATGTCTTCATGTATATCTCTGCTTGATCTCGCATATACCTTCACTCAATTCTTTTTCGCATTCCACACTTGATCTTACAAATAAGATCTTACATTTATACCATACCCTAAGACCAATTTAGTAGGTCAGCTCTACAAGATATTACAATAAAATCATTTTACAAACAATATAATATCCGATGCAATAACTGATTAAACATGTCAGCTTAATGCATTTACAACACTAATAAATCATCTCCATAGTGTGCCATGCTGATCTGGAAAAGATAAACCTGCCGGTGTAACCCTAGATAACTTGGACCTATTTGCCGGTAAAAGCAAATATGCAAATATGAATATACCAATGATTAATTCTTCAAAACAAAGTGTCCACACGATGTCTTCGACATTACCAAGTGTCTTCCATATCATTCTAGGTATCGGTGAACAATATATCCTGCCGGTGAACCATATAACAGTAACTGTTGCATAGTTTACTTGTTTGCCGGTGAATGTTGCTAGATCTCCAAAGTGCTTGTTTTTAGTAGGTGTTGACATCAATGACAAAACCATACCAAAATACCAACAATTTTAATATGCAGGAAATAATATTTAATGTTTTCATGGAGCAATGCTCTTCATTCCTTTAGTTCTTGATGTTCATGACTCGCAGTTATGGATATAATGTCTATGTTGTTTGGATATTGCACTATCATATTTTTAGGTTCTTATTTGGCTTAGATGATATAGTTGATTGTGGCAGTTTGTTGACAATGAAGTTATCTATCATGACTAGTCCAAAGAATGCTTCACATTGCTTTGAACACAAACACAAGTGTGTTGATTTGAATTGATAACATTTATTTATTAACCACTTAAAACTTGTAAATTAATTTTCATTTATAGATCGATTTAAATTGATAGGAACAATATGCATTTCAAGATGCAATATCTGGTGTTAATACACCATCTCATATTCCTCCCATTGTTGTTGCAGCTACAACTTCGATGCCTGAGGTAAAATTTTTGTAACATGTTAAAATAAAATAGTACCTCGAATTCAAAATATTTTTTTATACAATGTACGTTAACTCTCTTTAATGTATATTTATTTTGTGTTTTATAGCCATTGTCGGGGGATCAAATGTCCTAGATTGATAATGTCACTCTTTCAACCATTGATTTTGGCCTAGAAAGCTACGTGGTATCATATTTTGCACACCTCTTATTTATGTATTTTTTGAATATGCAATTTATTTAAATTTAAATTTGTTAAATTATTTTTAATATTATCTATTGATATCTCTTGTGTTAATTTTGTTACTTTTAGGGTACCCCATGTGTGTCTAGGACACCTCCCGGGCAAAAGAAATCCTCGAGGACACCTAAACATCAAAAGGTAATTGAATGAATTTTTAATTGACACAATTGTTTGAAAAGATTGATAGTCTTAATCGGAACTTCTATCTATTGATTAGTCTTTTTTCCTCTCTTTTATATACAACAACAATTGGGCTTTGTAGAATTGATGAATGCACTTGATATGCCAGATGATCAAGAGAGGGAAGAGGTATGCATCTCTACTTTATTTTCTTGATTTGATGATTATATGCACATGTACATGTGAACTTTAGATAAATTATAATCTTATCATTTTTCATATAGGAAATAGCCATAGCTACTTCATCAATGGTGATCCCTCCTAGGTCAACATGAGAAGCATCTCATGCTCTGGTACGCTTTTATTCTATATGTTGGAATCCAATAACACTGAGAGCGAGGGGGGGAGTGAATCAATGTTATACAGGGAAGTCCAATTTTAACCTTATTAAAACATGCATACACCAACCGATATACCAATACATACAAAATTGAAAGAAGTAAAGCAACCAATAAGCCAATCACATAAATGAGAACCACAACACACAAAATTATACATGGAAAATCTCATAGAGGAAAAAAAATGGTGGGATTTGTGACCCACAATATCAATCCACTGGCCATATGAAGAGATATTACAAAATATAAGGGGCCTGCACTTGCAGGAAGACTTACAGCCTAGAGAACACTTCTCAATCACAAAAGGAGCCTCACTGACTACATATAAATCTAGACTACAATCCAGAGTAGTGTGTGAACTGCTAAGATAGCATCTTTTATGCCAGAATACAGTTCTGGTTTAAGCTCTATCTGTTTCGGTCTGAAATCCTAAACCCTTTACCAGAATAACCCTTATAGAAATATCCTCACATATATAGTCTCTCTGATATATTTCACATTATATCACATCCACATATCCATCACCATATCTATATCAAAATGATCTAATCCAACTGACCTATATACCCTATACAACTTATCATGCCTTATGTCAACTTACAAAGATAATTACAATATCAAATTACATGTCGGCTAGATAACATAAATACATGAATAACAAAAACAATTTCTGATGCCATATCCAAGAGATTTTGCCCTCCAATACCAATAACCATATTATAAACCATGTTGGCTTGCATTGCTGGTAACCAAAGAAATCCTTCTATCTTGCCGGTGCCGGTGCCGGTGTAGTGTCTGTGAAGTGCCTGCTGGTACACAACTGAACCAAAACAAGATACCATGTTTCCATCAATGACAATATAGTGAAACCAACCAATCGAGTGTCAATTGCCAACAATCTCCCCCTTTGGCATTGATGGCAACACTCATGTGAAAAATGGTCATGGTTTCATCTATCGGTTTCATCCTGCCTTCTCCCCGTGAGTTGAATATTCATCAATGCAAAATACTCCATACTCTATGTCTCCTAATGTATATAACTCTTTCTATTCTTTTTCACATCTATACCACTCCCCCTTTGACATCAATGCCATCAAAAATTCTAAAAATAATGTCAAAGATCCAAAAACTGTACAATGAATATCCCAAAAATATCTTACCGAAGCTTAACAAATTTGAAAATTTCTGGATATGCCTTCTCCAATAGCTCAAGATAAGTATCCCAACCAGATTTGAAAGTGTTGGAGATAGATACAAGTCCATTTAGTATATGTGAAATTGACTCTTTCTCATTTAGCTCTGTCAGTGTTGGATTCCCAACCATATCTATACATTCCTTCTTATGTACATTGAGTGAATCCAATTGGGGAGTCTCCAAGCCTCTCAGACTTCTGGCTCTCCTTATGATTTTGTCTTTTTCCTTCTCAAGAACATAAATTTGGGCTTCCAAAATCAAAATTTGACCATCAATGGATGTAGTTAATGAAGTCAATCCATCAAAAGAATTAGCTATATTTGTAATTTTCTCCCGAAATTCCTTTATCTTCTTATCCACATTAACTATAAGTACATCTGCGTTACAACATACCCTATAAATATTTGTACACCGATTCAAAGAATTATCTATCAGTTTCATCTTTTTATCAATCTTCTTCTTCTCAGATTCAATCACCTGATGAAATGCAACTCTTTTAGCCTGTGTGAACCTCTCCAATGCTTTCCTGTTTGAAATTTGCTGCAAGGATTGAAAATCCTTTGAAATGTGCTAAGTAATTGTGTTAAGCTTGTTGGATGGGCTCACTTCCTTGTCAACCTTGCACTCTAGGACTAGTTTGTGTAAAACAGTGATAGACTGATCAATAATCCCTTTATTTGTAGATCCCTCCTTCATTAATTTCTATGCATCCATCACCATGAGTTTAGTAGGACTCATCTTGGTTATGTTTTTCTTTACAACCTAAGAGGTGTCAATTGATAACAATGATGGACCTACTACCGATTCCCTGCTAGATTCTCCTTTCTTCTCCTCTAATGATTTATCCTTAATATCTTCCTCACTTGAACCAGTGGTTTCGCTACTTGGTGCAGTCTCTGTAATTGCCGGTTCCCCTGTAGGAACTGTAACCTCAACCTGTACATTTGTATCTAGAGAATTGTTATCCTCAACATTAGTATCCTATATAATACCAACCTTTTCACTCTCTATATTAGCCGGTATCTCAACATTTGTCTGTACATTTGTATCTACTACGGGCTTAATTTTCACAATCTTAATATTTTTCAAAATTGAGGGTGAAGTACCCATAATACCCTTTCCTTTTCCTTCAACCGGGGTGTCTGCAGTGTCTGTCTTTGATTCCAGTGAAGTAAAGAAACCTCTGTTCTCTCCTAAGAACTTAACCCATGCCTTGTGGGTCTCCTTTATTATCTCATTTACCCTTCATAGCATCAGACTGGTTATTCTATGTTTTCTATTAAAGACTTTTCTATCTGCCACCTCAAGTGTCCTTTCCATTTCCTCTAGAGTAATAGAAACACAAATAGATAACAATTCTTGAATTTTTATGTGTTTGTCTTCTTGCATTGCTGATAGTATCCTAGCATCTAACATATCATATAATTTTGCCGGTATTTGATCTTCAATTTCTATTAAGGCTTTCTTATAAATATCCAAATATAACAATACTGCTTCTTCTACCTCTCTTTGTTCATCATTCTCTAAATGATCATAGTACAATTGTACATTATTTAACATGCCGTCCTTAGTTATTTTATCTACCATTTCTACACAAGTTTGTGGTGGAATGATAGTTACATTACCAGATTGAATAGCCATGTCAATGACATTCTCCTTCTTCCTTTTTGCAGTACCAGATGGAGCTAATGTGGTTACTTTTGGTGCTTTCTTTTATGCCAGTAACTTGAATGTAACCTTCCTAACCAGTTTCTTTTTATCCTCTACCTCTGTTTCCTCTATTTTCTTCCTTACAACCCTCTTGAATGCCAGGGGTGTGTCATCCTCAGATTCAGACTCATGTGTGATAGTCTCAATGAACACTTCTGGATCCTTCCTCTTCTTGCCTTTCTCCAGGACAACATTAATTAATGCTTTGATGTCTTGTGAAACCTTCTCTACAAACTTGCCTGCTTTTCCTTCCTGCTTCTCTCTCTTCTTCCGGTTGAGCTCTGTTTCAACCTCCTGTGTTTTCTATTTTGTAGAACCACAAGGCTTCTCAACCTCATCAACAGGTGCCTCAATCAACATTTTTGCATAAGTTTCAAGGATCTGTGCATCAACTTCATAGCCCATTTCCTCAATCCAAATCTTTTGGGGCTTAACCACTTCCATAAGTGTTTCATCTTTCTTCACCATGAAGCATATGTCAGTTGAATATTTCTCAACAATATGCTTAGGAACCCTTCCCCTAGATTTCATAGACTTTTGGAATCCCTTAAAATATCCCCATACTTTATCATCTCTTTGACTGGTTCAATTGTCTCCCTACCGGGATATCAAATGCCCATTGTCTCTTCCCAAAACTGGGAGTGTCATTCATGAAAACTAACCTTAAGCAGACAATTAAGTTTCCATACTGGAAAGTTCCTTTATTTTCACCTTTAATCTTTCCTAGGTTTATTAACAGTTCATCTAACATCCAATGACATAGATCCAATTTCTCATTTTCTCTCATCATTTTGTAAGATGCAAAAATGCAGGAGCTAGAAACATAATTCAGTCGGTTTGACTGAGCTACCTTATAACCGATGATCATGCTACCGAATGTGATGTCTGTATCGGTCATAGCTCTTATTCTCATAGATCTTCTATCAGATGTCACGCCGATGATTTTATTGATCTAATCATTTGAAACCTTCTTATTTGGATGTTGCCCAACCCGTGGTAAACCAATGATTGCCCTGATGGCTTCCTTGGTGATCTTGTAAGGTCTACCCAACCAGATAAAATCCCCATGTAGTCTACTCAAAACATACCTAATGATTTCATCTTCGAATTTTGGAATGTCCAGATGCTGGTGAACCCTAAGTCTTCAATGTGCTTGTATGCCGGTTTGACCTTTCAAGAATCTCCCATAAGCTCACTCATGTACATTCTCTTTATATCAGATGTCCCCAAATCCTCAATGTGACAATGTATGTATGCTGTAACATCTTCGACATAAACAACTCCCTCTGGAACAAGAGAAAATGCTCCAACCGAATCTTCCAGGGTAGCCACATGCAGATACCACTTGAAAATTGGCCTGGGGTGGTCCTTGACCTCTACTATAGTTGGATTGGAAACAAAGACAGGAATAGATGATGATACCTCTTCCATGATTAAAGAAAAATACCTGATGATCGCTTCCTATTAAAACCCTTAACAAATTCTTCCAGTCGCCGGTAAAATCGCTCAAGAAGATATTTGATCACACTAAATAGCCTTTGATTTCTTTGAATCACTCTTAATCACAATGAATTGCTCTGGATGCAAGGTGATAAATAATGAAGTGAATTCAACCTTTTATCCTCCAAGAAAAACCCTAATCTTTCATTGACATCAATGACTGCCGATGAAAGATACCAGATCTCAAACAAAACATATCCATGCCGGATAAGAATATCCAATGTCTTGAACATCTTCCAGAACCTCTTCCCGGGGTATATGCAGCTTTTTCATGAATTTTGCCTACCCCTAAGGCATATGCCTTAGTTACTGGTTGAGCTACCTGCTAGTGCAGGAGCAACCTCGTCTGCCGGATAAGTAACCTGTGGATTTCCATCTGCTGATTGTTCTTCAGTATTCCTGTCCCATCTCTAAGTATGATCTTGCTGGATTTCACTAACCTTTTCTTTCCCTTTCTCATTTGATCCTCCATTACCAATTGGTGGATTTTTGCTTCTACAGAATTTAGCAATATGTCCAACCTCATTACATGTATAGCATGTAACATTGTTCATTTGAATTTCTTTGCTAAAACCGGTATAATTGCTTGACTTGCACTGATTAGCCATATGTCCAAATTTTCTGCATGCATAGCATTTAACATTCATTCTGCAATCTTCTATCTTATGAGAATACTTATTGCATTTAGAACATTGACCAAGAGCAGAATCGGGGTTCTGATTTGCTTTGTTTCTACATTGCCTAGCCATGTGACCAAATCTATTGCAAACAAAACATATACCATTAAATTTATAAGCATTAAATTGCCTTACCAATGCCTTATGGTTTTGATCTTCATTAGCAATATCGGAACTCTGTCCTTTCTCAAATCCAAGTCCACTGGAATCTCCAATCTACCTTTGTCTCTTCAATAAATCATGTAGCTATGCTGAACTAATCTTGAATTTTTCTTTGTAATCACTTGCAGTAGTTAGATCATCTCTCAGAATTATTATTTGTCTTTAAAGCTCTTGTTCATTATTCTGGGATTGTACTAAATTAGTTCTCATAGAATTCTCATGAACTAACCTACCACATTATTCAAATTTGTTCTTCAGGGATACAACAAGATTTTCTTCCTTTTTCTTTTGGTCCTCAATCTCTTTAGACACCCTCATAGTTATAGCTTGCATTTCATTTCCCATAACCATGTTCTCTTGACTCAACTTTTGACATTGTTCCTTAAGTGTATCTTTCTCTTCATCATCCTGACTTTGCAAAAGTTCCTTTCTCCTAGATTGAACAAATGATAGCCTCTCTTGTCGGACAAGAATGAATTGCTTAACATAATTCAATTCATCTTGTAGCTTTAAGTTCTTCAACCTTTCAACATCATAATCTTCAAGTGCCATCTCAAGTTGCTTCTTCAAACCCATGTCCATTAATTCAGGATTCAGGATCCTCCTCAAGCTGTTAAACTTCCTCTGAGGTATAAGGCTCTGATACCAATTGTTGGAATCTAGTAACATTGAGAGGGAGGGGGGGGGGGTGAATCAGTGTTATACTGGGGAGTCCAATTTTAACCTTATTAAAACATGCATACACCAACCGGTATACCCGTACATACAAAATTGAAAGAAGTAAAGCAACCAATAAGACAATCACATAAATGACAACCATAATACATAAAATTATATGTGGAAAACCTCAAAGAGAAAAAAAATGGTGGGATTTGTGATCCACAATATCAATCCACTGGCCATATGAAGAGATATTATAAAATATAAGGGGTCTGCACTTGCAGGAAGGCTTACAGCCTAGATCACACTGCTCAATCACAAAAGGAGCCTCACTGACTACATATAAATCCAGACTACAATCCAGAGAAGTGTGTGAACTGCTAAGATAACATCTTCTATGCCAGAATACAGTTCCGGTTTAAGCTCTGTTTGTTTTGGTCTAAAACCCTAAACCCTTTACCAGAATAACCCTTACAAAAATATGCTCACATACATAGTCTCTCTAATATATTTTGCATTATATCACATCCACATATCCATCACCATATCTATATCAAAATGATCTAATCCAACTTACCTATATACCCTATACAACTTATCATGCCTTATGTCCGCTTACAAAGATAATTACAATATTAAATTACATGTCGACTAGATAACACAAATACATGAATAACAAAAATAATTGCCGATGCTGGATCCAAGAGATGTCACCCTCCAATACTGATAACCATATTCTAAACCATGTCGGCTTGCATTGCCGGTAACCAAAGAAATCTTTCTATCCCGTCGGTGCTGGTGCCGGTGCCGGTGCTGGTGTAGTGTCTATGAAGTGCCTGTCGGTACACAACTGAACCAAAACATGAAGCTGGAACAAGATACCATGTTGCCATCAATGATAACATAGTGAAACCAACCAATTGATTGTCAATTGCCAACACTATATAGTGTAGATTTTTAGTGTTTTTGATCTATATATGTTATTACCTTGCATTAATTGTATTTAACCTACAATAGGACCCTTCATGGTTTGGCCATAACACGGATCCTCTCAAGCACCAATTTAAAAGGACTCCTAAGATTGACAAGACAAGGAGAGAAAAGATGGTTGATCCTAGATCAACACATGAATTAATCTACAATTCAATTGCAAAGAAATTATAGTTGAATGCATAGTTATTTTGATAATTGTGAACTATTTTTTACAAAAGGAATCTAATTTGGCTTTTGAATTGTGGCTGTACAACATCTATAGAGCCACGTACTACATCAAAGAGGCTTTATTTTGATGATACACCACAACTATAGGATCATATAGTGTTAGTTGTGGTCATTGAAGGACCAATACATGTATATATTCAACATTTTTATTGTATATCAATATGGACATGACATATGCCACATTTTTGTAAAACTTTTATTGACTTGGCATATATGCCAATTTTGTATACATACACAATTATTGTGCATTTTGATATATAGATGTTGATATTAGGTCCAATTTGTTCATTGTATGCATGTATTTGTACTTTGAAACTCAAATATTTACAATTGAAATGTGATCCAATTATAGCATATTATGGATTTATCAAATTAGAATCCAATAGAATTTACTAATTTTTATAGTGGTGTGAGTCATGATCATTACATGGAATTTGTTTGATAATTTTATCATCGATGTGCATCCAAATATTGTAATATGCATACTATATTTGTGTATATTTACATGCTGAAGACACATCGATCATGAGACACACATAAAGACATATATTGAAAACATATAAGTCATGAAGCAATCACATGAATACATCACGAATACATAAGACATATAAATATACATAAGACATGCATACACTCAAGCATAAAGTAACTCCTTAACATAGGAAGTATTCACATGAATGCATGAAGACATAAAGCATACTCAAAGTATCCACTCAATTTACATACATTGTTAGATTAATTCTTATTAACTTCAGTGTCAACCTTTGTTAATGCAAGTTTCAACCTTTGTTACTACTTTAGTTTTAAGAAGAGGATGTGAATGTTACCAAAGCATTTAGAGACCAAATACAATAGGCTTCCTCAAAGTTTATAGATCCAAATCCTTACCCTATATTGGGACCATGCTGTCAAGGTTTACAAGACATTGATCCCTACTCTATGTTGGGAATCATCTTATTGATTGGATTTAGATTGCTCCTCTTTGGAAACAACTAAATTCCCAACTTCTTAAATATTGACAGTGGTAACAAGAATTATATATAAATATATTCTTCTTATTGTTAGTAACTTAAGAGTTTTTTGTGATATGTAATCTACTATTGATTACGCTATTTGACTGATTAATTACTCAAGACATAATATATATTTTGCATATGACATTGTTAGACTTTGTATATTAAGCATACATATTAAGCACATCCCCATGTGTACCACAAATACCAAGCACGATGATACTCTACAGTATTATGTGAAGTATTACAATGGGGAATGCACATGCATTCAGGCACACTTCCTAGAGTTCACTGCTCAAAAGATAATGACTAGGAAGGCTACAACCCTCAGGGAAGTCTCACTGACTTACAAAAAGATTCAAACTACAATCCAGAAGAAGTGAACTAAAGGAACAACATCTCCAAATGCCTGATTACAGTTCTGGTTAAGCATAATTGCCTACTTATGGTGCAACCATAACTGGTGAATCCTCAAAAGAGATGATCGGATTATGTAGCAAGAGTAACACAATGAAACCAACAATAAAACATAGAAAGATTATAGAAATAGATCATATTATTGTCTTATAATCTTCAGTAACCAATTGGTTATCATCATAGGGTCATCATAGAATATCTGGTAGTCAACCGATTACATGCAGGCTACATGCCATATACAATCCATCTGAAACTCTCAGAGTCAACCGAATCTCTAATCATGAATCTAAATCCTTATTTTGATCTCTGTTTCTCTGCAAATGATTACATAATGCCATATATATACCCTCTAGAACATATCCAGGTTGGCCACAAAATATTACATTTACCAATGCAGGAAAAATGAAACATGTAAATAGGTCTATCCCAAGAATAAAAGGAAACTCTCAGGAAAAGAACCACCAAGAAGAGAAGATCAATAGGAAGGTCGACCAAGGACTTATAAACATTAAGCAAGACCCAAAATAGATCCACACACCAAGAAACTATTCTGGAAAAGAAGAATCTCCAACTGGTTAGCCTAAAACTGCCCCGGAACCTAGAAACAGTGAAAACGGAAGCAATATCTTGCCGAAAAAGAATCCAAATGGACTGAAAATATGGAATTAAGCACATAAACCAGCCTTAAAACTGAAAATGTGATCTGCAATGAAAAGCAAGCTACCATTAGAACATACTGTTAGGGACACAAAAAAATGCACACAGAACTGAACACGAACTAAACCGAAAAGAAATATTTTTGGTTGATGCAAGATTGCTCATAGATTGGGGATGCTCTTGCATCAGACACCCTAGGTAGAAAGAGATGATCCATGAGAGGAAACTCATGAGCATCGAAAAGGATTCAGGATATAGATCCCATGCTCATTTATGATCCAAACATCTTCCTTATCTGCAAACCTCCTCCTTAGCTCTTCCGAAACCTCAGCTAAATTCTCTGACTCCTGACTCTCTTTATTTTTCCTCCCTTGCTTCGAATCTGCACATTGTCTCTTCTTATTGCTCTCTTTCTTCTGCAACTCTGACTTATTTCTGCCACAAGACTTCATCCTATTTGTCACCATAAGCTTATCAGACTTATCTATCAGATCCTTCTACAAATTCATGCAACTTTTCGATATAACCTTTGCAACCAGTTTATCAGTACTACAACTTCTCTCAAGACTCATATTCTTCACCTCCTTCTCTTTCTCCTTCAAAGAAGCCAATGTGAACTTCTTCCCACCCTTCTCAATAGTGATTAGGTTTCTTCTACAGTCATAAATAGATTCTCTATCAAACTGCCAAGGTCTTCCCAACAAGACATGATAAGCACTCATAGATACAACATCACACAAGACCTCATTCTTAAAAGGCCCAATATTAAAACTCACCAAACATTGCTCCTTTACTTCTAACTTTTGATCATCTTGTAACCAACTTACCTTGTAAGGACAAGGGTGCTCAAGCCTCTTCAATCCAAGCTTCACGACCATCTCCTCAGATACCAAATTATCAGTACTTCACTATCCACAATAACCTTGCATCATTTACCACTTGATTTGCACACAATCCAGAAAAGACTCCTTCTCTGAGTAGGCCCAGTATCTTTATTGCTTTGCTCCATCATGACTCTTTTGAACATAAGGGATTGTCCTTGCTCCGGTGCATAGTCAGTTCTGGTAACTTCACCTTTTGGTTCCTCATTTGCCACACAACTTCTTGCCATTCCCTGCTTACATTCATAAAATCTATGTCTGGTTCTCCACACTTGAAACATTTGCCTGGAAATTCTCTATTGGTACTTCCACTCCCTTTCCTTTGTGTTTTCTAATCTGGTTCTTTACTCCACTTAGGTTTTGATTCATCTTCCACATTCTGCTTCTCTATACTCATCTGCCCTTTAAATCTCTCCTTCCCTTTAGGGTTATATGGCTATCTTCTCCTCACCTTCTCTTCAGCCTTCAAAGCATACTGGTAAGCTTCTTCAACTGTGGAAACCATCAACATACTCATCTCATCCCGAATGTCAAATGCAAGTCCATTTATGTACCTCACCACCTTTTCTCTATTCATCTTTGTATGTCTAGATCTAATCATCACCTTGTAGAATTCCTCAGTATACTCTTTCACACTCATGTTTCCCTGTTTCAGGTTTTGCAACTTCTTGAACAATTCCAACTCATAGTCTCCCAGTATGAACTTGGCCTTTAATCTTACAACCATCTGTCTCCATCAGATGATCTTCATTTCACCATTCTCCACTCTGTCTCTCTGTAATTATTTCCACCATAAGGCAACATGCCCTTTCAACTTAGTCTGTGCCAACTAGAATCTCTATGGGTCCTTAACATCCTCAAACTCAAAGTAATCCTCTAAATCTCCAATCCAATCAATCAGTTCCTTCAGGTTTAGCGTTCCAAAAAAGTTTGAAACCTCCACTTTATGAACTTTATTCGCTTGTGCCATTGATCTTAGAAATATTTCCTCTCTTCAGATTTTAGATTCCTTTGCAAACTACCCAATGCATTCCAGATCTCATTCCTCATCTCATTCTTGAAATCCTCCATCATCTGCTCTACCCATTGGGGGTTCATCCTTCTAGGTGGCATCCCCTCCTCTGCTCCGGTGAACTGCCTCAACTCGACGATCTAACTACTGGTTTCAATTGCCTCACACTCAACAATCCATTGAACACACTTGGAGCCTACCTCCACTTGACGATCTATTTAGCCAAAGGAATGCATCAAGGTTCACAAATAGCTCTTCCACCACTCAATTCATAACCAACTTTGATACCACTTGGTGTAGCCATAACTGGTGAATCCTCAAAAGAGAACTGACTGACTTATGTAGCGAGAGTAACACAACAAAAAAAACAATAAAATATAGAAAGATTACAGAAATAGATCATATTATTGTCTTAGAATCTCCGGTAATGAACCGATTATCATCATACGGTCACCATAGAACATCTGGTAGTCAAATGGTTACATGAAGGCTACATGCCATATACAATCCATCCGGAACTCTCAGAGTCAACCGAATGTCTAATCATGAATCTAAATCCTTATTTTGATCTCTGCTACTTTATAAATGATTACATAATGCTATATATATACCCTTTGGAACATATCTGGGTCAGCCACAAAAGATTACATTTACCAATGCAGGAAAAATGAAATGTGTAAATAGGCCGACCCTAAGAATGAAAGGAAACTCTTCGGAAAAGAACCACCAAAAAGTGTGGATCAACAAGAAGGTCGACCAAGGACTTAGGAACATTAAGCAAGACCCAAAATATATCCACACACCAAGAAACCGCTCCAGAAAAGAAGAATCTCTAACCGGTTAACCCAAAATTGCCTTGGAACCTAGAAACAGTCAAAATGGAAGCAATATCTTGCCGGAAAAGAATCCAAATGGATTGAAAAAAATGGAATTAAGCACATAAACCAGCTTGGAAACTGAAAAATGCGATCTGCAATGAAAAGAAAGCCGCCACCAGAACATACCGGTAGGGACACAAAAAACTGCACACAGAACTGAACAAGAACTACAGTGAAAGGAAATATTTTCGGTTGATGCAAGATTTCTCATAGACTGAGGATGCTCCTTCATCATCTTAGCAACACCAATATCCACACAATCACAATACCAAAGGATAAATCACTTGTTCACACATGTACCACTCTTTGATAATGCAGACACAACATTGACACCTAAATTACATGAATATATCACCTATATATATAATTCATCAACCTTGATAACAAGATCGGCTAAAACCTTACCCCTCAATTACAAAATTACATCAAATGATACAAATATAGACCATCAGATCAATATAATGATTTACATGACATAAGATGGACCTAAACCAAATTCCCAAATGCTCAACTCCACCTAAAATCTTGCCAAGTTTAACTGCAACACGCTACACCACCAGAAATACCGCATAATAGAAAAAATCATCACTGGTTCATGGAAACCATAAAATAATCACACAATGATCAATGTAGATTACTAGAAAAATAGGACACGACAAGGAAACACCAATAAACACGTTAGAACCATCAAGAACAACTGCACCAACACCACTTATCAAATCGTCATCGATCAATAATTGAAGCTCAAGAATATAACCAATCAACAATTGTCACAAAGAAAGATAACTTGCGGAGCACTAAATCATGAACCATATGAAATGAAGAGACATAAGACCATCCCAAACAATATCCCAAAATCTTAGCACAAGATCTGATCACACCGAAATATACCGGAGGAAATATCGAACTCTGCAAAATAGTGATCAACAAAACAACACTGCAAACTGGATCATAAGATCTTCCCGATCAACACACATTGGAGCAAATCACAGGAACATGTTGACATCAATGACAATAACATATCCTAGCAGAAACACTGCACAACAATATCCCCTTTTGGCATTGATGGCAACATATGAATGTGAAAAATAGTCAATACAAAGAAAGAAGATATCCCCAACAAACTCCAACACACTCCCCCTAAGATCAAGACATATAAACAAGTTTTTCACATGAACTCTCTCCCCCTTTGACAACAATGCCAAAGATCTCAAAACTAAAAACTAAAACCTCTCTCCTCAAAACAAAATCATGAATCTCAGGAATCTCTCCCCTTGAAACACAGACTACTCCACTAAAGGAGCAACACCAACTCACCAATCTCGATAAAAGGATACAACTTTGAATTCCACTAGATTGATGCAACTCAATGCATCTAGTTATCACTAGGAGGGGTAGATACCCCTAAATTGTCTCTCAAATAGACAAATGGATATGCAGGCAAAGGCTTAGTGAAAATATAAGCTATTTATTCCTTTGTAGATACATACTACAACTTCACTTTCTCTTCACTGACTTTCTCTCTCAAGTAATGATATTTGATTGACACATGATTAGTCTTTGAATGTTGCACCATATTCTTTGACATGTTAATGGCACTAGAATTATCATAGTATATGATAGTAGGCTCATCATAGATAACTGATATCTTTCAACATTTGCTTCACCCAAACTACTTGAGTGCAATTACTAGAAACAAAAGTGTACTCATCTTCATCAATAGATAAGGATAGTGAATATTGTTTCTTACTAGCCCATGAAACCAATTTCTTTCCCAAAAAGAATGGTCCACCAGTAGTGCTCTTTCGGTCATCAACATCACTAGCCCAATTTACATCAGTGTAGGCACATAGCATGAAATCATCATTCTTCGGATACCACAGACCATAATCCATAGTCCCTTTAAGGTATTTGAATATCCTTTTAACATCAATGACATGACTCTCTTTTGGATCAGCTTGATATCTAGTAGCCATGCACACAACATGCATGATGTCCGGTCTAGTCTGAGTAAGATTCATCATTCTTAGACAATTTACAACTAGTCACCATAGGAGTTCCAACCAGTTTGGAGTTAATTTAACCCAAAATTCTTCAACAATTCCTTTATATACTTAGTTTGAGATATAAATATACCTTTTCGAGTCTGTGAAATTTGCAAACCTAAATTTTTTTTATCTCACCATTCATAGACATCTCAAATTATTTCTGCATATCACCAACAAACTTCATGCCCAAATTATCAGCACATCCAAAGATAATATCATCAACGAAGACTTCAACAATCGAGATATTATCATTCACCATCTTAAAATACATATTACTATCAGTAGTCCCTTTGCTAAATCACAATTTTAGCAAATATTTATCTAGTCTAGCATACTAGGATCTAGGGGCTTGCTTCAATCCATAAAGATCTTCAACTTACATACCATGTCTCCATCATCTGATAATGAAAATCCATCTGGTTTCTCAATGTAGACTTCTTCCTCAAGACCACCATTTAAAAAGGCAGATCTGACATCCATTTGATATACCTTGAAATATTTATAAGCAACATAAGAAAGCAATAGTCTAACATATTCAAGTTTAGCCACCGGAGAATAAGTCTCCTCATAATCAATTCCTTCTTTTTGAGAATATCCTTTGCAAACCAATCTAGCTTTATTTCTAACAACTTCACCAACTTCATTCAATTTATTTTTGAATACCCATTTAGTACCAATAACATTCTTATCTTTAGGTCTAGGTACAATTTCCCATGTATTATTCTTTTCCATCTGATCTAATTCTTCTTCCATAGCTCTTATCCAATTTTCATCTTTTCAAGCTTCAACAACATCTTTAGGTTCAACTCTAGAAATCAAACATACTTCCTCAACAACTAACCTTCTTCTAGTCATTACACCTTTATTCTTATCACCAATAATCTGATTGTTAAAATGATTTAATCTTACATACCTTGGGGTCTTTTGATTGTTCTAATTATCAAGTTCCTACACCTCCTCACTGACAATAACAACATCCAGATTAACTATCTCTATTGGATCATTCTGCTTATGTTCTTTAGTCTGGACAAGAGCTAAAACAACATGCCAACACTCCATCATCATAACCACATGCTCTGATCTCTTTCCAAAGGTTCTCATCCACCTTTACATTTGCACTTTCCACTATCTTTCTTAGTCTCTTATTGTAGCACTGGTAGGCTTTGCTCTTTGTAGAATATCCCAAGAAAATACCTTCATCACTTCTTGCATCAAACTTTCCTATATCCTCATCTCTCTTGATATAACATTTGCTACCAAATAATCTGAAATATCTCATTGGAGGAACATGACCAAACCATAACTCATAAGGGGTCTTACTGATATCACCTTTTATGTGAACTCTATTGAATGTGTAAACAACAATGCTAATAGCTTCTCTCCAGTAGATCTTCAGAACATTTCTTTGAATCAACATAGTCCTTGCAACATGCAAGACAATTTTGTTCTTCCTTTCAACAACTCCATTTTGCTGAGGGGTTCTAGGAGTAGATAATTGTCTTCTAATTCAATGCTTCTCACATAATGAATTGAACTCACTGGAACATAATTCTCCACCTCTATCAGATCTTAGACACTTCACCTTCAAACCAGACCCAGTCTCTACCTTAGCTTTGAATATTTTGAATTTGTCCTATGCTTCTGATTTCTCCTTTGAAAATATGTTGGGAAAATGGTGTCTCAACCTTGCAATTAGATGAGGTTACTATTTATAGTAAGTTTTTATTTGAGCACGAAATGGTGTGAAATTCTCCCCGAAGCTTCTGGTTAGCTAGATAAGCATTTCGGTAAAGTTACGTCGCAAGATCATAGGTAGTTTTGAAGATATTACATTTTTTCATTTTGGAGAGGTCTAATGAAAGGCTTAAATTTGATTTTGAGGAATTTAGAGGCCCCAAAACACCTTGAAAAATGGGTGCAAATGGCATAGCAGTTTACGAGGCAATAGATAACTTTGCGATCTTTTTGATGCTTCAAACGGTTCATCAATCAGACACATGATTCTCAAGTTATGGCCACCGGAGGTTTGTAATCCTGAAATAGGAAATATAAAATACATCAGACACATAAATGAGTTGTAAAAAGGGAGGGACACATTTTAGGGCATCTAGAAGGGAGATAAGGTCAGCTACACCTTATTGGGTGGTTTTAGCCCATAGTTTTGTAATACCGTTTGATGGTTTCTTGTATTGTATCTCCTATATATGAGGTGCATGAGATAAAGATTGTGTGTAAGAGTCTTATAGTTGTCGAGTTACCTTTGAATCTCTTATTTATGGTACTCTTGCAAAGAGCTTGCTCTGCAATTATATTGTAATCTATTTTGATTACGAAATAATAAATTGGGCAGCTTTTGTAGTGTGGGTTTTTTTTTTTTTTCCCGAAAGGGTTTTCCCCATGTAAATCACTATGTTATGGTTTGAATGTTATTATATCTGTTTTTGTTTTTCTATAACTGTTGTGATGATCTGTAAAAGTTTTTTCATTACTCTACTTACAAGGTTAGTGTAGGAAGTTGAACCGTTACTTAACTTCCTTACAAGTGGTATCAAAGCTTGATCACCTTTGGTTTCAGTTGTGGGTTATTGGGTTTTTTGAACTAATCCAGTTTTGAGTGGGAGCTTTTGCAGAAGACACTTTTTAATCTTGTTGCAGGAGTTTTCAGATGGCAAGTTTGTCAGGGAAAATAGAGGTGGATAAATTTAATGGAACAAATTTTGAGACGTGGAAGCTAAAGATGGAGGATCTGCTAATAGATTGAGATCTATGGGATTCTATTGATGCGAATGTCCAAAGGCCCTCAGATCCTACTGCAGTGGCTTAGTATGATATTATGGACCAAAAAGCCAAGGGTCTAATTAGACTTTGCCTGGTAGACTCTGTTCTGATCAATGTCCACGAAGAAAACACTTCAAAGAAGCTATTGACTAAGTTTGGTGAAAACTATCAAGCAAAATCTTTATTAAATAAGATTTTCTTGAGGAAGAAATTGTATTCCTTGAAGATGGAAGAGGGTGGATGAGTTGCAAACCACCTAGAAGCATTCAATATGTTGGTGGCTCAATTAGTATTGGTTAGTGTTAAGATGAACGAAGAGGAGAAATGCTAGATCTTGCTTTGTTCTTTTCCCAATTCGTGAGATTCTCTTGTTATGGACATTGGTAGTACTTCTATTATTTTGAAGTCTAAAGATGTGGTGGGTACCCTACTTGGTGAAGAGATGCAAAGGAAGGTATCCCATAGTTCGAAGGAAGCCCTAACTGTTTGTGGAAGACCTAAGGAGAAAGGCAAGAAGAATGAGAAGCGCGATAAATCCAAATCGAGAGGGAGATCAAAATATCCTGGAAAGTCCAAAGTCATTTGCTAGAATTGTGGTAAATTAGGTCACATCCATAAGGACTGAAACAAAAAAAGGCTGATTCTAATTCCAAGTCTGAGAAGGAAGATGGTGATGCATTTATTGTAGCTTTGGCAGCTCATGCAGGTAATGATGCTTGGTTAATTGAATCAGGTACATCTTTTCATATGACTGCCAATAGAGATTGGTTTTCTGAAAAGGAAGAATTTAATGGAGGTAAGGTGTACTTGGGTGATGATTCACATTTAGACATTGTTTGTCAAGTTAAAGTTAGAATCAAATTTTTCTGATGGTAGAATAAAAAGGATTAATGGTGTGCTGCATATCATTGGTTTAAAATTAAATCTTTTATCTATGAGAAAACTGATAGATGCGGGTGTGCAGGTAGTCTTTTTGAAGCAGGATGTAAGATGATTAAGGGTGCTATGGTAATTTCTAGAGGTGTTAGGTTTGATAATTTGTATAAGCTAGATGCATACTGATGCAAAGAGTCTTGGAGCTTGGTTGAATACACCTTCTTGAGTATCTTGTCCTACTCAACCCAACAACTAATCAACTCCTTCCTATGGAACTTAGTAAGGGTTATGTTAATGAGACCTCCAAGGTCTAAACCTTCTTGAATTTCCTCCTAGGTATAGCCAATGGTTTCGGGACAATCAACTGCACTCCTTGAGGTTGCCACCTCAATCACACACACTCCTCTCCTGGGCTCCAACCACTCCTGCAAGGATCTTAACACACAACCACTTCCTATGGTTTCTCAATGCATCTTCCAGGTGTCTTTAATGTATTTTGAGCTTTAAGGCTCACCAAACCCATCGCTTTAGCTTCCTAACCCTTCTAGGTCCATATCGGCTCAAAATAGGCCTAATTGCATTAGCCCTCCCTAGGTGGTTTTAGGGTATTAGTTTGCAAAAGCACCAAACAAGCATATAAATAAATCATGGATTAGAGTACCCTTTTGGAAGTTACAGACAATATTGGATGTTGGCATTTTGATGATGTTTTGATTGTCATTGATGGATACACACTTTCTTAATGTATGAGTTATGCTCAACCAGTAATTGTTCCAACCAGTATTATGTATTATAGTCTTTAGACTATCGGTGTTTTGTAGAAGATGTTTACCGGTCACAAATTGACTGAAGACCTCAAGTGGTATGGAGAACCCAAGTGGTATGAAGACCTCAAGCGGTACGAAGGAACAAAGCGATAGTTAACATTTTTCAGTCTTCATTTTTGACAACCAATAATCGGTATAATGTATGAACCGGTATTACTCTGTGATGAGTTACCAACCAGTATTTCTATGATGAGTTATCATCCACTGACACTTTGGCAGTGATTTTGTGTCATGTTATCAAATGTGTCTAGATGCTCTAAACCTAGGAACTTGTAGTTTAATCCTATTGGACCAACATGAAATCAGTTTCCTTTATAAGGACATCATGTCTAGGGTTTGCATGTGTGAGAGATGTATGAAATATGAGAAGGTTATGTGTGATCTTTACAGAGATGATTAGGTCTATATGAAGAGTTAAAGTGTGGAGATATTGAAGACTGAAGTAATGATGAAATGCATTAACAATGAGCTATCAAGGATCTAACCAAGCATACTGTGCTAGTATCTAGATCACTCACTTGTTGATTACTCACATCTTTGACAAGTTTGAAACCCTTAACCGGGTAGGCCTAGAAAAGCCTTTGTAAATCCTCTAACAAGGTGGTTCACAACTGTGGATCTGAAATCCTTTGAAAAGGTAGTCTTTAACAGGACTTATCTCCTAACAAAGATCTAGATTTCTAACAGGATCTGTTTTGGTGAAGAACATTGTATGACCTTAACCGGTCTGGCCTTAACTGGTCTGGTTTCTATTCTGCAGATAGTTACTTGTGAGTTTCTTCTCACCATGGTTTTTCCCATTTAGGTTTCCACATCAAAATATCTTGTGTTATGGTGATTGTGCTTTTGTGGGTGAATGCTTTATTTGCTATTTGGTTTGCATTTATCTTAACCGGTTTACTAGTGAATCTGTTATACCGATTATTTGCTAAATTGTTTAAGAGTTTGAGTTCAGTATTTATTGGTATACTAATTCACTCCCCCTTTTAGTATTCATCAATTGGTATCAAAGCCAACCTTTTTATAAGTATAACCACTTGGAAGGAGATATGGGGGAATACACTATGAGGGAACTTACTCATCATCTCACTCAAGCTGAGAGAGCCTATGATGAACTCAAAGTCAAGTATAAAGCGTCTTTGGCCAAAAGAAGAAAGCATGCTGAGAAACTAATGGAACTTACTAAAAATAGCTCTTTTGATGAAGCTGACATGGATGCCCTAGCTGAAGAAGTTGAAAAACTAAATGAATCTAAAGCCAACCTAAGAAGGGAGTTGGAAGGACTGACTATTAGAATGTGTCAAGAGCTTGAGAACAAAAGGAAAGCTGAAGATCTGGTAAAAGACAAAGATCATGAGATCTCCAAGCTGAAGCAAGAAATCAGTGCTCTTACCACTCATCTCCAAGAGAGTAAAGTTGAAAAAGAAGGAATGCAAGGTGAACTAAACATGGTTATTTCTTAGAATGCAACCTTGATGGAATCTAATGTTGCTATTTCCAAGGAACTTACTGAGACAAAGGAGATACTTGCCAAATTCAATAAGAGTACTGTTAAGCTAGAACAAAAGTTGGAATCGACAAAACTGGTAAAGAATACCACTGGACTTGGTTTCTCTGGCTATGAGGAAGGTGAGACCTCTGGAACAAAAGCTAAAGCATCAAAGAAGCAACCAACATCCAAGGATAAAGGTAAACAAAATTTTAAACCTATTTGCTTCAATTGTCTCAAGGAAGGACATATTGCTAATGTGTGTAGAAGCAAGACCTACAATAATTTTCCTTATTTTCTAAACAATAAGCCTAGATCCAATAGATTCAATGGAAACTGCTATGCATGCAACAAGTTTGGGCATAGAGCATTTGAATGCAGGTCTGTTTTGCACAACACTGGGAGAAACCCTCCAAGGACTCAAGGAGTTATCCTGGAACCTTATGTGAATCAGAATCCCAACCGATATAATACCTATGACCATCGGTCAGGTGGCTATCAAGCGGGAACTGGTTGGAGAGCAACCTATTTGATCTATCATGGTAGCGGTCACACTGTTGCAACATGCATAAGGAAGAATGGTAGTATGAATAATGGACCATGGAGAACACCCAGAATGGTATGCTATTATTGCAAAAAATCGGGTCACACTACCAGGAACTTGTAGAATGAAAAGGAACCTATCAGATGATATACCGATCACTCCTAAAGGGAAGATTGATGTTTAAACCATTCAAGTGGGAATAAATAAAACTTGGAAAAAGAAACCTGAAGAAGTGTCACAAGATGAACTAGTTTCTGCACCTAGTGTGGAAGTCTCTGAACCGACAAACTGAGCTTCAAAAAAGCTTAGGGGGAGCATATCGGTAAAATATTTGAACCCCCGGTTTATATCGATAAAGACCTTAACCGATATACGTTACCTATCAATTGACAAAAGACTTGAAGTGGTAAAATGCAAAATTAGGGTTTGTACCCTAACAGAGATGCATTTATTATGGTAGGTGAAAGATTGTTTAAAAGGGATTTTCGTCGTCATTTTCACTTATCTATTTTCGAGTGCAAAATTTTTAAGATAAGATCGACAAAGAGTGATTTGTCTAGCAATTCCAAGTGAATTCAAAATCTTGCAGAGGAATCCAATAGAGTTTCAATCTATTAGTGAAGAACACTAAGTGGTGTTCCAAGCAAGCAAAGTGGTGTGTTGTGAGCTACATTGGCAAAACCTATTTTGAATTGTGAAGGTATTTCTCAAAATTTTTGTTTATCATTCAATCATGGCTTCTAAATTAGACTCCAGTTTGAGTGTACCTATAGATTCAGCTGGATTTATTCAAAAGAAGATGAAATACAATGCCCTATCCTAGATACCCGTTGGAGTTATAGTTGAGGAAGATATTTTAGGATATATTGAATTTAGATTAGAAGACCTAGGATCCCTAGTGATCCATTCCCAGCTAGGTTTGTTATGTGGGGATGAAAAGAAAATCAAACCGGAATATAACATCTTAGACAGGAAGAAATTGCACAATGCGGTTTATTTTCTGGAAGAGTTCACTGAAGATCACATCCGCATCATCCTGAGCAGAGTGCATAGTGATAAAATGTGTCTCGAGTGGACGCATGACATCACACTGCAAGCAATTCATGCTGTCACCAGTTTCTGTAACATAGGAGAGGTGCCATCCCTAAGGAAGGTTACAAAGACTGAAATGGCTAAGCTCACTGGTTCTCTGAGTGACCAATGGGCGATGACCGTCAATACCATCAAAGATGATCTGGTTAAGTATGCTTGTATGGTGATTGTCTACCAGATGTTTTATGCCACAAAATAAACTCTATCCCTGCTGCTGCAGTAAATGTTGCCTACATAATGATTAAGGAAGATGCCTCATTTGATTTGTGTACCTGATTGCAGAAGCAATTGCTACTAAACCTAAAGTCCATTATATAGGATAATGCTCTAAGGTTTATATAATGCTCTAAGGTTTAGGTTTGGACAACTTTTGGTCGGCCTATTTTTCTACTTTCAAGGCTATTTCCCTGGAGTAGGTGATGTTCAATGGTCTGCTGACCAACCGGTCTCCAAGAAAATTAGTGAAATTCTTCAATCAGTGGGAGCCAAATATCCTGAGGTTCTGAATAAATATTTTGATGAATTCAAGAAAAAAATGAGCTAGAGGATGAGGATATCTAGAGATACTGTGAAGAAGTATGAAGATGACATCTACTTCACCATAAAAGTAGATGAATGCATAATGGAAGTGTTGGAACCAAGAAAGGAAGCAATTGAGCCAATGGGGTATGAAGTAATGTATGATATATTGATCGGGTATGCCTCTACCTTGCTTGCCTCACCACTAGATGCCAAGAAAAAGAGAACCGACACCTACTTATAGAGGGTAACACTAGTTGAAGAACCAAAACAAAAAAGGACAAGGTAGTGCCATCGGTATCGGCATTGGTTACCTCAGCAAGTCCAAAAGTGACCAAGCGATCACCTGCAAAGGAGAAACTTGAGGTTTCTCCTGCTAAATTCTTCAAGAGGAAGCAAAAAACCCAAAAAAACTCACCGGACTCAGAGGATACTGAACCGAAAGTATAGCCAAAGAAGACCAAATAATCAAGCAAGAAAGTAAAATCTACTAGGAATGCACCTGCAATGTCAGCACTAATAAATATAGACATCTCTTCTTATAAACTGATGACACATTGTTAGAGGACAATCAAGAACATTAAGAGAAAGGTGCTTGATGACTTAAAAGAATATTTTGATGATTTTTTTCTGATAGTGAGAAAGAAGAAGTAGAGCAGTAAATTATTAAATATTTGTGTGTCAATGACCGGTCACCATCTAAAATCAGATCGGTCACACCAGATTCTTTATACAATTCTTTAGATAGCAAATGGCGCATTGCCATTGAAAAGGAACAAGATATAAGGGAGAAAGTCTTTGCACAATACTTTCTCGATGCCTCCCATTTTGAATTGTTTGAGATAATGGATAAGAACAAATGTCTCTTCTTCATGAGAAGGAGAAGATTTAGGCTACTAGAAGGCAAAGCTTCTAAAGTGGAGAAGGACACACATCTACCTGCCAAAGTTGCTATCTGGTTACACCAAGTGTCTGAGGCCAATCTGAAGGCTGAACAAGCACCTGATCTAACATCAGGCAAACCAGATGAAGTGTTTAATAGTGAAGGAGAAAGAGTTTCAAAATAGGTTGACACTATTGATGTGGATGCATTAGATATAGAGGATGTCACTCCTGATAAAGAAGAAGCTGAGAAAGAAAGACTGGACAAAGAAAAAGTAAAAAGAGAGAAACAGGACAAGGAAAAGACTGATAAAGAGAAAGAACAAGTAGAAAAGGCAAGGCAAGAGGAAGACAAGAGAAAAGAGGAGGAGAAAAGGAAAGAGGAGGATAAGAGGAAACAAGAAGAGAAGAGGAAAGAAGAAGAGGAGAAGAGGAAACACGAAGAGAAGAGGAAAGAAGAAGAGAAGAAGAGGAAACAAGATGAGAAGAGGAAAGAAGAGGAGAAGAGGAAAGAAGAGGAGAAGAAGAAAGAAGAAGACAAAAGGAAGGAAGAAGAAAGGAAGAAGGAGGAAGAGAAGAAAAAGAAATAAGATGACAAGAAAAATGAAGAAATGGAGAAGAAAACACAAGAAGAAGAACAAAGGACGAAAGAAGAGGAAAAGAAAAGTGTTGAAGAGAAGAAGGAAGCAGAGAAGATCAAACAGGCCAAGGCAACTAGTGATCAAATCAAAGTGATTGACACCTCAAGTCCTATTGACCTTCAATCTGCAGATGAATCGGAGCTACTTCAAAGCATAAAGCTTGCATAGGAAAGATTGGAATCATTGAGAAGGAAGAAAGAACATGATGTCATTCAAATTGTTGTTGACACCCTTACTAGTCTGATTCCCGGTACTAACCTCCCCAGTACCGATTCCTGTTTAGCCAAGCTGAAACTTCTTTGCACTGTAGTAGAGGACCAAGTACAATACTTGGAAGATGTTGCTACAACCACTACCAAGAAGAAACATGAAAAGGCACTCAACACTACCTTAGTCAAGAAACCAAATGAGATTAGGTCACAACTTCTGAAATAGTAGAAGGATATAGGTGTTGATATGGATGAGGGTAAATTACTATTGAGTAAAATCTATCAACCCCATCTATTTTGTGATGATGTGCTTAAGCAAAAAGATAAACTCCGATTATATTTCTAGGCATACATCAGAAACTTCAAGATGCCATATGATTCATTTACTACATATGGGCAAATGGTCCATCATTATCAGTTGCAGACTGCCAGGGTAGAATCAGAAATCTACAACCAGACAAAAGATTTGCATGAGCTTTAACTGGTTTTATTACCTAGACTACAAATTCTTTAGAAATGTTTTCTCAATCGGGAAGCCATCATGGTAACTCAAGAGATGAGTACCATTGATGCTATGGAAGAACTGGTATTCCAGATGATGACATAAAGTGAGGTTGCTAGCTCATTACTTGAGTCATGGTCATTGGCCATGAAAACTTTTATGCAGGATTTTAAATCTGTTTTTGATAAGTTTTAGTCCTTATTGTCATAAACATTTCCTCTATTTTTAATGATAATGAGAAACAGGGGTTATTTTGCATTACTTTATCATTGTTGGCAAAGGGGGAGTAGTATTTAAATTTTTTGGTGAATGTTATGTATAATTTCATGTTACCACTATGGGGGAGTAGTATACATTGTAATTTCTGCAAAAGGGATAGTGTATATGCTTAGGGGGAGTAATTTTGATTATGGCATATTTTTATTGTAAAAACACTTAGATGTCAAAATTTTCCTAACTGTTGCCATCAATACCAAAGGGGGAGATTGTTGGCATTTTGATGATGCTTTGATTGTCATTTATGGACACACTTTCTTAATGTATGAGTTATGCTCAACTGGTAATTGTTCCAACCGGTATTATGTATTATAGTCTTTAGACTATCGGTGTTTTGCAAAAGATGTTTACCAGTCACAAATTGACTGAAGACCTCAAGCGGTATGGAGAACCCAAGTGGTATGAAGACCTCAAGCAGTACGAAGGAACAAAGTGGTAGTTAACATTTTCTAGTCTTCATTTTTGACAACTGGTAATTGGTATATTGTATGAATCGGTATTACTCTGTGATGAGTTACCAACCGGTATTTCTGTGATGAGTTATCATCCACCAATACTTTGGCGGTGATTTTGTGTCGTTTTACCAAATGTGTCTAGATGCACTGAACCTAGGAACTTGTAGTTTAATCTTATTGGACC